>NC_071396.1:10987032-11590525 GCF_022682495.2 Desmodus rotundus | reverse complement strand
AGGGGAGGGGCGGGGCGAGCGGGAGACCCGAGGGGGCGGGGCGATGACGCCATCAAGAGGCGCCGGGCCAGTTGTGGCGCTTAGGCACCGGGAATCTCAGTTTTCGGGACTCGGTGAAATGGCGGAGGCGATGGCACTGGTGTGGGTTTGCGGTCCCGGCTTCGGGTGCCGGGCGGTGCGGACATCCTTGGCCCCGTGCTCCGTCCGAGACCTTATCCAGCGCCATTTCCACGATCAGGTGAGATTCGCGGTTCCCGGAAGGAAGGGGGAAGAAGGGGACAGGATTGGGTGCGGAGAGGGACTGTTCTTGGAGGTTTTCGGTTTTTCAGGCTGAGGGCCCTTCAGTTTTAAGGTGCTTCAAACTGATGCTGAGGCCTTCTTTGCTTTTATTTTGGGTGATGGCTGATTTGTCATCTCAGAAAGGGGGAAAACTCCACTCCCAGACGCCTAGTCCAGCCCTCAGTCTGTCGTAACAGAAAACACTTCGGTATTCTGTTTTTTAACCCGTAAATGAGGCAGCTGGACCAGATGACTTTTAAGGCTCATTTCCTTACACTTAGTTACATTCATTCTATGGTTATGTGACGTGCATTTTGTCCACTGGTCAAACATTCCATTTAGCCTAGAGAAGTATGTCATATCCAAACCCAGGCGAAAGGATGGTTGACGAGGGAAATGGATTCGTCTGGTCACTCACTGATTGGGACGGCCAAACACTCACACACGTGACCTGTTGAGGGCACGGGCACGGGTTCTTAGGGCCTGTCATTTAGACGTTTTCACGAGTCATTTGATAGTCTCATTTGTCAATGCATATTTTCGAAAACCTATCATGGACTTGCAAAATTACATGTGTAGTTTCCTTAATTGTCAAGCAAGCAAACTTTTATCAACTAAGATATTAAACGCGTTCAGTTGTCTAAAGAATCGGGCATTCTCCCTGAATCTGATTTTAATGTGGGCACTTGATCTCGTATTGTTTTTCTTTATAACCGTACCTCGTCTTTGCTTCCTTAGGCTGTTTCCTCTGCTTGTTATTTATAAGCTTAATCCATATTAACCACTGCAGTCCCGACCAAATATGTACTTGGGCTGGTTGCATGTAGAAGCGGTGTGTGTTTGCAAATAATGTGGTTTTTCAGCTTCCCCATTTTTTTTTTCACACTGCAAGCCAGTCTGAAAACTGTTAGAACTGTTTTTGACCCTCTAAATGGGGAAATCTTTTCCAAGATGATTGGATTTTTTTTCCATTTAAACAATATTTAAGTTTATTAAACAAAATTTTTAAAGTATTGTAAAATGTTTAGCTTTCATCTGCTTCAAGGTTTATGTTGCTCCCAAATTTTGCATATAACTGAACCTTCAAATCTGCTAACACCCGCTGAATGGATTCCACTCTGGATTCTAAGGCGTCAATTTCTTGTTGCAAATTTTTCTTTGCTTCTTCTAACATTTCTCGTGTTTCTTCTTGAGAATGGCTAATGAACCAATTTGATAGGGTATCATTAAGCAGTCGTCAGCTGCAAGCATGATGTCCTCGCAGGCGTCTTCTAAATTCTGCAGTTGTTTCTTTTTTACGTCTGTTTCTTCCTTCAGCTCTGTGATTCTACTTGTATTCCGTGCAAATTTGTTTATCTTTTGTTGATCTTCAAATGTAACATTGACATCTTCTGCAGCCGCCTTCTTCATGGTGGCCGCCATCTTGCAGATGATTGGATTTTAATAGCTCTGAAAATAATTCTAATCTCGTGAGAACAGTTTTCAAACTTACCAACAATTGATCCAAGGTGAGACTAGAAAAAAATAGGATCTTAATTATGAGGAATATGGGGGAAATAATTTTTTATTAAAAAAAAGAAGTAAGAAATATAAATGAGTGGATTCAGCCAGGTACTTAAGAAACATGACCATAACAAAAATGAACACAAAACTTGTAAAAGGGCGCTTGATTAGATACTAGAACAAATAAAAATAGCTCAGGTTCACACCCATGCTTTTAAAAACAAAACTATTCGGACACATGATAAAGTTAGTGGTAGCTCCCTGCTGTTTATCTGTCTGGGGTAACAGACTCAGATAAAGCCAGTCGCAAGGTTAGCAGGAAACAGTTTCTCCCAAGGGCATGGGGTAGCAGTGAAAGAAAGTCTGTCTTACTCCCTGGATGACCTTGATCTCCAAAATCACAGACTATAAGAAACTTCATTGTTTGAAATTGTATTGCTGAGTAGGAAGCATCCCACTCTTGCCTGAGAATCTGTCACTTTGATAGAGGGCAGCCCGCTTGATTTCCAACCCAGGTGCAGGGGCTTCAGATAAGGGGTTTCTGATACAACTTTCCACATTTATCTGAACTTGGTGGTTTCCGAGGAAACAGGAGCCTGGATCTGCTTCAGGGCCTCCCCTGCTGTTTCCCCTTTTACAACAGCCCTGCTTTGTTTTGAGTCCTTCAAAAACAGTTTCATTTAAATTTCACCTAACTCCACCCTTCCCCCCAGTCCTTTAATATCTTTGTCTTTGTTGTTGTTGTTGAGACACTTCCTGAATCCCCTAGCTGGGGGGGGGGGGGGGGCCCTCCCTCAATGAGTCAGTAAACTTGACTTTGATGGACTACAGGTTTGTCTCTGGTGGCCCTAGGCACATTGGGCTGAGACACACCTAACACTTTGCGCTTGGAGTGCTTTAGAGCACACAAATGGTTAAAATCAGTTATATCGATGCTACTTTTTCTTTGTTGTTTTCTATTAGGTTGTTAATTGAAAAGAATCTTAACAAATAGAAAGTGCAATTTTGTTGCTCCGTTGTTTTGTTCAGTAGGCAGTTCTGTTTGGAAATGAACCATGATTTTCCTGCCTTGATGTTTAATGTCTTCTGAAGTTATTTAGAATTTTGGAAATACCATACCCAGGAGGAATATAAAATAGTAAAAGAAACTAAAGTAGGTTTTAAATTATACACATTAAACAAATATAAGGTATATCACATATCTTATTTAATCTTTATAGTAGCCCTTTAAAGTAGGTAGTATTTGGCAGACAGGAGTAAGTCCTTCATAGTAATCATATCAGTGCATACAGCCTGAGCTCCCTTGCTCTTGTCTCTGCCATTTGCCTGGGAAAACTGCAGTCAGCTTAAATCAGTTGACTTAATCCACTTAAACAGATTTTTGGTGAAATATCAAATTACCCAGGTGACGCAGCCCCCCTAAGCCCAGATTTGGTGTCCTATGACTTCTGGCTTTTCCCAAAACTAAAATCACCTTTGAAAGGGAAGAGATTTCAGACCATCAGTGGGAGTCAGGAAGATATGAGGGAGCAACTGATGGTGACTGGGAGAGCTGTGTGAGGTCCCAAGGTGCCTGCTTCCAAGGGGCCTGAGGCGTCAGTGTCCTGTGTACCGTGTTTCTTGTATCTTGTATCGTTGATAAGTGTCTCTTACTGTTCATAGTACATGGCAGGGTACCTTCTGGACAGCCCCATATAATTTGTTCACTACCTGTCTTGCCTCATTAGAACGTAAGCTCCATGAGTCAGGATCTGTGTTCACTATGTTATTCACTGTAGTATCTTAACACTTGAAAAGTGCCTGGCACATAGTAGGCACTTAATATTTGTTGAATGAATGAATGGTTCCCATTGAAATAGCTATGTGATACGGTTCAGAGTGTTCATAGTTTCCACTTCAGGAAGAGACCAGTAATGTATTTGTCCTACTATTGGTGTTGAGATCTCTTCGTTCTTGACACTGTAAATTTAATCATGTACCTCCTAAGTCCCATGTAACTTTGGAGAATTCTCTATTGTCTTAATTTTACAGCATCAGAAACTTGTTCAGAAAGACTTACCGTTTTTACAATTTCTTTTCATCCCTTGATCTGAGAATTTTTGAAATACACAGAGTCGGTTTGGGGGTACTTGGGCTTCTTCGGTGACTGGCTGTAACTCCTGAGTTACGCAGTCGATCACAGGAGTTACAGTGATAGGCGGGCTGTATGCCGATCCTCGGGAGGATGCTAGCGGAAGAGACGGTCTTGTCCTAAAATGAGTGTGGGTGTGTTAAAAACCATATCCTTGTCTCCTTCCCTCCGCTCTTCTTATCCTTCTACTTACACTTTTCAGGATGGATATTTTCACTTTTAAACTTGGGGGCCACTCTCGAATTTACCTTTTTGGACAAGTCAGAGGAAATGCTCATAGGACCTCCAGAGTCACCGGGTCTGTGCCCTTTACTGTCTTCTGCTGTGACTCTGACCTGCTGTTAGAGAAGAAGAAAGAAGCAGATTTTATTTTCATCCAAAAGACAAAGGGTTCTTGTATATATCATGACTAGGTATCAGAAAAAAGTTGTATCCAGCATACATCATGTGAAATGACTTTTTTTCTTTGAGTAGTTTTCATTTTCAATTAGACAAATATTAATTGAACACACACTGCCTGTCTGTCACTGGAATAATACAAGGGTAATAAGCTAGGACCCTTCCTGCAAGGAACTTGTAATGTCTCATAAACAGCATTTAAATAAACCCGTTTGTCCCCAGGATGTCCCTGAGGAATGCTTCTTTGTGAAGTGCAACGGAGTGCTCATTGACACCAGTGACACGGTGCGGCATGGGGCTGTGTACAGCTTGGAGCCCAGACTTCGCGGTGGAAAAGGAGGTGGGTCGCGAACGGGACTGCTTGCTTAGCTGTAACACACCCGCAGTCCAGCTAGATGTATTAAACTCCTTGGTCTCTGTAGTACGCCAGCCTGACTGTTTGCGCTTACAGAGTCCTTTGTCTTCTCGCCTGGTTTTGAAGATCTTCTCTTTTGTTCTTTTTGAGGAAGATACTATATACTGTTCCCACCTTCTCCAGCTGGGTAGCTCTGAGGCATCCTAGGCGCTAAAGCTTTGGGGAAGATTAGATGAAGACAGGTGGCCATCATCATTCTGTCCAGTCTGCCAAGGAAAGTGTGTAAAAACAATCAAATCTACTTTTATCAAGATTTGGTCTCATTGTGTTTCCAAGGGAGGTCCAAAGTCTCTTTATGAAATACAACTGTTTATCTCTTGGGGTAGGTCAAGGTCTTGGTTATATTAACACATCTAAGGAAAGAGAGGAAACTAGACTAGCAAAAACTGAACGTGAGCAGGTCTTCGTCTTTCTCCTGATGCACTAAAATGCAGTCCCTGAGCTTTCTCAAAATTTACAGTGACTTGGTTGATTTTCAGAGACCTGATATCTCAGATTATAATCATCCTGCTGTTTGCAATTGTGTCAGTGAGAATGAAGTTTGTCGTATCAGGCAGTGACAGCTTGAAATTGCCCTTCCTTTTAAATTCACTATAAAATCTCAGTATATACTTTTTAAAGCTCTTAGCTTGGGAATCTTGTTTTTCTGGCCCTAGGGAAAGCCCTCTAAAATAGCTCAGTGGTGCAGGTAAAGTAGTTCAGAAATACAAGAGGGAGCAGGAGAGGCATGAGGTTGAATCACCGTGATCAGTACTTTTACCCTTGCTTCCCGGCTTCCAATCTTGATGTTCATTTCCTTCATTTAAAAAAGAAAAGAGAGAAAGAGCTCTGACTGGTGTGGCCCCGTGGGTTGGACATCATCTCGTGGACCAAAAGGTCGCCAGTTCAATTCCTGGTTGGGGCACATGCCTGGGTTGCGCGCCAGGTCCCTGGTTGGGAGGTGTGAGAGAGGCAACCAATAAATGTCTGTCTCTCTTTCCCCCTCCCTTCCCCTCTATTTAAAAATAAATAAATAAAATCTTTAAAAAGAGAGAGAAAGAAAGAAAGAAAGCGGAGATCACCTTTAACCTTGTGATGGATCACTATTTTCGCAAGTCCGGCATCCGTGTGTCCTCGAGCACTCTCTAACCTGCCTTCTCCAAATACGTTTGCTCAGGTTTCGGGTCCATGCTCAGAGCACTTGGTGCTCAGATCGAGAAGACAACCAATCGAGAAGCTTGCCGGGACCTCAGCGGGAGGAGGCTACGAGATGTCAATCATGAGAAAGCGTAAGACGCCATTTGTTTGTATTTTTTTAAAGAGAGAAACAGACTTTTCTATCAGTGGTGATTATATACATGCCATGCATATCAGAAATGTAAACTTGAAATATTTGTGCTCTAATATACTGTAATCAGAACTACCTTTTCCATAATATAATAATTATTTTGGGGTCTTAGTGAAGTCCATTACAATATGCTAGTAGTAAGTGTGGCACAGTTTCTGAGGGAATAGCACAGTATAAGCAAGAGTGCAGTCTTGGCTGGTGTGACTCAGTGGATTGAGTGCCAGCCTGCGAACCAAAGGGTCATTGGTTCAATTCACCGTCAGGGCACACGCCTGGGTTGCGGGCCAGGTTCCCAGTTGGGGGTTTGCGAGAGGCAACTGATCGATGTATCTCTCATACATCCATGTCTCTCTCCCTCTTTCTCTCCCTTCCCCTCTCTCTAGAAATAAAGTATTTATTTAAAAAAAGAGTGCATTAGTTTGTTGGGGGGGAGTGTGTCTATAGATACAAATATTCGTTCGGTTACATCTCTTTCTCTCCCATCCCCAGAATGGCTGAATGGGTGAAACAGCAAGCTGAGCGAGAAGCTGAGAAGGAGCAGAAGCGCCTAGAGCGGCTGCAGCGGAAGCTCGCAGAGCCCAGGCACTGCTTCACCAACCCCACCTACCTGCAGCAGTGCCACGAGATGGCTGAGCGACTGGAGGACTCCGTCCTCAAAGGTGAGTCGCGGTTCCTTGGTGTGGTCGGCCGGCACCCCTGAAGCCGGCCGTTCCAGGCTGTTCCGCACTGCACGCAGTGAGCAGTTCTTCAGCTTTTGTGCATCACAGACCTCTGAGGATCTGACGAGTGCTGTAGAACCTTCCCCCTCACTGTTGAGCACAGTGCATCTCACAGCCTAGGGAAAAAAGACCACATGCCCACACAGCATTTGGTATACTCGACGCCTGAATTCTGTGGACCCCAGTTAAAAACACTGTATGTGCCTTATGGGGATAAGTTAAGTCTTATGGGGATAAGTTAAGTCTTCGGGAGGTGCCTAGACCTCAACATACGTGCTTGCAGTTTAGGTCAGTTTTTTAAATGGTTTTAAACAAGAGTGATTGTCATTAGCTTTTATTAGAGTCCGGAGCATTATGTTGGGTCTGTTGCAGGTACAGTTGAATAAGAAGGAATCTTTTCCATCACAAAGGTTATGACACCGCAAGGGAAAGACCAGTGCCTGCAAGTGACGCGCGTGGGGAGATGAAGCACTGCGTTTGGGGAGGGCGGGGTTTGAACCCGTCAGCCTCAAAGTTTGCAAACTGGACATTGATGCCTAACGTTCTGGTTCCAGAGCCAGAATGCTTATTATTTTAAACCTGTAAACTTGAGATTCATCTCATTTTAACCGTAATTCCATTTTGACATCTTTGGAAATTTAAATTTAGAGCTTTAGATTGCAGCTCTTTTGCAATCCAGATTACTTACAATTTCTCTAATTAGACTTAGTCCCGACAGTATGCGCGAGTTGTTAAAATTTCTGGTTAGGTATGCAGGCTGCCTCCAGCAAGGTGGTATCAGCAGAACTCGGGGAGACTCGGAAACGGCCCAACAAATCAAAAACAGACAGAGGATCCAGTGCAGCGAAAAGGAAGTGCTTTTGGTAAGTGTGTTCCATTTTCATTCCAAATGGATCTTTGAGGACTGGCAGGATGCATTTCCTTCGCGCCTCTCGGGCACAAACACGTCTCTAAGTGATGTTTGAGGGGGGCTCGGAAATTTTCCTGGATGCTTCAGCCTTCAGAGGTCAGTGACTGCCACCCTGTGCGTACCAGTAATGGCTTCTGCTGTGAGTGCCATTAACAGAGTCTAAAGGACAGTATTTTTCCTTACGGTGAAAGATCACAAAAATTGCTCTATACTTGAATTACTGTTTGGTGTCAAAAGAGTTAACTTTCAAAAATCCTCAGTGGAGATACCAGGGCTGTACCTTCTGGGCGGTTCTGTTTTTTTGGTTTTTTTCTCAGTCATAACTGAGGTCTGTGGCCACTTTGCCAGACCTCCCTGCACCACCTTGGCACTCGTGGGTCAAAAGCACAGCAGTGCCTTTTCTTATCCTTTCTTCTGGTAGCTCTCCCGCCCTTCCCGGCTGGTCCTCTGGGTACCAGCTCGGCTCCCTTGGGCCACGTTCTAGATAAGTGCGAATGGATTTTACCTCCTTGTAGGCCTCCCCTTTGGGGATAGAAAGATAATTATTAACCAAAGATCACCCTAGAAATTTCCCTCGTGCCCCTTTGCAGTTAATTCCCTCCCCCGCCCCTCTGCCCTGGCAACCACTGATCACAGGTACAGTGTTTGTTCCTGTGGTTTTGTCTGTTCCAGAGTGGCAGATAGCCTTTTGTGTCTGGCTTCTTTCACTTACCGTAATGCTTCTGGGCTCCGCCGGCGTGATTATATGTATCAGTAATTCATTCCTTCCCTTGCCCAGCATTACTGCACGGTGGGGCTGCGTCACAGTTGTTTATCCATTCTCCAGTTGGATAATATCCAACAGTTGAAATCCATGCAGTATAGGGAAAAAAGCTTTAAATGAAATCTGTTTTGTTTTATGAGAGTCACAACTTTAAAAAGGAGGTCCTCTTGGATCCTTGAGGTGGTTGGTTCCATTGTTATTTAAATTTTTTCCTTTTGTTTATGCCTCTGGAATATCTTTTCTGAAACGGACATACTCTCTGTCTCAAGCTAGCTGATACTTTTATTCAGCCAGAGTCTGATCCCTGAACAAATTGCAGCCCCTTTTTAAGTAGAAGCTGTAAGTAGTATCGACCCTTCCTGTGGTGCCTGGCAGGTTGGGCACGGACGGCCTGGAGGCGGCGGAGGGGTCCATCTCTGGAAGCTCAGATGATGACAGCGAAGAAGCACCTGGCACTTCAGGAACGAGCTTTCCTCTTCCCAAAAGTGGCAGTGACAGCATTGCGACGGCAGCCGAGTTTCCCAGTGGTTCTCAGAAGGCAAGAGTACTGAGTGCAGACTGCAGCTCACCAGAAAAACCACAGAGCCACACGGCTGACCCGCGGAGTGGAATTGCAGAAGGCTTGTGTGCTCAGCTGGGGGAGGCGTCCACCGAGCGTGCGGAAAGGAAGATGGAAACACAAGCAGAGAAAACCCAGGAGAAAATGGAGGCGGAGAGTAGAGGACCCACGGACGAGGACGCAGCTGGGGCTGGACTGAGTGAGGAGAGAGACACAGAAGAAATAGCCCAGGGGGAACAAGCTGCCCAGGCTGCACCTGGAGAAGGGAGGGGAAACGTGCCCCTTGCCAAACTGGGGGAGAGCCAGTCCGGAAGCACGGTAAGTCGTTGGGGGCTGTTGTCTAACACGAAATCAGTTTACTCTCCACAGTGAGTCATGAAAGGGAAAGCGTGCTTCCCCACCAGCTGCTTCGTGGGAAGCTTGCTTAATAATCAGAAGCGAAGTACAGGTAGATGATGGTTAAACTTGCCTGTCCCCCTCAAAATCCTTAGATTTTTTTTTTTTTTTTAGCTCCAGAATTTATATATTTTTGCCACTAGGTGGTGTCCTCTCATTAATTCTAAGATGTGTATTTTTCACTTTTCAATCTCTGAATCCGGATATGTATCATTAGGGCGTAATTGTATTATTTATTCTTTCTTAATAATACAACAGTAAGGCAGATTAAGGTAGGCGGTGCTAAAAAAAAGGTAGGCGGTGCTTTGGATTTGGTGAAATGTACTCGTTTTCATATAAGATTCCAGTTACTCAGCGTTTCTTACGTGATAGTATTTGAACATACTTGTCAGCTGGATGTGGAGATTTTCACTATAGAAGAGGAGCAACTCGTTTTTAATTTATCATTAAACCTTTACGTTTAATTTATCATTAAACCTTAATTTATCATTAAGCCTTTTAAACATTTATTTTCATTGTACATATTCTCCCTCTAATAGCTGATTATTTGCCGTCTTCAATAGACTGACTTCCAGCAAAAATATTTATTTTAATGTTTACTCTTTGAGTTAACGATTGGCTTTTTACAACAGCTAAAACGTGAACTACTTGGTTTCCTTTAATAAACACAAAGCCTATTACTTGTTTAACCAGCGCCGTCCTTACCCCCAATGAATAAGCGAAGATAGATACACAGAGGGCCTCCTCTTGGGAGGGCAAGGGGGTTTTTTATGTTAAGCACTGTCAGTTGACCGTCACATCCTCTCTGGAGTTACAACATGTAACTTTTCTGTTACTCGTATGTATTAGGAGCTTTATCCTGACCAAAGTCTTGGGAAAATGAATAAAGGGAAATGAAGTAAAACCCGATTTGGCTTTCAATCCTGGAGCCTTTAACCACGGGACGTTTTGTTCTTGACCTTGTAGTAGTAGCTGTTGTGTTCAGAACAACCAGGAGTGGTTCTCCAAGGGCACTTAAGTGGTATTTTAGGATTTGGTCACAAATAGTGAAGCCAAGCAAGGTTCTCTCCAGAAATCTAAGAAAGTGGCTTTAAAAAACTTAAATAGAAAGATAAAAAGTCTGTCCCTAGCTCTCTTTAATGTCTAAAGAAAAATAGGTTATTGTGAGAGAGTTACTGCTCTTTGAAAACCCTTGGACGTGCACATTTTCACCCTCTGAGACCATCCGTCGTTGGAAGTGTTAGCTTTGTCTCGCAGTCTGTAAAGGTTCTTGGTGGATAGAACAGTTGCACGTCTATGGAACAGCATTTTAACTTGTGTTCTGTAAGTGGGGACTGTGACAAGCAATCTTAATTATTCAGTCAGAACAGAAAACATTAGGAGTATGGGATTAATAGACTCACAGGCCTGAGAACCTCATCAAAATTAAGCTTTATTGGGAGCTGCTCTTCTCTGTGGTCATAGTGTGGGGGTCAGGTATATTTTGCTGTTGTAATTCTTAATGGAAAAATCAGAAGAGAATGTCATGTAACCATTTGTATAGTATTAAGACTCTGTTCAGGAATCCTGTAACTTCTGTTACTGTTCTGAGTGCTTGTTTCTAAATATATGGATGGAAAATGAATGGTTATGCATCTTGAGAATGCATTTGGAAAAACATTTAGATGATTATTAAAATGCAATAGCGAGATAAGGCAAAATAGCGGAAAATTCCTTGAGAAATAGAATGTAGTTGGCAGTTAAAGCCTTATTCGGAGAAAGAAAAAGAAGCCTGTTTTAAATTTTTTTTTTTTTTTCTTTTTTCCCCTTCTCAGTCTGTTGATCAGGAATCCCTAGATTTGCTGGCCTTCACCTCTGCTGCAGAAATGGAGTTGCTGGGTCTGGAGAAGCTCAAGGGCGCCCTGACGGCACTGGGGCTGAAGTGTGGGGGCACCCTCCAGGAGCGGGCGGCGCGGCTCTTCTCTGTCAGGGGCCTGGCAAAGGAGCAGATCGACCCGGCTCTGTTTGCCAAGCCTTCCAAAGGGAAGAAGAAATGAATTCCGTCCAGGGTGATGTCCTGGTTCTCTCCAGTCCGGAACTTACAACCTGCATAATGTTGACTCTTGGCCATTATTCCTGTTGATATTCAAGCTGATCTTTTACCTTTTTTTGGAGAATTTTTATGAGTTTGAGTCAAACTGAAGATATTGGCCAGGGAGCAAGATCTCAAATGCTCCCGAAGCTGACTTTTTAATAACCCAGTTCTAACTATCCTCTTTCCCATTATTACATTTATGGAATTAATGTGTGAAACCACCTAGGCCTGACGTTTTTGTGGGAAGGTTTTTTAATAACAAACTTAATTTAATAAACTTAAAGCTGTTCAGATTTTTTGTTTCACCTTGTGTCATTTAGGTAAGTTACATTTTCAAGGAATTTATCTGTTTGACCTGAGCTGTCAGACTCGTGGACGTCTGCAGAGCCTGCAGTGGTAACTTCGAGAGGGAGAAAGATGGGTTCCCTTCACAGTATTAGCAGGGATTCTCTGTTTACGTACAAGTGTGGTCATCGCACAGAAAACGGCCAGTCAATGGAAGGTCTTGGGCAGAGCAGGGCAGTAAGTAGTCATTTCAGAAATTGCATGGCTGTTCAAAGAGATCACAGGGCTTAAAGTCTTAGGGACAGAAAACCATTTTCTGTGATGCCGCAATTTGCCGGCCGTGGGTTCCAGCAGGTGGGAGTTTGTAAGAGTGAGTGGAATACACAGGCTCAAATTTGACTTGATCTGTCTGAGAGCGGTACGGACTTGGTGTTTGATCTTAGATGTCTGCGGGGAAAGGCTGTTGCAGAAAAAAAGTGTGTTTATTTTAATCTTCTCCTGAGGATGGACATACACACATATACACATGCATATTTATATATTTTAAATTGATTTCAGAGAGAGAGGAAGGGAAAGCGACACATCAATGTGAGAAACATCGATCAGTTGCCTTTTATATGCATGCCGACCCGGGGATTGAAACTGCAACCCAGGCATGTGTCCAGACCGCGAATGGAACCCGCGACCTTCTGGTGTATGGGCGACGCTCGGCCAACTGAGCCACCTGGCCAAGGCTATTTAATTATTATTATTACTATTCTTTCAGTAATATTTTGGACACATGCCTTGTTTCACACTGATAAAAACAGCCGTATGGAGACGTCGCTCTGTATTTCATGGTCTCCATTTGTTTTAAGTATATGCCGACTCTCCTCCCCTCTTGCAATGTCTGAGGTTTTTTTCGTCCAACTATCATTCTGTAGCATGGTCTGGCCGATCCTTCTGTTGTTTTTATTTTTTGTCTTCTGCTGGTGTGCTGAGAGGGATTTCTTTTTAAATGAAGAGTAGCTGGGCCGTACACCTGAACTCGCACCGGCCGACGGTGTTCCTCTGCTTCTCTGCGTGGGCGATGTCTTGTCTTCTCCTCACGCAGTAGGTGACGTGCTATTGCTTTCTGCCGTATAGTGCTGCGGAAGAAAAGCTCTATGCCTGTTGGGAGTTTTATTTTATTTTATTGTATATAATGTGAAATGATACATACCAATTTACTCCTTAGACACTTCCATATTTTTAAGTTTATCCTTCAAGTTAAAAAGTTACCAGGTTATTTCTAGTTGTGGTCTCTTTCTTAATATTTCTTAGAATTGGGTGATGCTTTTGAGGTCAAGTTTAGCCTTTTATTTTAGACCATTATTTTTGTATTAATTGATTTTTTTAAAATTAAAAAAATTATCCTCACCCAAGGATATATTCATTGCTTTTAGAGAGAGAGGAAAGGAGAGAGAGAGAGACATCGATGGGAGAGAAAAACATTGATTGGTTGCCTCTCATACACACCCAAACTGGGGATCGAAATCGCAACCCAGGTATGTGCCCTGGCTGGGAATTGAACCAACATTTTGGTGTACAGAACGACGCTCCAACCGACTGAGCCACCCGGCTAGGGCTACTTAATTGATTATTGCTTTTATTCTCTGTTTTCATGGAATCTCATTTTCTGTTGTATCTGCTATTTGCTACTCTCCTTGTCAATTCAACACTTAGGTTTTCCCTTAACAAGTCTTTCTCTCAGATTTGTCCCTCCTCATGCTTGCTTCTGTTTTGTGGGTATGTTCCCTTGAAACTCAGTGTGTATATGCCTTAAGGACCTTGTGTAGCTTCTGCTTCTCTTTCATAGGGACACATTTCCTCTGGTTCTTCAAGTTGATTTCTTTATAATTACTCCTTTGTTAAGTATGTCCACATGGGCGTGAGTTTAGGTCTTCTAGGATGGGATTAGATGTGCGAGGGATTTATTGGGGCCACTGCAGAGGACAGAGAGAGTCTGGAGGAGCAGGTTTGACACCCACGGAAGGAGAGCGAAGGGAGGACTGGGCAGGAAGTCTCAGGCTGCAGTGTAGTTACAAGGAAGTTTCAACCAGGTGGATGGAGAGTCCCCAAACCAGTCATCCTTTGGCGTCCAGCATCTCAGGGGAATGGGCCTGCCTTAGGACCCCCACCGTGCTCACTGGCTAGAAAGTATGGCCTGGGTGTGAACCGAGTGGACCCAGAGGGGCTGCCGGTGGGACCATCGGTCAACTGTGGTCCCCACAGTAGGGGACCCGAAGGGTGTATATTCATAGCTGCCACAGGGCGTTTCTCTGTTGCTTAGGACTATTGTTCCAGTTTGGGTACTTGAGAACAGTTTTCTTCAAGTTACGTGGCTATCTGTACAAATCTTAAAAAGTACTCTCAAAGGGGAGGGGGACGTTTAGACGGAGAGGAGGTTGACCTTGTGAAGTCAGGTTTTTTTCACCGGCGGGAGGTTCGTGCCCAGGGCGCTCCTCTTTTGTGGCAGCGAGCTGCTGGCAGGGTCAGTGCCCCTTTCCTAATTGGCACCGTTAGCCCCTTCAGCTTGCCAGCGCCAGCCGTGCCCTTCGACACGCAGCACGGAAGAGTGAGCAGCGCTTGCCCCGCTCCCCACGGGCAAATGGACTTTGACTGGCAAAGTAAAAAGACTGTAATTCTGAAGCGGCTCCTTTCTTGTAACACAAAAGGCTGGAAGTGAGGAGGCTCACACTGAACAGAGACTGGCCACCTTGGCGTCCTCACGTGTGGCTGCAGCTGGTCCAGCCCTCACTGGTCCGCGCGCAGGGGTATTAATGGGCTTCTGCTGTGGGTCCATTTCATTTACTGACTCTTTAGAAGTGGCAGCCTTCCTCTGTCTCTGGTTTCTGGTGCTAATACAGAGCTTGCTCATTATGTTTCTTTGGTTATGTCAATGGACGTTGGCAAGAGAGAGTTAAATGTATGTGCTCGGATTTCCGCCTTGAACCGGAGCCTGTCAGTGGACTTTCAAGATTGAAAGTGTCCCCCAGAAAGTCCAGGAACTGAACCCCAGGCGTTAACAGTTCTGGGCAGGCTCTGATCAAAGTTAGGGAGGTACTGTCTGTCAGACTTCACGGCACTACTCGTGTGTCTGAGCTAGAACACGGGAGAGGGTGCTGTGGGGGCCAGGTGGCCGCGTGTCATCACACGGGCTCTCCCTGTGAGCCAGCTGCCCACCGACCAACCTGTCCCGGGCAGAAGCCGGACTCAGGCCGAGCCGCTCTGAGCCCTGGCAGTGGAGAGCTGATGTGAATTTTAAATGCTGTGCTGCTTAATGTCACCCTTTCTTTTTATCCGCTCTCCACGAGTTTCCCGTCGGAGAACGGTGCTAGATGAAACGAGCCTGCCCCCACACCACTTCTGGATCACTGATGCAGGGTCACCCCACTGATCTGGGGCCCCATAGTTGTGGCCCCGAGTCACACAACACTGGTGGGTTAAATCAAAGCACTGGCGTGGCATAAAGTGACTTCTGTTTCCCCGCAATGCAGGCGGTGCGGTGTGCTGGGCTTCAGGGCAAGGGCTGTGCAGGCGCCCATCTGCGTCCAAATCCTGGTGTTCCCACTTTTTGGATTTTATTTGTTTATTTTTTTAGTGAGAGGGGAAGGGAGGGAGAAAGGGAAAGAAACGCCAGTCAGTTGCCTCTCATATGTGCCCCCACTGGGGACGGAACTCACAACCCAGGCCTGTGCCCTGACCAGGAATCGAAGTGGTGGCCTTTCACTTTGTGGGATGATGCCCAACCAACCGCCTGAGCCACACTGGTCAGGGCTCCCACTTTTAATGGTACTTCCTCGGACAAGTCCCATAACCTCTCTGAGCAGCAGTTCCCTACTCCCGCCATCAGGTGGCATCACGTCTACTTTTAGTTCTGTTAGGGTTGAGTAAGACCTGGCACGAGAGGCACCCGGTACAGTGCTCTGCAGGTAGCTTGTTGCTGCTCAGTGAACGGAAGCTGTTGGAACATTAGGGAGGGCTGACCTTTGGCCGACAGAAACGCAATGTGAGCCACAAATGTCATCAGACATTTTCTCATTGTCACATCGAAAAGTTCAAAGGAATAGGTGAAATTAATGTTCACTGTACATTTTATTTAACCCAACAGATCCAGAACATTCTAAGACAATTAGTAAAGATAATTTGCAGTCTGGGGGGATTTTTTTTTGTCCGAAGTCTTTGAAATCTGGTGTGTATTTTACACTTACAGCACTTCGCAATTCAGACCAGCCACACGGAAGTGCTCAAGAGCCCCTTGTGACTTTTGGCTACTATTTTGGACTTGTAGTTCTAGAACACATCTAAGGCCAGGCGGCGAGCACAGAAAACGGCGCATCGTGACCCAAACCAGCAGGTGCAGAGCTGAGTTGAGGTGGAATCAGGCCGAGGCTCCTTGGGGCTCTCAGCATGCTTGTCGGGCAGTCAGAATGAAACCTCCCTGGGCAGTCAAGTGTCACACATGCTAGGTGGAAGTGACTTCCCTGTGGGGACACACACATGCTGGGCTGGTTCTGGGGCTGAGCCAGCTAGGAGAGCTGTAGTTTGTGACCCTGGACTTGGGCTTGCTGCTGCAGGGCTGGGGGACCTCCCTGCAAAGTGCTCGAAGTGTCTGTTTACGCCTATGAATTGAGCTGTAAGGCATGACTTATGTTTGCATGGGGTAATAATTAGGCCCTTTAAGACTACAGCATCTTGAAACGAGAAAGTAGTGAGGAATTAGGGATGTTAACGTATAATGAAAATGGGTGTTAAGTACTGGGATGGACCCCAGTGCTAGGATGCGTCAAGGTAACGAGAATGACAGTTCAGCCCTGGCTGGTGGATTAAGTGCCGGCCTGTGAACCAAAGGGTCGCTGGTTCGATTCCCAGTCAGGGCACATGCCTGGGTTGTGGGCCAGGTCCCCAGTAGGGGGCAAGTGAGAGGCAACCACACATTGATGTTTTCCCCTTTCTCTCTCCCTTTCCCTTTCTCTAAAAGAAATAAAATCTTAAAAAAAATAAAAGAATGACAATTCATCTAGGAAGGCATTTCATATCTCTGCCTGTGAAGCTCATTTCAAGACAGCTCCCGTGTTACCTCCTCCAACTGCGAGAGGAAACAGTGGGCTTGTTAGGGAGTTCTGCAGACTTGCAGTTTCCAACCTTGACGAGTTGTGCGTGGCTGTCTGTTCGGGGGTGTGCACCCCGGGTCGTGTGAACACCTTTTTAGGGCCCTCCATTTGGTTCTTGTCCTCTCAATAAACACCTGCAAGCCCCGCACACTGACCTCATCCACTCTGTGTCCCTCCACCTCGGCCAGGGGGCGCCTTGCTGTTCCCGGACCAAACCCACCCGAGGCCCTGGGCCCAGAGCTCTGCACTGACCGACTGCCCCTCCCCTGGAACGTCCTTTCTCCAGGTGTTCACAGGAATGGCCGCCTCACTTCTCACTCTAATTTAAAATGGCAACTACCCCTCCCCCATACACATCCCTAACTTTCTTCCTTGCCTATCTTTTTTTTCTTTAAGATTTTATTTATTTATTTTTTTTAGAGTGAAGGGAAGGGAGGGAGAGAGAAAGGAAAGAAACACCAATATGTGGTTGCCTCTCGTGCACAACCTACTGGAGACCTGGCCCGCAGCTCAGGCGTATTCCCGGACTGGGAATTGAACCCGTGACCCTTTGTTTTGTAGGCTGGAGCTCAATCCACTGAGCCACACCAGGCAGGGCAAGGCTATCTTTTTTCATACTACCAAATTTCATACTGTTTATTTTATTTGCTTATTAAATGTGCCTCTCCCCACCTGGAGGATAATCTACATCCGGGCATAGATTTTTGTCTCATTTCTTAGTGCCCGGTACTAAAAAGGTGCTCAACAAATATTTATTGAATGGAGAAATGGACTACTGTACTAATATGATGTGTTTTATAAAGCAAATAGAATTCTGGGTTTATTCACCATCCATCAGCAGATCAAACAGCATGCCCCCTGGGAAGCATAGACCTACTTAAAACCTTTGCTTGTAGACATGGTGGTTGAGGAAAATGATTAGGACGGAATATTTTACCAAAATAAAGTCTGAGCCCTGGCTCGTGTGGCTCAGTGGATTGAGCGCTGGCCTGTGAACCAAAGCGTCGCTGGTTCGATTCCCAGTCGGCACATGCCTGGGTTGTGGGCCAGATCAGGTCCCCTGTAGTGGGTGCATGAGAGGCAACCTCACATTAATGTTTCTCTCCTGCTCTTTCTCTCTCCCTTCCCTCTGTCTAAAATAAATAAATAAGATCTTAAAAAAAAAAAGAAATCTTGCTTTAAAAAAAAAATCTGAGAGCAATTGAAGTACAGGCTCAAATGGCAATTCTATAGAAAGGGATTCCTTTGCTCCTCACCTGCCAACCATCAAAGAAACGTGACCAATTTCTGGGAGGGAGAAAGACTCCGCCTGCTGCCAGTAGAGGGCGCTGGGCACTAACGAAGGCACAAGCCAAGCAGGTTGGGCAACTGCTCTGAGGGTGGGAGGAGGTCACTGTGTCCCTAAGAGCTGAGTGACATCCCCTCCCAGGTCCCCCCACCCACCCCACACACAGAGTAAGTGGCAGACAGATGGTTAGGTCTGAATTTGACCGGGTTCTGTCTTGATTCTTGCATTCTCATGTTTCACTCCGGCTTTCCGTCTACCAGACATGAATAAATCATTTATAGGCTGGCTGAATATCCCATAAAATGAATACTTCTCAACTAACAACTCTTTTCTAATCACTCGCTGTTGTTTTCTGCTGCAGGGATCTGAGTCTCCTTGAGACGGAGGTCTGATGCTGGGGGTCCTGTAGCCTGATACCAGCTGGGCTTGGAGACTCACAGCGGCCTTACGCGTGGGTGTTGAAATCTTGTTGTTGGAAAGTGCTATCTATCATTTTTAATACAAAAATGTTCAAGACAATTCTGAAAATTCAAAGATACCAAAACCGAGCTAGCACACCTTTTGTTGGAATGCTTTCTAGTTACCTCATTTTGTGTCCTGTGCTTATCATTTGTTACTAGGTCACAGACACGTCGACCTCTTCTTCCTCCTCTTCCTCCCAGCCCACGTCATCGCCCAGTTCTAGTGAGCTGGGTGGCAGATGTGCCCGCTTCTCCCCATGCCCACGGCCGCTGCCCCGCCAGGCCACAGCCCCTCGGACAGGCCGTGGAGTACTGAGGCCTCTGACGGTCTCCTGCTTCCCCTCTCGGGCCCCAACCCGCCGTCCGCCGCCCACGCAGCAGGTGCAGTTGTCTCGTAAACATTGTTTTATCGTGGCAAGTCATATAAAGTGTACCACTGTAACCGTTTTTACCTGTACAGTGCAGTGGTGTTACTCACGTGGTTGTGTAGCCACGACCACCGCCCACCTCCAGAACTTTCTCACCTTCCCAGACTGAAGCTCTGTCCCTATTAAACACTAACATTCCACTTTCCTCCCCTGCAGCCCCTGGCACCCACCACCCCGCTCTCTGTCTCTGTAAGTTTGGCCACTCTAGGGGCTTCTTGCAAGTGAAACCACACAGTATTTGTCCTCTTGAGACTGGCGTCTTTAACTTTAGCACCGTGTCTTTAAGACTTGCCCACGTGGCAGCGTGTGTCAGAATGTTGTCCATCTGAAGGCTGAATAATACTCCATCGTGCATGTGCCCCCCTTTATGTTTCTCCGCTGGGATTGCCTTTTCCAATGCAAATCAGGTCATGTCTTTTTTCTGCCTGGCACCCCTTGGTGGCTTTCCACTGCCCCCTGAGTCAAAGCCCTTCCGTGACCTAGGACCCCCTCCTCTAGCCCCTGCCCCTCACCCTCTGCTCGCCACCCACACCGACCACTTCCTGATCCAGGACACGCCAAGCCCTTTCTCAGCCCCCCACGTGAGGCTCCCTCTGCCGAGCACCGCCTTCCCCACTCTCTTTCAAGCTGGTTCTTCTTACCCCAGACTGTCGCCTCCGCCCTGGGGTCTCCCCACTCACTCTCTCTTTCATTGTCCCGTTTACTTCCTTCCTTCCTGTTATCTGGCCTCTTGATGGCTTGTTTATCGTCTGTCTCCTCTCCCTGAAACGGCTTCACAAGACACAGGCCCGGCCCTGTCTGGGTCACTGCCGAGAGGGGATCAGCTACGATGTGCTGAGGAGTGGGTGCTGTCAGGCTGTCTGGGGGTGTGGGGGTGTGGCCTGGCTTGTTACTTGCTCACTTGCCCTAAACACTCATTTATAATAGCACTCATTTTAGAAGGTGGCGCATGGCCTCGGAAGGGCCTGAACTAGATGGCCAGGAACCTGGTTTTCTCCCTTTCTTTCTGCCACCCACAACCTCCCCAGCGTTCCGCGGGGCTGAAGCTTTCCCCTGCACGCAGCCGCAGAAGGTGGTGCTAAGGGCATGTGTCTCCCCTCACTTCCCAGCATTTCTGTACGATGCAGGGAGCTAGAGACTCTGAGAATATTGGGCAAAAATAAGGAGCTTTAGAAAGAGATATATCAAATCTATTAACCAGAGGAAAAAAGAAGCCACGGGGAACATGAATAAATTGTTTGGAAAAATTTTCCAGAAAAATAGGAAAATTCCACTCATCTGCTTTTAAAAGTTTGGAATGGGGGGAAATGTATTTGGTAAATACAAAAAAAGTAATTTATTTTCAAACTACATATATCTATAGAAACACATAAATATACATAGTTCGAGAAAGATGAAGAGACACTAAAAAGAGAAGCTTTTACTAATTTTGAGCGCAGACAACAGTCTGAGTGATACACGAGCATATTTTTTATGTGTTGCAAATATCTCCTCCTGCCTCGTCTTGCCTTTTCACGAGCAGCTCTTAGAATAAACCTGTTATTGACTATAACATACACATGGGTCGGTGACTATATCACAAAGTACAATGTGACATTTTTACAAATGAATTGTGTGACCCGCATCCAGATCGAAAAGGCGCCCTGGGCCAGCACTGCACAGGCTTGACCAGCACAGGACACGGCCTGGGAGCAGGCGCCGGGGTGGGGAGGCCACCTGGAGAGGGAGGGGTCCCTGCCGTGGGCAGAAGCCCGTGCCCCTGACTTGGGTCTCAGCCACTCACTTCCTGATCCCCTCCTCATTTCTTTCAGACCCCGTCACATTTCCGTAGGGGCCCTGAGCTATGGTTCGTTTGGGCCTAGTCACACTAGCCGGGGCCTACCGGCCATCTGGCCAGAGTCCTTCAGGGCGGCGAGGTTGGCCTTGCTTCGCAGCCAAGGCAGTGGTGCAGCGGGGACTGAAGGAACTACTCCCCCCCCCCCAGTCACTGTGTAGGGCCTTCTCCCCCCCCACGGTGGCAGGGCCGTGTCTGTCCCGTTAGCGTGGAAGCTCCCACCCCCCAGAGGAAGGAAAGTGTGAAATCTGCTGCTCACGGGGAGGCTGATGAGAATGCACGTTAGCACAGTGTTAGCTGGACTGGGCGCACTGCGGTGCGCTCCCTGAGAGCCGCACCCTGCCTGTGTCTCCACGGCTCTATGGTGTCTGCTGATGGATAGGTGCTCAGTGAGCGCTGCCTGGACGAATGAGCTTCGGGGGGATCAGCGGGCTGCCCAGCAGTGCCTTCTACGGGACTGGGAAACTGTTCACCTTGAGATTAAGGTGCTTAGGGTGCAGCCTAGATGGGTCAGAGGCCTGGGTTAAAATCCCATGGGGTCTCTGATAATCAGGCTGCCTGACTGTGGGCAAAAGTAGCTTGTTTTTGGTCTCAGTTTCCCTTCCCAAAGGCCCCCGTGGTTTCGAGGGTAGAAACTGAAAACATGTGACAGCAGGGAGCCCGGGGAGAGGTAAGCTGTGGGCGCTGAGCCTGGGGTCATGGAACCAGGGGGTCCCTGGGCTGCTCCCATACTCTCCTTCTGAGGAAAGGTGACCCCATGTGGGGTTCCAGCACCGACTTTCCCCTTCTCCTCGCATATGCCTTTTCTGAAGGGGATGCTGCCCTTTCGGCAGGGCATCAGCCTCCGGGAGGCAAGAGGCTGAGGGGCAAAGATGGCTGGGGGTCTGCCTGGTATAACCTCACACTGGGCTGAGGCTGGGCTCCCGGTTGCTCTCCACCTTCCTCCCACCTTTCATGAAGTGAGAAGCAACCACGGTGGTGTGACAAAGGCCGAGGAAGGAAGAGGGTGTCAGAGAAGCAAGGTCCCACCTCTGCTGTGTCCTTTTTGACATCCCCTCCCTTTCTCTCTCTCCTGGTTCCCACTGGGACCCTGTGCTCCCTCTAGGGCTGGACTCGGCTGGGGTCAGTGAGGCCACTTTAATAAGGAAGCTTCCAAAAACTCAATGATCAAGTACTATCTGGATTGAGCACTTTTAAAAATGAAAATTAATGCCAAAATGTCAATCACCAGCAAAGAATCCAGTTTTAAAATAAAGGCAGTTAGTCTCTGAAATATTTGCTTTGGTTGACGTCACATTACTTCTAGTTAGACAATTCTCAGATTTCGATTTCGAGCCCTGACTCCGTTGATGAAAAGTGGAGACTAGGCCCTGTCTGGGTATTGTTGCCCTGATGCACCAAGGTTGTGGGTTCGATCCCTGGTCAGGGCACATAGAAGAATCAACCAATGAATGCATAAATATGTGGAGCAACAAATCAGTGTTTCTCTCCCCCAACTTTCTCTCTCTTTGAAAAAAATCAATAAAAAAAGAAGTTGTGTCTCTCTAGCTGCTTCTTGAACCATCTGGAAGGTCCACTTGGCAAAGGGCTGAGGCCTTGGCCTACAGCTGCGTGAGCAACCTGCATGGGCGTGGATCCCGCGAGTCCAGTTCCACCTTCAGTTGGCTGCAGCTTTGACCGACATCTTGACCGCAGCCTCACTGGAGACCCTGGGTCAGAACCATCCAGCTAAGCTGCTCCTTGCTTCTGTACCCTCAGAGACCACGAGGTAGGAAGTGTTTGGTGTTTTCACCACTAAGTCTGGAGATAATTTTTTACGCAGCAACTTCTCTCTCTCTCTCTCTGGAGAGATTTTGGCAGACCACTCCATTGGGCTGCACGAGTGTCCTGTTCCTTCTCTGTCACCTGCCCCAGGATTGGCACTGCCTGTGTGCTGGTGATACCCAGGGTTTTGGCTCCGCCAACCGAAACATCTTCCCAGAGCTTCCAGCCATCACGTCTGCTCCCAGGTTCCCTGTGATTTATGAAATCCCAAACCCAACTGCCACAGGCAAGAGGGACCAAGACAAGGAAATGTGATGCAGTACCCTGAGAGGTGTCCTGGAACAAACAGTGGACAGTAGGTGAAAACTAAGGCGATCTGAATAAAATGTGCGTTTTACTTAATAGTAACATGTTAACATTGGTTCAGTGATCATGGCAAAAATACCAGGCTAATGTAAGATGTTAATAATAGGGGAAATTCTGTGGGATCTGTGGGAGCTCTCTTTGCAATTTTTCTGTAAATATAAAACTGTTCTCAAATACAAAATTTATTTTAAAAACAGCAACATAAGGGCTAGACTAAAAAGTCATGAATATTTTAGAACATAAAGTCAGGGTGTGTGATAATATATACATATACACACGTATATATAGAGAGAGTATGTGTGTCAAATGTGTATATATATATGCCATATATGAAGGGTGTGATATATTAAAGAACTTCATATGAAAAGGTCTCACATAGACCTAGGAGTAAAGAAGGCATTCTTGAATAAAATGCAACAAAGAAAAGATGAATAAATCTGACTTCAAGAAAGTACAAAGCACTATAAATTTGAAGCGAAACCATGAAAAAGGGAGCATCTCAGCCGTGGTCTGGGGGAATATATTTGCCGTGCATATAGTCAAGAGAGGGTCTGTATCCAGAACGGAGAAAAAGTCGCTGCGAATCAATGAGGAAAGGACAAAGCACAGAACAAAAGCTGGAGGAGGAAATCTACACAGCTCAGAAACGTTGGAAAAGCCATTCAATCTTCCCGTTAGTCAGAGGACTGTGAAGTAGAGGCAGTACGATTCCCTCCCCTTCCCACCCTGTATTAAATTAGCAAAATGTGGGAGCGTAATTAAGAGAGGGCGAGGACTTGGGGACTGGTTTTCTCAGACACGGTTGGGTCTGCAAATTAATAGGGTCTTGAATAGCAACTTGGCAGAGTCTGATAAAACTAAAACATGCACATTCTTCTACCCAGTTCTCAGTATCTAACTTAGAGAAATAGATAAATATATCATATTTCCTTATATAAATATATGTTAACATATATACACAATATGCCAATATACTAATAGAATACCAATAGAGAAATACCCGTACACAGTTCCCAAACAGGAATGCTCAAAAATCTGCATTGTAGCATTGAAGATCCAAAAGCTTTAAGAGAAAACAAACATTAATAATAATTATTATTATAGAGAATTAGAATGGCATCTAACTTTTCATTAGCAATCCTACCTGCCCTGATCACTGGAGGTCAGTGGAGCAAATGCCGTAAGCATTCTGAGAGAAAGTCCTTTTTGAAGCTAGAATTCTACACCCAGCCAATCAAGTCAAAGGGAAGAGTGAAGACATTTGTAGACATGTAAGCTTCCTTTCTGAGAAAGTTACTTGAAGATGTATTCCAAGAAAATGAAGGAGAAAAGAAGAGAGGTAGAAAACAGTGGATTTGACCCAAAATAAGCAGTGAGGGGAGATACCAATGACAGCGGTATAGCAGGCCTTGGGAAGAGCCTTATCTAAGTTTAAGCCAGAGAACAGAGGTCTCTGGAAGAAGGGAAGATACTGCTAGAAAAAAAAGAAATTGGATCCTCTGAAATAGATGAAAAAAGGCTGAATAATTTTGAAGATATGATGAAGGCACATTATTCTTTTGTCAACAAGAAGAAAAGTCATCAGCAACTCTAAGAAAAATGAAAGGCCGAACAAGATCATAATCTAAATATGAAGCAAATTAAAATGAGGTATTAGGCCCGAGCTGCTGTGGCTCAGCGGACTGAGTGTCAGTCTGTGAACCAAAGGGTCACTGGTTGGATTCCCGGTCAGGGCACATGCCTGGGTTGCTGGCCAGGTCCCCAGTAGGGTGCCTGTGAGAGGCAACCACACACTGATGTTTATCTCCCTCTCCCCCTTCCTCCCCCTCTCTCTAAAAATAAATAAAATCTTTTAAAAAATGAGGTATTGGGAATAATTGATAGACTATATGAGAAAAGTGAATCCATTTGTCTTTGATGCCAGAAACACTTTTCTTTGGGTTTATTTTGGACCCAGAGTTTTAAAAAAAGTCATCTTAGCATCCTTTCCGGCTCTATAATAAATAATATTTATATAATCAAGGTAACGTAAATGTCATTTATTAGTTTTTCAGCATTTAAAGTCAACTCATAAACAAAGGACGGGACAGCATGTTCAGGTTTCCGGCTTTGACGATTGACGATGCAAAGTGTAAGGCACAGCTGGCAGAGGCTGGGAGACAGGGGGGGTGGGGGGGGTGGGCGACCCTGGCGGTCCCCAAGTTGTGTTGTGTGCGTTCGTTACTAATTTCCTCAATGAACACTGTCTAAAGCTCAAGGAGCAAGAAATAGAGGTTTTAGTATATTGTTTACATTTACAAAAGTGACAAAAAGAACTGAAAGGACCCACATGTTTGTTAAGAACGTGATAGGATGATGGAAGAAGAGCGACCTGAGCCGACCGTTCTTGTCCGGAGGGAAGGCATCAGACGTGATGGCTGGAGAGCGGGAAGGGACGCGTGGGGGACTATTGCTTTTCTTTGTAAACCTTCGCTATTTGATTTTGCAGGACAGAAATGTCTTTTTTAAGAAATTAAATTTATTGGGGTGACATTGGTTACTAAGGTCAGATGTGTCTTTGAACACACACACACACACACACACACACAAACAGGCTCTTTCGGAAACTCATCAGCTCCCACCAGGAGCCTCTCCGAGAGGCCGGCCAGATGCTCAAGGGACAGCTCAGAGTTGCATCGCAGAGGAAGCAGAAAGTGTCTGCAGGAGGTGTAGGGGCTGCTTGGTGGCTGGAGTGTCATGTTCCCTAACGCACACGCAGAGAGGGGGTAAAACACGCCTGGGCTTCTCACCAGTGGTGGAAGGCAAAAGCTCGTTTCCTTTCCGCGATAGCTGCAGCGCTGAGCTTTTGATAAAATGCTTAAGTTTCTGCGAAAAGGATCCGTCCCAGCAGGAGAGGGCTAATCCTACTGATTTTCAAATGACTCCAGGCTCATTATTATGTATTTTGTTTACTCAGCCCGCCTTTCCAATTACCTCTCAGAATGTGCAAATCCTCCTTCCCCGCTGGCTTTAGCCTGCTGGAGATTGGAGAATGGGGTAATGACCTCAGTGACAATCCCAGGGCCTTCCACTCAGTACCAACAGCCTCGAAAACACCCTGCAATCGGGGCCTTTAAGAATTTTCTATCTAGAGCAGGGTGATCGCAAAGACCTAGGGCCAAGAAGTCAGGTGAGGCCAGGAGCGCTGGCTCCCAGCTCTGGCTCTGACTGCTCCTGGCTGTGTCTCCCTGTGGCAGAGTGAAAGCAGAAGAACCTGCTGCCATAGATCAGCAATTTTCAACTGGTATCCTGCAAGATCCTGCAAGAATTTTAAAACCACGCACTACCTGACTGTTGAGTGGGGGGCACTGACCTCTTTCCCCTTAGATTGCCAGATAAACAAAGGACAACAGCCAATGTAACAGTAGCTCTTCCGTGTGAATGAATGAAAACGACACCTTTTGTTTTTGTCAGATCCGGGTAAAATGTTTTTAGTGGGCCGCAGACTTTTCATAATTAGTTTATGTGCGCCACGAGATGAAAAAGGGTGAAAATCGCTGCATGTACCGATGTTACCAGGTGGCTGGTCTCACGTCGGTTCAGATCAACCTGAAGTGCGTACAAGACACAGCGTTGCTCTGGGAAAGCGGACCCAGGGTTAGGCAGCAGTGTAGGAGACACTTGTCACTGTCTGTCCCTCTGCCAACTGTATGTGGTTTTCAGCGTTGAAGTTGTATGTGTTTACCCCTAGTTTCCTGAATGAATTCTGGCCTTAATGTGGACTGTGATCTCATGCCTCTTAATCCAAATTTCAGAATGTTTAGCAAAAAGAGGCTCATCTTTCCATTTCTCCCTCTCCCTCTCTCCCTCTTCCTCTCTCTCTCCCTCTCTCTCTCTCCCCAAATGTTGTCTAAGCTCCGTGCTAGGCATGACTACAGAATCAAACAGGAGGGTGTCCATCCATCCCTCGCTGAGCTGCTGCTTGGTTGGACGACTGCACACAGCCTGTGTATCCAGAAGGCCACAGGGAGTGTCTTCCAGCTGTTGTCATGTGGGACCACAGGCACCCAGAGCTCACAGCGATGCACTGGGCAGGGACAGATGGGGCGGTCAGAACACGAGGGGAGAATTTTCACGAAGGAAGGGAGGGAGGTATATCTTAGACTGACAGATGAGAACACTGCAAGGGTGAGAGCTGAAGGGCTTTTAGGCCTAGGAGAAAGAATGGGCCAGTCCAGGGCTGCTCTGTGAGAGGCCAGACGGCCGGTGGGCGCTGTGATGAATGAGGCAGAGCATGGGGGTGGGAGAGCCAGGCTGGGCCTGAGCAGAGCCTCCAGCCAGAGCCCTGGCTCCCTGTGGCCTTGGAAGTGACAGGTGAGGGACTACTCAGGCAGAGAGGCGCTGTTCAATAAGTGCCTTGGTCTCCTGCCTTCTGTGTCACTGTGCTTGAAAGTGAAAATGTTTGGACGTGCTGATGCTCTCAGGACAGACAGAAATGGGTGTTTGCAGGAGAGGGTGGTAGAGAAGAAATAGACATTGAACACAATTTTGTTCACTTAAGAGGGTTAGATAGTTAATTTGCATGTAATATGAATACATTTAGAGTATTCAGAGAGAGAAAAAGCCTTTCTGTTCACCTGTTCTTACTCTCGTTTTCAGGAAAGAGCTCAGGAAAAATTTCTTTTCCATTTTTTTTCTCTGATCGTTTTCTTTCCTCTCTTCACGGCCGATCAGGAAGCTGAGGAATCATCTGACCCGGCTTGGGTGACGGAAGTACACCCTTTGTGGTGTGACGGGCTGTTTTGTGCTCACGGGCCTGCGGTGCACTCCCCCCATCACCCTCACACTCCTTCCCAAGCCTAACGTGAGAAGCTTCAACACCAGGTTCTCACTGTGCCCCCCGCAAAGCCCACTCAGGAGGCCTGGGCTGGGGGCCAGGGTTCCTCGGTGGTTCCAGGCAGAAATCGCCACCTCCGGGGACAAATCCAGACCTGGTGGAAGGTGGGAGGTGCCAGGGTGGGGCTCGTGGAAAAGCTGTCCGGGGTTGAGGGGAGGTGAGGAAATGGGGGCCCTACACCAAAGCTCGGGGGCAGCTGGCCCTGTGGCTCCCCGATGGCCGAGCTGTGTGGAGTGACCCCAGGTCAAGGGGCACCACTGCAGGAACCACGGCATCCTGTCCAGAGAGACTGGGTGACCTCAAGGCGGAGGCGGGCTGGGTTGGAGGGGCCTGGCTTTTAAGTGCCCTCAGTCCCAGGTCTGCATGGGAGAGCGAAGTACTGGGTCCGGCACAAATAACGCCCCTCTTATATGACAAAATCTTTTATTACAAAATCACAAGCATGTAATTCTGTAACAAAACACTATCTCACTCAAGCACACCGTATGACATTTTAGGCAAAATGTTCACGTTAAAACTACAAATTATTACACCCATATTGGTACCCTACCAACCACACTCAAGCAGGCCTTACTTCTGCTGGGCCCTGTATTTGCATTCTCCTCCAGCATTTGTACGGTTACACGTGGAGCATCCACAACATAGCATCTCTGAGAAAAAGTCTACAGAAAATTTAAAAAATCCCTCACACCATAGGTTTGTGAATAGCATGGGCTTATCCGCCGTAGGAAGCCTTGGGAGGGAGAGGGCTGAGCTAGACAGTTTATACACAGTCTTCCCTCCCCCACGTCAGAACAGGCTGTTTACAGTCTTTCTGCTTTTCAGGGCCCCCCTGACCCCACAACTGACCCACCGGACTCCGGGCCCAGACCCACACTCAGAGGGGAGGCCTGGGCGCTTCCTCTGCATGACAAAGGTCAGCTGCCCTCCTCCTGACCACCGAGTCCCCATAAAAAGCCTCCCAATCCACACTCCTGGTCTTCTCTTGGCCACTAGCTAATTGCCCAATTATTTTATTTCCCCTGAGCAAAACTTCAGGCCGCCTGGAATCCACATTCAGGACCAGGAGCCTGTGTCCAGGAAGCTGCAGGAGTCTGGAAGTTGATCCTCTTGTCTGCCTGCTGCTCAGGCCTCCCCACCCAGCCCTGCCCCCACCCAGGGGTGACCGGGTCCCTCACCTACCCGGAGCTGATGGCCGCCTCCCAGCAGCTTCAGGGGGTCGGACAACACTGTGCACTGGGAACAGCTTGAGGGTGCAGAAGGAACTTGGGGCTGGGAATCGGAAGACACGACTGTGCAGGCATCCATCAGTTGTGTGAGCCTGAGGACATCGTCCCCTCTCGGAGCCTAGGTTTCTTAGCTCTAAAAACTGGGGGCAGGACAATGGTCTGGAGAGCCCATTTCAGCTCCGATTCTATAAAGAATCAGAACCATTTGTACACGTCCTCGGAAACTGCGACTTCAGGGGAAATGGAGTATAATGAAACCAATGTTACAACAGGCCAATTGACAGAAATGTTAAATTCCTATGGCATATTTCTGGTCACAAAAAATCACCAAACTTTTAATAAGACAGTCAAAACACTTCTAATATTAAACCTTGGGATAAATGTGAGCTATACAATGTATTTAAGAAAGATGAGTAAAAAACAGTAAAGTCATTATTTTCCAACCCGCTGATTCCAACGCAGGGTCGCCAGAGGTCTGAGCTTCTCCTCAAAGTTCAGGGTGCCAGGTAGGGCCACCCGTTGCAGGGCCCCTCACCCTCACCCCACGTCACTCAGACTAGGACAATGCAGACACGCTGGCGCCCCTTCCGTGCACGTCTTTGGGATGTGGGAGGGACTCGGAGTCCCTGGGGAGACCCACGCAGACATGGGGAGATTGTGCCAACTCCACGCAGACCATGCTGTGGCCAGGGAGTGATTTTTTCTTCTTTTCCTCATCAGCATTACAGCAAAATGCCCGGGAACCAAAATGATGTATTCAGGGACTTGCTGCAGAATCATCTCCGTCCGGTTCTCCAAAGTAACGGAGGAGGAGGAGGGTGTGGCACCTTGCTGGATGGACACCTCCTTAAGGGAGGTCCCCGAGATAGAGAAGGGTTCTCCATTTCCCAATGGTGGACCACTCGCCCAGGCTCTCGGTGGCCCCTCGGAGCTCTTGAAACCCACGCCCCCATCAGTGGGACCGGTCCTTGGTCAGCGACACCGGGGGTGACTGGGCCGTTCCAGTCCCCACTGAGCACTCAGCTCTAGGGGGTCTCTGTGCTGGGAGGCCAGCCAGCTCAGGAGCACCCGAGAGACGTCTGGGGTTTAGGGTGGCAGAGAATCCAGCAGAGGAGGGACCTTCCACTTGACTTTGTGTGCTGGAAAATGAAGTTTCAGTTAACTGGTCAGTTATACCCTGTGCAGAAGGGGCTCCTGACTGCTGGGGACTCCCATGGGTCCTCTGCCCGACCTGGAGGCAGCTCCCTGGTGGGAGGAGCCTATGTCAGTCAGGAAGCAGCAGCCCCAGGGCCTGGCCTCTCTCACACTTGTGACAGCAGGTCCGGGCTGAAGCCAGCCCCAGTGAGCTCCAGGGGTCTCGGTGTTTGGGGACTGTCAAAGGGCCCCTGGCATGCCTGGGTGTCATATCCTTGGCACCACCCTGGCCGGTGATAAGCCACAGGGCTTCCTCTCCCCCAGCGCCCAGGCTGGCGGACTTTGCATATTTATGGAACACCGGCCCAGAACAGAGCTTCAAGGGACCAAGGGCCACAGGCTCTGGGCTGCCTGTAAATGGGATACTTCTGCACCTTTTGGCCTGACGTGAGGCCCAAATGTTTGCATCAAGTCCTGTCCCTGCTAATCATCACTTGCAAAGAAAAGCAAAACGATTCTTTTGAAGAAGGCTACACTTGTCACAGAGCGAGCAGGAGGGCGTGTTTGGGCCCAACACAGAGGTGGCGCCTTATAGTTTCAGAATGTTCAAACTCTCTGAGATAGGAGCCCCAAGATGGGATTTGAACCCTCCTTGTGAATGACACCGATTCCGTGGAAATGGAAGAGGGAGAGGAAAGGAAAGGGGAGCCCTTGAAGTGGCAGAGGCCCAGTCCTCGCACCCCCTGAGATTCCCCTCGGGTACAACTGTCAAAATCTCGGTATTTCCTCTTGTCCTGTGTCGATATTTGGCAGAATCCCTGTTTCCTTCCCTTCAAGCAACCCTAGCTCTGGCACTTGGTAGCTGTAGGACCTTGGGCCAATCAGGTAAAGTTTTATGCCTCAGTTTCTTCATCTGTGAAATGGGAACAATAATGGGAACAACTTATGAGGATAAAGAGTTAAAGTACATAAAACGCTTAGAACAGTGAGCAGCCCATAAGCACTGTTAGCCATTATGAATATTACCAGCGTTGTTATCATTCCTCCCTTTCCCCAAATTCTAAGCTCCCCCCTAATTACTGAAGCCCCTCAAAGTACACGCACCTATGCACACAGTGGCAATTTATGCACTGTGTCCCCAGGCTCTCATCCAGGGGAAATCCCGCCCTTGAGCACCAGAAGGTTCTGTCTCCCTCAGCCTGGAATGTGTCGCGACCACAGTGGCAGGGGGGTGGCACGAGAGACCTGCTGGCGACAGAGCACCCCTATTGGGAAGGGGGAGTGGGAGGGGGATGCTCCCTGCCCACTGGGCCCCTTCACCCTCCTTCACCATCATCACTCACCTCCCAGGTGACAGGACACGGGTTTTGGGAAGGACTTCCTCCTGCACATCCTCGCATCTCCTGGGGCAGGAGGGGCCCGCTGGGGACAGATGACCTCCCCAGCCCTCCACTTGCGGGGCAGGTCCCTTCACCACGTGCTATTCTGACTTCACGTCGGGCGGGTGCTGACACCTGCCTCCTGGGGCTGTTGTGCGTCCAGGTCCAGAGAGCTCTGCTGGTTGTCACCATGTCGGGAAAAGCAACTGTGCAGATGACAGTGAACTTTGTCTGGGCTTACTATGTACCAGGCACTGCTGCTGCATTTAATCCTCCCACCAGCCCCGTGGCGGAGCCCCCTGCTATCGCCCCTCCTTCAGACAGAGTGAACTGCAGCACCGAGTAGTGAAGGAACTCGCAAGCAGGTCAGACAGCCAGTGAGCAGCATATGTGAGCCCAGCCTGTCTAAAATGGGTGTTTGAGGAGGCCCAGGGGGCTCCCACCCCGCCCAAAGTGCCCAGAACCTGTGGCTTTGGGCAGGACAGGACTCTGGGCAGCTCTGGCCTCTGCCTTCCGGGTTCCTGTACCTGGAGCCCTGTCCGGGCATGGCATGGGCTTGGACGGACTGCTGGTGACGGGGCCAGCGGCCATGCTCCCTGCATAGCCCACTCCCCAGGACGATGCCGGGCTCGCATTCTGCCAAGACGCTGCAGAAATCTCTCTCCCGGGCACTTGCAAAGAACCAAGCTGCCAGATTTCTATCTGGACAGCATCTAGCTTCCTTCTGTCACAAGGGAGGACCGGGTCCCCCAAGGGACTGTGGAGAGGAGGGGGGCTTGCAGGGAATGGAGAGAGATGACTCAAGGGGCTTCTGCGAAATGCCCTGAGCAGGGCCTGGCCCAGGACCACAAGAATGCAGATCACTTTCCCTGCTTCCTTCTCAGCAAGCAAACCCAGGCTGGCCCCCAGGAAAGGGACTTCCACAGCTGGCTCTGGCTAGTGGGACTTTTTTGCAGAATAGTCTTGCTTTTTCTTAGACTAGGACTGGGATAGAGCCAGGGAAATTCAATAGGCACTAAGATTATTACTGAGCTGCCAGACAGCAGCGGCCAGAGGCCCCCACCATATAGCGTCCAGGCAGGCTTCGTGCCCTTCCCAGACAGCCCCTCCTCAGGGCTCGGGGACCTGTCTGGCTGCAGAGCTCCCAGGAGGGTGAGGGGTGTGACCTTCCCCCCTCACCACCCAGGCCCAGCCCAGGGCTGCTATAAAGCTGGCCCAGCCTGGCTCTCAGCACACCCAGCTGGGACCCTCCCAGACCCTCCTCAGGGGACACACAGCTCTGCTCCTCCTCCTGAGTGGCACCATGAGGTCCCTGTGGCTCTGCTGGGCGCTCTGGGCGCTGCCCCTGACGGGCCCCGGGGCGGCCGTGACCGAGGAGCAGATCCTGAGCAGCCTGCTGCAGCAGCTGCACCTCAGCGAGGTGCCCGTCCTAGACAAGAGTGACATGGAGGAGCTGGTCACTCCTGCCCACGTGAGGGCCCAGTACGTGGCCCTGCTGAGGCGTAGCCATGGGGCCCCCTCCCGAGGGAAGAGGTTCAGCCAGAACTTCCGAGGTGAGGCCTCCCTCCCTGCTGCACCCTGAGCCTTGGGGGGAGGGGGCTGAAACTGGATGTGCCCAATTTGGGAAGGCTGCTGGGGCCCCTTTCTGGGGCTGGGATGCACCCCCTGGGTGCCCAGAGACAGACCCAAGTGCCCAAGGTGAAGATTCTCATGTTCAACATCGCAGCTGACCCTGTTAGCTCAGGGCCCAAGGGCTGCCCTTCCTGCTCCTGGGGATTGTTATAAACGGCTACAGACAGGCCCCAGGGGGGTTTCTAGGTAACCAGGTTTGGTTCTCTCTCCACCTGGCCACCACCTTAGTGGTCCTATTACCCTCAGAGGTCCCCTGGGGCCTGGAGAGGCCCCGCTGACCCTGCTGTTGTCCCCAGAGGTGGCCAGCAGGTTCCTGGTGTCCGAGGCCTCCACGCGCCTGCTGGTGTTCAGCATGGAGCAGAGGCTGCCCCCCAACAGCGAGCTCGTGCAGGCGGTGCTGCGCCTCTTCCAGGAGCCGGTCCCAGAGGCCGCGCTCCGCAGGCATGCGCTGCTCTCTCCACGCAGCGACCGAGCCCGGGTCACCGTCGAGTGGCTGCAGGTCCGGGATGATGGCTCCAACCGCACGTTCCTCATTGACTCCAGGTGGGGAAGCCCTGGCTAGGATGTTTATGGGGAGAAAGTGGGACACGGAGTTAGGCGTGGCGGGTGTGGGGCGGGAAGGGGCCGGCCTGTCCTCAATAGGAGGGGGATGGGAGGGAATGGAGAGATTTCCCCAATCTCCAGCCCTCGGCGCAAGCCTCTGTCTCCGCCTGGTGTCGCAGGCCCGTGTCCATCCGCGAGAGCGGCTGGAAAGCCTTTGATGTGACCGAGGCCGTGAACTTCTGGCAGCAGCTGAGCAGTCCCCGGGAGCCCCTGCTGCTGCAGGTGTCGGTGCAGAGGGAGCACCCGGGTCCGCTGTCCTCCAGCTTCCACAAGCTGGTCCGCTTCTCCTCCCAGAGGCCATCGGGCACTCGGCAGGGCGAGCCCCAGCTGGAGCTGCACACCCTGGACCTCAGAGAGTTCGGGTAGGTCCCAGTGGGCAGGAGCGGACTGCGGTCCAGGACCTCGACCCCTGGACTAGCTGGGTGGGTGGGTGCAGACAGCCCAGGATGCAACCCATTCCCCACTATATGTCAGTTTCTAATGGTGGAAATTTGTATTATTCAAACGTTTTATTGAAAAACACCTTCAGATATTTTCAATGGTTTTTGTGTTGTCATTGACACATACATTATTCTAATCATCTATTTTCATTTTACCCTTTTCCATAATTAATTCTTTGAAACATATTAGCATGAGCTGTTACTAAGTTGAACAGCTTTCATCTGGCATCTGTGAATTCTTTCTTCAGGGGACACATAATAGGCCTTTGGAATCATACAGCCTGGGTTCTGTGTAGCTCTGCCTTCTACTGGCCGCAGGGCCTCCTCTGGCATGACACTTCACGCCTCTGGGTCTCAGTGTCCTCTTGTGTAATAGGGATAAAGCTGGACCCTCAGCGAGGTTCACGTCAGGATAAATGCAGGTGCCATCTGAGCTAACATATGTGAAGTGCCTGCCCCGGTGGCTGGCGTATGAGGAAACCTTTAGTAAACAGCAGCTGATTTATGTTTTGGGTGTTTATTCATTCACCATTTTTTCACACACATCCAGCTTTTTTAACGTCATGAGAGATGGATCATCCAACTTCCCCCCAGATGACCCCCAAGGTCTTCCCTAGGCCCCCTGACCTCCACTCTCCCAGCTGACCTCTGACCCTGCCTCTCCTTGCCCCCACAGAGCTCAGGGCAACTGTGACCCTGAGGCGCCAGTGAGCGAGGGCACCCGCTGCTGCCGCCAGGAGATGTACATTGACCTGCAGGGGACGAAGTGGGCTGAGAACTGGGTCCTGGAGCCCCCGGGCTTCCTCGCCTACGAGTGTGTGGGTGCCTGCCAGCAGCCCCCGGGGGCCCTGACCTCCAAGTGGCCACTTCTGGGGCCAAGACAGTGCATCGCCTCAGAGACGGCCTCGCTGCCCGTGATTGTCAGCATGGAGGAAGGAGGCAGGCGCCGGCCGCAGGTGGTCAGCCTGCCCAACATGAGGGTGCAGAAGTGCAGCTGTGCTTCGGACGGGGCGCCCGTGCCCAGGAAGCTGGAGCCGTAGGTGCTGGGCAGGGCCACTGAGGCCTCTGGCTAAACACATTCACAGAAGCAGGTCTTAGTGTAGGTTGTAGTTTTCCACTTAGCAAGTTTCCCTGCCTCAATTAGGGCCCGTATTTTACCTCTCCGAGTGTTTCTCCATTTCTTGTCCTTCTGTCCATCACCCTAAGCACTTATACGAGTGACTAATGCCCTTTGGGGTTGCTGAGTAGGAAATCCTGGTGTACTTGTTAGCTGGCATAGCTGAACATGGATAGATTGTCTGCTAGGAGCTTCTGTTCTCTGGCAAATTCTCAGCTGAGTCGGGGACAACACACCCCATCATAAGGGCTGGGGAGTTCAAACTCGTTTACTCTATTACATAATGAATTAAAACAAAACCCTACCCCCCCCCCCCATTTCCTCTAGATAGGGAGGGTGTCCAGAAATGAAGCCCCATCTCCCCAATGTCGACTCATTTCGGACCCTGAGAGGGTGCTGAGGGAGGCGCAATGGCTTCAGGCCAGTGCCAGCGGCCCGGGAATCAGGACAGCTGGTTATTGAATCTACCAGGGCGACAAGCTGTGACCTCTAGCAAACGTAGAAGCTTTTGAGCCACCCGTGCTATTCTTGTGAAAAAGAGAAGCTGGGTCTTAGCTCTCAGACGTCGTTGCCCTGGGGATCAGACAGCCTTAACCTCAACCCCCACCCCCCAACCCGCACCAAGGCGAACACTGCTCGCACATATTTAGTTACTTCTCCCCCTGCTTTAGATGATAGGCCACCAGTTAATACCACATGTATTTAGTTTTCCATTATTACTTAGCAAAAAAACCCAATTGAATGTTGATAACCTGCTGGAATAAAAGTGGTCTCACTCTGTGTCTCTGTATTTAATTTCTAGTACTTAATAACCCCTATGTAAAGTACTCCTTTACACAGGAGACGGGCGCACAGCCCCGGCCCGGCCTTGGATTGGCCCGTCCCGAGCTCCCGGCCGCGGATTGGCTGCCTGGGCGGGGCGGGGCGGCGAGGTCTGTGTGTGAGCGCGGAGGGTGGGCGGATCCGTGCCGGAAGCTGCGGAAACACCGGAGATTCGACTTCCGCGTCCCTAGCACCCTGGGTCGGGTCTTCTCTCGCTCCGCCTTTTTCGTGCGGTACCTCTCGGGCCGCGTTGCGCGGATTCCTGCAGCTGCCGGGTGGACGCCGAGCCCAGGACCATGAGCGTGGGCTTCATTGGCGCGGGCCAGCTGGCCTGTGCGCTGGCTCGGGGCTTCACGGCCGCAGGTGAGCGCGTGGTGGCGGGAGACCGAAGCGCGGGTGGCCTGTTAAGTAGCAAGAGCCTTGTGTCAATGTAAGGGATCCAGGGGGAGAGGGAGGTCGACACAGTGAGCATGGCGGGCCTTGATTCTGCTTTCCCAGGGAAAGCGTAGGGACGGGGTGGGCCATGATCCCCAGTTGAAAAGCCCTGTCTGCTGTAGGCGTCCTGTCGGCTCACAAGATCATAGCCAGCTCCCCGGAAATGGACCTGCCCACGGTGTGCGCGCTCAGGGTAGGTGGGTCAGAGGGGTGTGGGGGAGAGGGAGGGGGCCCAGGAGGAAGGTTTGGGGCCCTGAGCTGGTCATCAGCCAGCTGACTTTCCCCACCATCTGGAGCATCAGGATCCCCCCACCTTCCCTGGGACAGATCAGTGTGGTGAGAACACCCAGATCAACCGGCTGGGGTTCAAATCCAGGCTGTGGGGTGGTTAGACTAATTGAGGTAGTATGTGTGGAAAGCGCCTGGCACATAGTAGGTACCCAGTAAACACTCCTTTGTCTTCGTGGACTGTGTGTCCTTAAGGTACGCTGAGCCTCAGTTTCCTCATTTATAAAATGGAGGCCACAGTATCCTCTTTGCTGAGTTACTCTGAGGCAGGAATGAGCATGCAGGGAAAGAGCCTGGCAAGTTAGTTGTTCCTTTCTCTAAAAAAGAATATCGGATATCCTAAGTCTGCACCTAAACCTGGGCGGTGTGGGAGGGGATGTCTAATAAGGCAGATGACAGGCAGTGTCTGTGCCTAGGATGGCTGACGTTCCCAGCCCTGCAGGGCCCTGCTTCTCAGCTTGGAGCCTTCACACAGTCTGAGAACAAGTGTCCATGGTTGGGACAGGGCCTGACCCAGCTCTGCTTCCGACCATTGGGTCCTAGCATTTCATATTCTCTTTGTCACTTTCCAGCTGTGGAGACTTCTTACCTGGCAGAGGGGTGGGTGCCTTGGGTGCTAGAGTATTGGTGGGGGGTGTGCGACAGTCATTTCCTGGTTGCCATGGAGAAGCTTGTTCATGCTCTGCACTGGTGCTCACTTGCCCAGTACCACACTGGACAACTTTGTGCAGCAGGGTAGGGGCAGGCCCCGAGGGACAATGCAGGGAATTCCAGGCTGCAGTGGGCTGAGTATAGGCTTGGCAGGGGTCCAGCTGCTCCGTGGGAGGGCCTGTGCCTGGTGATGCTATGAGCTGGGTGGTTCCCTCCTGCAGAAGTTGGGGGTGAACCTGACCCGGAACAACAAGGAGGTGGTGAGGCACAGCGACGTCCTGTTCCTGGCTGTGAAGCCACACATCATCCCCTTCATCCTGGACGAGATTGGGGCTGACGTCCAGGCCAGGCACATCGTGGTGTCCTGTGCAGCCGGCGTCACCATCAGCTCTGTGGAGAAGGTGCCTGTCTCAGCTCCGGTGCCCCGCTGGGAGGGGAGGGGTGGGTGCTAGTGGGAGCTGCGCCCTGGCCACTCACCCGCCCTCCTCCTTGTTCCAGAAGCTGCTGGCGTTCCAGCCGGCCCCCAAGGTGATCCGCTGCATGACCAACACGCCTGTGGTGGTACGGGAGGGGGCCACGGTGTACGCCACAGGCACCCACGCCCTGGTGGAGGACGGGCAGCTGCTGGAGCAGCTCATGGCCAGTGTGGGCTTCTGCGCCGAGGTAGAGGAGGACCTGATCGATGCTGTCACCGGGCTCAGCGGCAGCGGGCCTGCCTATGTGAGGCCCTCATATACTTACTCAGCCATCTGGGGACCCAGGGGAGCAAGATGGGATGGCAGGCAGGCTGGGCTTTGGGTGCAGCTGGCTGGTGGTGGAAGCTGTTGCTTGGCACTAGCTCCAGTCATCAGGAAAAGCAGACCCTCAGGGTGCCCTCGAGTGTCTGTGGCCCCAAGACTCAGTGAGTATCTCCGCAGGCGTTCATGGCCCTGGACGCGCTGGCCGACGGCGGGGTGAAGATGGGCCTGCCACGGCGCCTGGCAGTCCGGCTGGGGGCCCAGGCCTTGCTGGTCAGTATCTTCCCTCTGCACTTCTGGACCAGGGTGTGGGCTGGGGGGTCTTGAGGGGCAGTGTGCTGGGGACAGGGCCTGGTTGGGAAGCTGGGAGGAGGACGGGGGAGCCTCTCCCGGGGCGTGCCTGCAGTGTGTTTCACTCATATCCCCTTCTGCTCTAGGGGGCTGCCAAGATGCTGCTGGACTCAGAGCAGCATCCAGGCCAGCTCAAGGACAATGTCTGCTCCCCCGGGGGGGCCACCATCCACGCCCTGCACTTCCTAGAGAGCGGGGGCTTCCGCTCCCTGCTCATCAATGCCGTGGAGGCCTCCTGCATCCGCACACGGTGGGTCTCTCTCTCCTCCGCCCAGGCCCCCGCTTCCCAGCGGGCTGCTCTGGGCTGGGCCCTGTCCAGCAGGACCAGCCGTCTCTGGTGTCACGAGCAGTGTTGGAGTCTCTGCTGTGTTTATAATCACGACCTTCTGGCTAATGGCTTGCAGACTTTACCTCATTTAGTTCTCGCTACAGTTCTGATAGTTGGGATTAGCTTTGATTCATAGGTGAGGATGTTGAGACTCAGTTTTCCCAAGGTCAAACAGCTAATAAGGGATAGAGGCAGGATTCAACTTCAAGTCCATGACTTTAAACCCTGTGGCTTTCCACACTCCCCCACCCCATGTGATCACAGATACCAGCTGGCATTCTGTGTCTGTGTGGTGACCCTGACCCATACTTAGTTAAAGAGCACTTTTGAGGAGTTGGGGGGAGTGCTTGGTTGGCCTTCTAACTTTGGGTGGTATCAAGTCAACAAGGGTTGGGGGTTATGTGGGTGGGGAAGCCTTGAGAAGTTCTGCTACAAGGCTTAGTGCCTTCCCCCTTAAACCCTTCTGGGCTTTGTCTTCAGAGAGCTACAGTCCATGGCTGACCAAGAAAAGGTCTCCCCAGCTGCCCTCAAGAAGACCCTCCTGGACAGAGTGAAGCTGGAATCCCCCACAGTGTCCACACTGACCCACTGCAACTCAGGGAAGCTCCTCACCAGAAACTCGTCCTCGGGAGGCAAGAAGGACTAAGGCAGCCCCGCCGCCCTCTGGGACCAGAGCCCTCGCCTGTGGGGGCCGCACAGGGCAAGGGCAGGTTCAGGTAGTCGGCAGACCCTGGGTATAAAAACCTCCTTCAATCTGTTCAGGCCAAGCAGCCCTAGTTGCCCCTGCTGTTCCAGGTTAGAAGATGCTTGGAAGGGGCGGTTGGTGCCAGAAGCCAGAGGGAACCCTGCCCACCTCCCACTGTCAGACCCAGCTCAGGTGGGAGGGTCTGGGGAGGACCTTCAACGCTGGTTCTCCGACCGGAGCCCACAGTGGGGTCCGCTGATGCCACGTCAAGGGCGTGAGAGGACAAAAATGACAAGGGCGCTTTGAATCTAGAGCGAGCGGCTTAGAATGGTCACAGTCCGCACGCACGAAAGGAGACCGGGCAGTATTTCACTCTTGCTTCACAGATGCACCAGTGAGAGTTCGTTGTTTTTGCTGAGTTTAGCTGCTTTAATAAAGTTTTATTTTTTGTTATCCTGCTTTTCTTATGCTTCATCGTAAGTCATTCTAGAGAACTTGAGGCCCTGACCAGGTGCCCCTGCTTCTGTGGGCACTAAGTAGGGATGAGAGGGAATAAGGGGCCAGGCCTTGACTGCTGAAATGACGCTGCTCCAGCCCGGCCCCCAGGGTCAGGGTCAGGGTCAGGATCAGGGTATTATGTTCTAGGATGGGCCAGAGCTCATGGCAGAGAAGAGCCAAGTGGCCTGTGAGCCCTGGCTCCTCTGACTGCCCTCTAAGGGAGCCGCTGTTTTCTTGCTCATTTTGTAGAAGATGCCAAAGCCTAGAAGGGTTAAGTGACCCCAGTTAACTGCGGTCTGGTGAGTCTGTCCGAGTTCTTCGTTGCTGCCTCTCGGGGCTGAGGCTGGGTGCGCCGGCCACACAGGCTGAGCCTGCGGTTTGCCCACAGGCTCGTGTGCCTGGCGCTTGGCCCCGGGGCGTGCTGTCTGTGCCATGGCTTCACAGCAGCTCTGAGTTCAAACCCTAGTTTCTACCACTTTCAGGGAGGCCGCCTTGGAGAAGTCACTGCATGTCTCTGACCTCAGGTGTCGTGCACCGTGGAATGGAGATCATGCTTCCCGTAAAGGTTCGGGCGGATGTGGAATGAGGTCCTGGGGACTTGCTCAACAAAACACATGACCACGGGAGACCCCTCGCCCTTCACCTTCCCGCTAAGGAGGAAAGAGCAGAGCCTTCTCTTCCCCTGGGGTCCGGGCACCCCTGGCTGCAACTCCAGTCCTGAGAGCTCACAGGGAAGGCGCCTTCCTACGGGGCCGAAGTGAGAACAGTGTTAAAAGCTATCATTACGAAGCCCCCACTATATGGCGGGCCCTTGGCAGGTCCCTTACATAAGATCTCGGCCTTAGTTAGCTAGGTATAATTTAAGACTAACGTAAAGCTCGAATAGGTTAAATAAGTTGCCCAAAAAGATTTGAATGGATATTTCACCAAAGAAGATATACCAACGGCAAGGGAGCACGTGAAAAGATGCTCAGTGTCTTTAGTTACTAGGGAAATGCAACCCCAGACCCAATGAGATAGCTTTTCACACCCACTCTTTTTAGTTGAAAAAACCATGATAAATGTTGGTGAGGATGTGGAGAAATGAGAACCTTCGTGTGTTGCTGGTAGGAATGCTGCAGCCACTTTGGGAAAAGTCTGGTAGTCCCTCACAAGGTCAAGGTGAGTACTGTATGACCCAGAAATTTCACTGCTAGGTATTTCCCTCCCAGGGGAAGTAACACCACGTGTCCACACACAGGAACGTGCGCGGCAGCATCATTCATAACAACTGAGAAGTGGAACAACCCGTGAACTGGTGGGTGGATGAACACACTGTTACACCCGCAGGGGGGAAAATTATCCAGCAGTAACAAGGAAGGAAGTGCTGATACCTGCTATGTGATGAGCCTCAAAACATGTTTTAATGAAAGACACCAGTCACCAAGTCCACAGAATATGTGGCTCCGTTTACGTGGACAAGACAGGTGGTGGCTGCCTCGGGCTGGGGTGGGAAGGGGAAGAGCATGGGGTTTCTCTATGGAGGGGTGCAAGTGATTTAAAGTGAGGTCGTGGTGATGCATTTTAATTTAAAAAAATTGATTTTAGAAAGAGAGAGAAACCTCAATTTGTAGTTCCACTTCCTTATGCATTCACTGGTTGATTCTTAAATGTGCCCTGACCGGGGATCGAACCCACAGCCTTGGCATATCGGGACGACGCTCTAACCAACTGAGCTGCCCAGCCAGGGCGAGAGCGTGGTGATTGTTGCACAAGTCTGTACGTAGACAGCAATCGAATTACACAAAGTAGGTGAATTTCATGACATGTAAATTACACTTCATAAAACTTAAAAAAAATGAAATAAGTTGCCCGTTTTCATTAGGAAGGGGTATCAGGTTTGAAATCCGTGTCTGAGGCCAAATCCTGTCCTCTCTGCACTCGGCCTGCTGGTGAGCTGTCCAGGGTGACAGGAGATGGTCCGCTCTCCCCCTCTCCTCTGTCCTGCTCTGAGGCCACCCCCTTTCCAGGCCTAAATCCACCAACACACGTTTCCTGAGACCCTACCAACTGCCAGGCCTCGGCTCCTGCTTGGGGCGTAGACCTGGCTCAGGTGAGTCCTCATCTGCCAAGAACCCACTGTCTTCACCTCTGGGCTTCGACCAGGTATGGTGAGGGCCAGATCTGACTGAAGGAGGCTGTCTTCCAGGGAGAGGGAGAAGGGGTCACCCTGTGGAAAACAGTTCAGGTCATCTTTCTCTTAGACCTCAGGCCCACCCTCCCAGAGCCACCTTCTCACCGGGCTGGCCGGCCCTGGGGCTGGAGCTGCGGGCAGTCAGCTGGAGGCTGGCCCAGGGGCCCCAGAGCGTCAGGCTCTGGGCAGAGGTTCTGGAACTTTGCCTCTGTCTCACCAGGTGCCTGAGCCACAGGAAAGCACCTGAGTGCCCCCTGTAAGCATTTAGGAGTAAGAGCTGGATGTTTAAGGTCAGCGCTGCATCTTCAATAAACATGTGTTGAACGCTCCCTCTGTGCCGAGTGTCCTGTGAGGCCTCAGGGTGCCCTGGTCAGTCATGCGCTGTCCTTGTTCTGAGAGGCACAGGGGCTAAGGACAGATGTGGACACAAGGAGACGTGGGAAACAGAGGAAGGCGGAGGCAAAGGTGGCTCAGAGGAGAGGGGTCAGAGAGGAAGGAGGGGGACTAGCCAACTCCCTACCCCTGACCCTTCCCCAGTAACCACCCCCTTAGGACCCCTGGGGCATCTGTGCCTGCAGCAGGACTCAGTCCCCATTTCATAAGTGGCTTCTCTAAGGACCCCAAACCTCTGTCCCAACTGTGAACAACAGTCACTTTGAGGAAGTGGGATTATGGTTAATTTCTCACTTGATTTTTTTCTTTATTTTACTTTAGATCGCTGACTGCTATAAACAGGCTTGATTTCCATAGCGACACACCATGCTTCATCCGTGTCCCTAGGTGACTGTTACTAAGCCATGCTCAGAGGGACACTGGAGAGCCTGACTCCACAGCCTGGTGGCACCTTAGCAAGTGACAATGTGGCCTCGACATGGTCCCTCCCCTTTCGGCAACCCACACACGGCAGGGTTTCCTCTTTTGTCAGATGGGAAGCCCAGCTGATGTCCCTTGTCAAGCAGCTTTTCATGTGTAACTTAAAGCATGGAAACTTCTTCAATAAACAAACATGTATTTTCTTTCCAAGTGTCAGGCACCGAATTTTGTGTTCAAGACACATAATCTCACTTCATCTTTTTTTTTTTTAAAGATTGTATTTATTTTTGGAGAGAGGAGAAGGGAGGGAGAAAGAGGGAGAGAAACATCAATGTGTGTTTGCCTCTCGTGTGCCCCCTACTGGGGACCTGGCCTGTAACCCAGGCATGTGCCCTGACTGGGAATCGAACTGGCGACCCTTTGGTTTACAGGCTGGCACTCAATCCACTGAGCCACAGCAGACAGGGCCTCACTTCATCTTTAATTGAATAATTATAATGTACTTATTATTTCCACGTTTTACTGGTGGAAACACTGAGGTTGGGCCAGTTAGGAGCGCAGTCAGGATGAGGAAAGGTCCGGCTGCCTAAAACCAAGATCCGTCTTCCAGCGGGCATTCAGACGAGGCTGGACGAGGAGCTGGGGGAAGTGGTGGGTGCCTGGGGAGAAGAGCCAGAGCCCAGGGTGGGGGCAGGACTGGTCCCCAGGGGGTGGGGACCTCGCTTTGAGAGTGCCTAGGCCCTGGGAAATCCAGAGAAGTAGACATTTAATTTTTTTTCTGTTTTATAGAGGCAAACAAAGCCATCACCTTTTCCTGCCTTTTTAATTAAGAGGAAGGAACAGGAAATGAGAGTATTTTTGGACTTCCTTTTCCAGCAGCACTGCCGCATCTCCCTGCCAGGCTCCTTTTGTCCTAAACAGACCTGTCTGTATCTGCTGAAGGCCCTGCCTTCCATGACCTCGCCTGCCCCTCCTCACCCCTCCCGCCCCGACTCCCAGCCCTTCACTGGCCCTTAGCATCCTGGAACTTACTCCATTGCTCATTTTCTCATGAACACTATGCTTTGCTCTTTAGCAGCACTTTTGAGCTGACAAGATGCTGTCCTCATCACATCCCACAGAATGCTCACAGCGATCCTGGAAGGCAGGTGGTGGGGTTGGGGGGTGGGCAGGGTGAGCAGCCCCATCTGGCACGTGGAGAACCCAAGGAAGTTATCTAAGGCAACTAGGGGAGCTGGAACCAGGATCCCGGCCTTCGATTCCAACTCCTCTTTCCGACTTCTCTCCCACTCGTCTCACAGATGAGCTCTCAAGGACAGCAGGTGGCTCCTAAAAATGTCCTTTACACAGTAGCCCGCTGAGGAAAGCTAGTCCTGGAAGCCCAGCTCTGTCCCGGTTGTCCAGCTGCAGAGGAAAGTCCCCCTTCACCACTAGATGGCACCAGACTCTAAGCAGTGACCACCCAGGCCGCTCGGTACTGGCGAAGAAATCCCGCGTGCCTGGTCCGGTCCTGGGGAGAAACCTGATCAGAGAGACCCTCCCCTGCTTGGTGCCCGGTGTGCCAGCTGTGGCAGGTGACTTTGTGTATTCACAGAGCAGAACAGCTTACTGTTTGTTAGAGATGGGAGCACTTGAATCTTCTTTCTTGGAAATGCCCTTGCCCTCTGCCTCTCGCCATCGTCACTGTCACCCCAGGTGGGAAAGGCAGGACAGCAGTCATCCTGGCTGCCCACACACCTGGGCCCCTCCCCTGGGTGGCTGAGGAAGACGAGCCTTATCGGCTGCCTGCTGTGTTCAGGCTTCTTGTAAGTCATCTGAACCAATACGCAGAGGCCTGGAGAGATCGTTCACTTACAGTCATTTGACCTTGGGCTACCTACCTCACCCTCCAGGAAGTTATCTGCGGGTGTGAGGACAACAGCTGTCCCCACTTGGAAGGGCTGCGGTGAGGATTAAGTGGGATTAAGGGCTGGGCTGGTGTCTGGCAGGAGGTGAGCTCGAAAAACTTAAGTTGCTGTGGATTTGATGGTTGTTGTTTAGGAAATGGAGTCTCAGAGGAGTTAGCTAGGAGGACAGGCCCCTGACACAGGGACTGGTGGAGCCCGAGCTCTGGTCTCGGGGGGCACATGGCCCCTGTTTCCCGGGCATCACTGGCTCCATGGCAGGTGCCCGGATTTGGTTCTCAAACCAATCGATTGCCAGTCTTTTTAAATTAATAGAAATGGAGAGGAAACTAGCATTTATGAGTTCTGTTTCCAATCTCAATACCCTCAACTCTCCAAAATGCTCCCTCTCTCTGGGCCTCAGGCCTACCCTTATCCGGAGGCTCCCCCACTGTTTTTGCTCACCCCATTTCCTCCCCTGGAAATGCCTTTGTGTCTTCTCTGCCTCTCTGAGTGTGGCACATCCTCATCTCCTGCCTAAATCTCAGAATCAGAGCTTCTCCCGACCCTCAGCCAGCGTGAGAGCCACTGCCCGGCACGATCCCTTGCGCTGGACAAGTGCTCGTGAAACTGAGTGGAGCCGACCGTGGCCGGCAGCCGACACTCCCGGGCATCCAGGGAGATAGACCAGAAAGATGAAAAGCCAAGAGTATCTGCGTGATTGTCAATCGATCTGTATTTATTTTGGTCTTATTATGGGCGCCTGAAATGCAATGTATTCATGTGTGGGGACCCTCCACGGCGGGGTGCCAATATCCTCGGATATTCAGCGCCAGTCCTGGGAAGTGGGGCCCCAGGTAAAGAGAAGCCCCTGGGGACCATGGGGGTCTGAGAGGCAGGGAAGGCAGAGAGAAGCTGCCCTTCCTATAACCTTGTACTTGTTCAGCCGTGGGAGGATGAAATGAAATGCGGTGTGAGGAGCACCTGGCCCAATCCGACTCACGTGCATTCCTTCCTTCATTCATTCACTCATCCCTCAAACACGGGGCACTGCCATATGCCAGATACTGGAGCCTCAAATAAAGCCAGACCTGACCTCTTCCTCCCCTGAGGGGCTCCTGACCTGGTGGGGAGATTGGTGTGAAAGAAGATGCTGCAAACCCCACACTACAAGCTGCTAAGGGCTCTGGTGGAGGCAGTATATCAGGGAGCGGAGAGGAGATGCTCAGGAAGCCTCGGGAAGGAGGTGATGTTGAAGACAGGTCTTGAACATTGTTAAGGTGGGCATTCAAGACAGAAAGAGACGGCAAAGGTGGTCTCAGGAGTGACACTTAGGCGATGGCGGTGGGGCCCCATGCCCAAAGTTGGTAACGTCTTTCTCGTGGCAGGAGTGAGGAGAGGGTATATGCTGGGGGCAGGGGGAGGTGAAGGGGCGACAGGCAGGAAGGCAGGAAGGCCCAGGTGAGGCGGGACTGGGCCCGCTGGAAGGTAGGTGCAGCCTTTGGAGGAGTTTTTGTTTCTGTTTTTGTTTTTTGACCAGGTATTGAGCCCCACAGCCTTTTGGTGCGGGGGACGATGCTCCAACTAACTGAGCCACCCGGCCAGGGCAGCCCCAGGAGGGTTGTAAGCAGGGAGCATCAGGCCTATTTTTGCTCAAGAAGGAAAACTCTGGAAGCCTTGTGGAACAGTCATCTGAGTCTTGCCCCCATCTGGGTAAACGATGAGAGCAGCCAGTTGCAGAGAGCAATCCACAAGGCTTAGGGCCCCCCCCTCCCCCGCTGCTCCCTGCCAATACACTTCCTTATATCTTAATTGATTGTGGAAAACCCAATTTGTTTACAGGATAAGCTGAAGCAGATACACTGAAGTGCCTCTCGCCACAGCCCCCTGCTTGGGGGCTCAGCAGACCATGGGGGCCATTGCTTAGTAAGTGCCCCTTGGGAGGGTTGCGCTAATGAAGCAAATAGACCCATGCTGTGGGGGCAGGTGAGGGGAGCAGGTGTGGGGGCCAGGCCAAGGTCCCAGCTTGGAGACTCCACTAACCGACCTGGGATAGACCAGAAGGGGGTCAACTTTGTGAGAAATAATAAAAACAACAGCTGCCATTTGCAGAGCGCCAAGTACAGCCCCAACCCAGAGCGAGGCCCTTTGCACGCCTCCCAGGCCCTCATGGACAAGGCTGTCCAGGGCGCTGCCTGCCTCTGTCTTTACTAACGAGGTAACGGAGTCTCACGGCTTCGCCCAGGGCGGCAGTGAGCAACAGTGGAGGCCAGAGCCTGTGCTCACTCCATCTGGCGTTCCACTTGGGGTGAACTAAGGGTGAGGTTGAGACCCTGCGAGCAGGTGGGGACAGAGGCTGGGCCTCAGAAGACACCAGAGGTCCAGGTGTGGATTTGCAACCTGGGGCCATAGATTAGAGCTGAGTGGAATTAGAGCTGGGTGGGCGTGCGCGAGAGGAGCAGTTCAGGCCACTGAAGCAACAGCTGTTGATTTTCTCACACTTCTGGAGGCTGGAGGCCCAAGGTCAAGGTGTCGGCAGCCTTTCTTCCCAGGCCTCTCTCCTTGGCTTGTAGATGACCACCTTCTCCCTGTGTCTTCACATGGTCATCCCTGTGTCTGTGACCTAATCTCTTCTTCTTACGAGGACACCAGTCATATTGTTTTAGAGGCCATCCATGAAGACCTCGCTTTAACTTACTTAGCCCCTTAAAGGCCCTGTCTCCAATGCAGCCACACTCCGAGGGAGTGGGGGTCAGGGCTTTGCCACGTGAACTTGGGAGCTCACAATTCAGCCCGAAGAGTCTGGGGATGATGAGGAATTCAGGGCCCAGGGAAGGACCAGGGCCTGCTGCTGAGAGCAGCTGGCAGGCCTGGGAGCGGAGTGGGGGGCTCCAGGCAGACCCGCTTCAGGGGACGGTCCATGTGGCTGTGCAGGGCGTCTCTGGCCTTTGCCAGGTGGGGCTGTGATGCCTTCTTCAGAGAAAGTGAGGCCGCTCCCTGGAGCTGTGGGGTGGGGGCTCCTGCGGCAGGACCTCTTCCCTGCAGGGATGACCAGTGGGAATCCAGGCCAGGGAAGCAGAGCCTCCAGGTGCGCCCTCCCCCATCAGTGCACAGGGTCTGCTTCAGGCCCCGCTCACACCTGGTGCAAAGGTGGCCCTGGTGCCACTGGCCTGCTGACCCTGGGACCCCGGACCCCAGCCCACATTTGGGCACCACTGTGACCTCTTCTCAGCCTGTCTGTCTCTGAAGGGGCCAGCTTGCTCCTTCCCTCTCCGCATGCTGTCCACCTCTGGCATCTCCTGTAGCTGCCCCTCCAGAGCCTAGGGGATCCTGGCTGGTCAGATGGAGAAGGCCAGGTCCTGTTGTTGGACGCATTCCAGGGATTCCGGGGGGCCTAGCAGGAGGACCGGCCTTCCCTTGAAACCCAAACACAACCATTTCCTGGGACCACGGTGAGCTTGCTCTGTGGCCCAGGTCCCAATCAATAGCCCCAGCTCCCAGGTGCTGCCCGGCCAGCTCATAGTCAGGGAAGGAATCGCGCACACACTCGCACATGCACACGCTCTTGCACAAATACACACTCGTATGCACCCCAGAGGAGGCCGTTGTTTTACTCAGCTGCTGCAGACACTGAACCAACCCATCTCAGAAGCTCCTGAAAGAGAACACCAACAGTAAACACGGTCACTCAGGTGAAACCCCTCCTCCGGAGAGGGCCCTGGGCTGCCCGAGGTCACAGAGCTCGCTGCCCTGGACTGTGTCCACTCTCCCTTGCAGGCCCCCTGTGAAGGCCAGCCCCGAGCCTAGTGTCGGCCAACACAGACCCACAAACGGGTGCTGGAGTTGCCCCTCCTCCGCCCCTCCTCCGAGCACAGCCGCCTGGTGCCCTGCTCCGGGGTGGGGCTTCCGACCTGCCCCTACTCCCTCTTTCTGCTTTTAGGGGCCCTGGGCAGGGAAATGAGAGGCTGGTCCTACCGCAGCCTTGGGGACCAGCCCCCTCCTGCTCTTGACATGTTATTCCATTTTAATTACAGAGACAGGCAGGAGAGCCTCCCAGCTGAGCCGGAAATAGCTTTTTAATTTGATTTTTGCTTTGAAGGAAAGCCTTGCAGGCCCATAGCACAGAACATGGGGGGCATGAGGGGTTCAGTGGGCCTGGAGCTATAGATGTGGGAGATCCTGTGACCTAGACATTTGACCCCAGCCTGGCTGTGCCATCAACAAGTAGGGCTACCACTGCAGGCCTCGTTTTTCTCATCTGTAAAATGGGCTGGACCAAAACTTCCCCCCTAGGTCCTTCCGAGCCCTGAAAATCGGTAATCCTGACCAGCTCTTCGCACACACACATGCAGCCTTGCCGGTTCTCGGCCCTCTCTTCCATTTCCAGGCTCTCATCTCTTGTGATGAGAGAGGTCTTCTCCTGACCTCCCGCCCACCATCCTAGCACCAGCCCAGGGTGCTCTAGGAGGGTGGGAAGTCTCCTCTTGCTTCTCTGACAGGTCTTTTCTGTCCCATCTGACTTCCTCCTTCTCTCCCTCCCACAAGCCCCAGCTACAAGTCATTGCCCACCATTTGCCCTTGGCCCCTGGGCTCAGCCCTTGTCCCTCTGTACCTGCGCCTGGCCACCTCTCCTCTCCTGCTGGTAAGGGCTCCAAACCTGACCTCCAGCAGGTTCCTGGTGTGGCCCCCAGACTTCCCCCAGCTCCTCAGACTGACCTGCCCACTCTCTCCCCACCCACACCCCCCCACCTTTGGTCCTTATTCCTTTCCCGCCTCAATGGCGCCACCCCCTGCCCAGACTCTGCCATGGGGCCCAGGGAGGTGCGGGAGGGTGGGAGAAAGGATCTCTGCAAACAGTATGATCCTTTCTCTGCAGCTTTCCTGCTCCAAAAGGGAAGGGACACTTGAAGTCGCAGCCACAATGGGGACATGCGTGTGTCCAGGACCTGAGGGCAGCCAGAAGCCAGAGCCCTGCGACCTTGTGGTCTTACAACTCTGGCAACAGCCCGAGGGAGCTCAGGAGTGGCACCTTCCCCAGTCAAACCTCCAGATGGGACCCCAGCCCTGGCTGACAAGTTGACTGTAGCCTGGGAGACCCACGCAGAGGACCCGGCTAAGCTGGGTCTGGGTTCTCACACACAGACCCTGCGAGGTAATGTGTGCATGTGTGTGTGTGTGCGTGCATGTGTTGAAAATGATGGAGACAGATACTTAGTTTTGGAATCACAGGACCTCTGTCCTTCAGGCCCAGTGTACAGAAGTGTCATCGTTGTGAGCTGGTGACTAAGCCAGGCCAAATCCAGGGCTCCAGGCTCCTACCCCAAGGTTCTCTTGGGCTCTCTGCCCCTAAGCCCTGCCCTGTCCCCAACCTCCCATCAGCGCCAGGCAGGCACTCTCTGGGGCTGGTTTCAGCAGGGACCTGCTGTCCCCGGACTGAGAAAGGCCAGGCCCCTGGTGCTGCTCCCTTACCAGGGGAGGCCCCCGTGTGGGATAAAAATCAAGAGTGACCCCCTGAGGGTGGAGGTCTGGCTGGGTGAGCCACTTACTGCAGTGGGAACAGGTGGAGGCGGATGGGCAGTTGGGTCCACGGTCCTGGCGTCCCGTGGAGTGGGCAGGCCAGAATCTTCCATGAATGAATGGCACAAGAAGCCATGAAAGGGGACAGGCTCCTTGAGGAGGAACTAGGAGCAGGTTCTTCCTGTGACCTCAGGCTGTTTGCACAGGCTGCTGGCCTGGGGTCCGAGGGAGGGCAGACACCATTGAAGTGGGAGATTGATTTAAGGAAGGGCATTGACAGAGGCAGACCTGGCAAATCCCCCAGACTGTTATCCCTCAGCAAACAGGGGCCCCTTTCCTGAATGTGGATTCCTCCCTGGGGTGCAAGAGTTTTGCTAGGCAAATAAAATAAGTGGGCAATCAGCCGGGGGAAGGCAAATGTGGATTGAGGCTTTTATGGTGAACTGACTAGCCAGTGGCGGGGAGGGCAGCCCCACCCTTTGTCATGCAGAGCAAGGAGCCTGGCTTTCTGGGCTGTGGATCTGGGGCAGAGTAGGGCCTTCTGCGGGGTTGGATTGGGCCTGAAGGTCAGAGGTAGAGAAGTCATCCAGAAGCCAGACCTGCTGTCCTCAAGGGGGGCAATGGAGTGGGGAGGAGGAGGTGAAGGTCGACACCCCTGACAAGGGCCCAACCTGGGGCCTGGAGTTGAGGACATTGTGGGGAGGTGGGTCACAGGGGCTGGGACAGGTGGGTGGAGATCCTGCCTCAGAGGCATGGATTGGATCCTAACCAGAGTCCTGGCTGCCAGGTGAGGGCCATGGGAAACATGAGGTCAGAGGTCATCTGGGGACTGGCTGAAACAGGGCCTGGGCTCAGAATCAGACTTTGAGGTGGATGATGGCTGGACCCCAAGAACAGGTTCACTTCCGGGTTGGGGCCTGGTGTCAGGGGGTCTCCAAAGTGGCACATGGTCCTTCTACAGCCAGGGGCAGACACTCCTGAGGGTGCTCCGGAGACACCCCAAGACCCAGCCCCACACGCATCAGCCCCCTGACCCCAGGCCTGGGGTCCATGTGGCTCCTTGGAGTATCCAGATGCACCCCTGGGTGGGCCCTCCCCGATCTCCCTGGGCTAAGGAGGTAGGGGACCAGGGCCTTCTGTCACCCAGGGTCTGAGGGCCAGGAAGGCAGCCTTGGCATTCAGCGAGGGGGGCTGTTGATTGGATGTTTACTCTGTGCTGGAACTGGTGCTCTGTCTACCCTCACACTGAGCTCCAGAGCATGTGATTGGCACCCCGCCTCTGGAGATAAGGTGCAGGCAGGTGATGAACTTGTCCAAGGTCACTGGCCCCATCGCCCTGCTCTGTGTTCTCATTATCAACCCATGACCTCGGGCAAGGGTCTGACCTGCTCTGAGCCTCCTTTGTTAAAGGTCCACAACCTTCCTCTGAGGGTGGAGGGGAGGGGGAAGGTGGAAGGTGGGAGGAGGAAGGCCACTGTGCGACCACCTAAGCAGGGAGGGGAGGGCGCCCTGGGCTCCGAACACAGCTTTGCAGAACGTCCCCCTTTCCCTGCGGGGCCCCACTGCTCTCGAGCTTCCTTCTGTGTCAGCTGCCTCTTTGTCTCCTCAGGCATGTCCCCAGGACACATGAGAGAGACAGAGTCATCAGTCTGTATGTGCTTCATTGACTGAAGAGAAAGTGAGACAGGAAGTGGAGCATACGGAGATTTGGGCGGAGAGGCTGGTTTCCGTGTGCACGAGTGGACACAGGGGTTGTGGGGTTGGGTAGTTTTCATTTTTACAGATGTTGCCAGTGGACCTCCATTTGCACCAGCGACAAGGGGAGGCACAGCCTCACCCAACAGTGTCATCGAAGACCAGACTTTAAGGGGGGCAAAGGGGGGAAGATCTGGACAATTGTAATAGCATAATCAATAAAATGGTTTTAAAAAGACCGAACTTTAAATTAAAATGATAACTTTGAAAGTGGAGTAGCTCATGTTGCCAGATCAGTAAGGTTTGCAGGTGGGAAAACACTTCCCGTTTCTTTGTAAAGCGCAGACTTCTGGGCAGGTGAATAGGACGGTGACGTTTTCTCACGTAGTTACGCCCTTTTGTACCTTTTGACTTTTGCACTAATTATAAACATAATTAAGAAACATTTTTCAGTTACATTTTTAAAAGTTAAACATTGTAAAAGTTGCTCACAATGCGCGAGACTCATTCATTGAGCACCTACTGTGTGTCAGGCCTCTGCTGACATCTCCATTAATCCTGACAAGTTCCCTGCAAAAAAGTACATTTCTCCCCTTTCATAGGAGTCTCATGTTGCAGATGGTCGAAAACTCGCTCGAGGCCACACAGCTCGAGTGACACAGCACAGACCCAGGGCAGGACTCACGCCTGCCGAGAAGGAGCGGATGAACTGAGACATGGGTCCCTGCCCCCCACCCTTGTTGGCTTGAGGGAACCCCAGGCAAGGGCTGGCCTGTTGCAGAGGCCAGACTGCTCTGGGAGATCGGAAGGGCCCTCCTAGGGGTGTGTCTGGAGACTCCAAGGAGCCATGTGGGACTCCAGGTCTGGAGTCAGGGAGGCTGATGGGTGTGGGGTTGGGGCAGCCCAGGGCTCCTGGGGCTGGGCCTTGGGGCATCTCTGGAGCTCCCACAGGAGTGTCTACCCTGGCTGTGAAGGGGACATGTCACCCTGGAGAGCCCCAGGTGGTGGCCTCCAGCCTTCCTTGACCTCATAGCTTTCTTTGGTTCTGAACCCAGGCTCCGATCTTATTTGTCCCCAGGCCAGGGAGGCTGCAGGATGACCTTTGACCTCCGTGTTTCCTTGTGGCCCTCCCCTGGCAGCCTGGACTCTGGTTGGAGTCAAATGCCAGCCTGTTAAGGGCAGGAAGGTGAGAGTGGACGTGTGGCCCACTCCACACCTGCCCTCCTGCCCCACCCCCATCATCCCTCTCTCCGGGACCATGTGGGTACCAGGTTTGGGGCCCACACCCCAGGCTGGCCAGCCCACTGCCCTCCATGGTCGCCTCAGCTCTGGGCTCAGGTCCAGGTCCAAATAGGCGCTCAGTTAGGGGCCCGTGGTTCTTCCTCCCTTTTCTTCATCAGGATTGGAGATCTGACTCCGGGCCAGTTTACCACCTCCAGCCGCCCAGACCGGGTGGAGCTGGGCCAGACTCAGGGAGGGGGTGGAAACCGGGGAAGCCCTGGCCTTTTCTGCATGACAAAGCATGGGGACTGCCCGCTGGAACACTAGTCAGCCCTTTGGAAAAGGGCTCCCAATCCACATTTGCTTCCTCCTTCAGGCCTCTGGCTAGGGTTGCCAGATTTAGTAAATAAAAATATAGGACTCCCGGTGAAATTAGGATTTCACATAAACAACAAAGAATTTGTTCATAGAAGGATTTCCCAAACGGTGGCCTGTGTTTTTTTTTTGTTAGCCCTCTCCCCCTGGCTGACTGTGCAATCGTCTTATTTCCCCAGGGAAACTCTTCAACCAGCCTCAAATCCACTTCGAGGCTGGGGAAGCCTCAGGGAATAAATAGGTGGGGGGGTGGGTTTCTGGTCCCCACCCAAGGCTCACTCCCTGGACTGAGGGCCCTTGGCCAGCTTCCAGGGGTGGGGCAGGGCTCTGGATGGAAAGAGTGTGGACAGAACTTTGGGCTGGGAATCTGAAGACCTTGACTTTGTGCAGGCGTCCATCGTTAACTGTGTGATCTTGGGGGTGTTGTTGCCTCTCTGAGCCTCGGATTTCTTGGCTCAAAAATTGGAGAAGGGGGTGGACTGGATAATCCTTTCAACTCTAAACTCTAAATCCATAGTATAAATCCTTATTGGACAGAACCCCATTGGTGCTAAATGTTCCCAGGACCCTTTAGACATCATCTTCCCCGACCCTGTGCTCCCCGCCCCCACCCCCCCAATGGGAAACACTTGGTTTCCTAACCAGGGACGGCCCAGGACCTCAGCTGCCCTGCAGACCTCTGAGCCCCAGGTCCAGACGCTCAGCCCACCAGGTGGGCTGGCCCTCAGAGGGCCCTGGTGTTGAGTGGACAGTTTAAACTGCAGCAAGGGCCACACACAGGGAGTCCAGTCCACTGTCACTGGGGGACAGGGCATGTAGGAGAGAAGGGGATCCCTACCCCTCCTCCAGGAAAGAAGCTTTTTAATTTGTCTGGTTAGGCACCCAAGCCCAGGCACAGATGACAGCCCCCTCCTCAGGGCTCAGGGACCTGTCTGGCTGCAGAGGTCCCAGATGGGTGAGGGGTGTGACCTCCCCCCCCCCCCCCCCCCCCGGCCCAGGCCCAGCCCACGGCTACTATAAAGCTGGCCCAGCCTGGCTCTCAGCACACCCAGCTGGGACCCTCCCGGACCCTCCTCAGGGGACACACAGCTCTGCTCCTCCTCCTGAGTGGCACCATGAGGTCCCTGTGGCTCTGCTGGGCACTCTGGGCGCTGCCCCTGACAGGCCCCGGGGCAGCCGTGACCGAGGAGCAGATCCTGAGCAGCCTGCTGCAGCAGCTGCACCTCAGCGAGGTGCCCGTCCTGGACAAGAGTGACGCGGAGGAGCTGGTCACCCCTGCCCACGTGAGGGCCCAGTACGTGGCCCTGCTGAGGCGCAGGCATGGGGTCCGATCCCGGGGGAAGAGGTTCAGCCAGAACTTCCGAGGTGAGGCCTCCCTCCCTGCTGCACCCTGGGCCTTGGGGGGTGGAGGGTAGGGGGCAAGACTGGATGGGCCCATCTGGGGGCCCAGGGTCCACAGTGCAGTGAGCAGGGGCCATGAACCATGAGGATGGCTGGCCTCTGTCTGCACTGAGGGCCCCACCCCTCAGGCCAGGAGGGGCTGTGCCACGCTGGACCCACTGGCAACGCCAAGGCAAGAACAGTTATCCAAGGCCCTAGTTGGGTAGCTCAGTTGGTTAGAGCGTCACCCCAAAACGCCAAGGTTGAGGGTTTGATCCCTGGTCAGGGCAGATACAAGAATCAATCAATGATGCATAAAGAAGTGGAACAACAAAGCGATGTTTCTCTTTCTCTCTCTTCAAAAAAAAAGGAAAGAAAAGAAAAGAGAAAGAAAGAAACAGCTAACCACCGGGTAGCGAACGGAAGGAGGGAGAATGGAGAAGAGAAAACAGGTTGGCACTAAGAGAGACAGGAGCTCGGGGCTCAGGTCTCAGCTTTGATCTTTGCTGTTTAACCTCAGACGTGTCACCAAACATCTCTGATTCTGTTCGCTTCTTCGGAACTGAGAGTAACTTAGCCCTGACTCCTTCCCAGAGCTGTGGGCATTCCGTGGGAGGTAAGGGGTGGTTTCGTTATTCTAGAGATTACTATTTGAGAACAGCCTGCAGGGCTGTCCCAGGTCTCACTCCCACTACAGCCTGTCACCTCCCTGGGGCTGGGGCTCACCTCCTTGGTGTCCAGAGCCAGGCCCACAAGCATCCGGTGCCCTGGCTGGGCTGGGTTCCCCGGGGGGATGAGGGAGATGAGCAGGCCAGTCAGGTCACAAACACCTCAATCACGCTGCCAACCTGGAGTCTCAGGTGTTGGCACCTCTGGCCAGGGTGGTGTACGTGTCCCTGCCATTTGCCTCTGGGCTTAGGAGCCCCGAAAAAACTGTTTATTTGTAGGCCTCTGGCTCCTCTTGCTTCTTTTGGGGACGTTTCACCAGAGAGGAAATGACAGTATATTCAGGGCTCCCTCTGCCCTTCAGGAAAAGGTTTAGCGGTGACCACAGACTCCCGTTGGTAGGGTCTCTGCCACCCGCTCTCCCCTCCCACCCTCATGTAGCCGCCTCTGCCTAAGGAAGGCTACGCGTCACCTGTACACTTCACTCAGGAGCCCAAAGCTGCCCCTACCCACTGAGGTGGGGGCCGCGAGTAAACAAGCTCCAAGCGCAAATGACTTTTGGGAGACTGGGGCTGGCTGGGGAGTTTTTCAGTCTGGGGGTGCTCTCTTTGTCTCCTGGCCCACCAGTTCCCCAGGCCCCACGTTCTCCCTGTGGATTACCGGGGAAATCCTGTTCTCAGGCTCTGGGCCCTGCACCCTCAGAGGTCCCCTGGGGCCTGGAGAGGCCCCGCTGACCCTGCTGTTGTCCTTAGAGGTGGCCGGCAGGTTCCTGGTGTCCGAGGCCTCCACACGCCTGCTGGTGTTCAGCATGGAGCAGAGGCTGCCCCCCAACAGCGAGCTCGTGCAGGCGGTGCTGCGCCTCTTCCAGGAGCCGGTCCCAGAGGCCGCGCTCCGCAGGCATGCGCTGCTCTCTCCACGCAGCGACGGAGCCCGGGTCACCGTCGAGTGGCTGCAGATCCGGGATGATGGCTCCAACCGCACGTTCCTCATTGACTCCAGGTGGCGAAGCCCTGGCTAGGATATGTGTGGGGGAAGTAGAGGGGGCGACCGGAGGGGACTGGTCTAGCCCCCGGAGGAGGATGGGAAGGGGCTGGAGAGATTCCCCCAATCTCCAGCCCGCAGCGCAAGCCACTGTCTGTCTCTGCCTGGTGTCGCAGGCTGGTGTCCGTCCGTGAGAGTGGCTGGAAAGCCTTTGATGTGACCGAGGCCGTGAACTTCTGGCAGCAGCTGAGCAGGCCCCGGGAGCCCCTGCTGCTGAAAGTGTCGGTGCAGATGGAGCACCTGGGCCCGCTGGCCTCCAGCTTTTACAAGCTGGTCCGCTTCGCCTCCCAGAGGCCATCGGGCACGCGGCAGGGTGAGCCCCAGCTGGAGCTGCACACCCTGGACCTCAGAGAGTTCGGGTAGGCGCTCTGGGGCAAAGGGTGAACCTGATTAGGAAATGAATTACACTTAAATTGAAATGGGCATCTTTGCTTAGGGTGCTATGGGAAAGGATGAGTATATAAAATTTCTCCTTTGAATCTTAGGAGTAATATCACATTGTTATTTATATTCTGGTTATTTCCAATTATCCTTATCACACATATCCAGCTTTTTCAACGTCATGAGAGATGGATCATCCATCTTCCTCCCAGATGCCCCCTAAGGTCTTCCCTAGGCCCCCTGACCTCCACTCTCCCAGCTGACCTCTGACCCCGCCTCTCCTTGCCCCCACAGAGCTCAGGGCAACTGTGACCCCGAGGCGCCAGTGAGCGAGGGCACCCGCTGCTGCCGCCAGGAGATGTACATTGACCTGCAGGGGACGAAGTGGGCTGAGAACTGGGTCCTGGAGCCCCCGGGCTTCCTGGCCTACGAGTGTGTGGGTGCCTGCCAGCAGCCCCCGGAGGCCCTGACCTTCCAGTGGCCACTTCTGGGGCCAAGACAGTGCATCGCCTCAGAGACAGCCTCGCTGCCTGTGATTGTCAGTGTGGAGGAAGGAGGTAGGCGCCAGCCACAGGTGGTCAGCCTGCCCAACATGAGGGTGCAGAAGTGCGGCTGTGCCTCGGACGGGGCACCCGTGCCCAGGAAGCTGGAGCCATAGGTGCTGAGCAGGGCCACCGTGGGACTGGGCTCCTATGTGTGTCAGAAGGGTTCTAGGTGCCAGGAAAGATGGGGATTGCTGATGGGCAAAAGCTCTGTGCTCTTTGCTGAGCTCCGACTTTGCTTCCTCCGACCTGTCAGCTCACCTCTGATATTTGCTTCCCAGGAACAAGACTCCCCGGCCGCTGTGTAGCCCCTGCCCTACGTTCTCTATCCTTCATATTATTCCCTGCACTCGATTCTAAGCACTTACCTGTGTAGATCTTGTCATCTAAGAGCAGAAACTCCAATCTGTCACTGTTCCCCTGTCCTATCACAGGGTCTGGGCTGGAGGCCCAGCTGCCACTCCGGTCAAGTGTGGATTGTGTGCTCCCAGCTCAGATATTAAGGGCATTTTGCAAGAAACACATAAAACCCAGTTTATTCTGTATTTTGTATTTTACGCAGAAGCCTGCCAATTACGAGGAAACGGAAGGTTCTCTGGGGACGAGGTCAACGTGGTTAGAAAGCTAAGGAAAGAACTTTCAAAAAAGGCCTGGTCAAGGTTTCAGTTAAGGAAATCAGGAAGCTAAGATTGAAATGCATTCAGATTTTGGGGTGCCTGTCCTTTTAGAATTGAAGCAGAAATCTTTTTGTCAGTGTTGTCAACATTTTAACTTTTCTGGACTTTATTTTAATGCCACTTGCTATCGAAAAAGAAAATCTGATCAAAATCATCAGTACTACAATAATGTGGGTCACTCCTTTAGATTTTGGGGCAGCTAAAGGGAGCAAGTGTAAATGTAACATTTTCAAATGCCAAGATTACAGGGGCTTTTAAGCTGTGACTTTGATGTAGGAGGCTGACCCGGGGTGTGAGGTCTTGGATTCCTTGCTAGTCTGCCCAGCTCTTATGGGCTATAAATTCTATACCCTCTAAACCTTCATTTCCTTCTCTGTCAAGTACAAAACCCCCAACCCCCATACATTTACTGGAGCTTTGAGGAAATAATGTTTTTGCAAGCACTCCACACCTGTATGCTATGTAACAGGGGCTAAGGTAATCTGAACCCACATTCTGGTCCATTTTGGACTTCTGTTGACTTTGAAGTAAACATCACCCATGGAAAATCAGATTTAGAAACCCCTTCCCTCTCTGAAATCAAAGACCCTAACTTTCTTGTCAGTGGCTTCATCTTTCTCATTACTGGGGTTAGAACCTTGATCTACCCTGGTGGCGCCATTGAGGTGGGAAAGGAATGAGGACTGCAGGTGGGGAGAGAGTGGGCAGGTCAGTCTGAGGAGCTGGGGGAAGTCCAGGGGCCACACCAGGAACCTGCTGGAGGTCAGGTTCGGAGCACTTACCAGCAGGAGAGGACAGGTGGCCAGGCACAGGTACAGAGGGACAAGGGCTGAGCCCAGGGGCCAAGGGCAAATGGTGGGAAATGACTTGTAGTTGGGGCTTGTGGGAGGGAGAGAAGGAGGAAGCCAGATGGGACAGAAAAGACCTGTCAGAGAAGCAAGAGGAGACTTCCCACCCTCCTAGAGCACCCTGGGCTGGTGCTAGGATGGTGGGCGGGAGGTCAGGAGAAGACCTTTCTCATCACAAGAGATGAGAACCTGGAAATGGAAGAGAGGGCCGAGAACCGGCAAGGCTGCATGTGTGTGCGCGAAGAGCTGGTCAGGATTACCGATTTTCAGGGCTAGGAAGGACCTGGGAGTTGGCTTTGGAGCAACCCCTAGGTTTTGCAGACGCGGAAACCAAACCTGCGAAGGAGGGCACTTTGCACGCCAGACGAGCAGGCAGGCGGGCAGGCGGGGCTCTTGGGCTTCATAGGGCGCGCGTCCTTCCTGAGCCCCGTCCTGCGTCCCCGTTCAGTGCACAGCTGCCTTCAGACCAGTTCGGAGGAAGCCCCCTGGTACCCAGCCCGGGCCTGGGCAGTACCCTGAGGCTTCAGTGTGGGGCCACACCGTGGACTCTCACCCGGGGACCTTACGGCGGGCGGAGGAGCCGCGGCCTTTCGCAGCGACACCAGGTGCCCGCGGACTGCCGGAAGCAGAGGTGCTGAGCCCAGCCGAGCTCTGCATCCTCCCACTCCCCAGGGCGCCCTAGGAGCCGTCAAGGAAACGAAGTGCAAAACGGGGTCGACCAGGAATGTTTGCGGATGCTCTCGCTCCAGGTCCCCGGGCCGCGACCACCTGTGCGTGGCCCAAGTCTTCCCCCAGGTGCGCTGGGTATGTGGACGCGCCGGGGGGCTGATGAGGAGAATTAGCCCTGACAACGTCCTCCTCTGCCCCTGGAAGTGAGCTGGCTAGGCCCAGGGACGAGGACCGCCGAGGGGCGCACGGCACTGGCGCGGGTGGGGCCATTAGGGTGGACGCCAGTGCGAGCGGCTGCTGCAAATTTGGCAAGCCGTGGCTTCCGCTCTGCGCATGTGCAGAAGGCGCCGGCCTTTCGCTTAGTAACTTTCAAGTTCTCCCGGGGCTGCTCCGCGGGACCAGGTGGAGCCAGACAACTTCCTCCCCGCCGCGCCACTTGCTTTACCCCCGCAGGTAAAGTGGGAAGGGGTCGTTGAGCATAGGGAATGTCTCCCTTCCCCTTTCCCGGACGTGCGGAACCTGGGCTCTGGGCCGGGGTGCCACGTCAAGGGTCAGGTTTCGGGCCGCAGCCCCCACTCAGCAAGGTGGGTGGGTGGGTGGGAGCAGAGGGTTAGTCCCCGGGCCGCGCAGCCCTGGCACCCCCATTGTCCCCCGCGCTCCTCTGAACTTCTCCCCCTGGTCCCAGCTTTTTGCCTGTACGCCAATCCCTGCCCTAGTCCCTCCCCTGTCTTTGGGGATTTGTCAACTGGAAGCCGACTTTCTAACCCCGGGTCGCGCCGCCTCGGGGCTTCTTCTTCTCGAATTATAGGCGACGCAGACCTGGGAAAGGGTCAGACGCAGGAGTCCCCTTCCGCTGGGGAGGTTGAAACCACCGTGGGTCTGTCTCTCCATAACCACTCCCTAGAGCCCTGGTGGAGTCCCGAGGAGGAAGGCTGGGAGTTTGGGGGAGGGACCGGGAGAGTGAGGAGAACTCTGCTAAGACAGCTACGGAGGTTTCAGTACCTGATAAAGACTGGCTGGCTCCCTGAGACCCTGGGGTGGCCTCCATATTTCAGTCCCAGGCAGTGTCCCCAAGGGCAGGAGTCCACATCGTGTTTGGCCCACTCCCCTAGGAACCGCCTTCCACCCTGAAGTTCATTGTGCGGCTGTGTCCCAGCCTGTGCAGCTTTAGGGTTTGAGGTTAAGCCAGTGGGTTGTGCTCACCAGTCCCCAGCCTAGTGGACACAGGGGGTTGTGGGAGGCATCCTGGACATTTCTGGCTCCTGCAGAGTTGTAGACACCCACTGGGGCCAATAAAAGACTCTGGGTCACCCCTGACTGTTTCTCCCTTTTCCCTGCGCCAGTCCCGCCTGCCTTTCTCTCTTCTCCCCTCCCCGGACACCTGTCGGAGTCCTGAAGTCGGCTTCTGCCTTGAGGTCAATGTGAACAGAAGCAGAGGCCACCTTCCCCCCACCCCTCGTGTTTGTTTAGTGTTGGGACAAAGGTCTCTCTCGGCTGTTCACTGGGCTCTAACAGAAAACATCAGAAGGAGTCCCGCTGTTTCCCCATTCGCTGGAGGCTGACTTAAAAGCACACTGGCTTTCAAGTGTTCACAGGGCTGAGCCCTGGGCTAGGTCCTTCATGGGCATCCTCCTGGGTGTGGGCCTCCCAGCAGCCCTATAAAGAGAAGCATTATTGTCCCCACTTTATGGAGAAGGAAGCCAAGGCACGGAGTGGTTAAGCCACTTGTCTAAGCAACATGGTGCGGGGACCCTGACTCCAGAGCCCAACATGGTGCGGGGACCCTGACTCCAGAGCCTGTTCGGGTAAATGCTGGGCACACTGTCTCTTGTCATGCCGGACGCTGTGCCGTTTACTGTCGTTCTGGGGCTGACGTGTGTGAAGGTCAACAGCTGTCCAGGTTCCTGGGTCCTGTTTGGTGGCGTTTTAAGCAGAAGTCTGTGTTTACTTTGCAACCTTCTTCTGCATCAAGAGCATCAGAGTGAGCTCCCGTGGCAGGAGGGCTAGGGCTGCTTGGAATCCTGGGGTCATTGTAACAAAATTGGGAGATTCGGAGATGTTAAAAATACCTTGAGTTTGTACAGAGCCTTCTTGTGAGAGCCAGCAGCGCTCACGCACTTCCTGCCGCGTTCTACCGGCATTTCGGGAAGATACAGAGATCTTCAGGTGTGTATGAGGGCCCGTCCTTGCTGCCAGCCCTGTGGCAGTGTGTTAGTGTTGGTGGTTGACCTCTTTGGCAAGTTTGAGACCGGCTCTGGGGCTCGGCCATCTGTCCCACTGGCCACAGTCAGATTCTCTGGCGCACATGGGCTGAACTTCGAGTTGGGGGACGGAGCCACCTGCTGCTTCCCTGGCCAGGCAGGAGTTCTTGGCTCTCCTGCTGCTCAGGGTCTTGGCAGGTGATGCATTCCTATGGGGTGATGAATACAGACCTGTCTGGAAGGCATGGATAAGTGCTAGGTATTTGCGAAAGCGTATCAAACAAATATCGGAGGACTGGATATCTTGAAGGTAGTGTGGCCTGGCAGGGCTCCTGTGACCAGAGGGTCTACTTGCTCGTTTGGCCACTGCCCAAAACTATCAGTGGAGCCAGCTCCCTCCTGATCACTACCAGCTGGGTCCCTCCCCCTTGCCCCCACTGGCTTGGCAGAGTTGTCCTCTCAGAGGTGCCTATTCTGGAAGATGTAGAGAGGCCGGTGGGACCATGTTGGTTCAGCAGAGTCTGGACTTGCCACGTGAAACGGGCAGGGACAGGCTGCAGCTGAGCTGAAGGGTCTGGGAGAGACTGCAGGCCTCCAGAGCTGTGCTCGCACCTGGGCACCTCCCCTGGATGAGGCAGGCGGGGACAGACTCCGTCCCCGGCTGGTGGATTGGCTGGCTGACCTCACTGAATTCTTACCAAACTTTGTGAAACTCACCGAGGGATCCTGTTTGGCAAGAGGAAAGGGGCTTAGAGGTGTGTCTGGGTTAGAGGAGGAAGAGGAACCGCAATACCTTCCTCCCGTGGGGCTCTGCTTGCCTAAAGCTTGGAGCGAAACAGCCTAGGTGAGGGTTGTCCCGCCACCTCTTTCAAGGGACAATGTTGCCTCTGTGAACATTTCATGAGGATGTTTTTTTCTTACCATTTCATGTTTCAAGCCTTCTTTGTTTGCTCTGTGCTGTCCCTGGCAGCAGCCACCCTTGCCATATGAGGTCCTCAACATAGTCCCACCACTTCCAGTGCTTGGGATTGAGGGGGGAGACCACTGCCCTGGACCCAGCTGGGCCTCAGGCCATAGGGGAAGAGGGACGAGACTGGAGCCCAGGTTGTGCTAGATAAGAGGGTGGAGCAGGGAGGAGGCACAGAGCAGCAAGTGCTCAGAGCCAATTCTGGGAGTTGGGGGAGAGACCGGGGCAGAAGGGTGCCCACTGGGAGGAACCAAAGGGTCCACGAGAGCATTTGAGTTCAGAGACATTGTGGAGGGTGTGAGTAGGGTGCTATGTGCCGGAGGGTGTCAGGTCGAAACTCCTGAACTGGAAGAGGCAGCTTCCACGTGACCCTGGTTGTCTGTGTTCCCCCAGGGCAGTCTGTGAACGCTGGTACCCCATGACCCTGTGGTCAGGGAGGCCCGGCAGGAAATGAGCGGCAGGCCCAAGGCAGCTTGGGAGGTGGCTGGGGCTGCCACTGCTTTTGCCAAAGACAGTTCCAGCCGAGGTCCTCTCCAAGAGACACACCCACAGTCCTTCCGTCCCCTGGTGTCTGGTAAGTGTGAGGGTGGTGGGGGAGGCAGGCCTTGGCCTCCCGGCATCCAGCTGGGGTGTTCTGTTGGGGTGGTGCCATTGGGTGGGGTTTAAAGGAGAGAAGCCAAGATCATCTGCCTCCCAGAGGTAGCTTTTGTGACTCTGTTCAGAGCCACCAACTCCATGGCTCTGGTGCCATACCCTCCAGCTCTTAGAGGGGTGAGAAAGTGACTTGGTCTTCTGGGGAATCCTCCCATGAGACTTGGACCTGCCACCCTCCCCTACATCCTGCCTGCACTTCTGTGTGTGTGAGATTGTCCCCAGCCTGGCAGTCCCAGGGGTCAGAACTGGGAACCACCCCCCCACTCCCCCACCCCCCCACCCCCGTCACTACCAGGAGTCCAAACTTCTGTTGGGGTTCTCTGTTCTTTTCCTTCTTGTCCTGCAGCAGGTAAAAGACCAGACCTGGCAGAAATCCCCTGGGAATCTGGTTTAAGCAGATTTGGGGAGGTGGGAGCTGGAGGAGGGGCTGCTGAGCATTTCTCCTGGCTCTTCAGCCACAGACAGAGTGAAAAGGGGCCAGAACCTGGGCACTATCTCTGGGGCCCCTGGCGTCAAGAGACAAACACTGGAGCTTTTCATTAGCTTCCCCAGGGGTACCAGGAGCCAGGAAAGAAGAGGTCAGCAGCCTGCCTGGGGCAATGTTTGCTTTGGACATTTCAGGCTTTCCATTTAGACCAAAGGGACTTCGGGAATGCAGGGGTCAGAGGGTGGAGCTGGGGAAGCTTGCTGGGTGACTCAGGGGTCCCTGTGGAGGTCCCAGGACTCTGCCTCCTTTTCCCCCTTGGGATACCTCCCTCTCAGTCTTCTCTGTTCCCACATCTTCCCTCTGGTCGCCCCTTGCAGAAGCCTTTAATCTCTCACAGAATTCCCACGTTTGTCCGCCAGCTGGACGGGGCGCGTAGGGTGGTAGAAACAGATCTGGCCTGTGCGAGTCAGGAGTCTGGGTCTGAGAATCAGTTCTGCCAGGACCAGTTCCTTAATCTTGGGACCGGTTGTCAAGCCTCTGAGCCTCGGTTCCAAGTGTATGGAAAGGGCCTGCCTCTGACCTCGGTGAACGGTGGGGGCAGGGCCTCTTCCTCCGGTTGCTCCCATGGATCAGCAGTTGTGGCAGACTTAGACGTCCCTTCTTCCTTGTTTGTCCTCCTCCACCCTCTCCCCTGCCTGCACTCTAGCTCTCCCAGTGCTCCTGTGGGGATTTCCGTGCCAGCAGTGGTCCTGGAGGCTGGAGACACGGGGGCACCTCCTAAGCAGGCAGACACAGCAGCTCCCATCCTTCCCTATCTTCCTGTTCCCCCCACCCCCATCTCCGGGAGGCTGCCAGCTGTGTCTTGTGTGAGCCATCTGCCCTGTCCCTCTGACCCTTGGGACTGTTCCCACAATGGAGCTATTTTCTGTAGTCTTGGTCTGGTGTCTGCCTCTCCCCGACCCCTTGCTGCTGGCTCCCTGTGCCCCACCAGCCCCTGGAGGAGACACCCAGCTGTGGCTGTGTCAGCGCCGGCTGGGGAAACTTGGGCAGAGGGAACTCTGACTACCTGCCTGGTCCTGTTCTTCAGGGGTGACAGGCGTGATGACTGACTCCCCATTCCTGGAGCTGTGGCAGTCCCAGGAGGTGTCCATCCGGGGTCGACTGGGCATCAGGGACCAGTCCAATGACTCCTATTGCTACAACTCAGCCAAAAACAGCACTGTGCTCCAGGGGGTCAAATTCGGTGGCATCCCCGTTGTTCTGCTCCTAGATGTCAGCTGCTTCCTGGTAAGACCCTTGTGATTCATGTCCCTCGCCTGCCCCTCTGCCCCTGGAGTTATTTGTTTATTTAAGCCCCCGCCCAGGGCCCTCTGTGAAACTCAGGTGAGGAGCCAGAAGCATCTGGGTTTATGTCCCAACTCTGCTGACCATGAGTGTGGTACATAGGGTGGGCCTCAGGTTCCTGCTTTGTAAAATGGAGCTAGTGATTCTTACCGCAGAGAGTTTAGAGAAGGTTACATAAGCAAGGTATGGAAGGAACACAGGTCACTGTTATTTGATTGTGACCATTGTTACCGAGTTGTCCGTCTGCTCTTGTTCCCATATTCCCCCCAATTTGAGATACGCCATTTTCCTCCCCTGTACTGACCCCACACTGGCCAGGCAAAATTTCCTGGGGCCATGGGCTTCTTCTTTTCACAAATGCCGATGGGATGGTTGGTCCCTCTTGATGCCTCCTCCTAACACTCCCTATGAGTGCATGGGGCGAGAAAGGGGCAGAGGGAACCCACACCCTGGGGCGGCTTTGGGCCAGAGGCCAGGTGAAGGTTTGGGGGGTGGGGAGTTAGGGTAGCATGAGTGTCCTGGTTCCCAAGGGAAAGAGGCAGGTATCAAACACATTTGCTGGCATAAAAGCAGTCCAGCAGATGAGGGTGGGGGGAGTCCCCCCTTTCCAGTTTGGCCCCCAGATTAAGGTCTAAATGTGTGCATTCAAGTCTGGCTCCACTGTTGGTCCTTTATGGGCTGACGTGGCTACCCACATGCTACTCAGTTGCTGTGGAAAAGGGCTCCTTAAGTGCCAAAGCACCCTCTTCTTGGAGCTAAAACCCATTTGTCATACAGACCAGTCTTAGCTGAGAGGGAAGAGTGGGCAGGAGGGTCGTGGTGGATTTGAGGGTGCTGGGGTTCATGCAGGAGGGAGGCCCGGAGCAGCAATGCAGCGGCTTCAGGGAGGGGAGAATTGGGGCCAAGGCATGAAGCTGGGGAGAGAGGTTGGGCAGGGAGCCTAGGGTGCTGGGTGGGGTACGTCTGGGCGGGGTAGGCTGAGAAGAGAGAGCTGCTCTCCAGCAGAGTGCGCTGGTGGGGGTAGATTTGTATTGCAGGAAGATATGGGGGTGGGCCACAGAAGAGCCAGGGTTAGTGGGCAGCAGGAAAAGCTGGAATCATGGGAAATGCCCACATCACAAGGCCTGAGACAGCAGCAGTCAGGACAGAGAGGGCAGGCCCTGGCTGGGCAGCCTTTGCTTTATCCTACAACATGACTCACCTGCCTTTGAAAATGCATCACCAACTCCCGGCTCTGCCTGAGTGCTGTGCTGCCTTGATTCTGTAATTACAAATTAAATTCTATGTAAAACAAAGAAGTAAAGTAAAGCTGCTCCCCGGGGCTGCTGTGAGTCCAGACCTTTCTGCTGGGGGCAGCTGAAGACAGATCCGGGCTGAGGAAGGTCAAGGCTGTTGACACTAATGTGCTTGACTAGGAGGGCACCAGGCAAGCTCAGTGTCAGCGCTGATAGCCTCTGTGACTTGGGAACAAGTGACAAGGCCTGGGGTGGGGGGCCTTTGAGTCGTATGGCTGGGGGCAGCTCAGTGTGCTCTTGGGCGTGGGTAACCTCCAAGGCCCTTCTAGCCCCACCCCCCGACTCTAGGCAGGTGGGCTTGGCCGCTAAGCAGTCGTCTGTTCTCATTAGAAGCCATTCAGTATACTTACACTTGGTTTCTTTTCTACTTTTAGTTTTTAATATTGGTGTTTTCCATCATAAGGAGAAGATTCTGGGATTATGGGCGCATTGCCCTGGTGTCAGAAGCGGGCAGGTAAAAAAGACATCACTTGGATATGAGTTAAATGTGTGTGTGAGAGAGAGAGGGAGAGAGAGAGACTGGGGTGGGCTGGGCACTTGCAAAGCCCAGCAGACAGGACCCACACATGATGCTGGTATTACATCACGTTCACTGAGCACGTCTACCAGGCCTGGACCAGAAGCTGTGTCTGCCTGCTCTGCACCGCAGACCTACGAGGTCAGCCACGTGACCTTTGTTGTGCTTTCAAGAAAACCAAGCCCCACATGCCCAGCTCTCTATTGGGGCTTTGGCCTGGCTGTGGCCGTGAACCTTGCTGGCTTCAGGCTGAGGAGGAAATCTTATTCCTTTAGATAATTAGGGATTTCAAAATCAACTGAAGAGGAGGATGACAGTTTTATCTGCTGCATGGGGAAATATCTTATACATAGGCAACATTTTGAAGTCAGTTTAGGTAAACCAGTCGTGGTGCTGAGGGTCAAGGGCGACCCGACCCTATGTTATAATGGCATATGATAGAGTTTCGTGTCTTCCATACCTAGGAGTGGTCAGTGCCCTCGTCTGTATTTTCCACAGGTGAGTTACATTTGGCCCCAGCCACTGAGGGCTAGTAGCTTTGGTCCTGAGCTCTATGAGGCAGCAAGATACTGGACATAAGTTTTTAGATTTTTAAAAAAGAATCATCTAATTTTTTTCCTTTTGTGTTTCCAGCGAGTCCAGTTTCCGGAGATTGTCATCGTCTTCCTCTGCAGGGCAGCAAGACTTTGAGAGTGAGCTGGTCGGTATCTTAGGGGCAGCTGTGGCTGTGGGGCGGGGCAGGGAGCGGGGAGGGGGGACCAGAGGTAACCAGTTAGTAGGGAGACGGCAGTGGTGTTCCTGTTCGGGTGCTAACTTAGTGTCCTGGATCTCGAGTGGCAAGTGTGGGTCAGAGGTCTTCTCTGCATTGACAAAGTCACCTGGACTTGGTCAATGCCACGGGGGATGTGGCAGCTGGGTGACCTGGGATCGTGAGACTTGACTGACCCTCAGACAGAGGGTTTGGAATCCCCACGTGTGACAATGAATTATTGACTTGCCTGCTAGTCTGTGAGCCAAGTATGGGCGGGAACCCTGTCTTAACCAGAGATGTCCCCTTCACCTGACACCCGGTAGTAGGTACTTAGTAATGGTCAAGTGGACGATGAGCAAATATTTGTCTTCAAATAAAGACGCATGAAGCTGGGGAATAGTCCAGCTCTAGGGAGTTCAGTGGACAGTGAGACCTACAGACGCCCGCCTTGCTCTCTAAATCCCGCCGCAGTGCTCTCTGAGCCACATCCCATTCGCGTCTTTGCAAACAGACAGAACCCCAGTTTCTCCAGAGCTTCCCTGAGTTTGCAGCGACAGTCACTTCAAGTTTCATGATTGATCCTGGAGCCTGTGTAATTCCACAGGTTGTCAAATCTAAGAGGCGTTTGTGAGAATTCCAGACATGGAGTGCACCTCGGGAAGGGTGGGGAGCGTGCGGACTCGGTCCTGTGTGGGGCTTGCTGCGCTGGGGGCAAGAGTGCTGTTTTTAGACAAGAGGAAGTGAGATGGCTGTGAATGTCAAAGACGGTGATTTTATCTGCTCCTGAAGACATGCGCGTGTGAAGCTAATCTCCAGTCTCTTTGTTTGAAGGGATGCTGCCCCTGGCTGACCGCGATCTTCCGGCTGCAGTGAGTACCCCGTGGGCAGCAGGGTGCTTGCGTGCGTGCATGGTCAGCCAGGATGCCCAATCTTGAGATAGGGTCTCGTAGGCACTTTTTCAGTTCAGGTTCAAAGCAGTAGCTGGGGAGAACCCACCTACTGAGAACACAGGTGGCCCCGGTGGCCCCCGCACAAGCTAATTAAATAAAGTTCATGCCTTGCTTAGGGCAGGAATTAGATCTACTTCATATTTAACATGGATACCCTTGAACGGAAGCTCTTCTAAGACAGTTTTCTGTGTCTCCAGTGAAGAGTGGAGAACTAATGATTGGCTTGATATACATTCAGCTCATTGGGTTAAAAGTTTTCATTTTTTTCAAAACTTGAGGCTGTGGAGAGACATCCTAAAAGAGGTACTTGGTGATGTGACCTGATCAGGCACCTCCAAGGTGGTGGAGGGAGCCCAGGTGTGAGTCGGGGCCCTGCCACCTGTTGTCAGTATGCCGCCAAACCCAAGGAGCTGCCCGTTAAGCTGTGGTCAGCTGTGATCATTGAAACGTGAAGGCGACATCTTAGAACTGAGGGGATGTGGTCATTTCAGTACATTGGGCAAATCCCTTTCTCTGGGCCTGTTTCCCCAACCATAAAAAGGTGTGGAGGACACCCGTTCTGCCTAATTGAGACGAATTAATACATGCTGTATACACGGTAGAGTTTGGGGGCCGGTTTTCCCAGGGGGACTGGCAGGAGGCGGAGTCTCTACAGAAGCAGCCAGTGAACCCTGGTCTGGAGCAGGAAGAAGGTGTTTCGGGGGTGGGGAGGGGACAGGGGTAGGAGAGGCGGAGATGCCCACCACAAAGTCAGGGCGCAAGGACACATTCCGCCCTGGTCCTGGAAGTAATGTATGCATTGTGCAAATACTTTTGCACATACAGATGAAAATCAATAGGAATAAATTGTAAGTCACCCGTCACCCTCCCTTGGGTCGGCCACTCTCCATTGCCACTGCTCAGGCCACTGCCCCCTCTCTGGGCTGTGGACCCCACTCTCACTCAGCCTGGACCCCGTGGGGCAAAACCAGAAACTTGGACTCATCATGTTCACGGTAACTAACAAAGGCTCAACAGATCGGCTCTGAAGTCACTCCCCTCTCCATGCCCCTGTGTTCATTGTTCCGTGTCCCCAGCTGTCCTCTCCGTGGGGACACTCATTTCTTATGGAGTGGGGCTGACAGGCGGGTGCAGCTGTGCATTCCGCTTTGTCATTTTAATGCTATATCAGTCATGGTTTGCATTTCAACTCCCAGTGTTTTTCTCTTCCATTCCAGCCCCAGAAGGGAGTACCCTTTGGCTTTTTTAAAGTTGCAATTAAATTTCAACAGCTTGCTCACAGCCAATATTGCAACGACATTGAAAGACGCCTCCCAGTTTCCGTCCGAATTGCCTTTCCCCAGCAAGATAGGGAAGCCAGAAGGGTGTCTCAGGAAAAACCGTGCTGGACATTGCTCATCTGTTGGTTTTAATCTTCACCAACATTTGTGTAGCAAGCACGGGCGATGGCAAAGCATGTGCATGTCAGCAGTTTATTTCGAAGGGAAAACAGTGTACTTAATTGCAAAGCTTTGTCCTGCGGTAAATAGTGAGAAGGAGTAACTTAGCAAGCACACTCCTGAGTGTGCGCCGGGTGCCAGCACAGCACCCCAGCTGAGTCCCAGGTAGCCAGCAGGTAGTCCCTTCCCTGCTTTAGGTGAGTCCCGTGACCCGTTCCCGCAGGTGGCCGAGCTGGATTCCACTGTGGCCTGGCTGACTGCCACACCCATGCTCCACACCTGTCAGATCTGCCTTTTTATGCCTCCCTGAGCTCTTTCCAGGGCGGGCGCTTTCCTGGCCTTCTGGAAGCAAGACCCTCAGGAGACACCCCTTCTGTGGAAGTCTGGCTGTCAGAACCCCAAATTTTCTGGGTTCCTAAATGACTGAGGACCTCCAAAATACGGCACTGAGGGTGGGAAAGGGGGGAGCAGGTCACCTCCCATCTCTGGGGTCATGGCAGGGACACCAGGAGGAGCTGGGCCTCAGTGTCTCCGCCTCTCTCTCCCAGCTTGGCTGAGGGCTGATGGAGGAAGGATTGGGCTGTGAGCTTCAGAAAGGGGTTCCTGGCAGTCGTCCTGCCTGTGGCTTTGTTCCCAGAAACAGGAAAACCCGGGTGTGGGACCCTCATATGTACACCTCTCAGCCCCACACAGACGAGGGCGCCAATGTTTCTAGAGCCGCAGATGGAGTGGTCGTGGGTTCCTCAGCCCAGGAGCGGGGTGTGGGGCCAAGGGGTCAGGCTCTGAAGCTCTCGTCACGGCTCCTCTGTGAGAAGCTATGTAATTGTAAAGCCGTGCAACTTTCCCACACCTCTGGGTGCTCAACATGTCAAAAAGTGGAGATAAAATCAGAACCCGCCTTGCGGGGTGGCCATGAGGGTTAGAGCAGACAAGCTACGCCAGGCCCTGAGGTTCCCAGCCTGTGACGACTACTCATTTCGATTCCACGCGTGTGTCTTGCCCAGCGATGACCAGATCCAGGAGTGGTGTGGGGAGGACGCCATCCACTATCTGTCCTTCCAGAGACACATCATCTTCCTGCTGGTGGTGGTCAGCTTCCTGTCCCTGTGTGTCGTCCTGCCCGTCAACCTCTCCGGCGACTTGCTCGGTGAGCTATTCTTTCCATCCTCGAGGTGGCGGGCCCTGGCAGAGCAGCGGGCCTCGGGAAAGGGGCTCAGTGTGGTGGGTCTCACACTCAGACGGGAGAGGGTCTCAGGGTGACTTCCGGACTTTTCCATCTGATTAAAAACCCAGAGAAGAATCCACCCCACCCCTGGGGCCCCTAATATCAATTCGTGGCTCTAAGTAGGAGGAAAAAATACCCCCCAGGTTTATAGAATCACGGGCTTCCAAGAGTATTTTATGTTTTCCTGCCCCCACCCAAATCAAGAGGTCATTATCGGTGGATCCAGAAGTCGTTTCCGGTGCTCAAGGGCAAAATCAGAGCCAAGAATGATTATTTCCAAGGAACTGGAGGACTCTGCCTTCCAAAATGCCACTGTGATTCATTTCTTACACCCAGTGATTACCAACCTGGGTTTTGGGAACAGCTTAGGATCTTTCCAGGTTTCTCAAGAAATGCCACAAAAATCTCAAAGCAAGACGAATTCACATTTTGACTTCACGCCCATGATGGGTTGAGAAGTTGTCAGGGAGCGTTTTGGGGTGAAGCAGAGGCCTTGGCTGGGGTAGCTCTAAAACACTGGGTGGACATCACTGTCCTCTGACAGGCCCCCCATCTATGGCCCTCCTGGTCAGGGGAGACTGGTTTTGCACCCCCACAGACCCTGGAACTAAGCATCTGTTGTTTCTCTGCAGACAAAGATCCTTATAGTTTTGGGAGGACGACGATAGCAAATCTGCCCACTGAGTGAGTAGGGGGAGAAGGGTTTGAGGGTGCTGATGGGCCAGGCCAAGGGGAAGGTAGATTCTAGAGCCCTGGGTGGGCCAGAGGTAGCCCGAAGGGAGCGGGCTGATGTCTGAAAGCCCCTTTGCAGCAAGTGTGTGGCTGGGCTCCAGGCACGGACACACCATAAGCAGCTGCCCTTTGCAGGGGGTTCTGGGAAACCAGGAGGGCCCAGGTACCCGAGTGCCTCTGTCAGGGCAAGGCTCTCTAACGAGGCACGGGCCACGCAGTCTCTGTGATGAAGCCATTTGCCCTCAGCTCAGAGCCATAAGGGTAGCCAGGCCCCGGCCCTTGCACCCCAGCCCCCTGCCTGGGAGCCACCCCCTGATGGCAGGTGGTGTCCCCCCACACCCCCAGCAACAACCTGCTCTGGCTGCACACTGTCCTCGCTGTCATTTACCTTTTCCTCACCGTGGGCTTCATGCGGCATCACACCCAGTCCATCAAGTACAAAGAGGAAAACCTGGTGAGTGAGGCTGGGATGGAGCAGGTGCTGGGGAGGGTCCCAGGTGGGGGCTGGAGAGGAATGCCCCCCCCCCCCAGCTTATTCCCCAGGTGACAGCAGTGAGCTTCAGGGGGGTCCCTGTGGAACCTGGCTTGTGTATTTGCACCCAAACTTGGCATTGTCTTTTTTTTTTTTAATTTTTATTGTTGTTCAGTTACTGTTGTATGCCTTTTCTCCCCGGCATCGTCTTTTAAAAAGGTTTTTCTGATAGGTTGTTTGAGGATTTAGATAGTCTCCCCTCATTCTGCCAACTAGCCCTTAGTTTGGCAGGATATGGGCTTGTCCTTACTGACTCTAAGTGGCTTCTGAGATGTTCAGATCAAGAGCAGCCCCTCCCTGGTAGCAACCCACAGCCTGACGGAGGAGGTGGTTTCTGATGCTTGGTTCCAGGCCTGCTGTGTGACCCTATTTGAGTCACTTTCCCAATCTGGATGCTTTCTCAGTCCCCAGTCATGCAAAAGAGGCTCATAGAATCTCTTTGGAAATGCTCTCAGTGCCGCTGGGAGGAAGGCACCGTGTAGATGTCATGCCACAGGGCTCTGCTAGGCCGAGGAAGGGGGGCCTGAACACCTGAGACCGCCTCATCCTGGTGACTTTCTTCTCTGGTGTGCTTCTCCGGCAGGTGAGGCGGACCCTGTTCATCACAGGACTCCCCAGACATGCCACGAAGGAGACTGTGGAGAGCCACTTCCGGTGAGCAGGGCCAGGCAGGAAGGGGAGGGAGCCCCTCCAGGTGGGACCACACAGTCCCACGGGGCAGGTGCCTTGGGCGAGTGCCTTACACCTTCCACTTTAGAGAAAGAGAAAAGGTCTCCACTGATGTGGGAATACGCGGCACAATCGCTCTGCTAACCTTGGATGTGGGGGCGGGGGAGGGGGGGGGCGGTCTCAGCTGCCTGGGGGTTCTCTTTTCCAATGCCGTCTTCTGATTCTGGCTCGCCTTGGACACAGGGATGCGTATCCCACGTGCGAGGTAGTGGAGGTCCAGCTGTGCTACAACGTGGCCAAGCTGATGTACCTGTGCAAGGAGAGGTAAGGGCGGGTGGCGCATGGGCGGGCGTCCATGGGTTCAGCTGGCCTGCACCTTTCTGACCCTTCCCCTCTGAGATGCCCACCCTCCTTCCTTGACCGGCTCGGATCCCGCAGCTGGGAAGGGAGGAGGGGGGCTTCTGCCCTTTTCTCATCCCAGTTCTGGTGGTGACTGATGGCCGAATGGAGGATGCGGGGTTTGTGCCACAGGACTGAGAGTCTGAGGGTTGTGCCTTTCCTCCCCAAATGCAGAAAAAAGACTGAGAAGAGCCTGACCTATTACACAAACCTGCAGGTGAAGACAGGCCAGCGGACGCTCATCAACCCCAAGCCCTGTGGCCAGTTCTGCTGCTGCGAAGTGCAGGGCTGTGAGTGGGTGAGGGCCCGCACCCAGGCCAGGCCCGTGGGCGCTGGGGTCCCCCTGCCCTGGCACAGGTCCACATCATCACAGGGGTGTGCCTTCTGGTAGGAGGACGCCATCTCTTACTACGAGTGCATGAAGGACAAGCTGGCGGAGAGGATCACGGAGGAGGAATGCAGGGTCCAGTACCAGCCCCTGGGGATGGCCTTCGTTACCTTCCAGGAGAAGTCCATGGCCACCTAGTGAGTGTTCCACGCCCCTCCTGGGCTGACGGCTGTACCTTCCAGACTGCTCACTGCTGTGGGGAGCCTGGCCCTGGGAAGGGGGTTGCACCTTTGCCTGGGGTCTGGCTCATAAATCACATTCATGCCCGGGGTCTCGGTGTCACTGACCCTTGGGAGCAGAAGAGGGTTGGGGCCAGGAGAGGGATATGGGAAAGAGGTGGCCAAGCAAAAGCCTACCTTGCCTTGGGCATCCTGGACCCAGGGAAGGGTCTCCTGGGTGTGCCCTGCAGACCCTGAAGTGAGGCTGGGGCCAGGAGGTGGCCAGTGGAAAGGGGAAGAATGTTCTGAGACAGCAGCAGAGGAGTGGTGGGTACTTAATGGGAGTCAGAGAAGGACAGACGAGGGCCCATGCAGCTGGCGAGGGTGGAGGTGGGAGTCCTAGGGAGGGAAGTCCTGGATCAAAATGCGAACACACCTCATGTAACGTAGTCTGATGACAACTCGGGGGCTTGGTGGGTAAGTGAGCGAATTGAAGGGTGAAGCCACTGGCAGCGGGGTCCTGTGGAGGGGTGCAGGCAGCATATGGGGCAGCACAGACAACATGGCAGCTGGAGCCAGACAGATGGGGTACAGAGCCTGCCATGGAGAGCCTCAGTTTCCTCGTCTGTGAAATGGGAACAATGCTTGGCTTACAGGGTTGTTCCAAGGATTAAACAAAATCCTCCCCCTAGTGTGCCAAGCAGGTCGTCTCTTTCATAGCATTGATTATAATTAATAAGAATAAAAAAGCAAAGGTCGGGCACTGTGGGGCTCCCAGGCTTTCTTGGTCCCGTGTGCGTTTGCATCTGGGGTTCTGAGCCCCGGCCCTCTCTGCTTTCCCCGCAGCATCCTGAAGGACTTCAACGCCTGCAAGTGCCAGGGCCTTGGGTGCAGAGGGGAGCCGCAGCCGTCCTCCTACAGCAGAGAGCTCTGCATCTCCAAGTGGACAGTCGCCTTCGCCACTTACCCCGAGGACATCTGCTGGTGAGCCCCCTAGCCTGGAAGGGCCACATTTCAATGCTCAGTAGCCACATGTATCTCATGGCTAGGGGATGACACTGCATCCTTAGGTCTAATGTCACCTGCCTCGTTAGCCTGGGGGACACATTAAAAGGATTAAAAAAAAGTCAAAAATAATTTTAATACTATCACCTCTTCCTGTAGATCTAAAATATTATCAGTTCAACAGCAGTGAATAACTTATTTTCCCTCTGAGCTCATAGAGCCCTGAAAATTGACCTTCCTGTAGCTGAAGGTCAGTGCAGAGAACTTATGTGTACTCCTAGGTTGAAATGAGCCCTAAGCCAGAGCCCTCAGGCTGGTCTCTTGGCTTGTCTCACTGGGACCTTCTGACCCCCAATAAGCCAGGGGCACTCTTGGTGTGGCTGGTAGCCGGATCCTGGGCGAGCAGCCTCCAGAGCCCGTGCTCTCTCCTCTGTAGGAAGAACCTGTCCGTCCAGGGCTTCCACTGGTGGTCCCAGTGGCTGGGCATCAACTTCACACTCTCCTTGGTGCTATTTTTTCTGACCACACCCTCCATCATCCTCTCCACCATGGACAAGTTCAATGTCACCAAACCCATCCACGCGCTGAATGTGAGTGACCATTCTGCAAGGCCCGTCCCGGGAGGGCTGGCGCAATAGGGCACAGGGAGTGTGGGAGGGATAGGGGCCAAGGGATGTGGGGGACAGCGGAACCAGGACGTCAAGTCGCTCGGCTCGTGTCTGTGCTGTTCTTCAAACAGACAAATAAGTGTTTTAATCGAGGTATAACTGACATGTACATCGTGTCTTTGCTTTTAAGCCCTAAGCAGACATGGCCACACTTAGTACCATGTCTTCTAGTAATTTAGACATTTATATATATACACATATATATATGCACACACATATGTATTTGTTATATATAAAACATATATACTAAGCATATAGTTATATTTATACATTCATATATATACAGAATGAATATAAAGTATATGTGGAGTTAATCTAAATACCCATCAGCAGGCCTCACTTGAGTTGAATGACGTATATTGGGTCTGATAGCATGTCCAACACCCATTAAAAACCGGAGAGACTTGTGGCGGACACTGGGGGCTCGGGATGAAAGCGGAGTGTAAGCTGCCTCTGAGCAGTGGGTGCAGCCGGCGACGCAGGCGAGGGATCGGTGCCATGGGGAGCAGGCGGGAAAGAATGGGAAGACCTTCTTGGATTGGGGTGGCAGAACTAAGAATTCGTTGTTTCTTTTACATTTCAGTTTCTAATAATCTTGTGAGAAAGTCATTGATTCTATGTAGACTGAATGGTTTTTTAAAATTTCAGATGAATTGATGAGATAACAGCTAAACACTGCCTAAATTTGCATCTACTTTAAAAGATACTAGCTTTGCTGAAATATCCCCCTAAATATATTTTTTTTCTCCAGCCCCACTTGGCATTTGGTTACTCATAGTCTGGGGAAGCACACTGGGCTGGAGGCCCGAGGTCACTGGTCCTCGGTCTGCCATTCCTTAGCTGACAAATTCTAAGCCTTGGTTTTCATCTAGAAATGAGTCAAAACGTTTGCCATATTACACTCACGGGGCTGTTATGATGGTGATTGAGTGATATAACGTATGGTTGAAGCTCTCTCACCTGACTCAGTATATCATAAAAAAAATACATAGTGTATATTAACCCGTCTTGTCTAGATTTAAAGCACGGACGTGTTCATTTCCTTGCAGTCCCTCGATGTGTGTGGTCAAGGCCTGTCCTTTTGAGGACGGACCTGCTGATTGGAGTTTCCCTTTGTCAATTTTACACAAACCGTACCCTTATTTCATTGTCTGTGATTCCAGTTTTGGTTTCGTACAGAAAAGCAAGGATTTAAAGATCCTTGCAAAGCCATTCTAAGGACAGAACCCTCCTAGGTTTCATTCCCCTTGGCCTTTTACAGTTTATTTATCCTCATCTAACTCAACAGCATTTTAAAGAAATTGGCCTTAATCAAGTCTTTCCCAAGTATCTGGCTTAATTTTCGAAGAATTTTTCTCTCTGTTTTTGTGCTCATTTAATCAGGAAAGTAGTAAGTTCATCAAATCATGTGATGACAATGACGAGTACAATAGGTGTAGACAGGTTTGGGAACAAACAGGAGGTCCTGGTAAGTCCCAGCCGGGCCACTGGGAGCTGAGTGGGCAGGCCAGCTGGGGAGGGAGCCTGGCCTTCAGTGTTCCGTCTTCCCTTGGCATGATCTTTGGTTGTCTACAGGGAACGGAAGAGGCTTTCTATCTGGTGAGTAAGACAAGGGGACCTCAGTTACCTGGGAAGTTGCTGCCTCACTCTAAAGGGCTCTGCTGAACAAATGTGAGGTGCTATTATTATCTATTCAGCCAACAGTATGGACCAGGCACAGCGCTAGTTCTGGGGGTCAAGGATGACCAACAAGTCAGGGAGCTCACTGAGCCCCCATGCCAGTCAGTCACGGTCTCCAAGCCCCCAACTCTCTGCTGCGGACCTTGTCTTCCAGGACCCGGTCATCAGCCAATTCTTCCCGACCCTTCTCCTGTGGTCCTTCTCGGCCCTGCTCCCATCCATCGTCTACTACTCTACGCTGCTGGAGTCTCACTGGACCAAGTGAGTGCCGGCACTCCGATGCCCATGCCCTAGGGCAGCGGGCACATGGCCTACTGGGGCCACCTGGGGCCCCGTGAGTCCCCTGTGGGCGCTCACCTCTGACTTCCCGCAGGTCAGGGGAAAACTGGGTCATGATGACCAAGGTCTACATATTCTTGATCTTCATGGTGCTGATTCTGCCCTCCCTCGGCCTCACCAGGTACGTCGCCACCCCCTGCTCTCAATTCAGAAGTAGGGTCACATCTGGAGAGCATGTCCCCAGGAGAACGGAAATGGTTTTGTGGTGATTGCAAATCCCTGCCCCCCTTGAAGCCTGTCTCACCCACTTGGGTTGGAGGGCAGTTGTGCGGGCCCGTTGGTTCTCCTGGAGACACCATCTCTCTTCCTTCAAAAATACACTATTTTTAAAAAGCTCGAGAACCAATTTCATCATGACCTTCCTCCACTTAGGGGGAGGGTCTGATCCTGGCTTTGTTTATCTCCAGAAAGGCAGTTTCCGTTAAAATAGGCCCTGGTATGTTACACTGTAGTGCGTGGCATTTTAAAGGATAAATGTAGGTCTTGAGATTCAGCCTGTTTTTAGAGCAGAAAAAAGAGAAACCGTGCGTAGTGATCATATAAAGTGTTGGAAATAAATTCTTATGGGATTCACTTGTCTTCCAGTCTGGATTTTTTCTTCCGGTGGCTCTTTGACAAAACTTCCTCGGAGGCCTCTATCAGGCTGGAGTAAGTATCAGCCACGTTGCGTTTGGGAGCCACGGTCCTGGGTAGACATCCTGCAGGGGCGTGGGCTGCATCGTGGGAGGGCAGTCCGTGCCTCAGAACACACCTTCCTCCCCGGGACCGCAGGGCCTGGGCTTCCCTGCCCCCGCCCCCAGATTCCTGGCCGGGCTGAGGCCAGGCAGAACCTTTGGGCACACCGTGGGAGCTGGCCCATTTTGTGCTATGTGTGCAAAAATGTAGTTAATCTTTCAGGACAAGGCTCAATTAGTCTCAGGCTCGTTCATTCCCTGGAACTTATTTACCGAGAACAGAATCTCCGGGGAGCAGGAACTGCTGGCTCCCGGCGGCGCCACGGAGCAGGAGTGGAGAATAATTATTAATGTCACAACCAGAAGGGCTGTCTGGACTGTGGAGTACTTGTGCCAGGGGAATGGAGTGAAACCTGTTTTCTGACATGTGTCCTTGCTAGTGTTTTTAGCTTGTACCGTGCCCACTCAACAGCAGTACTCGTTATTTAAGAAGGCACTCTGCTAAATGCTTTATTCTTTTTTCTCATTTTCCCTTTATAGTGACTTATGAGGTAAATGGCATCATCTCCATTTTACAGATGAGGAGACTGAGGCCCGGAGATGTGGAAGCACTTGCCCTAGGTTCCCCAGCTAGTTAAGAGACAGAGCGGGGATGCAACCTCTGCCCCCACTGCACTGAACTTTAGGTCCTGAAATAGGCTTTCAGGCTCCTGATGGATTTTTCCAAAGAGCTGTTTATAGGGAAGGCTGGCTGCGACTCTTTGGAAGGAGAGGGTGAATTATTTTTAATGGGTTCTTGCTGGGTACACTGGTGACCCGGGAGCTGGCAGCCTCAGAGAGACACGCGTACACCCAACCAGCTCCTGTCTGGGTTGACAGTGACTTCCAGGTTGCCAGGTGCAACGGTCAGCTCTCAGTCCTCATGTTACGTGACCTATCAGCATCATCTGAGACATTTCTCGTGCTACCCTCCTTGAAACACTGTCTTCACCGGCTTCAGTTCTCCCCTCTGCTGGTTCTCCCCTCTCAGCCTCCTAGGCGGCTCTTGTGCATCTCCCCAAGCTCTAAATATCACGGTCCGGGGGATCAGCCCTTCGTCCACACCCCTTCTCTGGGTGACCTCAGCTGGGCCCACGGCTCTGATGCCGCCTGAGTACTCCTGAATTAGAATGTGTGGAAGGGGTTCACGTTTTTAACCCCAGCCTGCACCTCTGGACTTTGTACTTCGCTGCCTGCCGTGGCTGCATTTGGGGTTCTGCTGGGCATCTCGGACTTTACCTGCCCCAAACCAAATCCCTGACTTTCATCCCCAAATCTGCTGACCCCACAATTTTCCCCACCCATGACTCTGTTTTTCTGGTTGCTCTGGCAAAAAAAAAAAAAAAAAAAAAAAAAATCAAAACCCTTCAAGTTCTGCTTGCCTCCCCTCTTTCCCTCACATGCCCTGACATCAGCAAATCTTGACAATCTAGATAGATTTGGAATGCCACCATGCTCACCTCTGCCGCCGCCACCACTGCCATTGTGCCACTCACAGATGACAGGGGTGGCACTCTGCCTGCAGCCAGGCTGCAGTTCTCTCCTGGCTAGCCCTCTCCAGCCCCTGCCTCTTGCCCCATGGACATGCCAGGCACACTCCCCTGAGAGCCATTATCTGTCATTTCCTGTCTGGGATGCTCTCTCCATGGTTTCTAGATGAGCTCACTCTTTACCTTTTCTGCACAAAATCACCTGATCAGAAAGGTTCCCCTGACCGCTCTGCCTAACACAGTGAACATGGCCCGCCGGCTTCCTTTTCCTCACACGTGGCAGCCACATTCGTTTGTCCCCAGCTCGGACGTAACCTCCGTGAGAGTAGGGTCAGGCGCTTTGTTTCTCTCAGTGTGTGCATTGCACACCCACATGCTAAAGGGAGGGCTGAGTACAAAGCTTCAGGGGGCCTAGCGTCTGCCCACCCTCGATGGGAACGAGGCTCTCCTGGGTCTCAGCTCACACCCCTTCCCTGGGTCCCCAGGTGCGTCTTCCTGCCCGACCAGGGCGCCTTCTTTGTGAACTACGTCATCGCCTCGGCTTTCATCGGCAACGGCATGGAGCTGCTGCGGCTGCCTGGACTCATCCTGTACACCTTCCGAATGATCGTGGCCAAGACCGCCGCGGACCGCAGGAACGTCAAGCAGGTGCGGGCTGGTGGGGCAGGGCTGGTGCCGATGGCCCTCTGAGCACCCCGCATCCATCCTCTCCCCAGCCACCCCACTCCATTGCCAGGCACTTTGCAAAGTGCTTCTCGCCATGCGGGCAGCGCCACCTCTGTGGGGGCGGAGGATCAAAGACCCTGGGTGACAGTGGCATGTCTTCACAAATCTCTACTCTTACTCACTGGCTGGAGGAGAGGGTGTGGAGTTTTGCATTGTAACCAACCTGAGATCACACACATACACACACACACACACACACGCACGCACACACATCTACCATCAACATGTTCCTTATTTGGAGGCACGCATTTGCATAAATGTTTAAGATTATCCCAGCTGTCTATGGCATTTGGGGCTCGTGGCATTTGTTCCCTAAGTTGGGTGGTGTGGATTCTCGTTTTTCTCCTTTGCCACGTGGGCACCATGAGAGGGAAATCAGAGACGTGCTGCATCCTTTCATTTAATTGCTGGAGCACCCCAGGGGCTGGGCACCACTGGGACCTTACTTGGCAGACGCATAGACTTAGCCGTAGGGAGGTTAAGTACGTGGCCCAGGACACGTGCCAGAAAAGGCAGAGCTGATGTTGGGTCCAATGCCAAAATCTGTAGGGGATCACTCCACAGTCTGCCCTCGGGGGCACCATCTCTTCCTTCCAGGGGCTCAGTCCTGCTGGGTAGACAGGATTCTGACAAGGACACAATAAGGAAACACGAATCACTGCCCCTTGGGGGGTCTGGGTGTGAGCTGAGTGAAGCTGGAGGAGGCTTGTGGAGGGAGAGAAAGGACCTCATGGGGCTGGGGGAGCTGTGAGTCTCCCATTTCCAAAGTCCTTCCCACCCGGCTTTCGCCTCCCCACCCGGAGCCACCTGATGGGGGTCTGGCGGGACAGGCCTGGAAGTGCCTTGTCACCTTCTCCTCCCCCAGAACCAGGCCTTCGAGTTTGAGTTTGGAGCCATGTACGCGTGGATGCTGTGCGTCTTCACCGTCATCATGGCTTACAGTATCACCTGCCCCATCATCGCACCATTTGGTGAGTGGCCCCAGAGCCGGGTAAGTGGGCGGCACCCCAAGACAGTCATCACAGGGCCTCTGGTAGCTACAAGAGCCACAAGCTATCAAAGAGCCACAGGTGACATCCAGTTTAACTTCACTTCTCAAGCCTTCCAAACTATGGGCTCACTTAGTGACTCTCGTGGTCTGAGCGTCTTGGCCAGCTGACCCCTTCCTTGTCGGTGGGTTCTCCCAACCGAGACGGCGCCGCGGTACTGATCAAGGTGGGCATGCGTGCCGTCGCTCTGGCCAGTCACCCTTGCACTCCCCGGGGATGATCACACTAATTCTCGCACAACCCTACAAGCCGGGTCCTGTTTCTGTCCCCCTCTCACAGCGGAAGCCCTGGATACGTGTCAGGGAGGAGTAGAGTCAGGATTCGAATTTAGGACTGTTCGATTTTATAGGCCAAGATCTTGCAACTAAAATAAAATATCAGGAACTGGCTGATAAAAGGAAGACTCTAGAAGGAAACAGAACACCCAAGAGACCATTGGCGGGGATAGCTAAGGTTTAGGGATAGGAGGAAGTTTTAGTTTTTCCTGTCCACTCTCTTGCACTATTTTTAAAATACAGTATTACTCTTTGAAAACAAAACAAAACTAACCATTTTTAAGGACCTGACATAAAAGGCAGCACCTGCCCTTTGTACTGCCCCTGGGTTGAGATCCTTGGCTCCCATCGACTGCCGTGAGGGCAGGAGGTTGGCTTGTGGGGGAGAAGGAAAGGCAAGTGGGAGCACTGAGGGGTTGGGGGTGCTGAGCAGGAGAGGGGCGCAGGAAGAAGTGGAGGCCAGGCCTCTGAGTGTAAAAGAGCCGCTTCCCCCGAGATGATGCTAGGATGCCAGTGGTCCCTGGGCACAGAATAACAGACCCCTCCACTCCTTGGGGTCAGAAAGAGGCCAGGAAGGGGGAGGGAAAAGAGGGGAGCGGAGGGAAGAGATTAAGAACACTAGCAGCCCGGTCTACGCATTTATGCCTTTTGCCCACCTTCCGGGTCATGTGGTCGAGCAGCAGCCCCAGCGCCAGTCCCACGCACAGATAGCCACCCTGGGAGGAAGGGGACAGAGCTCACAGCCCCATCCCTGCAGGCCTCATCTACATCTTGCTCAAGCACATGGTGGACCGGCACAACCTCTACTTTGCCTACCTCCCGGCCAAGCTGGAGAAGAGGCTCCATTTCGCGGCTGTGAACCAGGCCTTGGCTGCTCCCATCCTGTGCCTCTTCTGGCTCTACTTCTTCTCCTTCCTGCGCCTGGGTGAGGAGCCCTTCCAACCCAAGCGAGGGGAGGGGGTCAGCCCTTGGCCTCACAGTCCCATAGCCACACCAGCCCGTCAAATTCCTCACTGCTTTAACAGCATCAACTCAATGTCCAATCAGAAGGTGGCGTCCAGGGTGAAGGCTGGCTGGGGGCAACGTTGAGGACCTAAGCTAGCCCAAGTTCAAGTGTAGCTCTGGTGAAGGCCAGGCAGACTGCTGCAGACAGCCTGAGAGAGGACGGTCACTTTATCAACTTTGGAGGGGCTGAACCTGAGGAGGTGGGGCAGCTGGTCCAGATGGCTCTTTGGCAGTGGTGGACAGGTCCAGGTCCCCATACATCATGGGGACATGCAGGAAGGAAAGCCGACTCTCTTGGGAAAAAGAAAAAGGCAGGAGAGGGGTATGACTCTGCCCCAGTCAGCTGAGGGAGCCTCCACCCTACCTAACCCAGGACACGGGAGACTGCAAGGAAGTGACCCAACGAGGAAGCTGGCAAATAGCTGTTGACTTGGCCTCCCGGTGCCTGAAATCTGAGCAGACACAGTGCCAGCTGTTCAGTGGGCCCTGTGCTCCTGGCTGTGAAGACACCATCTTGGCTGCTTGAGGGGATGGGGGTGGGGCATCTGTTTATTATCTACCTGAGGGAGCAGTCACCCACAGTTCCTGTAGCAGGTGTGGGCCTCTCCCTCCCCAGGGTGAGGGTGAATGGCAGCTCCTCCCCCCTCCTTGTCTGAGGCTGGCATCCCATTGTCCCCAGGTATGACGGCCCCTGCCACCCTGTTTACCTTCCTGGTCATGCTGCTCACCATCCTGGTCTGCCTGGGCTACACCTGCTTTGGGTGCTTCAAGCACCTCTGCCCTCTGAACTACAAGGTAAAGGGTCCCTCCCCCTGTCGCCACCCAGCCAGGACCTGGGAGGAGGTGTGGGTTTGCTCTCCACCCCTCCTCCACCCAGCCACATACCAACAGCCTTCTCCAGGTTTTATTTGTCCACAGGAAAGGCGTGGGTAGTTGGGTATAAAGTGCACCTCCCCTTTCCACCCCCTTCCCTGCTCCCTGCCCTGGCCGCCCCCATCCACTCTTGGGCTGCTGCTGGGAGCCTGGCGCCAGCTGGTGCTACTGTTCTGGGTGTTAATAGTCTGCTTGTTTGGAGGGTGTTGGTTCAGGAAGATCAGTTTTGTTTATCATTGGAAGTTTCTGCTGTTATCTGCAGACAGAAGAGTTGGCAAGTGACAAAGGAAGTGAGGTCCAGGCCCATGTGCCCCCACCATACACGGTAAGTTATGGTTCTCCCCTGGCACCCAGCACCAGCGGTGGGCCCAGCCAGACGGGCCCGGCAAGCACGCTTTGATCATCTCTTGTTAACACAGAGGTCCCTTGGTCGTGTGTCAGGCAGGTTGCTGAATCAATGTCACTTGAGAAGGAATCCCTGGCCCCTCTGGGTGCTGTAACTTGCATAGGTGAAGCCACATCCCTCACTGAGGAGAGACTTTGTTGTGCCAGAAAGTACGCCCCTCCCCCTGGTTTCAGTTCCCCGCTCACTTTCCTGCCCTGCATATTTAATGCCTCGTGAATTCGGGCCTTTTGGGAGGCCGTGTCGCCAGGCCTGATGGTTCTGTAACTCGTATCACAAGCGTTTCAGCTGTGACGCCCTCTGCGGGGTCAAAACCAACTCCCCTTGGAATTCAACAAATGAACGAGACACCTGCTTCAGAGCAGGTGCTGTGTTGGAGACACACCAGTTCCTGTAGCCAGGTCTCCTTTCCTTCCTGGCTGCCCCTGCTTGTGGCCTCCAAGGTCCTGCTCCTAGGAAGGAAAAGGGAGCCACGGGACCCCAGAGCCGTGACCACTGGCCACCTGGCAGGGCCTGGGCTGGGGATAGTGACCTCACATTGGCAGTGTTCCTTCCGGTGGCTGCCTCCCGGGTGTTAGGCGTCCTTTGGATCAGTGTCTGTCTTTGGACCAGCCCCAGAGAATGTTCTCAGGGAGACTCATTATTCAGAGGCACGCCTGTGGCTGGGCCTACCAGCCAGGGGGAGAGGCAGGGCAGATGGACAATGGAAACCCCTTATTCTCAACCTGGGTCTGGGGAGGAGCAGAGCGGGTTTGTGCCCCTGGGGTCAGCAGCAGGAGCCTGGGGCTGGAGAGAGGAGTAACCTCCACTGAGTGGTTCAGCATTCCAGCATCCCATCGATGGCGTTCTCAGCCTGTCCTGCACAGACAGGCTAGTTTCCCATATAACATGAGCGATTCTCCTAGGATCCAGGGTGACGAAAACTTGTTTCTGCTGAGAAACAGGGGTGTGCGCTTCTTTCTCCACGATCGTGAGCACTGTGTGATTGATTGCATTTTCTGTTTTGCTCTGGCTGCCAGGAAATTCTGCAGTGGGCATACTTTAGGTCCTGACATCCTAAGTAGACATTGTTTCTTTGCGTGTCCTTCATGAGCATTGTGTGCCTCCTGGAAGGAGGGGGGACAGTGGAGGAGGAACAGGGTAAACAGGGTACAGTGTCTCACAGCCTCCCCACCCAAGTGCTAACACTCTCATTTGCTGGCAGCCCTACGTGCCCCGGATTCTGAACGGCTTGGCCTCAGAGAGGACCGCCCTGTCCCCACAGCAGCAGCAGACGTACGGAGCCATCCACAACATCAGCGGGACCGTCCCCAGGCAGAGCCTGGCCCAGAGCCCTGTGGACAGCGTGGCGGTTGCCTACCAGGAGGCCTGAGGGTGGGCAAGCTGCTTGGCTGGGCCCAGGGCTCAGGGAGCCCGGAGGTGAAAAGGCACAGGTGGAGAAGTAGCTCGACATTGCCTCCAACCAAGTTCAGGACTCGTGACCCTCAATTTAAAGCTCCACTGCTCTGCAAAGATGGAACCAGCCAGGAAAGGACTCTGGCCCTTGGTTTGGGGCCGGGGTGCCATCGGGTGATTTTTAGTGAGATCACGTGTTGGAATGGTGCCCTAGCCGGCCCGTTGGCTGTGGGGACTCTCTCAGGTAACAGAGAACACAACAAGTAGAAGACCTCCCCTCTGAGCTCGCAGACACCACCCTCCCCACTGATACCAAAGAGCCGTGGCGGGCCTGGGCCCGAGATGGGGTCCAGAAGGTGGTCGGGGTCATTCCAGCCCCTCCCCTCCCCGGAGGATTCAGCTGTGCACCCCAGGCCTGCCCCAGGAGTGAGCTGTGGGGAGCAGAGCTGGCCAGGGCAGGCCCTGTGGGGCACACACCTCTGCACCCTGAGATGGTTCCCTGTTTCTGTATTGTGTTGCTGGTGACACCGTGGTTGGGCCAGGGCCACCTGCAGCAGCCAGGGACAATGCGAATGACTCATAAAGTGCCTCTTCAGCCAGACTGGTGAGACCCAACCTTTCCTGCCTCTTCAGGGCCAGTGTGTGGGGCTCCACCTCCAGCCCTTGATGCCATCTGTCTGCTCGCTCCTGGGGGGTGGGGGTGGGACAAGGGAGAGCAGTGCTTAGGGCCCCCATGGAGCCAAGGGAGGACTGTGGCAGGGAGAGGAAGAGGGGGTCCCTGCACTGGGTGCAGGGCTGTGCACCGCCCTTGAGCTATGACCCTATAGGAAGGAAGGACAGACACTCCCTTCCTTTTCCTTCCGGAAGGGATCCCGGGGTTGAGCCAACTATGGGCACTTGCTGGAGACACCACCTTCCTACTGCCTCCAGGGGCCGCCAGAGTTGCTGGTGGGCTCGGATGGTGGGGCAGAGAGGGGAGGCTGCCTCAATCCCCAGAGGTGGGCCAGGCAGAGTCGGATCTGGGGCATCACTTAGTACCCTGGCTTCTGCTCTGCTGCCCTGGGCACCGGAAGGGGGACTCCATTTGGAGTCAGGGCACAAGCACGTCAATTGGTTTCAGCCGCTTTTTGAAGTAAAACTATTTATCACCAAAGCCATGTTGCTTAACATGTATGTGGGGGAGTATACGCGGGGGTGGTGAGTGTGGGGGTCCCAGGATGGGTAGGGGATGGAAGCAAGCCCGTTCCTCAGGTAAGGGGCACCTTCTCTGACAGAAGATAGAGGCCGCTCCCTGCCAGCCCTGCTCCGAGGGTAGTGGCACTGGGGGACTGGGACTTCCCGGAGAAAGGGCAGGTGTCAGCGAGGGAGCCTGCCACAGAGGGGCGGGGCTCCCGGTGCTGCATCACTGCTGCTCCACCAGCCCCACGAACTTGCAGATGTCGTGGGCGAGCAGCTCCGGCTCCTCAAAGGCAGCAAAGTGACCCCCACGGGCCATGTAGGAGTAGGAGATGAGTTTCGGGTACTTGACCTTCACCCACTTTTCTGGGACGTGCAATAACTCACAAGGGAAGGCAGCAAAGCCTGTGGGCACGTGGACCTTCATCCTGGAAGAGACAGAGGTACTGCTGAGGGGGTAGGCTGTGGCCTGGCAGCCTGTCCCTCTCCGCAGGGGGTTCAGGGGACTGGGGTGGGGAGGGTCAGCTGGCCCACCCACAGGGAACCATAAAGCCACCCCCTCAATTCCAACCCACTATGAACCCCTTTTTCTGGAAGGGCTGCCCTGGCTGGAGACTGGGATGGGATGGCCTCACTCCCCACCTTTGTTCCCCTTTCCCTTTACTGTCCCGAGGGTCTTCGTCAGTTTAGGAAAGGGTGATGGGGAGGCCCCAGAACCCTCGGTGCTGCACCAGGCCAGCATCCTGGCCCTGGGGAGCCCGGGTTCCTTCCAGGAGCTGAGTGTGAAGGCAGAGGGGTTTCCCCAAACACCCCTGGGCCTGTGCTCCCTCCCTGCCCACCCAGTGCACCCCACAGGCCAGGCTGTACTTTTCTGCCGTCCAATGTCCCCCCTTGAGCTCCAGGCCTGGTGGCCCGAGCTCCCTGCCTTGCAGGGCCCCTCCTCAGAGGTGGGCTCACTGATGGTGCTTGTCAGCCAAGAAGCTGCCTCCCATGTTCTCCTTGTAGAAGCGCTGGGAGGAGGTGATGGTGCCCGTTGTCCAGTAGATCATGACGATGGTCAGCAGGTCGTCCAGAGAGAACTTCCTGGGAAAGCAGGAGGCCCCTCTCAGTGCCGGTTTCACGGTGAACAAGAGCTGCCACTTTTGGCTGCAAGCATTTGCCAGGCCCCGTGCCCACCTGGCTTGCTTCCTCAGACCTTGCTGCAAGGCCAGGGGTGTTGTCCCTGTGCCATAGGCAGGGCAGGCTAGGCCCAGTGTCGCCATCTACCATGATGACAGGTAATGAAGGCAGAGGGCTGGCCACGTATGGGGCAGGCTCTGCTGGTTCTCACTGTCATCCTGGGTGGTGTTCGCCACCCCTCTCTTACCACCTGCAGGGGTTCCCCCTGGGTGGGAAGGAGCAGGCAAGGTCAGCCAAGCCCAGGGGCCTTGAGAGCTCACCACATGGCTCCAGCAGGTCTGTGAGCAGGACGCTGCACCCCCTGCTCAGAGGCAGTGCCCTGTGTCCTCTGTGCAGACTGCCCCTGGACCATCCCAGATGGGGCAGGCCTGGTCTCCAGGCAGCCCTCAGAGCCCCTGGACCTGCCCCAGTCTGGCTCCAGGGGCAGCAGGGCAGAACCAGCCGTTCCTCGGGCGCTTTTATCCACCAGCCCCCACCCAGCCTGCTCACGTGCCTCCTGCCAAACTTGGGTCACCCCAGGAGGGAGCTGTGATGATCTCCCCACAGCATGACACTTCTTTTTTTCTCTGGCCTGGGGCTGCTGAGCAGGCAGACCCTCTGCCTGTGACCACAGAGCCACACACTCTGAGTGGAGATGGTCACTCGGCTCTCACTGTTGGCACCCAGGGTCTGTGGGCTTTGGAAAGTCCCACATTCTCCTGGTGCTGGGCTCCCCGCCCTACCCTGCATCCAGAGACCCCTAGAGCCCTCCGTGGCCTCCCCTCTGTCCACTGGTGCCCACTGGCTGTGCCTCCTGGGATCCCACTTTTCCTCACTACTCTCCTCCACCCCATTGTCCACTCCACCCAGACCCTCTAGTTTCCATGATGCACTCCTTCAGTGTCCACCCGTGGTCTTCTGCCACCTGGACCCACCTGACAGTCCACAGACCTGAGGGGACTCCAGCCCTGCCAAGGGTCTGTTACAAATCCATACTCTCGAATTTCGGCTTCTGCCTCCTCAGAGCGTCCCGACCCTCGGTGCCCACCCCCAGCCTCCTGCCTTCCCTGCCTTCGTCCTTGAGGAAATCCAAGTCCATGGAGCAGCTGCTTGCCCCAGGCCCTTCTCTGCTGGACCCCGACTTGGGGGCTCGGCGCCTCCACCCAATGAGGATGGAGAAAGGGTGAGGGGTGAGGAAGGTGCCACCAGGGTGAGAGATGCACGGAGTCTCACCCCAAGAGGCCACCATCCTCCAGGTCTCGGAACTCTGTGTTGGTCCAGGTGGAAAACTTCTCCAGAAGGTAGGCCGCCAGTCCCACGGGAGAGTCATTCAGGGCACAGCCTGGTGTGGAAAAAGCCACAGTGGCTCAGGCCCGTGACAGGGCACTCGTCACGAGGACTGAGGGGTGGTACAGGCCCCACAGAGTGGTCCCACAGCCAGGGAGCCCTTGGTGGGGCCCAGCTCTGCCCTGACACTTGGGGGGCTCCCACACCTCGCTTCCTTAACCTCTGACTCGAGATCCTCACGTCTGACGGAAGGGGTAGTGCTTCCCCACGGCCTCATGGGGGCCCATGCACTATGGGAAGCTTCCATCAAACAGGAGGGTCTTTGACTCTGGGTTTTGGGAGATCCAAATGAGACATATAGATGAGCGAGCACTGTTTCTAAAAGGTGGGGTTTTGGGGTTTATATGCTATGATTAGTGAAAAAATGAGAAGCAACCCAAAAGTCCAACATTAGGGATCAGTTACAAATAAATATTGGTCTACCCACAAGCTAAAATGCTGGGTGGGCATGAAAAATGCTGGGACGACAGTGTGAGTGAGTTTCTCAAACATGATATTAGACAGAAGAAGCCAGAGTTAAAACAGGTTCCTGCTCTAGACTTCCACTTCCTGTCTGTCTCCAGTCGGCAGGGTGGTAGCCTGGAGGGCTGGGGGAGACTGTTTCTGCAGAGGCGGCGGGGTGGGGGTGCTTTGGGGCTGGTGGGTCATACCCTGTTTCTGGTTCTATGGACAGGTTCCCCTTGTCAAAAGTCACCAGCTGAAATGTTAGCAAGTTTGTCCCAAGGCTGGGGACGAGGGAGGCGGGGCAGGATGAGAGGTGGCAGGTGACTGTTATTTCTGGTTTGTGCTTTTCACATCTTTCACTTTTTCGGGAGTGAGTGTGGAGCTATTTTTTTTTTTAACCATATGACATTTTATTTATTTTATTTTATTTTTAAAGATTTTATTTATTTATTTCTAGAGAGAGGGTAAGGTAGGGAGAGAGGAAGGGAGAGAAACATCAATGTGTAATTACCTCTCACGTGGCCCCCACTGGGGTCCTGGCCTGCAACCCAGGCATGTGCCCTGACTGGGAATCAAACCAGAGACCCTTTGGTTCGTAGCCTGCGCTCAATCCACTGAGCTACACCAGCCAGGGCTGACGTGCTATTTTTATCATGAGTTGCCTGAAGTGGTGGAGCATGGGCCTGTTGAAAAGCTGTGAGAGACTTTGAAATGAGCAAAGCTGTTCCTGGGTGCCTTCCGAGTAGGGTCCGGGGAGTTACCTCGTGGGCCCTTCCAGGGTCACCTGACTCTGTAGGGTCCTCTCTTCCCCTGTCTTAGAGCTACCTGGTAGCTGTGTAAACTGTAGAAGACAGATAGGTGTGCAAGTGATTTTGTTCACAGGGAAGCAAATGGAGGTTTAATTGATTACTGCTGTGGATTTGATGTTTTGCATCTATTAGTCCATTAATTTCAGTGTTCCTAATTGCCTTTGAACTGTTCTACTTTACATTCTATGGATTTCTTTATTACCATATTCTGCTGTGTATAATGCGCACCTACATTTTTGGCCCAAACTTTCAGGGGGAAAAAAAATCTTTCGTTTTAATTTTTTACTTCAATTTTTAATTTATTTATATTTAGATACTTGTTTTTGTATTATAAAGGAGTTTTAGCATTTATTTTTTAACATATTATGGTACAAGCAATTTTATGTAACAAATAATAGACACAAGAACAGATACAAGGAATTTTAGGCACGACCCATATATAATGTGCATCGTTATTTTCCCCTCAAAAATTTGGGCAAAAAGTGTGCATGATACACAGCAAAATAAACGGTAATAATGAATTAAGTAAACTCTTTTTGAGTTTACTTAATGGGTTCCTTTTATATTTGTATGATTTTATTTTTTAAATGTTTTTGTCTTTTTTTTTTTTTAAGTGACCCTTTGACAGGGCTCTGGTGGCAGAAACAGTTGCTGGGCTCTCCCTTGCTGTTATGGGGATACCTCCTGGGCCCTGGGGTGCCCCATCCTCTGCCCCCACAGTCCCAGAGGGACCAAGCCCCTAGGCTTCCTTCTACCCCCACCCTTCTCCATCGCTCAGGGTGGAGGGATCAGGGCTCAAAGCCACTAGGAGTATTAAATCCACAAATGGAATTGTTGGGAGTCTGATGACCACGTGTCAACTCACTTCTATGGAAAAATGCAGCGTAAGGGTCAAAGAGCTCTGAGGCCCTCGAAAGAGGTCATCGCCCTGTTCCTGGGGGTCAGTGAGGCCTCCCCTGGGTGGGACCCTTCCCGAGTGGAATGAATGTAAGCTGCCTCCCCTTGCCCCTGGTGGAGAAGGCCGCTGAGCTGGGCCGCCTCCCGCTCACTCACCCACGGTGTCCGGCTTGGTGCTCTGGATGTGCATGTACCCACTCTCCCTCATGATGCTGTACAAAATCTTCTCCTTCAAGGGGAACATCAGCTCCACGTCCCTCTCGGTGTAGCCAAAAAGCTTCTGGAAACGCGGCCCCAGGAAAAGGGTCAGGGTGTAGAAATTTCTTATGACGAAAGCCATGTTCAAGTGCAGGCCTTTCACGTGGCTGAGGGCAGAGAGAGGCCGGGTTAGACTCGGCTGCTACCAAGGGAAGGGGGGAGGGAAGACACACAGGAGGAGGAGGCCACCAGGGCCAGCCCCCTTCAGCATCTGCCCTTCTCAGGAGGTTATTCGAGGTGAAGTGGCAGGGGCAGGTTGTGAGAAAATACAGTTTCTAGAAAGTTCCAATCAGGTTGCTCAGGGTCTGGTCCATCAGAAAGTTTTATTCCTTGACCTCCCCCCTCCTCTAACTGGCCCAGAGTCACCAACCTTGTGTGACACCAAATGGAGGGAAGGTCCCCATCAAAGTGCCCCAGGCAGAGCTGAGTGCCAGGGAGCCCTCCCTCCTCTCCCTGGGGCTCACAAGCCTCCCAGCAAGGGGGTGCTCCAAGGCTCAGACACTAAGTCCAGGCAGAGCCCAGTGTGAATAGCTGTGCCACGCCACACGGACGTCCTACTTGCAGATGCTGTGCACACACCTGCACACACACACACACACACCTGGGAGTGGCCCTCACCTGGGCGCCAGCTGGGCCATGTTGGTGCAGATGAGGGACCCCCAGTCCCCGCCTTGAGTGTAGAATTCCTGGAAGCCCAGCCGCAGCATCAGCTTGTAAAAGATCCTGGCAGCGGCCACTGAATTGAAGCCTGGTTGTGAGGGGGATGAGAGCAGAGTCATGGTGAGGTCACTCCTTGGTCCTCCCATGTCCTATGAAAATGCTCACACCCCCTTGCCCCGGGCTAGGTAAGAGGAGCTCAGGTGGAGAGAAGGAATCGTGGGGCCCAAATGGGGTGCCCAGTGTCCACCTCGTGGACAGGGAGTGAGTGGACAGATGGGCTCTGGCCAGCCCAGGTGAGCTTCTGTGGGCCCACACAGTGTGTGGGGCTTGGCCAGCCTTGCTGGCCTGCAACAGTCCAGGGCCCAAAGGTGGACGTGCTGCGGAGTCGGGGAGCTCCTCGGGACATTCTAGTCCAGGCCCCCAAGCCAGCGCTGGACAGCCGTGACCTCGGTTCTGGGAGTCATGACTCTGCCCTGTCCCTGGCCCACCAGCCACTGTAGATACTGAGAAGACACGTGGGCCCACTGTGTGATGGAAACAGCCTCCTCGCTTCTCTGCCCTCCTTCCCTGCCTCTCAGGCTCTGAAGGAAGCTGTCCCCACTGACTCCCTGACTCATTCTCCCAGAAGGAAAGCCCTGTGGGCCAACCTGGCTGTACCAGGTGAGGAGGGGGTGGGTCCACGGCCGCCAGCAGCCTTCCTACCCTTCTTGGAGGCTGCTTCTGAGAAGCCGTAGCCAGGAATGGAAGGGCAGATGACTTCAAAAATGTGCTTGTCGCTCAAGCCATGGTTTTTGGGGTCAGTCAGGAGCGGGATGATTTTATAAAACTCGTAGAAGGAGCCAGGCCAGCCATGCACCATCAGCAAGGGCTTTGGGGTGCAGCCGGAGGGCAGCTGGGGGGGCTTCACATGGATGAAGTGGATGTCCAGCCCTGGGGAGACAGAACATTATCAGAATGGGGGATGAGGGGACAGCGCCCTGTAGCTGGGGAGACCGCAGTTGCGGGCCTCAGGGTATCCAGTGAGGCTCTGCCCCCTCCAGAGCTCAGACACTGGGTGCTGCCACCTCAGCCCCCGCTGCCATGGTGTCAGCCACAGTAACAACAGTAATAACCACCAACACTGGCCAGGCACTGACACTGCACCCCCGCTTCATGGGTGCCCTTGCTCAGCCTTCATGGCCACCCTGCAAGGGAGGTGCTTTCCTGCAGCCTGTTCACGCCGAAACGTGAGCTCTGTGAGGTCAAGGCCACGGCCGCTCCCACGCTATTGTCTTCCTAGGGCCCAGAACCATTCCTGGCACATGGCAGGGCTTAATAAACAAGCTTCTTTAATAATTTAAAAATCGGGGCAGGGGGAATCCCCATATGTGTAGCAATGGAGAATTAAATAGATTATAGTTTAACAGCATCCTGGAATACAGTCCAGCTGTCTAAAATGACGGGGTAGATGTGTATTTGTTTGGCGGACAACAGCACAGTACATGTCGCTCTGCGGTGAAAGCAAATTACTAAGACGTACCCATTGTCTGACCCAATTTTTGTGAACAGTCATAGGTATGCACATATTTCTACTGTGTGTATATGAATTTTAAAGCCTGGAAGGATAAATTACAAAAATGTGTAAAAAAAAATAATTCTCTCTGAGCAGGAGAGTTTCAGGGGCTTTCGTTTTCTTTTTTGTGTTACGTGTACTAATTTTTCTATGACGGACGTATATTACACATGTAACTTTTTCTGTAAGGGAAGAAGTTTTTTTAAGGTAGAGTGCGGGACACGTGGAGCGCCATCCTAGCCAGGGTAGGTGAATGGGTCCCAGGCTCCTCCAAGGTGGAGACTCTTGGAGGGCAGCTCTTGCCCAAGCCAAGGGCCCGGGTGGCCCTGGGAGGTCACGGCCAGCATGGGCAGGGCTGCTGTCACAGCTGGAACCCTCCACCACGAGGGCTGGAGTTGACAGCCCAGCCTAGCTAATTTCGGTCTGTTGTTAATTCATTATACCAATAACACACATTTATGGTAGAAAACAGAACCAGACAAATCAAAAGGTGAAAAAATAATCACGTGTCATCCCACTATCTGAAGAGAACATTGGGTTGTCTGTCAAAACTTTAAAAAAATAAATTTAATATTTTGGAACAATTTTAGATTTCTAGGAAAATAGTAAAGATAGCACAGGAAGTTCCCACACACCCAGCTTTCCTGCTATTAACATCTCATGTTAGTACCTATACCGACATGTGAATATCTGAAGTCCATACTTAAGTTTTTATTTTTATAATTTGATGGTATTAAGAACATTTGACCTAAGACTGACCCTCTTCACAAATTTTTAAGTGTGATATTATTCTCATCTATAGTCCTGACATCGTACAGAGGATCTCTGGGAACTGAAACTTTGTATCTATTAATCAGCAACTCCTCATTTCCCCCTCTCCCAGCCTGACGCTTTTAGATTCCTATATAAATGGAACCACACGGTATTTGTCCTCTGGGACTGGTTTAACACCCTCAGGGCTCACCCATGGTAGTGGCATATACATACAATGGGTATCACTCACATTTCCTTAGTTTTTACCTAATGTCCCTTTTCTGTTCCAGGATCCCATCCAGGGCACACAGTACATTTACCTGTCCTGTCTTCTTAGGCTCCTTTTCGCTGTGACAATTCAGACTTTTCAAAAATGCTTAGAGAACAGAACTTCCTTTTAACAAAAATAGAACCCTACATACATTCTATTTTGGAACCTTGTATTTTTTTCACTTAACAATATATCCTGGGCATCCTATGAGGTTGCTAAATTTACTCCCATTCTACAGTTTATTTTGGTAGCTAATCTTACCTCCTTGGGAGCACACTGTATGATGTGCGATGATTTTTAATTCAAGTTCTATCGCATTATCCTTTGGGCACAAAATTAGAAAACACACAAAACCCATGTATGCACCCTTGCTTGCGTGTGCATGGGCGCTCCCTGGAAGCAGATATGAGAGAAGCAGAAGCTGTCGCTGGGGAGGAAGCTGGGGGCTGGGGGGAGGGCTGAGAGGGAGACTCCTTTTCACCGTGTGTCCTGTACTCTTTGAATTTTAAATACTTGAATTTTTAAAATTAAGAAAAAACGCTAGAAGCCCCTTCCTCATCGTTTACCCTTGGAGGAGGAAACGTTCTCTTGGTTTCTCTGTCAATCAGTGGTACCCACAGGACGTTCCATGCCCAGGTGGCTGGGTTAGGAGCCAAGTGGGCTCAGAGGCAGCGCTGGGCCTGGTGAGGGGTAAGAGGGGACCATGGGCTGAGGTCACGGCCTGGGGCCTGAGCTGGAACAGGCTGGACATCTGGAGAGCCAGAACCTGGCCCTGATCCCCCATCTCCCTGTGACTGGGGCAGCTTGCTCCATCCTCCTGAGGGGACAGGCTGGACATCCCTGGAGGCCTCTGCAGAGACTGATCTGTGGCGGGGGGCCTGGCACTGGGGTTAGAACCAGAAGCCCACCCCAGACCAGGCAGAACAATTGAGGAGGCCAGTGGGGATGGAGACAGACCACTGGGGTGAGGGTCAGAGGTTGAACCTCAGGCAACCCAGAGCACAGGGGTTAGGGCAGGGGCTGGGGGGACCTCAAAAAGCTCCAAATGTGAGAAAGGAGGACAGCAGTGTTCAGAGGGTGAGGAAGGAGGCCTTCTTGGACCAACCCCAGGCTAGGGAGCCAGGGAGAGAGACGTGCTGAAGGCCTGCTGGTTCCCACGGTGGGAGGCAGCCAGCTCAGACTGTGAGGGCTGGGCAGGCAGCATGCGATCCTGGGCTCCAGCTGTTGCATTTGCTGCGATTTCATGTTATTTCTGCATTCTGATGAGGTTGTACTTTTAAATACACCTCAATGACCAATGACAGGATTCCGGGTCTCCCCAGCTTTGTCTAAGTCACAACCAGTGTCTAAAAAAGCTGTTCCCGTGACGCCTGTCCCCCTGCAGCCGGTGTTTTGGAAACATACCTTCAATCTTCGTCTTGAAGTGAGGGTATCTATTGAGAACCTCCACCTGCTTCCTCCAGTCAAATTCGTTCTGCCAGTAGGAGAGGATTTTCTTCAGATAGTTGGAGTTGAAGCCATAGTGGAAGCGGCTGTCCTCCAAGGGTGGGGTCAAACGGGCCTTCTTGAGCCTTTGGTGTAAATCCTGGAGCAAAATGCAGGACAGGGAGGAGAGAGGGGTGGGTGGGGCAGAGCACAGGGAGCCAAGTTTGCTTCCGGAAGACAGAGCAAACCCTGAGGCTGCCAGACACGGCCCTCCAGCCGAGGAGAAGCTGGAGAAGGCCATTGGTCTGCTGCCTGTAGCTCCGGGTGGTCAAGTTCATCCCAGGAGAAACCTCTGTGTTTTCGACGACAGTGGCTGCTCCCAAAGCACGTGTTCTTTAGTTCGTCTTCTGGTTTACTTCTCATGTTTCGGTTTTTAAATGTGTGAACAATATACGTCTCTAATTTATCTACGCTTCTATGTACAGGAGATGACAAACCTTTATGAGAAGGGGCCACATAGCCAATATTTTAGGCTTTTTGAGCTGCGACTACTGCACTCTGTCCCTGGGGCGAGGACACAGCCACGGACAGACAGCACATGGGTGATGGTCGTGTCCCAGCAACCCTTTACTTGTGGATGCTGACACCGAATGTCATATAATTTTCACGTCATGAAACAGTCTTCTCCTTTTGTTTTTTTCCAACCATTTAAAGATATAAAAGCTATTCTTACCACAGGGACTGTATGAAAACAGGTGGCAGGATGGATTTGTCCCATGAGGTGTGGTTTGCCAACTCTGATATTCAGCATCGAACAATATATTATACCTTAGTTAGGATACAAATTACAGACCAGAGAGAGGGCACAAGTCCAAGGGGCGTCCATCGGGCCGAGAGACCAGCCCTAGCTGGAGAAAGGTCAGGTTAGCTCATGGATCCTTCAGAGAGTCCCCCCAAGCATCTGAGTCACCCCCAAACATACTTTGGAGATGAGGCTCTGAGTCTCAGAACCCACTAAAGGAGCGTCGTCAGGGCTCAGCCTGAGTCCTACATAGCGAGGCCTTATTAAGTCCCGCCAAGGGAGCCGCATCTGCTTTCTCTTCAGTGCAGCCCAGTTCTGCTTTTCAGTAATCCCTTCTTTCCAGAATTCTCAGGACATTTTTCTGGGCACTTCTTACAGCAGTTATCCTAGTTAGTCTGTTAGTTAACATTTCTCTGTGCACGTTTCTTTTCCCAACTACTGAACTCTGAGCTACATGAGGGAAGAAGCTCTGTCTTTCAAGCACCCGGCAGAGCATCTGTACACAGCAGGCTCTCCATACCCATGGAAGGAAAGCAAGAATGGGTGGGGACACCCCAGGCCCCACCCACCCTCCTGGCACAGCTGAAGATCAGCTCCACACACCCCACCCCCCATCCTCCCTGTGTGCAGGAACACACACTCAGTCTTTGGAGTCTGACAGATCTGAAGCCACATCTGCCTGATGATCTGCATCACCTCGGATGTATTGCTTTACCTCTCTGAGCTTCAGTTTCTGCATCTGTGAGATGAGAGCAATAGACCTGACCCTGCAGGATTACTGCAGGGCCTGAACAGGACCGCGAATGGCTGACATGAAGTAGGTGCTTAACCCAGGCTGGCCCCGCTGCAGGTTCTCTGCGCTTCAGCATTTTCTGTCACCATGATCTGCGATCTGCTTGTCACTAAGATCTCCGTCTGGGACCTGATGACAACCCACTCACTTTCTCCTATACGCTTAGTCCCCAGGTTTCAGATGGGGCACAAAGGAGGCAAAACTGCTGCTTTCTGTGACCTTCAATGCACGAAACTGGGGCCAGCCGGCACCCCCTCTCCCACCTGAGCACTCCCAAGGAGGGGCCATTTCCCAAGCTCCGACCCCTCCCCAGTCCCAGCCTAAGGCCTGCCCCCAATCTCAGGGAAGCCACAGAAGGGGCTCCCTGCCTCCCCGCTGCTCAGCCCTGCTGGGAAAGAGGGGCCTTACATCGATCTCCTCATCCGATGTTTCCACCTTGAAAGGGCGAATGCGCTCATCCTCGGTGGGGGGCCTCGGCCCAGGCCCCCACCACCCATCTCCAAGTGGCAGCGTTTCCTCTTTGTCCCAGGAGACGAACCAGTAGACGATGAGGCCCAGCACAACGGAAAGGAGAACTTCCAGCCACATGGCTCCTGCAGAGGGGGGACAAGTCCGTTAGCCACAGTACCACCCAGCCAGGAGTTGCTATACTCCTAACTTCTCCCACCCAACCCCTGACTTTATGTACTTCTGACCTAAAAAAAAGTGATACTAGTATAGAAAAATTGGGAAAACAACAGAAAAAGAGACAAGAATGACCCATAATCCTTCTGAGCTATAAAATTCATTTCTCATATTGAGAAAATATGAACCCAAGTTGGCTCTTACCCAGCCCTAGATGGTGGGGGCTGCATTTCTGAGGCTCCTTTTCTCTGAGGGCCCTTCTGCTCCAGAAGCTTCTCTCCACCCTGTGACTTCCTCCCCCATGGGAGGGGCAGCGATTTCTCTGAGTGGTGAACTCAGGAGAAGGAATGGAGCTGGGCTCAGCCCCTTGCTGTGTCTCTCTCAGAGGGTCCTGTCCATGGGATGTGTGTAAAGGGCAAGGGGGGAGGTCTGTAGTGCTGCAAGGTTAAGTTCAACTAGGGGGTGGGAGGGAGAGTGTTAGGTAGCCCAAACATCTCAGCTGGTTTTTAACAACTTTATTGGGATATAATTCAAATGACCTATAATCCACCCATTTAAAGTGTACAATCCAATGCTTTTTTAGTCTATTACAGGTTTGTGTGACCATAAGCACAATTTTAGGACACTTTCGTCACCACAAAGAGAGACCCTGTACCCTTTAGCTATCACCCCCTGAACGCCCCCCACCTGGGCCCTAAGCAACCACTGATTTACTTTCTGTCTATAGATTTGTCTGTTACATTTCTTCTTCTTCTTTTTTAAAAATCCTCAGCTGTGGGTATGTTTTTTATTGATTTTAGAGAGAAAGGAAGGGACAGAGCAAGGAAGAGAGAAACATCAATGTGAGAGAGAAACATTGATTGATTGCCTCCTGTACGCACCCCGAGCAGGGGTTGAATCCTCAACCCAAGTATGTGCCTTGACAGGGAATTGAACCCACGACCTCTTGGTGTACAGGATGATGCTTCAACCAGCTGAGTCACCCGGCCAGAGTACATTTCATATCAATGTTTTTACTCCCATTCGTCTGACTCCCATGTCTTTTTTCTCAGAAGGGAAGAAAGAAGAACTTATTCCCTGCACACCAGTACCAGAAAGACACGGGCCATGGTTGCTGCCTCCTGGCTCCTCATCTTCCACAGTCCCAGGGAAGTAACCCGCTGAAGGTTCAAGTTCAGAAAAATGTGCACGAACATGGACAGGGTCCCCAGGCCAGAGCCAGAGGAGGTGCTGCTGGACGATCGGAGGAGAAAGCACCCTGTCTCAGACTAGGCCTCAGCACACCTACCCCCACCTTTACCTGACTATCCTGGAAACCCTAGGAAGGGAGCACCTTGCGGGGAAACCCACCCTGGCGTGCCCTCAATTCCCCCCAGGACCCTGGTGGGGGCTTGCTGAGGCCCTGAAGTTTGCTTCTGCCAGGAGCTGCCTCTCTAAACTGAGCATTAGGCCACCGGAAGCTGTTCCTTGAAACACTCATCTACAGTGGTAGAGAAACGGAGCTTCCTGACAGGGAACCATTGGGGTTGGATGCCTTCCCCTTCCTGCACCACAGTGGAAATCTACCGCCCTCTTTCTGTCCATGACCCCGCTGACCTCCCAGACCCCACACTAAGTCCCTGGAGCCACCTCTGATTCTTTTCCCACACCCCCCATCACCAAGTCCTGATGCCACTCAGATCCAGCCCCTCCTCTGAACCAGAGCCCTTGTCACCCACACTTAGATGACTGTGACCGCTTCCCAACCTCATCTCTCTGGCCATTGGTATACTTCTTAGAATCCAGGGTGACATTCTTGTTAGGAACCATACCCAGTGCGTCCACCATTAAGCGTCCATCTCCCCCTTTGGGTTACTACTTGGCTCACGGAGTGCTTCAAAGCCACAGATCTCAGGTTACAAAGCAGACTTTACTACAGTGGGCTGATGTGGCATCCAGTAACAGCCCTTTGTTTAATAGAGTGTTACATTCACACGAAGTAAGGTGCTCTACCTTAGCCCATTGTAACAGGCGTGGACCATCGCCGGCGGGGTTTCAAGGGGTCTGATGAACCAGGGTCCTTGCAAAGCCACCCAGGAAGGAACTAAATTTCATCAAGACTTTTCCTTTTTCATGTATTTAAGGCAAATATAGGGCAGGCAAGAGTTTTGCCCCAAATCACACCGCAATTGTGAAGATTAGAATTTGTAGCCAAAGCATTCATTCCCTGTCGCCAAGCAGGTTGCACGCCCCCTCCTCCTCCTGTGTCTCCTCCGCCTCGTTTTTAGCCACGACTGCTCGGGACCCGCGGCCTTCTGCCCCAGCGTTCCTCCCAGGCCTGCACATCTTTTCCAAAAAATGGAATGGTGATAAACAAGAACTTCCCCTTCCTGGCCAGTTAGAGCAGACGTTCGTTTAATGGGTAAGGAGGTGGTGGGTAAGCAAGCCCCGAGAAGAGGCGGGGCCTTGGAATCCGACCAATCAGAGCTCGGCCGCTCAGTTAACTCCGCCCTCGCGCTCCCCACGCCTGGAATGAGAACTGAGCGGCGCAGCGTCAGGGGTCTGCAGGGTCCAGGGTGCTGCGGCTGCGCTCAGGGCCCCGGAACTCCCAGCTAGGGCTGCTGCTTTACTTAGAGTATGACAAGCGAAGGTTTAAGGCTCAGGAGAGAAGGTACCGCCCTGCCTGCCCACTCCCTGCACAAAGCAGGTGAGTGTGCTGGGCCAGCTCGTGGCTCTCTCCCCAGCGTGGGCTCCTTGGGGTTGGGCTGGTGGAAGCAACATCGCTCACAGTGGGGAGAAGGGAATGTTCACCGGGAAACCCAAGGCCATCTGGACTCTGGTAGCAACAGTCTGGTTTGGGGATGGGGGGTACTAGGCAGGTGACAGAGCCCTTCCCTCCCAAGGCCCCTCTCAGCCACTTGGCACCTAAGGAGGAAGAGGGCTCAATCAGCCCAACCTCCAGGGGGCAGACCAGTTGCTTGGTTGGAGCCAATGACCACTCAAGCTAGAAAGGAGCTCAGCAACTTTGAGTCCAACCCCTTCACTTCACAGCTGAGTCAGGGGGTGGGGGGAGGAAGCCTCCCGCCCCCAGTTGCGACAAATCTGGAATAAAGGGAGAAAAGAGTCACTGCCCTCCCTGCCCTCTATCGCCTCTAGGACACGGTTTCTCAACCTCAGCACAACTGGTATTTTAAACCAGGTAATTCTTTACTCTGAGGGCTGTCCTGTGCATTGTAGGTGTTTAACAGCATCCCTGGCCTCTACCCACTAGAAACCAATAAGTATCCCCCTTCGCCCAGTTGTGAAAAGCAAAACAGCAGGAAAATGTCTCCAGACGCTGCCGAGTGTCCCCAGGGGAGGGCGGCTGCCCTCAGGGGAGGACCCATGCTGTAGATCAGTGATTCATCTTTAGAATGTGTTAGAATCACCTGGGGAGCTTGTTAAATCGAATTTCTGATTCAAGGGGCCTGGGTTAGGGGCGGGGAATTTGCATATCTAACAGGTTCTCAGGTGATGCTGCTGCTGCCAGGCTGGGGACCATACTTGGAGAACTGCACTGTAAACTCTAAGAAGGCCTGTCCATCTCTCTTGCTCTCCAAGGTATCCCAGCGAGCACTGAGCCCAGTTCTGGCAGATGCAGGGAGCCCACCAAGAGTTGTTGAATGAACACTTGGGCCTGAGGTGGGAGGAACCCTGGCTCTTCTCCAGGATCAAGAAGAGAGGCAAAGAGAAAACCCATCTCCAAGGTAACAGGTGAACAGAGAACCCCAGACTCTCTCTCGGCCTGCAGATTGGTGAGTTGGTCCCACAATGGGAGACTGGATACCCAAGCTGCCCTTCTGGTTACAGTCCTCTGGGGAAGGTGGACTTGTGGACTGTGCATCATGGTGTCTTTGAATATATACCCAGAAGTGGAATCACTGGGTCATAAGGCAGTTCCATTTTCAATTTTTTGAGAAATGTTCATACTATTTTCCATTGTGGCTGTACCAATCTGCATTCCCACCAACAGCGCATGAGAGTTCCCTTTTCTCCACATCCTCGCCAGCACTTGCTGTTTGTGGATTTATTGATGATAGTCATTCTGACAGGTGTGAGGTGACATCCCATTGTGATTTTAATTTGCATTTCTCTGATGATTAGTGATACTGAGCATCTTTTCATAGGTGTATTGGCCATCTGTATGTCCTCTTTGAAGAAGTAAGTGGCTATTTAGGTACTCTGCCCCTTTTGTTAATTGGATTTTTTGGTGTTGAGTTGTATGAGTTCTTTATAAATTTTAGATATTAACCCCTTATCGATGCATCATTGGTGAACAACTTCTTCCATCCAGTAGGTTGTCTTTTCATTTTGTTGATGGTTTCCTTTGCTGTGCAAAAACTCTTTAGGTCGATGTAGTGCCATTTATTTATTTATTTTTATTTTGTTTCCCTTGCTGGAGGCGATATAGCAGAAAAAATATTGCTAAGAGAAATGTCAAAGATTTTACTGCCTGTTTTCTTGTAGTAGTTTAATGGTTTCAAGTCTTATGTTTAAGTCTTTAATTCATTTTGAGTTTATTCTTCCATGTGGTATAAGAAGGTGATTTAGTTTCCTTTTTTTACATGTATCTGTCCAATATTCCAAACGCCATTTATTGAATGCTGTCTTTACTCCATTATATGTTCTATCCCCTTTGTCATAGCTTAATTGACCATATAGGTGTGGGTTTATTTCTGGGCTCTCTATTGCATTGATCTGTTTTTTTAATAGTTTATATTTATTATACTTTTCAAAGACCATTTATCCCCCTTACACCCTCTTCTACCCCACACTCACCCCTGTCCTCCCTGTAATCACCACACTGTTGTCTGTGTCTGTCTGTCTGTTTTTATGCCAGCACCATGCTGTTTTGATTACTATGGCCTTGTAGTATAGTTTGATACCAGGTATGTGATACCTCCAGGTTTGTTCTTCTTTCTCAAGATTGCTGTGTCCATTCAAGATCTTTTGTGGCTCCATATAAATTTTTGGATTATTTGTCCTAGTTCCATGAAAATGCCATAGGTATTTTGATAGGAATTGTATTGAATCTATAAATTGCTTTGGGTGGTATGGTCATTTTAATGTTAATTCTTCCTATCTATGAACATGGTATATACTTCCATTTATTTGTATCATCTTCAATTTCTTTCTTCAGTGTGTTGTAATTTTCCAAGTACAGGTCTTTCACCTCCTTGGCTAAATTTATTCCTGGGTATTTTATCTTTTTTTTTTTTTTTTTTTTTTGGGTGCAATCGCAAATGGAATGTTTTCTCAGTTTCCCTTTCTGATAGTCCATTATTGATGTATAAAAATGCAACCAGTTTCTGAATATATATTTTGTATCCTGCTACTCTACTGATTTCATTTATCAGTTCTAGTAGTTTTTTTGTGGAATCCTTGGGGTTCTCTACATACAGTATCATGTCATCTACAAATGATAGCAGTTTTACTTCTTCCTTTCCAATTTCTTTTTCTTCTTCTTGTCTCATTGCTATGGCTAGGACTTCCACTACTATGTTGAATAAGAGTGGTGAAAGTGGACAACGCTGTCTTGTTCCTGACCCGTCCCACACACACCCAGGCCCAGCAGAGGCAGCCACAAACTGGATTGCTTTGTAGCTCCTAACAGGTAGCTCAGGGCTGGTCACAGTTAGTGTCTGACATTGACCTGCACTGGAGCTCCTCCCAAAAGGCCCCAAACCAAATTACACCTGGTACTGGGCACCAGACTCTGCTGGGGACAATTATGCTCTGTATGGTCAGCCTCCACAGAGCAGCTTGAACACTGTGGTCAGGGTCAATTATAATTAGCCAGCCTGAGGGTCAACCCTTGCCACCCACAGATGGGCCAACAGCAATCAAGACTCAACTACAACTGAACTCAGTGAAAAACTTCAACAAAGAGATAGTGAACATAAAAAAGGACATAGAAACCAATGGAAACCAATGGTTTCTATGGTTTCCACTATAGAAACCAACAAGAAAGAACCAATCAGATGTGAAGAATACAATATCTGAAATGAAGAATACACTAGAAGAAATCAAAAGCAGATTAGATGAAACAGAGGATCAAACCAGCAATTTGGGAGACAAAGTAGAAAAACATCACCCAATCAAAGCAGCAAAAAAGAAAAAATAATTTTTAAAATGAGGATGGTTTAAGGGACCTCTAAAACAACATGAAGTGTAACAACATCTACATCATAGGGATACAAGAAGGAGAAGAGAGAGAGAGGGAGAGAGCGAGCAAGGGATTGAGAACCTGTTTGAAGAAATAATGACTGAAATTCCCCAGTGATTACAATATACAGAAAGGGGACAGATAGGCCTGTGTGCAGCCTAGAAAAGAGAGACATGGAGAATAAGGCTGGGGCAGGTGCGCTGACGCAGCTCAGAGGTGTGCTGAGCAGTCTCTGCAAGGATGCTCTGTGACGAGCCCAGGTGGCCCCGGCTGACAGGCCTCCCCACTGCCTGTATGCTGCCTCTCAACTGTGGCAACCCACCTGGGCTCTGATCAATGAGACCTACTGATTCAGAAGTCAGCCACAAGCAGATGTAACCGATGGGTCACCTGGGGACATGTTATCTATTGCCCAGTCCACCATATATCAAGTCTTATGCAAATACCTTGTGAGTTTGGGGAAGCAGCATGGTCCACCTGGGTGTTATCTTCTAAGGAGCCAGCCTGTCTTACATGTACCACCCCCATTCCATGCGATACCCCCTCCCCAAACAGCAAGTCTGACTACCTTTGACTTTAAAACTGGACTACCTTGGACTTTACACTGAAGGAGCATCTAGCTTGCTTCCTTGTTCAAGTAGTTCAAATCCCAGCTCTACCATTTACTAGTTGGGGGGCTTTGGGCAAGTCACCAAGTCACTGAGCATCTATGACCTTGCCTGTAAAATGGGGATAATAATGCCAACCTCACAGGCTGTTCATGAAGATTGCCTGGTTCAAAGCTCCACCAAATCCCTTATTGCTGTGTGGGATGTCTCTGTGCTGGAAGAGACCCCAGAGAGACTCTGTCCCTATTAGGCTATGTACCCCATGCCCCACAGCCCCGTTACAGTTTTTGCGTATGGGCAGGCTGGGAGTAACGGTGTTGTCCGCACGGTGTGGACACCTAGGGTCTGGGGCACCTGCTGTCCGTCACAGGTGTCCTCACTCAGGACTGATGGGAGGATGAAGGACAGCATAGGCCATGCATGTCTTTGGCCACCAGCCCTTTCCCTGACATGTCCCTGGGGGTAGGCTCAGCTCTTCTTTTCTATCTGCCCATAGAAATTATATTCTCAGCATTAGGGGCAGAATTTTGTCTGCTAAGCCTCCACCTTTCTAGGGAGAGCTATATTTACCTCTTCCATGTGGTCAGTTCTTGCTGGGGTAGTAAACAATTCTAATCACTTCAATATATCACCATTTAGGAGACACTATGAAAAACCCACAAAAATTGTTAATACAGTTCAAATTGAGAGTGCCTGCTTTGTTACACTAGCACCCGAAATTAAAGCTTAATGGATCCACCCCCAAAGTTCCAGAAGCAGTTTATCCAGTTGGATTGTTGTTTTGGTTTTTAGTGTACTTTTCCAGAATAGTGACAAAATACTTTGCTGAGGGAGGCTGGGTGCTGGAGGAGGGAAGCCTTTCTGAATGAAAGCATTTTTTCCCTCTTGGAGCCACAGTACCCTTCCTTTAAAAAAAAAAAAAAAAAAAAAAGATTAGCTTGTCTAGTAAGGAAAGTGTGGTTTTTGTTGCAAAACAGCCTATTTTTTTAAAAAACACACTGACTGGAGAACAGTGGTCATTGACTTGTAGGAGGCTGAGCTTATAGGGACACATGATGAGCAGTAATTGACTACTCAGGTAAGAAATGAGATTATATACAGTTTAATTCCCCCAGTTCTATAGTGAGGTCAAGTTCTGGCATGCGTTTATAAAACATGGGAAAACAGTCAGGAATGAGTTCAAGTGGAAAAGCTGGTTGAGCAACGTGCTAGCCATTACCCTTAAGAGGCTGACTACACGTAAACTATTTGTAAGTGACAAATGGTGCAAGTGAAGCAATTTATTAGTTTACTTTTGTCTCTCTGGGTCCCACAAAGGACAATTTTAAATATAGGAGTTCAAATGAGGTAGGTGCTTTGTTCTCTGGCACTGTTAAAAAGCATATCAGTTTCATCATTGAACATGGTAACTTGTTATGCTTCAGGCAGAACTACAAGTTTTCAAACACAGGATTCATTTAAGCTCAAGTGAACTCTTTTTCTGTAACCTGAATGTGGTCTTTAAAGTGTCAAGAAGTCATTTGTTTTTTAAAGTAAATAAGAGATTTGGATCTGTGCCTTGGAAAAAAGCGAGTATAAATTTGGTTTTGGACCAGAGGGTGGTTCAGCAAATATTGTGCGTGACTGTGGCTGGGGTCCTTGCAGACACAGGGAGGAAGACACAGCCTTGTACCTGCAGGAGTTTGTGCTCTAGTAGGATGAACAGATGAACAAATACTATCCTTCTGGTGATTGATAAAATACTTGTACAGTTGCGTGCTGCATAATGATGTTTTGGTCAACGAAGGACCACATAAATGACAGTGATCCCATACGATTATAATGTAGCTGAAAAATTTCTATCCCCTAGTGTCCTCATAGTGCAACCCATGGCTCACGTGTTAGTGGTGATGCTGGTGTAAACAATTCTACTGCTCTGCCCGTGGTATAACAATATGGCACGTACAATTATGTATGGTACATAATACTTGATAACAAATGACCACATTACTAGTTTATGTGTTCCCTATACTATACTTTTTACCATTATTTTACAGTGTACTCTTTATAAAAAATGTTTGCTGTAACACAGTGTGCTGCGAGCGCCAGCAGCAGCCTCGTACGTCTCGTCACCTTACCTTGTGTTTACTGCACTTCCTGATTGCGTAATTTTCTGTGCTTGATTTCATGTTCTGTTGGTTTGTACAGTCACATGCCTGCTGCCTAGGCTATCCCCTCTAGGTTTGTGTAAGTACACTCTGCGGTGCTTGTACAACGATGAAATCACCTGGCAACTCGTTTCTCTGCACTGTTGAGGGGCACATGGTGTACATGGAAGAGAAGTGTGCAAAAGCAGGAGTAGTTAAGTAGGCCACAGCGGTTTCCCAGAGGAGAGGGTCACTGAGTGGGGTTTTTAAGAACAAATAGGAGTTTACCAAGCAGAATTGAATGGTGGGCAAAGACTGCATGTGCAAAGGTAGGAAGAGAGAGAGAGAGAGAGAGTGCGTGGTATAAGGGAAGAACCGCAAGAACCCATATCTGTGTTCGGTGTCAGAGTTGACAGTGCTGACCTTTGAGGAGGGCAGCTGTTTCCGGATTCATTTCTGAATTAGTTGAAAGGAGTCCCCTTCCCTTATGTATTTTATAAATTATCACTCCATCATGATGGAGCTGAACCAGGAGCTTTAACTTAGAATTGTGTTTGCAGTTCAGATCATCTGTACATGCCAAGAGAGGAGTGAGTAAAGTCAGGAAATATACTTGGTGATGTGAGGATTTCATGGCTGCGCGAGGAGAAGAACTGGATGGCGGATTGCACAAGTCCACACTCTACCCCAGCCCTTACTGAGCTGACCGCTCCAGCACACATTCCAACAGACTGAGTTAGCACGGCAGACGGTCGGCTGTGTTTTCCTCTTTTCTCTTAGCAATGGAATTTTTTAGTTAGAGAAGCCCAGCTAAACACTACATTTCTTTGTCTTCCTTGCAGCTCAGTATGACAAAGTGATTCAGTGATGACAAAGAGCTGTATGTGTACTTGAGGCAGTGCCCAGGAATTATCTTTGTGTAAATTAGGAAAAACAGCCATTTCTCAACAGACTATCCAAAAATTCACCTAATATGCTGCCTTCGTTACAAGACACCTCCTTGCCAGCTGTTAGGAAGTAGCTGTAAATAAAAACAGAATGATGTTGACGATGTGGATGGTGATGGTGGAGAAAATAAAATGGAATAAACTTTGCTAAGAGAGTCACTTAAAGTGGAGTCAGGAGGTCACTGAGGAAATGGGGCCTGTGCACGTCCAGTTCCTGGAACTATTGTTACGTTCTGACCTATGGATAAGCTCAGCTCAAGGCTGGACAGCATACGTCCTGGAACCATGATTGCTCCAGGGACAAGTATGGTCTTGACTTCCTCCTCATCACGGTCTCCAGACCGTCTGCATTCTTCACCTTGAAAGGAATCCATCCATGTCCACAACCAGCATCCTCCATTTACACAGTGGGCCTAACCACTCCCAGCTGACCTAGCCAACGTCCTTCATTTTCATGGAGGACCGAAATGAGAACAGCTCTTGGGATTTTGCCCTTTATAAACCCTTTCTTTGTTTCCTTTGGAGCACAATTTAGGTTGTTCCATAAATCTGTGCCCTGGATTGCAGTTCCTCCTTTGCTCCGATAAACACCTTATGTCCTTTATTACAGCCTATGCTTTCATTTGTTAAGTTGGTGATGGCATCCTCTAACGTTGTTCAGTGCGCAACCTGCACAGCAGTATGAGGGCCCTGCACGTGTGTGGAAGACTATGTAAAGAATGCTGACTCAGCTGGGAAGCAGGCACCTTTTGCCCTTCCCCTTCCCTGTCCTGCTTTCCCCTTCCTCATCCTGCTTTCTGGGATGTAGACATGATGGCTGGACTCTGGTAGCCACTTTGGACCATGGAGTGATGTCGAGGATAGAAGTCATTGCTAAAATGATGATGGAGAAAGACAGAAGGAGCTTGGGTTCACCCTGGAGCCACCAGCCCAGGCCTGGACTATTCAAACTCTCTTTGCATGACAAAAATAAACTTCTATATTATTTAAGCCACTATTGCTTTGAGTTTTCTGTTCTATAAAGCCTAGCATAACCCTAACTAATTGAGAAAGTCAGGGGGAAAAGAGAATATAGCAAGGCCCCCAGTGGACCACTTCTCAAGAACAAATGCTTGGTCTTTAACGTTTTCAGTGTCACATTAATGTTCCATCTCTGAGACATTTTATGATAAATACACACATTCTTACTGAGGACAGAAGAGTGTGGTTCCACTTGGCTGCAAATATTCAGACCTGGATGAAAAGCAATTTTGTAATACCCATCAAAATGTAAAATACAGATGGCCTTCGATGCAATTCTAGTTCTAGGAATTTCTGTCCTTAAAATACTGAATTTACATTTACATAAAATATTATGGGGATAAGAATATTCACCGCTTTTTTTTCTTTTGTAAAAGCAGAAGATTCAGAACAACCCATGTGCTCACCAACGGGAGACTGGGGAAATAAGCGGTGGCGTAGTCCTACAGGGAATACTACGCAGAAGGTGAAAACAGGGGCAAATCTAAATGCCGATATGGACAAATCTCTAGGAGGCATAGTTAAGTGAAAACAGCGGCGTGCAGAGAAATGTGCAGGATTAATGGGCACCAGAGGACCCACGTCCCTGGGGAAGGCTGTCCCTGCAGTTCCCCCAGACACTCAAAACAGTGATCACTGCAAGGAAGGAATAAGCTTTTGCACTTAAAAAAAAAAAATCACTTCTACCAAGTGCATGTACTGTCAACTCAAAAACAGAATAATTACGCAATTGTAAAATATGCAAAACCACAATGGTGACAGACCCTGGGATCCCACATCAGTGGTGACTCAGCCACCCTCACAGCCCCTGAGCTGCACAGAACACACTTGAGCAGCTGCGGCTGGGATGCCTTCTGCGTGACTTTCCAGTGGCCATGATCTTCTAGTGGCCAAGAAGCACTTGGGACAAAGGTTAATGTGGAAACGTGGACATCTGAGGGCCAGAGGCCTGGCGGCAGTGTGACAGTGGGTAAACAAAGCTGGCGAGGCTGCCAGAGCAACGGGAACTGCCAGAGAACCCGTGTCCAAATGGGGCCACTCTTTCTGTGAAAGTGGCTCCCACTGCTACCTCTGTACAAGTGACAGCCATGCGTGTCTCTAACCCAGACTCCTCTGAGCTGTAGGCCCGTACGTCCGTCTGCCAACTGTCTGTACCTGCATGTCTCAAAATGACACAGCCCTGAGTGTGCTGAGAAAGGCCCAGCCCTGTCAGCTCCTGAAGATTCCGCCCCCTGCCCTGCCAGCTGCAGTGGTCCTGATTGTGAGTCAGACTCACATGAGCGTGAGAACCTCAAGCGCCTTCTCGGGGAAGCCTGCCTCGGCAGGACCCTGTGGGGCAGAGGGAGGAAAGGGAATTGATGGTACCACGTGCCCGTGGGATGCCAGGCCAGGGAGCAAGGTGGGCGCAGGGGGTCTGTGTTCTTCCTCAGGCCTGGGCCCCTCTTCGCCCTTCCTGGGGAAGGCGAAATGGACATTCTGCAAAGGGAAGAACAGATGGCTTCCCATCCATCCCAGGGCCAGTCTGCCAAGGCAACGCAGAAAGGGATGTTTCCACCACCAGTGCCAAAACACTGTTGACAGCCACCGAGGCCCTGGGGCTCCCAGGGGCTTCCCAGAAGTGAGTCCTCAAACTCCCAGGCTCACCCACTGGAGCAGAGCCCACTCTGGGTGGCAGGCTGGCCCACCACGGATGGGGGGAACCCTGGCAGGGACATACCTGACCTGCACAGCCACAGCTCAGCTCTCTGCCAGCCTCTCCACGTACAGCCACTTCCTCTGCACTCCAGAGGCCCATCCAGGACTCACAATGGGGCGAGGCTGCCTGTGGGTGAGCTGGATTGAACAAAAAGCTCCACACCAGGAAGGGCCTTGTTTTTCGCCCTGCGGGACCTGGAGCCTAGCCCTGGGAGCCCTGGCTGGCGCCAGCACCAGGGAAAAGGGGAAATGTGGTTCAAAGGCAAAAAGGCAGGGGAGTAAAAGAAGTAAAAACAGTGTGAGGGGGCAGCCTTCTTGGGGGAGCTGTGTTCTGGGGCCTGAGTGAAGGGACATCACCACCTGCCTCGGAGGGACTCCACTCTATCCCCGGACTCCCCATGTGCTGTATTGACAGGAAGGATAGAATCTGGGACTGTTGGCCTGATGAAACCATTCAGGGAGTCAGGAGCCAGCCCACCAGGTGGTCAGGCACTAATTGGCCACTTTGAATCCTGGCACTGCCACTTGCCAGCCGTGTAACCTCAGGACAGCAACTCACTCCACTCCTCCAGGCCTGTCTCCCCATCTGTAAGATGGGAGAACGAGGAACCTCCCTTAGAGAGCTGAGAGGATTTGATGAGTTAACTCAGGTAAAGTGGCCAGCACATGGCACACTACAGTTGGTGGGGGGGGCGGGCGGGCGCTAGTCTGAAGCTGATGGCACCTTCCCTGAGGAAGTGCCATCTGACCCAAGACGGGAAGTTACACGGTAATTCTCGTGAGAGGGCAGGGCAGAAGGTCCCAGTGTGGCCGGAAGGCAGAAGTGTGGGGAAGGGAGCATGGCCTGGGATAAGGAGAAACACCCCTGAGCTGGGGCCCCCCCCACAGGCTCATTTGCACGACCTGCCAGCCTCAAGTTGTATAATGCAAGGAGGGGCCAGATTCTCTCCAGGCAGAAGTGGCCACATTCCCTGGTTGGGGAGTTTCGTGTGAAGTCCTGTTCCATCTCATGTTCTGCCAATTAAAATAAGAGCTGGCAGGTTTTCCATTGGTTCTAAATTACTGGAGGAAAAAAACCCAAGTGAAACACAGTTCACTACCTATGAGAAAAAAGCATGACCTTTTGCAGAATTTCAGTACTTGCCAATTCTCTATTTGAGTAGAGAAAGACTCCTATTTCAGGGGATAATAGGAGTGGGCCATATAATATGCCTATTTGATTCCTTTCCCACCACTAACCACACTACCCTGCCCTCCTCCACCCTGGCGGGCTAGTTCTCAGCAATGAGCTCCCCATCTGGAAGCTTCCTCAATAGTGTGTAACAGGATCGCACTGTTAGGTGGGTGCTGGCTCAGTAACCTGAGCTGCTTTCTTGTCCAGGACACAGTGAAAGGGCCTGTGCTTCCTGGGAACAGCCCTAAAGACAAGGGGCAGCGTTTCGAGGAATGCCCTGGGTTGCTGGTGTCTCGATGGGGTTGGCTTGCTTGCAGCAACGTCTAGGTTGCAAAAAGGAATAAGAAGTCACAAAGGCTGAACTGCTCATGGAGTTCAACCAAAGGTCCTGGGGCAGCTCTGAAATTAAGACGTGCCCTCTTGACAGAGTATGACCATGACCTTGGGAGGAGCCCTGCCCATGGGCAGGAGGCACGGACCAGGCAAGGTGTGTGTGTGGGGGGGCCTTCCCCCACTGGGCGTCTGGGCCTGCCTCTCCTGCCACCTCCCAGAGAAAACAGTATCCACAGGCAGAAAACCCAGGAAGCAGGAAAGGATATCCATTTTGGCAAGAGACTTCCTGAGCTGCCCTTGTCACTACGGGGTTAAACGTGGGTCTTGGCACTGGCACCAAACTGTTTCTCTTACTTTCCGAAAGGTTCACGAGTCTCCAGTTCTAACAGAAGAGGAATGCACCAGAAAGTCACCACTCAGTGTAGCAAAGATCTCTTATTCCACAGGGAAAGGCAAGGCTGGGCTGCCAGGGGCACCCTGAGGTGGTGGCAGCCCTTGGGGCAGGGTGGAGAGCCCCCTCCCCCGTCCCTCTGAGCACTGCATGGCTCTCTGGTGCCACAGAGACACTTAGACCTCCTGCTCCCGTCATTAGCTCCCTGCCACCCTCACAGGCTCACAGTGGGCCACAGCTGAGCCAGGCTCAGGCCAGCCAGCCGGGCCCAGGGCGGGGACACTCAAACCCTTCCAGGGCGTCTGTATGTGTCTGGCACCACAGCCTCCCATGAGGGAGGCTGGGGACACTAAACACATCATCTCGTGTGCTGCAATAACCCCGAGGAGGAAGGAGTATTTTTTCCATTTTAAAGAGATTTAAAAATGAAGCTCCGAGAGGCTACGTAGTTTGCTTGAGTTAAACCCACTAGTAAGTGCCAGAAAACATCTGAACAATTTCTGCTTCTGACTGGGGATGAGGCCTATGGCCCTCCTCCTTCAGTTGGCTAGAGAATCTTCTGGAAAGTCTCTGAGCTCCTCAGAGAGAAGAGCATTTTCCCTATTATGCAAGCACTTTCCCTTAGACCTTGGAGAGCCCAACAGGTGTGGCTTTGCGGTGCCTGGACCGTGCACTAAGTTGGCTCCTCGTGAGAACCATGCCTACCCGCCTGGCAGCAAAAGTCGAAGGCAGGCAGTGGGGGGGACCAATGGGCGTGAAGACTGCACGCCAGGTGTTTGAGCCCGTCTGGAGGACTGCTGTAGGCGGGACTTCAGAGGGTGAAAGTAGCACTGCAGGGTAAGAAAGGATGAACTATGACCCGTGCCCCCAGAAAGACAAACAGACCTCCAGGGTAGAAGAGTCTGCTTCCCTTTGACCTGGGTTTGTGCAACGGTGTGTTTAGGTGTGCCGCTGACCCTTGGACAAGGTGGGGCAGGGGCACCGACACCCCACACAGCTGAAAATCCACATATAACGTTTGATCCCTCCAAACTTCTAACACCTGCTGCTGACCCAAAACAGAAACAGTTGAAGAACACATATTTTGTGTTTTATGTGTTATCTGTTGCATTCTTACACTAAAGTAAGCTAGAGAAAAGAAAATGTTATTGAGAAAAATCTAAAAGTTCTTCTGTGAGTTTCGTTAAATTGTCGCAAGTCTCCCCAATTTTTTTCCAATATATTTATTGAAACAGACTCATGTGTAAGTGGTTCAACCCCGTGTTGTTCAAGGGTTGACTGCGTAACCGGGGTTAGGACTGTGCTGTTCTATCCTGGTGGCCGGGAGCTCTTCCTGGCGCCCACCATTCCTCCCTCCTCAGGGAAAGGGATGGCTGGATCCCTGGCAAAGCTTTGGTTCCCTCTTGGGGGAACTACTGGGGTGCCTGCTCCACCTTAGCCTAAAGCACTGGGCCTAGGCCAAGAATACCCACAGGCAGCCCACCCACAGGTGACCCCAGGAGGCCAGCTGGGCTGGGCGGTGACTCTTTGGCCTCTGTCTGGGCCTGGGCTCTCTGTCTGAGGTTTGGCCCGTGCACCTTGGGGCCAGGGCCTGGGCTCTATTTCAGCTGCCTGCAGTGGACCTGGAAAACACTGCAGGGCCCACCCAGGCCCTATCAACTGACCATTCCCCACCTACAAAATTCCCTTCCCAAAGGTCCTGTTGGACTTCTCAAGCACAGAACCATCACATATCAGAGCTGCAGAGAGTCTCACAGATCGGATAGTCCAAGCTCGTCCTTGTATGGATGAGGCCCTGGGAGGGTGATGTGAAAGGCAGAGCTAGGACATGAGCTGGGTCCTCCTTCTATGCCAGTTCTCTTTCTGCATCGTTGTATCACCTCTCAAAGGAATGAACCCCTAACGATGGGATTCGGCCCTATCAGAGGTGGGTGCGAGCATGAGGTCCCAGAAGCCCCGCAAGTCACCACATGCCCGCTCCGTGCCCGCTGTGCCTGCTTCAGCCACAGTGGGTGCGCTCTGGGCTATTTCTTCAGCAGTGGCCACCAGCTCATGTTTAGCCCTTCTGTATTTTGTAACCTAGGCCATGGTCCATGTCTGTGAATTTTAAAGAAATGGATTCTGGGTAGCTTCTGCCCGCCCACGTCGAGGCCTGGTCAGGATGCTGGAAGGGGGAGAATCACGGTGTCAGGTGAATAGCCACTAAGCCTGGGTATGTGGGTGGGAGGGGCACTAGGCACTGGTCACATGGGGGCTCCCTGTGAGCTCCGATTTGTGCTGGGTTTAGACGTCAGACACGCACCAGGACACCACAGGAAGAGGTTGGGGGAGGCACTCCACTTCCTCCAGTGGCCAGATGCCCTTTCTCTAAAGGTCCTTCTGCCCAAGGGCAGTCACTTGCCATAAATGGCATCTACTCCTGTAAGTCTGTCCAACTAGGATGCTTAAGGTACAGCGAGAGCCAGGTGGGATCACACGGACGGGCGGGACTGGAGCAGATGGCTTTGAGGTTCCCCTGGCTGCCTTGCGGAGCAGTTATTTTCCATGGGCGTCTTTCCATCCCAGAACTGTGTGGGAGGCGGCGGAAAGTTTGGAGTCTTCTCCCTCTCAGGTGGGTGAGGAAGGAGACAGGAGGAACTGTGACCTCCTTCACTTTCCCGAGGGAGGTCACAGTTCATCCTGGCTCACCCGGTTCCAGTCGCTCACTCACACTAGAGAACACTGCTGGCAGCTTGGCCCACATGCAGACAAGAAGCTCTGCCATGCCAAGCACACATCTGCCACAGGGCCTTTGCACTTACTATTCTGTCCGCCTGGGGCGCTGTTGTCCCAGATAGCGGCTTGCCACTCCCTTACTCCTCAGGTTTATTCAAATGTCACTTCTCAGTGAGGCCTTCTCCTTCTACCTGAGATTCAGGCCCCTTCCCTCTTCAATGCTTGTTCTGCACTGCACACATCTTCTAGCATTCTTCATATTTCATGAATTTATCTTGTTTAGTGTCCATCTTTCCCGCACATAACTGCAGACCGCATGCCTAGAGCAGAGAGCAGTCCTTAAGCTCCACCCTCACCTCCTCCGGGGAAATAGGAGGGAGCTACCCCATGGCCCTCCTAGGTGTGGAAATTTGGGAAAGAAAAACTGTTTGCTGATCACCCTAGAGCCCTTTGCTGAATCAGGCCCAGGAGGGCCAGGGAAAGCTCCCCACAAGGTCCCCCAAGCCCAGAGTCCCTGCAGGAAGTAACCAGGGCACTGGAAGATGATGGTACTTTCTGGAGCAGCGCCAGCGGGGTTTCTCGAAAAAACTGTTTATTTTAAACCACACTGAATTCAGAGGAGGCTGCAGTGGCCCAGAATCAGGCATAAATCCCAATGTCCTCAGCCATTTCCCATAACAGCTCACAAATCTGGGCAAAGGCGCCTCCCTGGAAGCTGAGATGCCAACTGCCTAGGCTTCCTTACCTCCCACCCTACCCCAGAGATGCCAGGGCAGAGCCACAGTGTCAGGGAAGGGAGAGGATGTCTGTCCACCCAGGCGCCAGGGGTAGATAGCGGTTTTGGGGAGTCTGAAGTTTATGCACTGGAGGGGAGGGGAGGACAGTGGAAAAGGGGACACAGCTTGAAGAAAAAAGTAGTCAAAATTAGGATTTCAGCATTGCGAGAGCCCCCACCTTCCAACCCCCAAAGCTTCCTCCTTCAGAAGGGGCGGGGCACATGAGGGGCCAGAAGCCAAGTTCCACAGCTTCTGCGTCAGTGCCCCCCTGCCAGGGCGGGAGGCTGGGCCTGGCCAGGCTGAGTGGGCTGGCGGGCCCTCCCGAGAGGAGAGTAAGGAGAGGAGAGTAAGAGGTAAGAGAGGGAAAAGCCCCCGTAATGGGCAGAGATAGCAAGAAAGCTCATTGCAACGAAAACACGGTGAGATAGGTGGTAGGATTTGGGGGGCAGGCACATGCATGACACTGTGGAGTTAAGACGCAACCCTGGAATCACTAGTCTCTGGGACAGCCTGACGAGGGACTGTGCCCAGCGGGTCAGGGCCGTGGAAGTCACCACCCGGCCTCGGAGCCAGAAAGGTGGCTGGATGCCAGGCTCTGGCACGCGAGGGTCCAGTGTCCAGGACGCAGCTGCGGATGGGGAGGACAGGCGGCGCACGACACCAGTGGGTGCGGAGGCCTGTCTGCAAGTCATCTTGGAGCCCCAGCCTGCTAGACGACGCGACCCCACAGTCCCCCGCCCGTGGCCACCAGGCCCGGTCATCCTCACGCACCACCCCGCGCCGCGGGTCTCGCCCCGCCTATGCTCCCTGGAAACGCCCCCTGGCCGCAGGGCCCCCGAAGCTGCACCGCTGGCGCCCCAGGGACTTACGTTTGCTAGTTGGTTCCCTGGATCCCAGGCTCCTGCGGGGACCTGCACACTGTCCCTCTGGCTCCCGGTTCCCTGACGTCCGCGGCCGGTCCCGGAGCCCCACCGCTGACCCCGCCCAGGCTCATCCCCCTCCGTGGGGCGGTCCCAGCTTCGCCCAGGGCAGCAGGGACGTCCGGGATTCTGTCGTTACCTGAGGGCCCTGGGACAGTCTGCCCTGCTCTAAGGCTCTGCGTCTGCTCTGGAGCGGGGCTCCTCGGAGTGCAGGCGTGGGGCCGCGTCCGCGAACGCCTCCAGCGATCGGATGCAGTGACTTCCAGTCCGAACTTCGCTAACGGTGACGGCCGCATCCCCATGACCCCGAATATGCAAAAGAACTACTGAACTGCACACTTTAATAGGGGGAGTTTTGGCGTATGTGAATTATATCTCAATAAAGCTGTTCTTATGTAAAATAATGGCGGTGAGATTGTAAGCTGAGTCCTTAGAATATGAAATCTAAGACACTTAGATATTTCAAAGTACAACGTTCACATAAGCAGTCGATAAATAAGTAAGTTACAGAGTCCAGCTCCCCAGGGCAAACGTGGGACAGAATGCTACTTACTTTCGGCCAAAAGCCCTTGGGATAGAGCAAAAGAATGGGTATAAGATGCTCTCTAGAGTAAATTATATTTTAAAAATCAGAACAAAAGCTGTTCCTCTGTTCAAACTTCTGGGGAGTTTTCAGGAACATCCAGTAGAATGAAAAATAATGTGTGAGGGGGACAACTTCGGATTGAAAACTAGATCAATTCCTGATTCCCTGGGAAGGAAACAGCATTCTTTATGCCAAAAATGAATAATAGGAGTCGATCATGAGGAAACATCAGACAAACCCGAGATTAAATCACATTCTGAAAAGTAACCAGCCTGTACTCTTCAAAAATGTCAAGGTCAAAAAATGCCCACGTCGGGAAAGACAAGACGTGAGCACGAAAACGACGGCAATGCCCTGTGCGGGCTGGGGCCGGCCCAGAAGGTTCCTAGAAGGAGCGTTATTGGGACGACTGCAGACAGTTGAAGAAGGCCTGTAGATCGAATAACAGTATTATATTCATGTGTAACATCTTGATTGTGACAACTGAATTTTTCTAGGTGAATATCCTTGATCTTAAAAAATACACATTGAAGTATTTAATATGTAATTCTCTCTCTCTCTCTCTCTCTCTCTCTCTCTCTGCTCCCCACCTCAAGCTTTCCCTCCCGGGCACTCCCTGCTCTGTGGATGCTTCCCAATACATTGCCAATGGAAAGGTCATTGACTGCAGCAGACCCTGTGTGTATTTTACTATAGTTCACTTCCCAAAAGGGCATATCACCCATTCCTCAGTACAAAGCTATTATCTATTTCAAGATGAACTGATTATAAATGCACGTGACATCAAAGGGGTGGGGGTGGGGACACCAAATGGCTGATTTACAAAATCTCCTAAAGAGAGAACACTTTGTAAGAATACCGCTTGCATAGAACTGTTTCATATCTGTCTTTTCATCATTTTTATAATCAAGTATATTTACCAATCATCGATTAGCATGTGGTGCTCCGAATGAACCAATGAAACATAAGCAGAACCCCCAGTTTCTGGAAACTTGCCCATGTACAAGGGACAAGATAATTTATAAAGATATATCTTATGCACTGAGTCAATACACAGACAAAATAATTTAAGATTTTATATAGACTTCATATTTTATAAAAAGATGTTAAAAGAGACAACAGGCCAAAAATGGAGTCACCTGTGCTAGGCCCTCCTTCAGGAAGCCAGATGTAATTGACCTAACCTAACTGCTGCTTCAGTGTCTCCCAGAAATAAATGAAACTGTTAATCAGTCACTCTGGAAGTACCTGGTCAGCACTGGTGAGGTCATCTTCCTGTTAGACCCCTGCCTCCCCCCCCCCTCCAAGGAAGGTGACCTTGCCTGAAACAACCTTTTCTTTTGCTATTAACTCCTTGTCCCATCCCTCTTTCTGCCTTTAACTGATTCCGTTTTGTACAACTCTTTGGAGCTCCTTTCTCTTTGCCGGATGGGATGCTGCCCTACTCATGAGTCACTGGATAAAGCCAAGAAGACATTTAAAATACACTCCGTTGCATTTTTTAATAGTTGTAAATGAAGAGGAAAGATGTCAAATGTTAGACTTTTAAGCACTTTTCCTATGTCCACAGAAAGGACCCACTGACCCTGAAAATTCTTTTAAATGACTTCACATCGACTCCCCAAACCACTTTATCCCAGATTTCTAGAGGTCTCTGACTATACTGTATTCCCAGAACTTCCAAGGCAACAGTCAACAACACAATCTTGTGAAGATCAAGGTCAACAGAAGAATTTCCGTACATTAGCTGGTCTGTAAACACACAGTGCCAAAGCAGAGGTCCTCGTGGGCCCTCTATGGGCCTGCAGCGGACAGTTCTGTGACGTACTTAAGTACGAGGATCGTCTTGTCCCTGTTTTGCAGGGGTGGGAGGACTGTTATTTGAACTCCGTGTTACGATCAGTCAGTTGTCTGAAGCATCAAGTGGCTCTACAGGGCCTGAAGCCAACAAAAGTTTCTTCTCCCCACCCCCGCCCCATCCTTCTTAAAGAGCAAAACCCAGCTCTAACCCTTTTAGCCGATTCTTTTTATATTTGTTTACATTTTTTTAAACCTCACTTTAGGTACTATCTGTTGAAGACCTTAACTGATATGGAAATTAGCTCTTTCTTCAACTGACCTCACTATCCGGACTTCCCATCTCCTCTGTCTGCCCCGAATACATTTGCTTGTATCACTGTTCAGTGTTTTCATTATTATGAAGGCAATTCGAGCTGATCTCTAGTAGCTATGATTAATGTTCTTTTCCCTTATAACATGTTGTTTTCCCTAGAATTAACATTGGTAAAATTTGTGTAATGACCGTATTTTTCAGACTATATGATGCACCAGACCATAAGATGCTCCTAGGTTTTAGAGGAAAATAGGAAAAAAAAATTTTGAAGCAAAAAATGTGGTCCTGCTCCTGCCTCCTGTGACCCGCTCCACTGCCACCCCCTGCCCCCCCGCCGTGAGTCAGGTCATCTACATTTGGACTATAAGATGCACCCCCATTTCCTCCCAAATTTGGGGGGTGCATCTTATAGTCCGAAAAATGCGGTATTTATGTACCAATCGCTACTTCAACACTAACCTATCAGTCATCTAAATCCCTTTATAATAAATTTATTCACAACAGATTTTCTTTTCAAACATTTTAAAAATTATTTATTGATTTTAGAGAGAGGCAAACATTGGTTTGTTGTTCCACTTATTTATGCATTTACTGATTAATTCTTGTATGTGCCCTGACTGGGGATCAAACCCACAACCTTGGTGTATCAGGACAATGCTCTAACCAACTGAGCTACCCGGCCAGGGCATGTCAGACTTTTCAATTTTATTTCCTTAAAGTGCCTGAGGAGCCTTCTGACCTGCCTCCTGTCTGGTCTAGTTGCCCCATCCTTGGAACTCAGAGCTGTTCTCTGAGTTCCCCCTTCACTGCCATCCTCTGGAATCCTCCCTGCGGGCTCCTGTGTAGTGTCTGCTTCCTTTATCCACTTCCCACCCCGCCCCTGTCTTCCTCCTCCTTGGGTCACTCCCTCACTGTAGAAGAACACATCCTTCAGTGGCTTAAAAAAAGAAAGAAAAAGATTGTATTTATTTTTAGAGAGAGAAGGGAGGGAAAAAAAGGAGAGAAACATCAGTCGATTTCCTCTCATACATGCCCAGACTGGGGACCGAACCCGCAACCCAGGCACGTACCCTGACCAGGAATCAAACCTGCAACCTTTCCTTCGTGGAACAATGCCCAACCAAACCAAGCCATGCTTGAGTGGCTTCTTAAAAAAAGGGTATGTGGGAGGTAAAACCTCGAGACATTGAGTAGGTAACTCTTCCCAGGGATTCCATGCTTCCATATTCCTTCCTTTTGCTATGTGACTTTCCGTGCCTCCCTGAGGATGCATGTAGTCCCCATGTCACTGACATCAGGCTTGGACGTGTCACTTGCTTTGATCAATAGAACAGGATGTGACATCTGAGCAGAAGTTTTAATAGTGGTTGGGAGGTTCTGCTCTTTCTTCCTGGAGCCTGGGATGAAAGACTGGAGCAGGAGGCCTGTGGAGCCACAGCTACCTGTACTTCGAGTAACAAATGTTTTATTTCCAAAGTGCTGAGATTGTTACCTCAGTAAAACGTAACCTCAGTGTGCCTGGAAATGTCTTTATTCAGTGCTTCCCATGAATTAATAGTTTTGGCTCAATACAAAATAAAAAATTCCAGGATGGAATTTTGAACGCATTGCTCCATGATCTTCTGCTTTTCCAGTATTGCCACTGAGAAGTCCAGGGCCATTCTGATGCCTGAGCCTTTTCAAGACACCCCCCCCCCCCCGCCCCGCCCCGGAAACTTCCAGCATCTTTTCTTTATCCCCCACTTTCTGAGGTTCTGAGCTCATTGGTCTTGACATTTGGTCTACTTCCACCCTTCGTGCAAGGCACTAGGAGGGCCCTTTCAGTCTAGAAGTGCACGTCCTTTAATTTTGCAAACACTTCTTAAATAATATGGATTTCTTCCACTCCATTTTCTTTTTTCTGGAATTCCTATTTTTGAAACCTTGATTCTGATTTTCCTCTCTTTGTTTTCTGCTTCTTTTTGGATCTATTTTCTGAGGTATCTGCAATTTTTTCCCCACTTTTCACTTCAGCTATCACGTTCTTAATTTCCAAGAGTGTTTAGATCTGGGTTCCCCCCACAATCGAGCCTGAGACAAACTCTTCTGTGTAAGTAGCTTGCTTGGGAAGTTGTCCTGGGGGCAGGCGTTAAGGGCTAGAGAGGTGGAAAGGTAAGGGGGAAAGAATACAAGGATGTTTTCAAACTGGCTACTGCTCTGAGCAACTGGTGCTTGATTCTATGGAACCTTCCGAGAAGCTTTATGAGAGCTGTCCACCCAGGGGACAGAAAGCGGGAGTATTAGTTCCTGTCCCTGAATGGTCAAGGGTGACCTCACAGGCCCTGACTTGCCTGCATCTCTGGGTTGCACATGCACGAAATGCCAAGGAGACTGATGTCAGGCCGAAACCACAGAGGAATGCACTGAGAGCGTAAGAGGCTGACCTGGAACTTCTGTCCCACAAAAGGTATTTTTTGGAGGCTGAACACCAGATGCTGCGTCACCTCAAGTCCTTTAGAAAGCACGGGCCAATGGAGTAGGTGGTAGAAATGCCTGCGAAGGGAGGGAGATTGGGTAGGAAGAGCCTCAAACTGCAGTGCGGCTCTCCATCTGCCTGGGAACAGTGCAGTCCAGGTCACAGGAGGTGTGGCGACTGGGGGCTGTCACTACTCTTATTTTTTAGAGAGGGGAAGGAAGAGAGGGAGAGAAACACCAATGTGTGGTTGCCTCTCACATGCCCCCTAGTGGGGAACCTGGCCTGCAACCCAGGCATGTGCCCTGACTGGGAATCGAACCAGCGACCCTTTGATTCACAGGCCAGCACTCAACCACTGGCTGGTTTTTTTCTTTTTCAAAACACCTTATTGAGCTATAGTTGGCATGCAATAAACTGCATATATTTAGAACATAGTTTCCTAGGTTTTGGCCTATGTACACTCACGTGAAACCGTCACCCTATTCAAGACTGTGGGTATACCCATCACCCCGCCCTTTCCCCAGGTCCCGCTGTAATCCTCCCACCCACACCTCCCCGCAAGGATCTGCGGTCACCTGCAGTCCCTGTAGGCCGGTTTGTTCTCTATTTTATATAAATCAGATCACCCAGTATGCATTTTCATGTCTGGCTTCTCTCTCTCGGTGTAATTGTTTTGAGATTCATCTACCCTATCACGTGTTAGCAATAGTTCATCCCTTTCATCGACGAGTAGTATTGCTATATATGGACATCCACAACTTATTTACCCAAAAACCTTCTGACGGACTTTTGGCTTGTTTCTGGTTTTTGACTATTTGTGAAGAAAGCTATTATGAACATGCACGCACAACTCTTTGGATGGATGGTAGATACATGGGAAACTTTTAAAGACACGGTCGGCTTTCTGAAGCGGCTGTACTGGTTTCCACGTCCACCAGCGGCGTGAGAGAGTTCTGGTTGCTGTGTGTTCTTGCTGGCACTCGGGATGGTCAGTCTTTTTAGTTTTAGCTATTCTGATGTGTGCAGTGGCATCTCATCATTTTAATTCGCATTCTCTTGACAACCGACGAGGTTGAACATCTTTTTACGTGCTTATTTGCTATCTGTTCAAATCCTCTGTGGGTTTTTTAGGGAGCGAGGCTGTTTGAGTACTCAGAGTGCTTTATGTTATGGTACAAGTCGTTAAGTCTATGAGAGATCTTATATTTTTAAGACAGAAAGCTCACAGGCTAGGTGCCCTGGAGGGGGAAGCCGACCCTGTACAACCGAGAACTCAGGCAGCCTAACTGCAGTGCTCAGGGGCTCTGTGACCCAAGGAGAGGGGCTCTTTAGAAGAGAAAACAAAATGAAACTCTGTGAACTGCTGACTGCACCTAGAACCTCAGTGACTAGTGGCTTCATGAGGTTACCTTAGACTCGAAGGTGGGTCCCAACTTGTGGCACCTCTGGGCCACACATTAAATACACAAACACTAACGAAAGCTGATGGGCAAAAAAAAGGTTTTAAGGAAATTTACGATTTTGTGTCTGGCCACATTCATAGCTGTCCCGGGACACGTGCGGCCTGCGGGTGGGTCACCCCTGCTGGAGTCAGCAGCGTTTGATCAAATACGTCACAAAACCGCTTGCTGAAAATTAATCCATAAAGTATGATTAGAGCCCAGAAACACTTCCTGATGTAAAAAACGGAAGCACACAGCACTGTGATTTTCACACTATATTATGGTTGGGTATTTTATTATTTATATGGTCCTTCAAGAGATTCAAATACTTTTACCACTTACCACCACCTAGGTCTCTCAATAATTTTATTTTTTACAGACACAGATAAACACAAGTTTTAGATTGAAGGATTTCAGTCTGCTTCCCCTCCCCCCACCACACACACACAAGAACACTCTGTGAGGGCAATCTTGTATTTCCCAACTGCAAAAAATGCCATTTAATAATATAGCTTGGCAGAAAGGGCAGACATTACCAATAAATAATGGTTCAATTAAAGTTATGAGAAAATGTAAGAGCTAGCTTTTTGTACCTTTTCCCCTGAGAAACCATCATCGTAACAATAATAGTAATAATAGCAGCTACCATTTATTGAGCTTACTATGTTCTAGGCACTGTGCTAAAGGCTTAATATGGATTATGCCATTTAACCCCCAGAATGTCCAATGAGTACCGCTATTAACCCGATTTCCAGGGGGCAATGAGGCTTACAGAAGTCTCTCGTCTGAGACCACAGAGGTAGAAAGTAGCGGAGCCAGAATCACATCCTAGGCAGTCTGCCTCCGGACCTCTGCTCTCAGCTGCACAGGACCCCAAGGACCCAAATGCTAGTCCCGTCCTTCCTGGTTGCCTTTATAAAGTCATGTTAAAAAAGGGAAGATGTAATGAGAAAGAAAAAAGCCAAAGAAAAGCTAGTGATCCCACTAATTGTCAGGGAGGGGGAACCCACAAACTCAGAAGACCCCCAGACTACCTGACTACTTTCCTTAACCGAGAAGCGAAGCTTGTCGTTGCCATACAGCTTGGAGAAACGGAATGAAAAGTACCGAGAAACAAAACGAAATTTACTGAACAGTAGCACGAGGCTCACTTCACAGTCTATGAATACAGTATATCCCAGGCAAGAAACCAGTAATTCTTATGACGTGAAAAACTTCAAGAGAAACCATCTATATTTACCTAATAGTTTATTTCCTGACCTCTCTGAAACGTCAAAATTCATATGGCTAATAGAACTTTCTGTATTAAAATGTTGCTCAACATGACAGCTTCCGAACAAAAATATTTCAATGCAGGAATCAACATGTGAACATTACACTTAGGTGGTGGAATTCAGGTTACAGATATAAGATAAATATCAAATAATATCCTTCTGGTATAATGGAAAACATAACAGTTGTGAAGGCATGCTTAACACCCTGGTTAGGCAGAGGGGGAGAAGTGGGCAGGGGCTGAGAGGTATGCGAAGGTGTAACAGTACGTACGGCCGGTAGCCCTTCTGACAGGCTGTTCGGGAACCGCGTGACCGACGTTCTGGAACACGGCACCTTCGGCCATCGGTGACGGTTGTGCTCACGTGTTTGGAGCACTGAGAAGTAGGTTCAAAGTCTGCTCAACCAGCTAGTGCTACTCTGAAGTCCTTATGTTCGAAACAGAGTTGAAATGTGCAAAGTCCAAGATCCCGCACATCTGTTTCCATGATTGTTTTAGACACAGCCGAGACCACACTGCTGGACACGGCAGGTCCTGCTGGGCGAGGTTAATTCTGGTCACCGCATGCTGTACGTGCTGCTCGTCAACTGCACACGTTTTATGCCCCAAAAGGAATCTATCGATCCAACAAAATGGTTACATTTAATTTCTTCTAAAGATGGAGAAACTAAAGAATAGGCTTTTCTTGATAGTTCATTTTCAAATTACTGATACGAACTTACTAAAAGAAATAGTATTTTACCCAGCATCAAAGAATCTGCAGAAAGTTTCTAAGAGAGCCAACTTTCTTGTTCAATTTCCAAAAATAAAATGCCTTCTAACTGAAAGCATTTATATCCATGGCTCTCTAAAGTAAACATTAAAAAACAAAGTTAAAAAAAAAAATGACCCTTCAGCTTCTGAATAGCCCGCTAAGTTATTACATAAAGTATTTTCTGTCCCAACACTTCCTCAGTTCAGGATATTTACTTCCTAAGAACATGGTAAACAGGCTTCATCTCAAACCACTCAGTCCGTTTCCATGGCAACACTGCGGGATTCCTTGGCTACCATGAGTCGCATCAGTTGACTGTGGAATTTCTCAATCTTCTTCACATCTTGAGCTTGGTCTGTTCTGTACACCAAACACTGTCAGAAAGTTGAAAGGCACACGTTAACTATGTAGAAGTAGATTGTCAACAGTACCACTGTCTGGGTAAAAATGTGAGCCTTTGCCACCACTGTTTTTGCCCTATTCTCTCCAGGGGCCATACTAACAAAATTACATTCAAGTTTCCAAACCTCTAGCAATTACATTCCATAAATGTCACTGCTGTGGATTGAAAAAGCTCAGTGAACTCTATCAGAAGCTTATCAAAAAATAACCAGTCAAGTAGTATGTTAAATCCTGCTGTGGTCTGATGGGAAGAACTCAAATCTCGAGCTTTTCAGTAATAGAGAAAAAAGCAGATGACAGGGGATGTGAGGGTGGGGTTTATACTGAGTGACGAGGAGCCACGGAAGATTTTTAAGGGGGGGGACACATCAAACTCGCAGTTTTAGAAATCAGTCCAGCAGCAGTGCAGGATGGCGGAAGGATGAACTGGCAGCAGGGACACAGTCAGGAGACTATTGTAATAGTCCAGGCAAGTGACGACGACATCCTAGACTTGAGAGTACTGGTGGAGATGGAGTATTTGTTCCTGACAGGTACGGAGTGAGGGGGCTTGAATCATTAATCCCCAAATGCCTAAAAAACCATACGGAATGTACCACAGGATCAACTACGGGTTTTTCAAGGGAAGGAAGAGTGGACACGAGAATGAGGGCGAGGAAGGGATCACAGGTGATCCACAAACACACAACTGAAACTAGAGAACAGGAGAAGGAGCTGTCGGAGAAGAGGCGGTGAGTTCCGTTCTAGACAGGCTCATTTTGAGTAGTGAGGTTAGGATACTCAACATAGAGCTAGTCAGGGCGTCAGAAAAACATGTGAGCTAAATGTACAGATTTGATAACAGACATAGATACAGGCAGTACTGAACTTAATGACCGAACAGATTACTCCAGAGAAGTGGTGTGAAAAAGACAACCACGGACAGAATCCCAGAGAGGCCACTATTTCTGGGGACATATCAGTGAAGCAATTAGCAACCAATGAAACAGAAACACAGAAAAAGAAAACAAGATAAAATGGAGCCACAGATTCCAAAATAATGTTTTCCACGAGAGTGGTTTTCTGTATCAAAAGCAGGGAGGCAGTGAAGGCAGGCAAGAACCGGTGAGACTGCGGGGTGTGAGTCAAGGAGCCACCACCGAGCTCTCAGCACGAGCAGCTCAGTGCAGCGCAGTCTGCAGACGGCAGCTGGCAGGGGCTCAGCAGTGAGCAGGCCGGGGAGGAGAAAGATGTGACTATAAAGCCTGTATCTTGTGTTCAAATACCATCATTCACTTGTCACATGCCCATAAGGAAACCTTTGTCCCCTTATATCCATTTATGGCCTCTACATTCTTCTTAAGGTTTGAAGGGAGCAATTACTAAACTACACCTGATATGCTATCTTAATGAAGCAAGTTAAATTATTTCCCCAAGAGCCTATAAAAGGAGCTTCTATAATGTGGCTCTCGACTTTGGAATGAAATGCAAAATAATAATCCTAACAGGTAATTTGCATAAATTCTATGTAAATAATTTCAAACAAATCTGAAAGTATGCAATAAATAAAAGTGTATACTTACGACTAAATCATCTGTTACTTTCATACACAAACTCCCATCAGAATGCCTATACTTGAGAACCACACGTGCCTGAAACAAAAATGCATGTTTAGAAACAGGGAAGTCAAAGGATATTTCTCATAAATGATTTAGCCTTCAGATTGGCTAAAATGACCCTTTTAGAATTAATACCTAAAATGTCCAGTTATCTTAACAGTAAACTTATCACTATTGAAATGAGGTAGAATACAGCACTCGAGCCATTCCTATTGCTACAATTATTTATTGATTTATTGATTTAAAGACATGAGGTGGTTTGGCATTTCCAGCCAGTAAAAACGTACACAGACGGGATCGAAGTATGCCACCTAAACAAGCCACTTGGGCAGAAGGACGATTTTGAGCTGGAGGCGGTTAGGCCTCTGCCCTTTCTGGCTAACAGCAGGTCACAAATGAACCTCCCTGTAAAGGTTCATAACCGTTCCCCTCTCCTTTACCCAGAAGGGCACTTCTCTGCTTAGGAAGCTGCAGTAAACGACTATTTACCACACACTCCCTAGGCACCTTCCCACAAGTCACCCTGCCTCCCAGACACCCCCAGCCCCCTTTTCTTTTTCCAGCCTGTTCTACACTTTGTCAGCCTTTGTAAAGACGGCACCTAGGCTCCAATTCTAACTGCCCCTGCTATTTCTTTATGAACTCCAGTTCTTATGTTAACAGTTTTCCCTTGTTTATCTGCCTTTTGGCAGGTTAATTTGCAGGACCCCAGCAATTAAACCTAAGAGAATAAAGGAGAAAGTTCTTCCTCTCTTACAGTACTGACACTCTCAGCCACAGGGGAATGACAGGAACAGAAGGGGGGAAACAGCAGAGGGCTGGGTAAGTCCAGACCCATCCCTCAGGAAACCCAAGTTCACATCTCCCCTGTCCCACGGCTCTCGGTAGGCGGACTGAGGCTCGAGCATTCAGCAAAATCACACCTTTCCCATGATGGTACACGGATGCGTTATTACAGAAAAGCAGAGTTCTGCCTTGAAAAGACGTCTCCATCCACATTTTCCCAAATCTAGAATAAATCCTAAATTGAGTGCCATCCTACACAATACTTTTTGTTAAAAATATTTAGTTCTCCAGACACGAAAAGAAACTGAAACCTTAAAATGTACTAAGTGTGACAACTATGTAAAGTTTTAACTCTCAGTTAAAAGAATACCCATTGCCTTCATCAGGAGAAATGAGTTAAAGGGTCAATGGCATTATAATAAGGTCAATTTTATAACTAGGGGGCACCTAAGTTACCACGCCAGATGCCTTGGAGAAACAAGGAAATCCAGACTCTTGCTCTCTCAGGAACTTTGAATCCCACCAGCCAAAAATAACCAAAACATAAAAGAACATGAATTAGGTCCTCTAAAGGCACACACAGGTAAAATGCTGAGAGAAAACAAGCAATTCAGATTGGGGCAAGAGGAAGTGTAAAAAGGTTTCGTGGAGGTGGCTTTGCAAAGAATCTTTTTGCTTTCAGGGAAGAAGGCGGGATAAAGGCTGAAGCAGCAGCCTGCATGAAGATTCTGTGAATTCCGTAGCTGCATGAGGCTAGAGCCCAGGGTGGTGGAAACGGTGGGAGACTATGCGAAACAGGCTGCTGAGAGGGTCGGCCGGTGGGCCTGAGCCTGCACTTGACCCAGCTGTTAATGAAGAACCGCTCTGTAAGCAGAAAACGGAGAGTCCTCAATGTGTTTTAGACTGTTGAGGTGAGACAGGGAGCGGGGATTAAAGACGCAGGCAGACCAACTACGAGGTCAGTCCGTGGTCCAGCCGCGACACCACCTTCAAGTAGGGCGATGTCAGACAGGACGGCAGACGGGACTATGTGCGTCATTAAAGGTTCAGTGCGGTCGGGAGAGAAGAGAGATTTTTTTGTAAAACAGGTTCAGAGAATTCTGACAAAATTTATTTACTTCTTTAGTCCTGGCAGGTAGCAACAACAGCATGGACTTGGGGTTTAGAGTCCTAATTTCAATTTTAACTTAACCTCTTAGACTATACATGTCATTTAATGTATCTAAGATTTACTCAACTACCTCAAGGGGCTGTCTTCATTGTTCACATAAACTATACACACAAATATACGTAACACAGGAGTCTGTCAATCGCCACTAGAAGGCTCTCATGAGAACGCAGGGGTTTGAGGCCACTGGCATTTTCTGATTGGGTGAAGAGCCAGCAAAGTTCTCTCTGCTGCTGTTCACGGCAGTGCCCTGCAGTTACCATTTTATTTTAGTTTCCATTTTCCCTGGCACCACCAGCACCACATTTAAAGGACTACTCTTGACAAGAACTTGTATATTCTTTACTTACTTTTAGAAGTCTCAGTGTATACAGTGGGCACTACCAGACTAAAATCCTGTACTGTTCTCATGGTACATGGTTTCAACGAATAAACTAATGGCCCCACGAACAAGAGAAGCCATCCAAACGGAGGGGCCGTGTCATAACCAAAGCATGTGATTTACAAAATATCTAACCCACTTCATCGTTTATTGTTGTATTATTTTGTTGTAAATAATGGAACAGAGTATTCCACAGCTTCTTGTTACCTATCAAAATTTAAAAGCTAGCAGGATTTTTAGTTAACAAGGTGGTGTTTCAAATAATTTTTAGGTATGACAAAGTAAATCTTAGCTTTTTTAATAATGAGTTAACCTCTGGAATCCACTTACGTAATCATTTCTGTGGGGGCCTTCAATGAATTCACGAGTCCCTTACAATTGTTTCTAAACTTTAATGTTTAGGCTCATTTTGCTGGGGGAAGGGTGCAAGCATTCTCATTCTCAAATGGGCCCTGACCTCTAAAAGATTAAGAACCACTATTCTAACGGGTGTAGATGCCTCTAAATTGGGGTTTTTCATGAACGTGTCAGCGGTGGCAGAAAAAATTTACTGTTCTATTTTCGAGGAGGGACCCTCCCGCCCTGGCGGTACCGGAAACGGGCAGCAAGACTACAAGGCCAGGAAGGCAAAGCTGCGGGTGGGGGAGGAGCCCTGCCCTGAGGGACACGTAAACCACTCAATTCCTAAGGGACAGTCGGGGGTTGGGGGCAGGAAAGGCCGGCCGCAGGGCTGCTTTCGGCCCTGAAATGGTTCTGCTTTTGCCCATTTCAGGGCCTCATCGGGCCATTAGTCAGAGAGGAGGCAGCAGGCACAATCGGACTTGGAGGGGTCCGTCTACGGTCAATGGCAACACCTCCCAGGGCGTTGAAGACGCTCTGGGGGCCGAGCAGACGGCAGTGAAGACATCCTGACCTGGGCCTGAGTATGGAGCGCTGGCCCCGCCAGCGACTTACCTTCATAGGGTCGGCGAGGTAGAGTTTCTCGGCCGCGCGACTGAACTCCTCCCAAGTCTGGTACTGCGGCATGGTGGGCCCGCTGCAGGACGACTGGGAGGCAAAGCCTGACCGGAGGCTGCGTGACCTGGCCCCCCCGTACTACCTACTTCCCGCTGATCAATATCGTGGCCCACCCGACCAAAGAGGGTGGTGCCTCCTCGCACCAACGTCTCTTTTTATTGGATGGCCGGATGGCCCTTGACCAATAGGAAGTATGGATGTTGTCAGGAATGGGGCGGAACCCTGAGAGGGTGGCTCTGGGAGCTGGCCCGGAGAGGTCGAGAGCAGGGGGATAGTTGGAGGCTCCCACAGCGCCCCCTGGAGCAGTGGGGGAGCATCTGTCCCGCCGCCCTGTAGGCGGGGCTTCTAGGTAAAGCCAGAGTGCGCTGGAAAGAAGTGTAGGGGTTGTGCTGGTCAAGTGCCTTTTCTTACAGATAATAGTCACTATTTATGGAGTGTTACTAAGTGCCAGATGCTATTTTAAAGTTCATACGGCTTAATTCATTTAACACTAATGAAAGCCCTATGAAGTAGTACTATTATTACTCCCATTTTATAGGTGCTGAAACTGAGCCCACTGAAATGAAATAGTTCACCCAGTTCTGTAGCTTAATGGATCTTGGACCGAAACCTCTTATTCCTTAATCTAACACTCTTTTCACTAAGACACTGCCACTCAAGCCCTTTGGAAACGAAAGACTACATGTCTTTTCTTCCCAGTGTTAATTTGCTAAATCAAATTCTTGATCAAGCTTGGCACATTCCAGCCGACTTCTGAGAAGTGCTCGTGAGTGCTCGCATCAGACCACCCCCACCGGAGCAGCCTAGTTTCCCAGCTCCGCTCACCGGTCTCATCTCTGCACTCAGGGCTCTGGGATCCTGGAGGGTAGCCAAGTACCTGTTTCCCTGTGCATGATGTATTGGGTTGGCCAAAAAGTCCCTATGTTTTTTTTCAGTAAAATAAAAGACACATTTTTCATTTTCACCAATAACTTTATTGATTTGGTGAATATGTTGGCTATCTCCCGTGCAGTAGAACATTGATTGTTCTCAATTAATGTCGCGATTTGATCACTGTCAACTTCAACTGGTCTACCTGACTGTGGAGCATCCTCCAGCCAGAAATCTCCAGCACGAAACTGCACAAACCATTTGTGACATATTTAAATCAGTCACAGCACCTTTGCCTTACACTGCACAAATCTTTTTTTGCGTTTCAGTTGCGTTTTTACCTTTCTTGAAATAAGAAAGCATACTATGCTGAAAACGTTACGTATTTTCTTCAGTCTTCAAGATTAAAATGGCTACACAAAAAATTCACCAATTTTGATAAATTAAAAAAATGCATGCTCATATGATAGCTGTCACAATACAATCTAACAACATTGTTTTGAATGAAGTTAAAGACAACTAAACACCCACTAGAGCCATCTTAGGGGAAAAAAACCAAAGGAACTTTTAGGCCAACCCACTATGTCAGGTCAGTGGAGGACAAGAGAAGAACAATCACATGTGGGTTCAGAGGGGGTGCTAACAGTGATCGCACAAACTGACTCTCAATAAACAGGGTGGATGTTCTACAGGTAGGCAAGGCGGGGAAAAGGTCTAGGCCCATTTTAGATCTGCTGTGGAACTGATGTGATGGGATTTAGGGAGTGAAGGGAGAGAAGAAGCAAGGAAAGAAAGAAGCCATATTGTCACTTATGCCAGGATAAGAAATTTGAACTTTGTCCTGCAGGCAATAGGGTGACATAGAAGGGTATCATTCTTTAATTACGTTTATTGAGATACATTTTACATACAATAAAACATTTTGGCTTTAAATGTACAGTTTGATGCATTTTGACAAATATACCCATTGGGTCTATACCCATATGCCCCATACCACCATCAAAATACAGAATACTTCATCTCCAAAACATTCCCTAATGTTTTTTTATATTCAGACTCCCCACCCTGACTCTGGCCCCAGACAACCACTAATCTGCTTCCTGCTACTATAAATTAGTTTTCCCTGTCAATTGAAGGGCTTTAAGCAGATTAGCATGTTATTAGGCTCCAGCTGCAGACCAAGCCTGGCAGCAGGGAGACCTCTGAAGATGGTCTCTCAGTGATACATGCATAAGAGACTTCGAATTCCCAAGGATTTCGAGTAAGGGAATATGGACCTGTGCCCTTTTCCTTTACAGGTGATGAAGAAACCAAGCCTGAGAAATAATTTATACTAAACAGATCGGCACTGAACTCGGCTCTCCATTGTCCAGCAAGTGGCGAGCCAGCATGTAAATCACAACAAGAAGTGTAGGATTCATTCTGATTTTTAGAAAATGAAACTAGTGGCAATAGGGAAGCGGGATTAGAAGACTGAGCTTCTGGGAAGATGTAAGGTCAAACCAAAGGCTCTTGTTCTTTTCCCTACGTCCATTGCGTCTGGGATTGTTTTGCTGTCCTTACCATCCAATCCCCTTCCCACCATGGCGTTTTCCACTCTATCCACCCCCAGCCTTCAACTGCAGCTGTGTTCACTGAAGTCACCAGCTTGACCCCGTTGACCTTCATACTGCTTGATCCAGTAGTCAGCTCGCAAGCCTTTCTTGACTAGATTATTCAGCTGCGTTTGAGGCCACTGGCCACCCGTTGGTCCTTTAAACTTCCCAGGCCCTTGGCTATCTGGATCCCATTCTTCTCTCCTCCTTTACTTCTCTGGCTTTTCGTGCTCTGGCTCTGTCCTGGCCTCTTCTGCAGCCCCTGGTCCTTCAGGACTGAGTCCCGAGGGCCCATACTTTGATTCCATGCTCTATCGTCCTTCCTGGGTTCTCACTTCCAACTCCATGCTGTGGGACTCCTGGATTTCTGCCGAGCCCAGAATTTCTCCCAGAGTTTCAGGGTTAAAACCCAAATACCTACCAGGCCCTGGGCTAACCCCAGAGTTTGATTTTGGGAGTTGAAAACAATTCCTCAGCAAGTGGAAGCAATTTACAAGCAGTAAATGGGGTGCCTCCTGTTTTTACTTATTTTACTATTGCCACTGGCAAAGTATTCGTAGCCACTCATATGCTATATTCGATTGCCAGGAATTCAATAACTCTGCACTGCAGACCCTTTGCGGGCCAGTCGTTGTGCTGGGCGAAGTGCTTATAAGCTAACGAGGTCAGGGGCAGTGATAATAAGGCAAAGTCACAAACACCTGTCATTAAAGACAGAGAACGTGACACAGTGCGGGAGAGAGCAGTCTCATCCCCAAGGCCAGGCAATGCTTGTGTTTCCTTTCCCTCTCCTTTATCTTTTCCCAAAGGAGGAAGGTTTTGTTGTTGCTGTGTAGATAGAGAGAATCGGCTGATTGTTTTTGAATTCTTCCGCTTGAAGTTTTTTGTGCCTTTCTGTGGTCCTCGGTTGTCTTTAAAAGCAGTCAGTGCCGTGGCTGTTCTAGACTCAGAACAAATACAGATCCTTAAATGGACTCTCATGTTAACGACTGTAATAACAGCCCCCAGCGCTGCTGGCATGCCAGGAACGTTTGCGTGCAGTAAGTACTGAGGGACCCCGCTACCTGCCGGGAGTCAAAGAAGCCCTGTCCTCTTGTCCCTTCCTGGGTTTCGTGGATTCAAAGCCAGGCAGTCAGGATGAAGCAGACCTGGTCAGAGTAGCCAGCTGGGAAACCGGTTTGCCCAGCTGTGTGTCCAGAATGGGGAGGGAAGGACCCCTGAGGGCCTTTGGACATGGAGCCCGTCTCCAGGCAGCTCTGGCCCAGTGTCCAGCGGAGGGCAGTGGTGTGCAGACTGTCGCACAGAGCCCTGTCCCTGACAGGGAGTGTCAGCCTCTCTTGCAGGAAGTGGTCCTCCACAGAGCACATAGCTTAGCTGGGGAAAGGGTCGGGTTTGGTTACCTTTTGCTCAGTCTCTTTCTTTTAGGACGGAGCCGAGGCTCTTATTTGCTTGCCAGGAACTTCCCGACCGGTTTAATTCATTGCTTACTTACCCCGCACCCCTTCGGTGTCAGTCACGTTACCAGGTGCGCTATAGTGAAAACAAGGACAGGCACGAGACGCTCGCATGCTACTGAGAGCAGAGGAGGGCGCTAGGGTAAGGCAGGTTTGCAAATAATCAAACTGAATGCAGAAATAGGCGTTGATGGGGGCACCTAACACAACAGGACCCAGCACACTGGGATGCAAGCGAGTCCGAATGTTCCCTGCCCTCCCGCGTGTTAGGGGTGCGGTGGAGGTGTGACTGGATGAAATGTCACAAGCAGTTCCTCCTGGTGTGTCTGTGGGGGCAGCGCAGAGCTGACCCCCAAGAACCCACACTCAACCTTCCCAGATTCTGTGATCAGCAGCCCTGGAGTTGCCGGAGGGACACTATAAGAATAAGGACTACTTTGAGGCTGGGGGTGGGGCGGGGCAGGGAGGGAGGGGCCAGAGCGGAGGTAGAAGTCACCCTAAGAAACTGAGCCCCTTCCCAGAGCCACGTATTAGCATCCTCGTGCCCTCCGCACCTACGCAAGCATCCTCTAGGTGCGTTTCAGAGCTGTCTCTCTCTGTCCTGTTACACCCCGCTCCAGGAGTGCTGACAGTTCCACACTTTGGGCAGGTAATGATCCCTTTAAGGTGAAGCAGACTAAAGCTGAATGAACACACCTCAAAAAACAATAGGGGGGGAAGCCTTGTTTTTTCCAAGGGTATTGAGGGAGAACAGGCTCCGACTGAGCCTTGGGAATGGGAAAGGCCACCCGCAGTGCTGCCTCCTCTGGGGAAAGGTGGGTCAGGCCAGGTCACAGGCTGCCCAACCCCGGGTGCTCCGTGCTCTGTGCTCAGGCCAAAGGCCAGGACACTGAGATTCCAGAGGCTCCTGGCTTGTCAGTTTCATCTGAAACTGATTAAAATGAAATGCAAACCCAAGTAACTGGGAAGAAAAGATCGGGATTTTACCCCCACCTTCTCCCCTTCTTCCTCCTGAGTACACTGCGCTCTGGCCTGGGTCCCATCACCGCTCAGGTTTCCCACATGCCCATGAAGGCTGGAGAATGGCCCCATTGTGGACGGGACAAACCAAAATAGCAGCATCTTCTGTTCTCTGCCTCAGGGACATTCACTCCAAACCCCAGAGTCCCAGATGTGGACAACAATGGCGGTTGTTGTTGCAAATTAGTGATCCTGGAACAGATGAGAGGCAGGTAGTCGGAAAGCAGCCAGCACGGTGGGTTGGGCTGTGGGGAGAGAACAATTAGGCAGTTACTTCATTAACCCAATTAGCCCTCCCTGGCAGGAATTGTGGGGAAGGTGGGGAGAGGGGACAACCAACTGGTGGGGGGTGATGGGGGCTGGGAGGTGGGGAAGTGGGAATCGATGCTGTGACCAAAGTGTTAGGACTAAAACTTCAGCTATTTCTAGACTGGTTAGTGCTATTTTTATCATTTTTTAAATGCTCTGGATTTTTTTTTTTTTTTTTGAAACTATGCTCTGGAGCATTTGGATGAATGGTGTTTGCGTTAATTAATAAATCAGATGACATCTCTACTTAGCAGCAGGCTCTGCCGTGGAAACTCTCTGGGTGGCCTGAGAAATGGTAACTGTGGACTCCTGATTGATTGCAACTGTCATGTCCCCAGTCATTTGGTCCAGCCTGTCAATCACCACGGCCTGAGCACCTGCCTGGCACTCACTGGGGTTTCGTGCGGGGAGGGGAGCGGACACAACGCAAAAAAGGCGATGAGTGTATGCACGGCTAGTTACCATAGACAGCGTTCACAATTGAGTTACAAAATTCTGCTGAGCAGAGGAGGGGCAGGTTAACTGAGGGCCGGTGTCCAAAAAAGCCACACAGAGGACCTGGGTGTTGAAGGTAAGGGTCAGATTATGATAGATGGAATCTCTAGGCTCTCAGATATACAGAGTGTGTGAGCAAAGGCACAGAGACAGGCTTTAGGGAGCAGGTCCAGCCCTTCCCTAGTAGGAGGTTGGGGTCCCCAGAATCTGGTGGGCTTAGTGGCAGAGATGCCTAGAGAGGCCAGTTGGGAAAGGGGGCGTTGGAGTGAGCAGCAGCAAGTGGAAAAATGGTAAGCAAGGTCTTCCCACTGTCTGTCTTGACTTTCTTTTTTAGAGGCCATGGGTAAGGACCTGGCCCAAGAGCTTAGTGTGGCCACCTGGGGTCGCAGGAACCAGGACACTGATACCCACAGCCTTCATCACAGTGAGTAAAGGGAGACAGGGAATCCTACCAAGCTCAGTGCACTGGGACACTGGGAGGACAGATGGGGAAGATAAGCCCAGCCCCGGGGGAAATCATGGCAGGGAAGGCGCCTGTCCTGTCTCCTTCCCCACCCAGACCTGGGAGCCATTGTCCGCCAGCTCCCCCAGCCTCTCTATTATCATTCCCCCCACACGTCATCAGATGCTCACCCAATGTCCCTCCTTGGCTCTGTCCCCTTCTCACCCTAGCCAGCCTCCCAGCCACTGTGAAAGAGAAAAATAGTAAAACATGCAAGGCTTTTGTCTTCAGGACAAAGATGAGGTGTCCTATGTCTCTAGTGATGGACCAGTGGGAAGCCGTGTGTCTGGTCAGTAAAGCTTCTGCTAAAACTTGCTCCTCTTTACGGTGCGTCTTCAGGGACACAGGGCTGGGTGGGCAGACGCTGACCTTTGTAACCGAACACCCCAGACAGGGCCCTGCAGAAAGTACTGCTCGGTAAGTATGTGCTGCCGACCAGCATGGCACATATGGAGAAACTACCTCCCACCAGTTTTCAGAAAAACGTCCTTCTCTAATCACTGACCAGTGAAATTTCTGTATCTCCAGAGACAGCTCAGGCCCGTATGTGGAGATCTATGGAGCTGTCGTACGCATAGGGTGTGGGCTGGGAAGCGCATCCACCTTGGTTTCCGGACCTCCTTTCTTCCAGGTGTGGGTCACTAACACACAGGGGCACAGCCTTTCTGCTTCCCTTTCTGACTTGAAGCCTCCCAGGCTCCTAGAAGGCCTGCCTTCCTTCCCTCCTCTTTCCGCGCAAGGCTGGGGTTGTCTGTGCATGAAGGATGAGTGCGCTCTACTCTGTTTGCCCCAACCACACAGTACCTGCCTGTTCTCAGAGCACCAGCTCATAGTCACCCCATCCCCTTTTCAGGTTTCATAACTGCGCAGAAATTGCACCTGGTCCTTCTTGACCAGGGGCTGCAAGGATGGAGGCCAAGGAGAAGCCCTCCTGGCTGGTTCGCCCCCCTCCCTGCTCAAGCAAGTCCAGATCCCTGAGGCTCCTGGGGTTTGAGAGGCTGACTCACACTGTGGAGCTGGAAAGAGCCTGGAGCCGTCCCTCTTCTAACCAGGAAGACACAACAGACCTCAGGTCCACCCATGGGCCTAGGTAGGAAAACTCATCAGGGAGGGCAAGGCAGAGCAAAAGCAGTGGTGTGGCGCCCGGACAGCTTCCCAGAGCGCCCAGCAGCGGCCCTGGCGCACCTCCCAGATCTGCTCAGCCAGGAGGCCCAGGCTCAGCCCTAAGCAGGCCCGGGCAGAAGTGGCCGTGCAGCTTGCCCTGACCTTGGAGCTCCCTCACTACATGCACAAACAGGCCTCTAGGAAGCCTCCTGACCTCCTGGGGTAGGGGGGCAGTTAGGACAAGTGTCCGTTGATGGCTGTGCCATTTTCTGGTGCAGTTCCAGGTGGTGGATGCCACCACCTCGCCTCTGTCCACAGGCAGAAGCCAAGAGGCCTCAAGGGAGACGGCTGCTTTGAAGCTCCCAGCGTTGAACTGCTGCGGCCTAGCTTGATGTCAGGAAGCCTTACAGCTGCTCTGCACCAGCAGAGCCTTCTCCCCGCTGACTTGGGGCTTTTTGGATCAGGGTGTTGGTGAAACAGTTTTGGCAAGAGCCTTGGTGGCGGCTGCCAGGAGGAAACTGAAGGGAGATAATTAGACCTGGTAACTGGTTTGCTTTTGACTTTCTCAGCTGGGCTGAGAGAAGAAGACACAGAAGAAAGTTGGTCTCTGGGCCCAAGGCAACACTGTCCACAGCTAGTACAGCACTGCCTGTCACGTCTTGTCTTGCCCATCTGTCTGGCTGTGAAATGATTCTCTCCAGCCCATTTTGCCCCCAACACAGCAATGAAGGTTTACCACACGCAGGTCCAGGCTCACCAGGTCCAGGCTCACCCAGGTCCATGCTAAGCCTGGGCCACGCTAATCCCAGGCATCTCAGAACTTTGAACCCAAGGGTGCTCTTTAGATGGAGTTACCCAACTCTGTCTCCACGTATGAACCCTGGTATCCTGTGGGGTCTATTGCAAAGGACTTCAGTAAACGTTTTTGTTTCTGGGCAGAGCTGACTCATCATTTCCGCCAGAGAAGTTTGTGCGCTGGGTGGTTTCCAGGCCCCCATCCCTCCAGTTGGCCATTGCTCCCAACCAGATGGCTCATATTAGATCTCAATTTGCAATGTGCCACCCTTTGTGGTCACATGTTCTGGATTTGTCCCAACCTGAGCAGCTGATTCACTTGGATGTTCCAGGAAGTCCTCATTGTGTGATTTCACCTCTTCGCATCAGCATGGAAGCTTTGGGGCAGAATTCCCGCCTTTGTGGGGAACCTCCTGGTCCTAAGCATAGACACAGAAGTGTGGTCCTGGGAGAGTGAAGTTGGACCTCAAGCTGAGTCCCCAGGAGCTCTGCGTTGGGTCCTAAGGACCCAGTACTGCTCTGGGGAGGAGGGCTGGTTCCTCCCAGCCCAACTGAGGATGGACTAGGTTGCAATCAGTGATCTGTTCTGTGGCCCTTAATATCTTGGGTCACGGACGAGGAAAGAATTCATGACTGGTTTGAGTTCTGAGAGTTTAGGTTTAGACAGGATGGCTTTCCTCTGGCTTCCTCCTTTCCAGTTACTTGGAGATTTATTCACTAGATACTTACCGAGCATTTACTGCATGCCAGATATTGTGCTTAGGGCTTGGGAATAAGGATGAAAAGATAGTTCTTGCCTTCAAGCACGTGCTGACTAATGCCTGAGACAGACAGGCACTTACAACAAAGTAAATGAGAGCTGATGTAGCATGGTGATCACGAGCCCAGACTTGGGCTAGACCGCCTGGGCTTGTATCCCTACAAGCAGTGTGGGCCTTGGGCAAATTACTTACCACAGTGCCTCCGCTTCCCCACCCGTAGAATGGGAACAAGGATACCTACTTTAGTGTGTTATGGGGATTAAATTAGTAAATAGATTTAAAGTGTTTAGAACTGTTGCAGGAATAGTGAGGGTGGTACCTGTTTGAGATGTTTTCAAAGCTGTAGCATCCACAGGTCTAATTGGACGGGGATTTAAGAGGAAGGAAGAGTCACGTATAAACTCCAGGATTCTGGGAGCTGGACGTGTGCACCGGGAATGCTGTACTTGAGTCCAGGGTCCACTACAATATAAATATGTAGTTAACCTTGACTAATTATGGTCTCAGTCTGATCCTTGGTAAAACAGGTACAATCATATCTTCCCTTCTAACCTCATTAGGAGAAAGGAAGAGAAACCAAGATTTGAATCTACTGCATACCAGATGTAGTTTTGTTCTGAGCATTGGGAGGAATAACAGTAAAATGTGTTATATTAAGAAAAAAACATTGTGAACTGTAAAGTACAACACCCAAGGTAACTGTGATCTTTCCCTCTACTTTCTCCCACCCTCCTGGCCAGTCACATGGATAACTGAGAGATGACAGAGAAGAAGGCCCTTCGGTTCTCCTTTAATAATAGCAGGCACCGCCATGGTAGTCTTTTGCTTCTACGTGACTCACCTCATTTCCATGCTATTTCGTTCCTGATTACCACAGCTTTGTGACCCCACAGGAGGTGGGCGATCTGGGAGCACCAAGAAGCTGAGGGACATGTGCTGAGCTTCTCAGAGGAAGAGTTTCATGGATGGGGCCATCAGATGGGGCGGGGTGGGGCGGGGCACAAACGTCCCCCAGCGCAGACCCAGGTTCCTCCAGGTCCTGGAGGAGCTGAGCATCCCACTCCTATGAGCTTGTCCTGTGTCACCGGGCTTCTGCTAAACATGAGTGTGTCAATGGAAGTGGGTGAGGAGGTTCCCATCCTTTGACTGAGGGGAGAGGCTAGACTAGGGGTAGAGGTTTGGGGGGGGGGGGTAGTCAGTCTTGCTGTTGGCTCCCTATCACAAGCGACCCTCTCATGTCCTGGAGAGGTTTCTGGGCAAGGTTTCTGAGTTCCACCAAGATTACAGCAGGCAGGCTGGCCTGGCAACGGTGTGGGGGAGGAGTCTGCCGCAGAGTTCACAGCTGTCAGGCCTCTTTGGGAGACAGGCCAACACTAACGGGATTACTATCTGCTGCCCTGATATCTGCCAGGAAGTTGTGAAATGCCATTTCAAGGACCCTACCCCAGGGAGTCAGGGAGTGTGTGGGCTGATTTGGCCGAAGCAAGAATTTTGGGGGAAATGGGTTCGTTTCCGTAGAGCTCTGTTAGTCCCTTTGAAGAACAGAAGCTCTTAGATCAGCAGTGGGCAGGCAGCTGGTCAGCTCTCTGAAGCCTGTGGCCTTGGGTGGGGACAAGAGATGGTCCCCTGGCAGGGTGGGAGATGGCACAGTGACATGAAGGAACATGTGGGCTGAGTGCCAGGGACCAGAAAGCAACTCCCTGGCTCTCTCCTCAGCCTCTCCCACGCCTCTGACAACCCTGGGCTATAAGGTCAAGAAGGGACCATCTAGGATCCCTCATCCAACCCTTTCAATGGCCGGAGGAAAACAGCCCTGAGCTTAAGGTCCCCATTCCTGGTTGGAGGCCCTGCCCGATCTCTCACCCAGTCTGAACCTCACTCTTATCTGCTTACCTTGCAAAGTTCTCTTGAGGATCAATTCAGACAGTGGCTGTGGAAATTCTTTGTACATTGTCAATAAATGGAAGACATTGCTCCAGACTCAGCATCTGAAGCCCAGAGGGTAAGAGGAGCCGAGTGCAGCCTTTTGGGCCTGATTCTTCGGCTCTGCCAGTCTAGCCCTTCTCCCAAAGGCAGACAGGAGACCTTTCCATGGACTCTCCTTCTACCTTCCTCTGTTCTGAGCAGCCTGGGTCTCATTGGTGGTCTGGGGACCTAGACAAAAGGAGTTTGCAAAGATCATAGAGCCGGCTGGGCTTCCTGTCGGGATAGGTTTACCAGTGGGCCCCCAGCCACTGGTCTTAGGACGGCATGGAGGCTCCCCAGGCCAGGGACCAAAGGGAGCCCTGTTTTCAGCAGGGTTTGTGTTTACCACATGACAGTGTCTTTACCTTTCATCTAGCAAGAGTGAGTAATCTATTTAGGATATTTAACCAAAACCAGACATTACCTCACTGGTGTCTTATCTAAAGCTGCTCCAGTCTTCCCATTAATTCCAGTGATTTGGGGTCTCTCACTGCGGTAAGTGGCCAGGGAGACAGCCATAGGCTCTTTTTCTCTGAGTAAAGGGATTCGCAGAGCACACAGCTGGGAAGCCCTCTCCTGGTGTTGGTCATCAAGCCCTCTCTTTTCCCTAGTAAACGTCTGTTTTCTTCATTCTGAGGACATAGCAAAGGAATTGACCCCGGCCCATCCGCCAAACCATCCCGACTCTAACCAGGTTGAGACTCTGACCTAAGGGTTAGAAGGAGTTATATGAGTGAACTCCCACCAGCCTCATGTGGCATCAGCAGGAAATACTAGCAGCAGGCACACCACCCTCTCTGAGGACAATTGCTATTTCCTCACAGAAGAGAAAGAGGGACTCAAGTATCGAGCAGCTCTCAAGTTGGGAGCAGCTGCCAGAGGTACAGGCCGGAGCAGGCATCTGCCATCTTTCCCCCGGTACAGAAAGGCCTGCCGGCTTCCTGGGAAAGGACCTGCTGATGGGTCAGCCGTGGACTTGCCCACAGGTTGTGTTCACGTAGGAAGGCCGGTTATCCCAGTCCCAGGCTAGGCAATGGTACCTCTGTGCTGTGCAGTAGAGAAGGCAAGGCCCTGTGAAAGATGACCTTGTACCCACCGTCACGATGTACTAGGGGATAGGAGGCGAGTAACTGTTTGTTTTGATGGGTGCCCTCATAGCATGTGATTACAGAAGACGTGACCGTAGGTATATAGATGTTTACTGAAGTGTATAGGCGCCAAATGACAGAGTTTGGGATTTGCTCAAAAATATGTTAGCAAAAATAAGGAAAGAAAAAAGGGACAGATAAATCAAGGTAGACAAAACTGTGTTAATAGTTGAGTCTGGGTAATGGATAATGTGGTTTCATTATACTGTTCTTTCAACTTTGGTGGTTGACTGAACATTTTTTTAAAGATTTTTATTTATTTTTAGACAGAGGGGAAGGGAAGGAAAAAGAGAGGGAGAGAAACATCAATGTGTAGTTGCTTCTCACATGCCCCCTACTGGGGACCTGGCCTGCAACCCAGGCATGTGCCCTGACTGGGAATCGAACCAGCAACCCTTTGGTTCACAGACCGGCACTCATTCCAATGAGCCACACCAGCCAGGGCTGAACACTTTTTTTATAATAAAAAAATTAAAGACACTATGACTAGTGCTAAAGGGCCAGTCATAGGCTGGGGAAGGATACTGAGACCACATTCAACTGACAAAGGATCCCTACCCAAAATATGTAAATAACGCTTACAAATCAGTGAAAACAAAACGAAACAAAACACCATCGATGTTATAGAAAAAAAGGGCATCGATTAGAACAAGCAATTCCTTTCCCAGAAGGACAAACTTGCATGGCCAATGTCTACACTCATCAGGAAAATGCAAATCAGAAAACAAGACTCCACTTTCTGCCCATAAAATTAGCAAACATTTGAAAGTCTGGCAATATCCAGCCTTGGAGGAGATGTAGAGTTTAAAACATATACTTAGAAAGCAATTTGGCAATATGTTAAAAACATGTATATCCTACAATCGAGGATTCTACTTCCGAATTCGTACCCCTCAGAAAATCTGGGTCAAGTGCACAGCATGTGTTCAGAACACCCACTTGGATGCCCATTACCGTGTTGCTTATAATAGCTACCACTGGGAAAAAAATGGAGAAATAATTTGTGACATAGTAGTATGATGGCATACTATTTAGAAGTTAAAATGAATGTATTTCATATGTATGACTATATATTTATACATAAAATTATGGATGAATTTCTAAAACATATGAATATTGAATGAAATAAAAGAAAATTGTAAAAGCATGTGTATGCTCTTATATCATGTATATGAACAATTGAAAACATCTACTGTGATATTTTTGGCTTTCTCTCTCTATGCCATTGGAGTACAAAAATAATTACCAGGGCCACAGAGCCATCAATGGGAGGATAGTGCTTATCTCTAGGGTAGGAGAAATATTTGTTTTTCTCTTTAGGGAAAAAATGTAAAAAAGGAATCTGAAGCAGATATATCAAAAGTGTGATATTTGAATATCTCGGTGTAGTTACAAGGTGTTTATTACATTGTTCTCTGTACTGCTCAGCATATTTCAAACACTGGATTGGCTAAAAATTTCCTTCGTTTTTTTCCATACGATGGCTCCAGTAGTGCTTAGTTGTCTTTAACTTCATTTGAAACAATTTTTTTTGTTAGACTATATTGTGACAGCTGTCATATCAGCATGCATTGAACAAAACTGACCGAAATTGGTGAATTTTTGTGTAGCCATTTTAATATTGAAGATGGAAGAAAATATAGAACATTTTTTGGCATATTTTGCCTTATTATTTCAAGAAAGGTAAAAATGCAACTGAAACACAAAGATTTGTGCAGTGTATGGAGAAGGTGCTATGACTGATTGAAGTGTCAAAAGTAGTTTGTGAAGTTTCATGCTGGGCATTTCTCTCTGGATAATGCTCCATGGTTGGGTGGTCAAGTTGAAGTGGAAAACGATGAAATTGAGACATTAATTGAGAATAATCAACCTTATACCACATAGGAGATAACTGACATCCTCAAAATATCCAAATCAATCAAGTTATTGGTGAAAATACACAATGTGTCTTTTATTTTACGGAAAATAGCATATGGACTTTTTGGCCTAACTCACATTTTGTAATTTAAAAAACAATTTCTTAATTGAAGTCCTAAGGCTCTTCCTTTCGAAATTCTGTCTTTCCCCATAATTTCAGATCCCTTGACTCCCCTTCCACGTCTATGAAAACGATTCCCAAATCTAATTTTCCATTCTTTCTCTCCCCAGCGTCACTTCCATTTCCATCCACTTAATGGCTAATTCTTCTATCTCAAATTCATCATCCAATTCAATTGTCTCACCCTCGACCGCTGCTGCCCCAGAGCAGCTTTCTTTTAATTTCCTGTTCTCTGTCATCGCGTCCTCAGTAAATGTTAGTTTTTATTTTCAGTAGTCCTTTCGACTTTTACCTCCTGCCATTGAGTTCACCATACACGGAACTGCCAGCTTGTCTTCTCGAAATTTTGTTTTGTTTTGTTTTCCTGAAATGCTGTCCCCCTCCCCCCAGAACTGTTGTTTTGCATCCATTATTCCAAAGCTCAGAAACCGTAGGGTGACCATTACCAACCTCAGAAGGTCCAAAATCCTGAGCCATTTCTGGGTCAGTCGCCTAATTGTTTCTCCTTCTCCGTTGCCCATGGTTGGCTGTCACTAAGCAGGCGGTACCACGACACAGTCATGCCACGTGTTCGTCCCATCTTCCTGCTGCCTGTCTTCCTGCATTTTCAGTCCTGAGATGCTTTTACCTCCCAGTTCCCAGCTCCAGTCAAAGGCCTTCTCAGCAAAGCCTTCCTACAGCTCTGCTGCTGGAGCCCTTCCTGCAGCCCCGCCCACGTGCTCCCTGCCTCGGGTTCAAGCCCAGGAGCACCTCCCTCCCCCTCCCCAGATCCCACTGCCACTGAGCTCAATTACTTGGCAGACCCAGCAAGCAGAGGTGGGACGCATAGACAGGCTTATCCATATGGCGTCTCATCCATATGAACACTGAATCAATCTATCTTCCCCCTTCCTTTTCTTTCTCCCAGTTTTTCTGCGGTGATACCAGCTCCAAAGCAGGCTGGCTTCATCAGACTTGCAGAGAGGGTAGGGTGCTGTTCTCTGACTTTTGGCCAAAAATGGATGAAAATGAGATTCCTGTAAGTGTAATATTGTATCAATTCTAAGATGCACATTTTTTTTCCCCATCTGAATATCTGAAATCAGGGTGCATTTGACAGTCAATGGAATATTTTTCTTTCTCGGTGGTATTTAAAAATGGAAGTGCATTTTCTATTGATGATATCTACAATTGGATGAAAAGAGATACACAGGAACATATTTAAAATACATACAAAATGCAACTAAACGGCATTTACTGTTTGTTAGGAACATCAACTACCAGTGCGAAAGATGAGATTTTTGGAACATCGCTCTAGGCGTGTGTACTTTTGAGAAAATGGTTCCAGATCAGCGTTCCAGCACATTGGCACAAGAGCGGCACTGTCTTGTCTATTCCGCCGTATTTTGTAAACTGTTAGAGAGCGGAGACTCCGAGGAAGATCTGCCTGGGTGTTCTCTATGTAAAGAGCAACAAAGAATAGACATAAAGCCCTACACGCAGAGATTCTGAGCAGCAGGTTTGCAGGAAGAAAGCGACTGACCCATGGCCCCCAAGGTGATGTACCGGTGACGATAACTGAAGCCCCGGCGCTGGTGATGACCTACTACGCACGCCCTCTTTGTGCATGCTTCTCACCAGGACCACCTGGGTTATCAAGCAGGCACCTGGGCATGTGTGTGACGACAGAGGAGGCCCCACAGCTTGGTCAGGAGTTCACTGCTATACCTTTTTCCCTTTCCCGATCCACTTCACACCTGCTCCCAGATCACTGCCACCAGGGAGGTAGGAAGACCAGACTCTTCCATTGTCCTCTGTCACCTCCTCATACCACTTCTCCCAACCCTTGGTGAGGCTCTTCACTCAGGCCACTGTCCCTCACTGGTCAACTTCTGTCCAAATGACTTAGGCAGTGAACCCCCTGGGGTGAACCGTCTGGGTGGTCTGGGAGACGCTGAATGCGGTATGGGGACTCCATCAATTATTAACCTTTGTAACTGTAAACTCAGGGGGCTCTGAGTAAGCAGAGAGGGAAGGCAAGAAGGGATTTGAAAGCAACACACACACACACACACACACACACAAGGAGTTTTCTCAGTGCCTTTGTCACGTGGTTTCTGTTCTGCCTATTTCTCAGCTTGACTGCTTTTGCAGTCCTAAGTGGGGCTGTTGCCAACTCAGCCCTGGATGCTTGGGCAGGGGACTGGCTGAGGCGAACTTTTCTGGTCAATGGAAGTAGTGAGGGAATTGTGGGTCCTCCTAAGGAGCTGGTGTGAGCCCAGGGATGGTGGAGACAGCCAAGGCGTGGTGAGAAGGCCATGCTGATGCAGAAAGTTCTGAGCTCAGGGGATCACTCTGTGCACACAAGCCCTTCCACGTGACACCCCCTCGTGTACCCTCCACCCCTCTCACTGGCGCTGCCCGGTGAATGGAGGTCAGGGAATACTATTTCGAGCGCTGAGAGAGGGACAGGAGGCTGGTGGATAGATCAGCCTGCTGTGGGAGGACGAGGAACAAAGGCATCATCGGGCTGTGCTGAGCGCAGATGCCGTTCTTTGACCTTCACTCCCGTTGCTGCATCGCTCCTGGGCGTTTTATCTTTGCCAAAACCACAGTGGGAGGAAGCTACTGAGACAAAGAGGTGACGGTGGAGCCAACTTCTATTTCTGGCCTGTGGCTGACCCTGGCCAGTAACCTTGAGCAGGTCACTCGCCCCTCCCTAGGGTGATTATACCGGATTCCAACCGATGTCAAGGAACTCCTGTGAAAATTGTTAAGTGGAGATTTTTTAAGTGCTTCGAGATCTTAGAAGAGATATACGAACAATATCCCTGTGTTTTTGGTCAGCGTCACGGGCTACCCTTGAGATCGGGCTCTCCGTGTGCTTGCTCTGCTCTCTCCTGGTTAGCAAGCCCAGGACACACTTCAGATTAGTAACAAAAATAGCAAACGTTGATTGAGTGTTCAGTATATGTGGGGCACTTTAGTTTAGTGCTCACAGCAACCTCATGAAGTACAGGTGAAGAAAGTCCAGAGACGTTAGGTAACTTTCCCAGGGTCACACAGCCAATGGGCCAAAGCCAGCCTGAGTCCAGAGTCTGCCCTCATCCATGACACTGGAGCATCTTTAATAACCAGGCAACTCATCATTAGTGAGCACTTACTCTACATTCTGCACGAGCCAGGGGGTGTTAGACAGGGAACTGTACAAACAGACAGGAAGGAGACAGACAGAGGCTAGGTGCTACATTGGTGATGCCCTAGTGCTTTTGGAAAGCTGGGGAAAGAGGATCAGTGTGGGCTGGACTTTTGGGAAACTTTCAGGGAGAGAACGAGGCTCGAGCATTCCTGTGTATTTGGTTGTGGGAAACCGGGAGTGAAGAAAGGACAATTTCAAGGTCAAATCTGGGACCCGCCGCGTCCACTGTCCTCAGACTAATTAGGAATGCACTCTGGCTCTTGAAGTCTCTGCGACGCTCTGCACACGTCGTGCCCTTTAAAGTGTCACCAAGCTGTATGTCAATTACATCTCAATTTTAAAAAAAGAAACCTACCCAAGTGCTTTTGGCCACGGAACACTTTTTTTAGAACTTGCGTCAATAATTCATAGACTTCCAATTTTGGGAACCACTGATGTACAGGAAAGCACCTCGCTGGCAACAGAAGTAGTTTACAACCGTAAAACAACTTAAAGTCAAATTTGCGGAACATTCAGTGTAACTTCCGCTGTTACAGCCCCCACTCGGCATCAGTGCTCTTTTGACAGTTGATCCTCACCCCACCCCCGCCATGTGTACCATCTTAGTACCCTAGCCGCACTGCAAGTATCTCAGATGCAAATACTTGGTTGGTATATCTTCTTTTTTAATGTTTAAAAAAATTTATTGATTTGAGAGAGAAAGAGAGAGAGAGAAGGAAACATCAATTTGTTGTTCCCCTTGTTTATGTGTTCATTGGTTGATTCTTGCATGTGCCCTGACCAGGGATTGAACCTGCCACCTTGGCTCATTAGGATGATGCTCTAACAAACTGAGCCACCCGGCCAGGGCAGTTGGTATACTGTTTTATACCCTATGGCTCCTAGCCCATCCTTTGGCTAAAGAGTGTCAATAAATAATGAGTATATGTTGGTTTGAAAACAGAGAGCAGAGAGAAGAAAATGAAGAAGAAAACCACCAGACTTGGAATGATAGCCATGGTTGGCAAGTCACAACTGGTTATTTAGTTGTTAATTGCTACTCATCAATCAGTACTGTCAGAAAGACCAGAAAATTGTTAAAAATGCAAAATAATGTACCTTTCTGTCATGGCTTTGATTGGAGCTGGAGCTACAGTTAGAAGGAGCAGCTTTGGGGCCTGATCCCTAAAAACCTCTTCTTTTACTAGCTTTGGCCGAACGGGGTGGGGGTGACTGGGGCGGCTTCGGCCATGGACCTAGTGTCTGAGTGAGCCTAAGCACCCCGGGGTCAGCACAGTGCCACTGCTGCCACACAACTAGTCAAGCAGGGTGGGACCTGCAATTAAAAGAGACACTCTTGGCCTCGGGCGTGGTACTCTGGGTGACCATGCCGCCCTCCCTGTCTCTTTGGCCCCAGCGCCCTGGGTTGGAGAGAGTGCCACTTGAGAGGTTGGGGACTTTCAGGCTCTGAAGGCCTGTTATTCTTAAATTCAGGTTCTTCCCACCCTAACTCCCACTGGGAGAAGCAATTCATCAACCACTTGTGCTGACACCTCAGAGGCGGCTCAGTGCAAATGGGCAGGGACCTCACCCCTGTTTTAGGAGAAGAGGGGCGGGGGTGGGGTAGAGACTTTGCTCTGGATAAAGATATCTCTGGCCACTGTAGCTTTGGCTACCCAAAATTCTGGCTCTTGTGGGTGGAAAATTGATCTTGTTTCTTTGTTTTGTTCTTCTTGGTCAGATTCCCAGTGTGGGTCTTGCAGCGTTGTACCCTGGGGTCAGATCCACCCAAGCTCAGTCCTCCCTGGGCCTGGAGATTCCTTTAGCCCCCTCCGCCCTTCTGGCCCCAGGAAAGCCATGGCTGCTCCCCAGGCACAGACAGCAGGAGATGGGTGAAGGGCTGAGAGAGATTCCTGCAGAGCCCTACTGGGTACCTCTGGCCACCTCCACTTCTGGCAGCTATTTAGAAAAGACTGGAAGGAGGGGGTGGAGAGAGATTCAAAGCCTTGAAATTGGATCTGTGGTTGTTTTTGTGCTAAAACCTAATGCATCCCCGCCCACCACCTGGCTTGCCTGTGCCCTTGAAGTTGCTGGCGGGCTGCAGTGACCCCTGAGGAGCTGCTGCGGAGGTGGGCTGGGTGCACGTGTCAGGGCTCCATCCTCTGCTTGCAAAGCACTCAGGGACCAGCACCGTCCTCGCTTTGGCCTGCGCTGTGGATCCATGTGAGCCCTCCACAGCAATGCTGAGCCCTGCCTTAGCTTCCCGTTTAGCTGCCCGCTGACTGCCGCAGGGCCTTGCTCACAACTGCTCCCAGTAAATGCTGCTGAAAGACGGGGCAGGAGCTGGGGGTCAGCAGGCTGTTTTTAAATCCAGTGTTGAGGGGCAAGTGTCAGAATCCTCACCTGTATCCTTAATTTCTCCGATGCCTGCTACAGAGCCAGGGAGGTAGCCACCACGCCACCTGTCTCACCCACGGGGGGGGGGGGGGGGGGGGGGGGGGAGGGAAGGAAAGCTGCCCTGGGGGAGGGGTTGTGCATGTGGAGGGCTTGGCCTGGGAGACTTTGGCCCCACCCACCTGGCCACAGGCTATCTTTCTTGTGACTCCCCTTTCACCTGCGCATCCTGCCCATCTGGTCAACCTACTGCCCGTCCTGCCCGAGGGGAAACACCACCTGGTGGGCGGCAGCCTCTCCCTTGAATGAAATCTCGAGGCCACATCAGGGGAAGCAGGGGGCCCAGTTGGCAGGGTACAAACAGCACCCTCAGGGAGCTCAGGGGGCCTGGCTTCCCACCCAGCACAGCTTGCAGTCAGCTCTTGTGGCCCACGTACTTCCGGAGACTTTCTAAGCCGGGCAAAAATGTTTGACCACTGCCTCCTCTTGGGGCTCCAATGGTTTTAACCTCGACAATGTAGGTCGCTGGGTGGTTTTTCAGAGTTCCTGTACTCCTGACACACACAGAGGCCAGCGTTTGCTGTGCCCTTCCTCTGTGCCCGCCGTAGGCCAGTGTGTCCTTGTATTATTACCTCGTCTGACCCTCACAACAGCTCCACGAGGCAGGTTCGGTGATCATCCCAACTGTACGGACGAGCTAACTGAGATTACAGAGGGTGAACAGCTTCTCCTAAGATTGTACAGCCTGTCCGTGGGGGAGCTAACTGTCTGCGAGGTGCCATGTTAACAACCACATGCCGGTCTCACGTATACGAGGACTTTCCCTTGTCCTGGACTAAAGCCTTTCCCTCTCACCGAATCTGGGTCGTGGGTATAATTGATCTAGCACAGGGGCAGCAGACTGTGGTATACAGGCCAACCTAGCCATCACCTGCTGTCCTCAGGCCTGCACAAGAATGTAATTTTGCATTTATTTATTTATATTTTCTCTTTGTGTAATGGGTTGTGAAACACATACACACATACTGAATTGTACCTGTATAATGGCTAAGATGGTAAAATATCTATCTGGCTAGGGCTTTAAATGCTTTCCAAAAAAAATTGTGGTAAAAACACATAAAAATTTACCCATCTTAACTTTTTTTTTTTTTGGTTGTTGTTGCAGAAAGCTTTATTGTTTCTATTTAGTCCAAGGCATGGGAGAGGCTCCGGGGTGGTGAGAGGCTGCCTAGTGGTTGCAGGGAAATGCTCAGACAGGAGCCAGACCCCAGGGGGACACACCGGGGCCCCTCAAAGGCCTCTAAGCTCTACAGGCTCCTACTGGTGCTTGAGGGTGAGCCTTTCAAAGAGATAGTCGCCCAGCCAACTCTGGGGGCTGGCCAGCCGGCGGAGGTGAGCCAGGTGTCACCAGCTTCTTGATGGGTTTCACCTGTTCACCCAGGAAGTGGTTCTCCAGGAAGTCAGAGCTGGGGGTCTGCATGGGCAGAACCCAGGGGTCTGAGTCAGGTTCTTCTCCAGGGTTACGGCGGCTTCCACGGCATCCTGAGTGTCGCCCCACTCATCGTGAGACGGCCCCTGCACGTCCTGGAAGAGGGCGCAGCCGCCTCGCTGGTTTTGCAGCTTTAAGAGATGGTGGGCGCCCTCGAGTGTCTCCTCGGCCAACTCTTGGAAGAAGTGGCCCACGCCCTCCAGGCCACATTGTCGTGGTGGAAACAGAAGCCCAGAGACAAGTAGATGTGGGAGGCCTGCAGATGCAGGCTGACTGGTGGGTGGATGGGGCCTCCACCTGCGTGGAATGCCTCTGATGAATTTGGGGGCTCCTGGCTGCTCGGCAATACGGAGCTGGCTGGTGTCGGAGGCTGAGGATGATTGAGCTGGTTCCGAAGGTGGTGACTGGAAAAGAGGCTGGAGGCTGGTCGGAGGCTGGAAGAAGGGGTGCCCCTGGTCTCTTCCCCTCAAACACTGTTGAAACAAGAGACAGATTCCGGGGACTGTGCAAGGCCTGCTGTAGCTTAACCATTTTTAACTGCAGCGTTCGGTAGTGTGAAGTATATTCACATTGTTGTGAAACAGATCTCCAGAATTTTTTTGTCTTGCACAACTGAAACTCTATACCCGTTAAACGTCTCTCCCCTTCTTCCTTCCACCAGCCCAGGGCCGTCGCCATTCCACTTCCTGTCTCTATGAATTCGACTACTTTAGGTAGCTCATCTAAGTGGAATCTAGGGTATTTGTCTTTTGGTGACGGGTTTATTTCATGTCGCATAATGCCGTGTTTCATGTTGTAGGATTTCCTTCCTTTTAAAGGCTGAATATTGTTTCACTGAATGGATATAGCACATTTTGTCTGTTTATCCGTCGGTGGACGTTTGGGTTGCTTCCACCTCTTGGCTATTGTGAAGAGTGCTACTGTGAACAGGGTGTGCAAACATTTCTTTGGGATCCTGCTTCAATCCTTTTGGCTGCAAACCCGGAAACGGAAGTGCTGAATCTATGTTCAATGTTTGAGGAACCGCCATAGTGTTTTCTATTGTAATTGTGCCCATTTCCTAACCCTACCGACGGTGCCCGTGATCCCGGTCGGTAGCCATGGTCCTGGTGTCTCCACATCCTCACCTGACTTGTTGTTTTCAGAGCGTGTGTGTGTGTGTGTGTGTGTGTGCATTTTGACAGCAACCATCCTAACGGGTGTGATCTCTCACTGTGCTTTTGATTTCCATTTCTCTGATAATTAGTGGTGTTGAACATCTTTTCATATGCTTGTTGGCCTTTTGCATGTCATCTTTGGAGACGTACCTATTCAAGTCCTATGCCTGTTTTTCCATTGGGTTCTTTGTGTTTTTTGTTGCTGAGTTATAGAAGTTCTTTATATATTGTGGATATGAACCTTTTATCAAATTTGTGACTTACAAATTTTTCTCCCCTTTCGTAGACTGCGTTTTTGACCCGTTGATTGTGTCCCTTGATGAACACATGTGGTCTCATTTGTCTGTCTGCTTCTGTTGCTTGTGCTTTTGCTGTTCTGTCAAAGAAATCCAGTTGCAAACCAGCGTCACAAAGCTTTGCCGGATGTTGTCTTCTGGGAGTTTTATAGTTTTGGGTATTATGTTGAGGTTTTGAAACAATTTCGAGTTAATTTTTGTGTGTGGTATCAGGTAAGGGTCCACTTCATTCTTTCGCAGGCGGATATCCGGTTTTCCCAACATCATTTTTTTTTTGAAGAGACTCTTTTCTCCATTGAGAAGATGGTACATTTTATGTTATGTGTATTTTAACACATTTAAAACTATATAGTCTTTTTTTTTTTAATCCTCACCCAAGGATATGTTTTTTATTTGTTTTTCTAAGTTGATTTTAGGCAGAGAGGGGAAGGAAGAGAGAGGGAGAGAGAGAAACATCTATCGGTTGCCTCCCGTATGTGGCCCCACTGGGGAGTGAACCCACAACCTAGGTATGTATCCCGACTGGGAATTGAACCTGTAACCTGTTCATGCACAGGACGACGCTCCAACCAACTGAGCCTCCTGGCCAAAGCTTAACACAATTTTTTAAAAGTAAAATAAAGAACAAGAAGAATACACAACAGAGATAGTATTTGGCCTTCAAAGCCTGAAATGTCTAGACAGAAAGCTCTTCATGGAAAAGTTTGTCGACACCTGAGCTACCACACCACCACGGCGTCCTCTCTCACCAATGTCGCCCGGGCTGACGGAGCCCTGCATGACTGACGTCTGCCATTTACTAGTTCTCCGACTCTCTGTGCACTAGGCCTCTTCCAAGCGCACTTAATTCAAAACTCAATGTATTCATTCTGTGCATGGAGACGGAGCAGCCCGTGGGGATTTTGAATCTTTGGCTGCACCTTCGAGTCTGTGTAAAGCTCAGGCCAGTTGCTGGCAGACCAGCCTGAGGCCTGTTTCTTGACTATGGGTTGTGAAATGAGGGTGAGAAATGTTGGCCTTGGACTTGGGGGAAACGAAGGCGGGGAACCTGAGCAAGGCTCAGGGAGCACTGACAGGCAGCTCTGAGGCCTTCTCAGAGGGCAGGACCAGTACGAATCACAGTCCCAGCGTCCTGGCGAGTCTTTGAGCTCCTGCTCTAAATGCGTGAGCTGTCCTCTCTTTGCACGCTGGGTGTATAATCGCCTGACCAACAGAGGCTATCTACATGTAACGTCTTTTCATGTCTCCCCTCTCTACCCAGGTGGGGAGCTCCCTGGGCCTCGGCTGGGTCTCATGGTTACTTGTCTCTTCTCTGAGCCCTTGGTACTGCACTTAGAGAACAGAGGCTGCTAGTATTTGTTTACTGCTCGACTCACATGTTATGAAAAGACCCTGAGTGGAAACGGGCCTTCAGGAAGCATGTCTGAGAATCATCTCTCTGCCCTGGCCCCAGAACAATCTTGAGGCCCAGAGAGCCCATGTGAGCTCCCTGGCAGGGCCCAGCTGGCCCAGGTGAGGGCTGCATGGCCCAGGCCTGACCACCTGGGTGTTTCTTCCCCTCCCACTTCAGAAGCCCAGTGCTTCCGCACTCCCTGCATTTCCAGCATCCAGCCCTTTTTAGTGCTCCAGGAAACATCGGAAGGGTTAATTATTTCTGGGGGCTGACTCAGACAGCGTTTTTCTGCCAAAGAATTCTGTCAGCCAAGCACCGTCCTGCTGCTCCCCCCAGCAAGGGAGCCGTTGTCAGCCTCGTCAGGGAGGACGCCCCACTGGCAGGGAGGCCCGGAGCCCCCACGCTGGGGGTGGGGTCCAGGCCTGACCCTCGAGGGTGGGGCTGGTTGCTGGGCAGGGGGCTGTTGCTGGGTGAGGGGGGGGGGCTGTGTGTGAGAAGCCAGCTCCAGAGCACTCTCACCACCAGGCTGCCTTTCAGCCAGTCCCTGTGGGGCCAAGGCTCGCCTTTCATTTTGTTGATTGGAGATTGTGTCCCTGAATAGCGCTTAATGTCCTTTTGAAATTATCTGTTCTTTTCTCCCTCTTTTTACCATTTCCCCTGCTTTCTCCATTTCGTTTAGCTTGTCACTGTGTCCCTAACTGCTGAAGGCAGATAATGGGACACCTGGAACAGAGGGATGATCCTCAACACAAACGTCTGCCCTGAGGGGCCAAACTGGGGACACCTGGTAGAGAGAGGGTCAGAGAGCCCTGGGGGACGGAAGCCTGGGAGGTATTTTTTCTCAGGTCAGTGTGGGTGGGTGGGGAGTGGGGGCAGGACCTTGAAACCAAAGCAGAAGAGGCTATGGAATCAGGGGAGCTGGGAATGGGGGTCTGAATGGAATCTGAGGGCTTGGGGTGGCTGGGGGTGGGGGACAGTGATTCAAAGGCTGAACTGTGCTTGAGAAACCTGGGGCCAGAAGCCAGGCGGGGACAAGGCAGCATGAACAAGTCCAAGGGCCCGCTCCATGTCACCATTGGCTTCAACCCGCCCTCTGACCACCGCCGTGCGTAGGAAGGTGCACACGGGGCAGGGCAGACTCACCCCAAATCTGCGCTCAGTGTAGGACTGGACTTTCTGACCCACATGCATTTCCCCCCCTTGCTCCAGGCCCTAAACGTGAGTAAGGATTTGGTAAAAGGAAAAGAAGGAAGATGACAAACTACCTTCTAACTGTAGTGTAGGAACGGAGTGGCTGTCAGCACAGATCACTGCGAGATCATCGCCAGCTCAGCAAGAGTCAGCTGCCGGGTCATGGCCTATTTGGAAAGACAGTTCAGTCTATTAAAAGGGGTTGCGTATCTGCCACAGAAAGTTCCTCATCTGACTCCCTTTATACTGGCTCCCACTTAGGCTGCAGGCCCCAGCTTTTCCTGAGAAGCCTTCCTCGAGGTTAGGTTAGAGTTTCTCTCTGTTATAGCACCTCCTTACCATCTATGTCTCTCTCTGTTTAAATTGCCTGTAAACTTCCTAGGAGTCCATGCATCTAGCTCGGCACCTGGCACGTGGTAGGTTGTTAATATCTATTTATTCAACAAAGGGCTGGATTCAGGAGTTAAGTTAGTTAATTAATCACACCTAAGAAACCTCCACAGCTAAACGACTACAGATGGCCGTGTGCTTTGTAGTTCACCACGCCACGAGGTAGACTTGCCTATGTGTGTTTAGGAGGCAGAGAGAACAGATAGGGTTCAGGTGCCCTTGATTAGCTAGAAGTTCTAGGACTTTCTATCAAATAGGATTCAGTTAGACTTCATGTAACAGAAACCAAGTGTTTATTCTCTCATATAAAAGAAGTCTAGAGGAATTCAGAATTTGGCAGAAATGGCAGCTCCAAGGATCCCCAAGCTTCTCCGGCTTTCTCCTTAGCACTGGCTTCCACCCCCACGGTTACCTCATGGTCCAAAAGGGCCGTGGCACGTCAGCTATCACATCTGTGTTCCAGACAGCAGGACGGAGGGAGAGGGGCAGATAGGGGACAAAAGCAGACTTCTTGAAAATTGCACATAGATCATCCTCTTAGAGTTCATTGGCCAGGAAAGCTTGGAAATGTAGACTTTTGCTGGACACATTGCTGTCTCCAGTAAACTTGGAGTTTTATAACTAAGGGAGAGGAGAACAGATAAAATGCAACAGATCTCTAGGCCACTCCATTTGGCTCTACACCTCAGTTCCCTTTGATGGAGGGGCTAGCAATCAGTACTTTTGTCTCTACATAGAAAAACTAAGGGGCATGCAAAGGGTTGCCTCCCATGCTCTGTTTCCAGGCACTGGCACTTACTACAAGATGGGACCCCATGAAGAGTTCACGGTAAACAAGCTGCAGAAAGACTCGAGCAAGTGGGCATCGCCTGCAAGTCTGGATGGTCTAGCCGAGATGGGTACCAGCAATAGCTCTGGCTGGAACATAGTACATTACGGGCCCTGCTGTAGAACTGACAGCCTGGATGCACTGCAGGTCCGAGCCACAGCTTGCAGGAAGTGCCCTGATGGCACACATACCTGTGCACGACCAGGACAAGGAGGAGCAACCCCTTTTCCGTCGCCCTCACTCCCCCGGGCAGGTGGTTTCCTGGAGCCACACCTATAGCATCTTCCCATGACATGGCAGAAGCCCACACTCCCCTGGGCTTTCTACTTAGCGCGTCCTCAAACCGATGCTTGATTTTCTCTTGCATTGGAAATGTCTCGGTGTAGGACAACTATGACAAAGGAAACGTGGGGGAGTAACAGTGAGCTCTGGGGTGCAATCCTGGCCCTGCCCCGGGTTATCCGTGTTGCCTTGCTAACTTGTTTAACTCCCCCCAGGTGTCCATTTGCTCAGGTAAAATAGGACTGGTAATGACACCTGCCTCACAGAGCTGCCCAGAGGATTCAACAAGATCACGTTAGCAACTGCATTTAGCATGGTGCCCGGAGTACAATAGGCACTCAGTTTGCATCTGAGAAAACAGAACGAGAGAGATGGCCAAAGCCATTGTGAAGCTCAACCCCTACACAAAGCTTCCTCTGAAATTCGAGAAATTTGCAACCCTGGCATCTTGGCTGGAATTCCAGGAAGGGATGGGCACGTCCCCCGGGGAAAGCCAGCCCCAGCCTGAGACACCAGGCCCCAGAGGGCAGGGCCACTCCCCATCCAAGGGCAGGGCTGACTCAGGGAACGATTTCCATCTTGTCCCAGGAACACTGTGCTTGGACAAACAATATCGATTCTGTGGTTTTGCTTGCAAAGGGAGGAAGAAAGACAATTTCATTACACAAAGCATTATGGCTGCTGTATTTGCTATCAAGAGAAGCACTTGGCAATCCTTTCCATTGGTGTCTCTTCTTTAAACAATCTCAGAGATAGCTCACCCCCATTTTATTAAGGCAGGAGCGAGTGGCTGGAGAGCTTGTGGCCAAGGAGCAAAAGTCAGACTTCGTGACTCCCAGATTTCCAGCACATCGCTCAACTCAGTGAGCCCTTGCATCCGCTCCATGGATGTCTGGCTGGCGGGGGCCGCTTCTTACTTCCTGCTCAAATCAGTCGCTCTTAATCACCGGAGAAATGCAGGCACATAAATCTCAAGTGCAGGACTGGTTTCCCTCACAGCTGAAGACAAGAGGTGAAAAGTGACTTTTCCAACCAAATCACAAGTGGGTCTGACGGCCAGCCAGGCTTGGAGCAGGGCCATTGGAACTCTTCCAGGACAAACGTCACACTGGAGAGCCCTGGAAATGGGGGGAGGGGTCGCGGGCTCAGTAGCAAGAGGTACCCCATGTTTCAGCACCTGAAAAAAATTGTCACTGGAGTGTGGCCCCAGTGGGGCGAAGGGGGAGGTTGAAGCTCAGAACTGAGGCAAATCCAGGGGTTAAGATAAAGGCAGCACATGCCTGAGTTGGACCTACTGTGTGCCAGGTCCTGTTCTAGGACTTAACGCATGTTAGTTCATTTCTTCTTTGTAATGACTCTGAAGTGGGTATGGCGCTTGTCCCCTTTGACAGGGGCCTTGAGCTCAGACTATATCAGCTCCCAATTCCACAGTCTCCCCTGTTCTCCCCTGAGCGGCCTGTCAGGATGGCATCAAGCTGAGATTTGGGCCCAGGCTCTCGGGATGAGGACCCCTGACGGAGGAGGCCTGGACTGCACCCAGCTGTGGCCGGGCTGCCCCCTCACCCGGGGAACTCACGCCTCTGGTCACAGCAGCATGGCAACCTGTCCCAGCTACCAAGGGGAAAGAGGCTGTTGGCATATGCCCTCCTGGACAGGTCAGTTTTCACAGGGCGGGATGTTTAGGGGGGCACTTAGTGAGCACGTCTCATACTGTGCTGAGAACGTGATGACCCTCTTAGGCCCCACTGGTGAGGGGATGGAGTGGGGACAGGCTGATGGCTTTTCTGCCTTTGCTAAGCCACTGGGACCTGACATGAGCCGCACGGCTCAGGCCTGACTTCACACCTTCCTTCTCCTGATATCAGGCTCAATAGATTCCAAAGGTGTGTTTCATTTCATTTTGACTCCACCACCAAAGCTGCTGCCTCTGCTCCTTGAGGATAATTCCAGAAAAATCCTGAATTATTTAGCTGCCCCAGAGCTGCTTGTGTGGCCTCACTGGATAGGGGAGTTCAGGCAAGGAGACCACTGGCCCCGGACCCTTGGGGGAGAGGGTGAAGGGTGGTCTGTCTGTCCTTGAGGCACATTTCATTCACTGCGGGGGCAAAACCTGGCTGGGCCCCACCCTCTACTGTCGGTTTTCAAGACGGGCCTCGGTAAGCCAGTAGCTGTGGGAGACGTCCGTAGTCAGCTAGGGAAGTAAAGCTGACATGCCATCTGACCTAAGAAAGGTGTGTGTCACACTCGTTCTGTCCTCTGGCACTCTCTGGGTCTGCCTAAGGCCTTTCCTCCACCAGGAGCTGTAGGTGACGTGGACAGCAGACTGAGCAGAGCCGGCATTGTCCCTTAGACTCCCTGATGTCACACCCTCTGGCTTCCAAGTCCAGATGCAGGTGCCTGCCCCTCCCGTTGGGACTCTGCTCGATCCTGTGCAACACTTTAAAGCAGCCATTGAAATGCCAGATGACAACATGTTCCTTGGGGATTGAGAATTGCGACTTGGATGATGGCAGAGTTCTGACACTTGTGACAGATTTGCTTCCCAGGGGCTGAGAGGGGCTGGTCAAGCCTCCAGGCCTCCATCCCAGGTCAACCAAAGGACCTCACTTGTTTTTGTTTTATATGCTGAGGTTGGGTACAGATTACATATGAAGGAGAGTTCTCTTTCTTTTAAAATGTTTATGAAGTCCTGACCTGCATTTTTCTCATCCTATCCATTAGTAACTGTAAAGAATTTTGAAAAAGGCAAAATAGAGAGACAGAGAAAAAAAAAGGAGAGATTTCTTGGGTATCAGAAAAGGGTACAGCCCTGGCCACGTGCTCAATTGGCTGGAGCATCGTCCTGATATGTATGCCAAGGTTGTGGGTTCAATCCCTGGTCAGGGCACATATAAGAATCAACCAATGAATGCACAAATAAGTGGAACAAATCAATGTTTCCCTCTCTCTCTCCATCCCTCTCCATCTCCCCTCCATTTCTAAAATCAATAATTTTTTTAAAAAGTAAAAAAACAACAACCCCAGAAAAGCATACAAAACTCATCTGGGCCTCAGTTGGCATTTGTGAAGGCATCTCCTCATCAGCAGCACCACGTGCTGGGTTCTGGAATGGCCAAATCTGGCCTGATGGACCTCTCAAGCTCACTTCTTTGGGAAATAGGAAGACGACAATTTGAAATACTAATCTAAGGTCATAATCACATATAAAAGATTCCTATGTCATCCAGAGCTAAAACAAAACAAAACAAAACCCCCGTGAAATTAAGTCATGGATTACCCTCAAACACAGGAAGATGATGCTTCTAGCCTCTCCAGTGCTGAAAGACACCACCAGATGCTGCTTCAGAGTGGCACCCAAGGATAAACAGGCGCTGGGAAGACTGATTTGCCCTTTGCTCTCTTTCCCTGAGCATCCACAGAGACAGGAGAGAGCTTCTCAACCCATCTTGGTGGTGGCCTCTTTTAGAGTGAAATGTGAGGCCAGGGCTCCAACCAGCCGGGGTCCCTACAGTTCCCAGGAAAGCTTTTGTGCTGTAACCTGGATGCCCGTCCAAATTGCCTTGGCTGGTCCAGTCCCTGGCTTTGCCTCCCTCAGGGTCCCGCAGCTATCAATTGACTGCTAACATTTCCTTTCACTGTCTTTTGCAAACTGCTGAGGGAGCGCCAAGAGCTAGCTTCCCAGGGTTCATTCACCCCAGGGCTGGGACCTTTTCAGCGGTGTAGGCAGGTTATGTGTTTGCAGATCAGCACAGTGGGGCAGAGTGATCTGGAAGCCATTTCGTTTTTTAGTTCATCAAACTCCTACTCGCTGGGAAACTCTGAACCAGCGATACGCAATCTTGCTGGAGTTGTGACACCCTATTGTCATTCATTTTATTTCATCAAACACCCACCCCTCTCAAAAATGCCATGAAGCATGTATATATTTTTAAGATGAAGGGGAATGAAAATTGGAAAATTACCTGCGAATTTGCTGGCACTCAAGCAAAAAAGATACACCAGAGGTGCTTGGAAATCAGAGCTAGGGATCAGTACTCTGCACAGGGAAGACATTTGACCACACGGAGAAGTGGGAGCAGTTTTTCTTTGTCCCCTACCCTCCTCCAGCCACTCAACTCCTTTCCCCTGTGGACATTCGCTCCCCTGGCACCAGTGCCCTTGGGCGGCCCAGCACCTCACACAGGACCGGCCCTTACCGACCCCTCACCCCCTGCTCTGGACCTGTCCCTTCCAACGCTCTTATTAACAGTTACCCAGTGCCATCTCCTCTGCAGGTGGCTCTTGTAGGCTAGTTGTCCCTTTGGAAAGGAGCTAATAACTTCTGAGTTCCCTTCTAGCACAAAAAATGTTGGTAGGGTCAATTGTGGTGCAAATTAAGCCCTCCCAGGGATATTTGTAATTTAAATGGATTTAAATTCCATGTAATTTAAATGAACTTTAAATACATTTAATAAAAAAATGGGATTTAAATAATTTGCAAATTAACTAATTTAATACCCCAAAGACTTAACTTCCACAGGCATTTCAGGTAACAGACATGGCTGGTGGAGAGTTGGGGCGTGAACCCATTCCATCTTACGGTAATGTCCATCTCGCTATGCAAGCCTTCGCGCTGGGGTAGAATAAAAGGCCCTGGCTGGGAGTTGGGCAACCCGACTCTATTTCCAACTCAACCCAATTCAACCAATAGTTACTCTGCACCCAGCATTGGGCCAGGCCCTAGGAAGCCTGAGGTGAATTAGACAAACTCTGTGTCCTCAGGGAACTCAGCCTTTTAGGGGCCATTGCCACTATGATAAGTGCTTCCCCAGAAGTCCAGACAAAATGCCATGGGAACACAGAAGAGAGGATGATTAATTCTGCCTGCAGAAAGCTACGGAGAATTAATATTTGCACTGGGCGTTTAAGGATGAGAAGGACTTCAGCAGGCTGGGGAACAGAGTGAGGACAATGCGGGACAGAGCACTGGAACAAAAGCTTAACGAGGCGATTGCTGCTGAGGACATCCAAAAATCCGGAACACGGGAAGTGGCAGGGAGGAAGCTAGGAAGGAAGGCTAAGCAGGGCCAGGTTCTGGAAGGGCAAGGTTCCGTCAGTGCCTTACTCGGGCGTGGGAATGTTCCCCTGCAGACTGCATGGGGCCGTGAGACGTTCTTCATACCTTCATGGAAAGACAATTGCAGGAGACGGCCACCTTCTCACAGCGAAAGATGGTGGCTAGCTCACCCAAGGCCGTGGGGATGGAAAGGAGGGGTGGACAGAAGAGGCACTCTGAGGTGGAATAGATGCAAATAATTGGCAGCTTGGAGGTTGGAGGTCAAGGAGAGGGAAAAGTCGTGAGTAATGAATGAGGTTTCATGCAAAGCCTGCTTAGTAACGATGCTGCTGTTAATTGGAGATGGGAGCAAGAGCCCATGGAAATAAAGCTGAGCTGGCTTTGGGGCCTGCTGGGTTAAGAGACCAGGGTGTGAAGTGAAGGTGATTGTCGATGTTCCCACAAAGCATTCTTCCACTGTTCATGATTTTGGTCTTCTTGAGAGGACACCAAGTCCCCTTGGTGTCTACACCAGCCACATGCCCATCTCTGATCTGGCTCTTCTTCCAGTTTCTTCTGTCAGCCAGCAGACAATTTTTGTTCTGGGAGGGAACTTAGGAGGTATTAGCTCCTTTCCAAAGCAATAAGTAACTAGACTACAAGAGCCACCTTCAGAAGGGGACAGATGAGAATGTAGACAGAGTATAATACAACAAGAGCCCTGGGATTGCCACCGCCATTAACCGGAAGCCAAGCCAAACGGAAGCTTCTGGAAGCTCAGTTTCCTCTTTAGTAAGACCCTGCTCCCTCCCTTTCTAGATGATAAGCTACCTTTCGTCCATTTACCTTTTGTTTTCTCAAGTAATATTCTTGCCCAGAGGACTAATTGTTCTCCCAAAGAGAACGCGTGACTGCCTTCTTGTTTATTTCAGCACGCGCACTGTGGAGCGAAAACCGATGTTTGTCTATGAACTAGAGCTCTGTTGTGAAGATGAAGTGGCTTGAGGAAGTGTTTGGTCAACTCGGAGTACATCTCAAAAACCCTAAAAACATGCATGTTCTTTGACCTAGTAACCCCACTTCTTAGAATTTATCCTAGAATAATAGTGGATGAGAGCACAAATATGGGTGCACAATACTGTTGATTGTGCTTATCATAGTAAGGAAAAACTAATAACCTAAAGTCCAAAAATAAGGGATTAAGTAAATTTATTAAAATTATCCATATAATGGTTTCCATGAAAGTTCATTAAAAATGATGATGTAGATCAACATTTACTGACAACTAGAAAGCTAGAAAGATGTTCAAGAATTGAAAAGAATAGATTATATAAATGAATCATGTACAAATTTTAAGGAAAGTATGTGGAAACCAAATTCAGCAAAATGTAAATTACAATTATCCGAGAACACAGTGGGAGGAATTTCTATTGGTTTCATTATTTTTCTTTCTACTTGTCTTTATTTCCTAATCTCTCTCAGTGGCTGTGTCTGACTGGTGTGGCCAAATAGCTATACTTCTCTCAAATGTGCGAAGGCCAGTTTATCAGCTGTCCCGTCGAATTAAAGAGCAAAGGAGGAAGAGAAAAGCCGTTGAAAAAAAGAACTCTGGGGGGAGAAAAGTAGCTAAGTTGCAAATGACGGCCCACAAAGTACATTTTACAAAGGGACCTCCCTCCCTACTTCTATGCACCTTCTGGAATATTTTGTGGAACTGGAGACTCTCAGCTGATAGTCACAGATGGGGTCACGTTGCAGGGGCCTGTTTGCATACAGTCCTACCTTGCACCCCAACTTTTCCTAAAATCTGAGCTCTTCCACAGTCTCTCAGATAGGAAAACCACCCAAGATCTAATTTCTTCCTTTAAAATTATTATTACTTTTAATTCCATTTATCTCTCTCTGTGCTGTTTACCTTCTAAAGTGGACATGTTGCAACAAGAAATAAGTCTTTGCAATGAGAGTGGTCAGGTGAGGATGATCAGATCAGGGGGTGATGAGCATCAGCAGAAGCCAAAGGGATCGCTTGGCAACAGACCTGTATACATGGTCAGCTCTAATTGGTAATCAATCGTGTGTATGCAAAATAAAATGGTATTTGCACCTCTGCAATTGAGGGGGACCAGATAAGATCCAGTGTTGGCATTAATGCAGGGAGACAGACCTCATATGCTGCAGACGGAAGTATGAACAGCCACGGCCTCTCTGTAGGGGTTTGCCTGTGTGGGTTCAATGCTATACATACATGAGTGACTTTTGACCCGGGATCTCTGCCTCCAGAAATTCCTCTTCAGGAAATAATCAGAGGCGTGATCATATACTTATGTATCAGAATATTCATCAGCTTCATAATAGAAAATTTTAAGAAAAAGTAAATTTCTATCAGTAAGGAATTGTCGCGGTTTTTTTTTTTTTAAGTATAGAACTCAGCTTTTAGACTCAGTGAGATCTCCGCTCAAATCACAATTTAGTAGCTAAATGAACCTGGGCCTATCCATCAATGTCTTTAAGCCTCAGTTTTCTCATCTGCAAAGTGGGCACAATAATTGTTCCTTCTCCTAACCGCTTCCCCTGCCGCCGCTCACCATTTCTCTGCTTCTCTCGGCAACATAACTCCTTAAAAGAGTGGTGTATCTGCGCTGTCTTTGAAATCCGCTCCCACCAGGTTCTTGTCCTCACCACTCCAGGAAACAGACGTTGTCAAAGTTAACATTGACTAATTCAACGAACAAGCTTAGCTCTCATCCTTCTCGAACTTTGGGCATATTCCAAACAGTTGGACCTCCTTCCTCTTTGGCACACTTTTACTGTTGGCTTCCAGGACCCTGTACACTTGATCTTCCTACTTCACACTGGTCACCCCTCCATCTCTTTGGCTGGATCTTCCCTTCTTTCTGTCCTCTCAAGGACAGAGCACCTGGGATTGAGTCTTTGGGCTTCTCTTCTCCATCCATACTCTCCCCACCCCTCCTGGTTTCAGCCAGTTTCAAGACCTTCAACAATGTCCATATGCAGATTAGTCTAATTTATATCTCCATTTTGGACCTCTCCCCTGAAGTCCAGATTGGTAATACCAACCGACTACTCAACATCTTTATCTGGTTGTCTAATAGGCCTCTCAACGTGAACACCCAAACTGAAATGAACACCCTTATTTTCACTCCCCCACTGGCTCCTTCCAGAACATTCCCACCTTCATTCCAACTTCAGGTTGTTCAGGACAAACACATTAGCGTCATCCTGGCTCCTTTCTGTCTGTCACACCTGATAGCCTGTCCTTCAGAAACCCTGTTAACTCCACCTGCAGACTGTACCTGGAACTGGATCCATTTTTGCTGCCTCACCATCAGCAGCCCGGTCTGAGCCACCCCCCTAGATCACCTGGACCTCTGAAATAGGCTCCGGAGTCGCCTCCCTGTGACCATCCTTGCCCCTTGCCACTCTCTTCTCAAGACAGCAGCCTGATGATTCTTTTATATTTTAAGGTAGATTATGTCACTTTTCTTATAAAACCCTGCAGCGGTGCCCACTCGGAGGAAAAAGCCAAACCCGAAGATGACCTGCCAGGCCCTACATGGTCTGGTTTCCTGTTCCTGCGCTGAGCTCACCCCCAGCCATCGTCGCCCACGTGCCCTCCACAGCAGACACCCTGGTTTTTCTGTTTCTTGACCACACAGACATTCTTGCCTTAGGGTTTCAGACTAGCTGCTCTTTTGCCTGGAACGATCTTCCTTCTCACGCCCTTCAGGCCCATTCACACATCATTGGTGCAGGCTGGCTTCCCCTGGAGGCAGCCCCACAGGAGCTGGAGAGTGGCAGGTGGGAAGTTCCTGAAGGAATACTTGTGGGGTCGTCTCCATAGCAGGAAGGGGAGGGGGCAGGATTGGGCTGTGAAGCCGGCTCAACAAAGTTGTCCGCCAACCCCAAGATGATAGTAACATCTGTGCTGTTTTGTGAGAAAAGCTGGTTATAAAACTTTCCCTGTACAAAACAGTCAGTACAGCGTGGTTTTGTGAATCTACGTGGGCATAGAAAGAACGTTAACAAATGGTAGTTGCTATGTTCTGTACTTATCAATTAGTGTCCCAGCTCTTTTCTTATACATTAATTAAGCTATAGATTAAAGTCATAACACATATTAATCATTTATTTATTTTATTTATTTTTTTCAATACTGTATCAGTAAAAATACCAGGTTTAACATGCACAAAGCCAAGAAAACCAACGATGCCAGATACCGAATTTATATCGCACTGGCCTTTGAACACATATTAATCATTTATATGTCACAAATTCAATGCAAACTTTCCCAGTCTGTTGTCTGTTCATTTGCATCAGAGGTTTACATATTAAAATATTCAAATCTGTTTCTCTTTTCCTCCATTGAAATTTGTCATTCCTGCACAGATCTAATAAATATTTCATTTTCTCTAGTTTTCCCATAAAAAAATAACTTTTTGCTGCTTCTTGAAGGTGGCTGGTTGGTTTCCTCAAGAGATGATGGCAAAGAGGGGACTCTGAGTTGGCTCTTGTTGCTGGCACGTTGATGTAAACCACAGCAGTTAGATCGGCCTTGGCGAGTGGGCGCCCACACTCTTGGGCCCCAGCATAGCCTCTGTCCTGGCCACCGTGGCTACTTCGATCCGGCACCCACCCGTGGTGTCAGCAGTGGGGTGGCCGATGACGGGGGCAGCTTGACTTCAGCTGGCTGGGTCACTTTGGCCCACCTGGTTGTCTAGTACTCTTTCTGGGGTGGGTGCTGCCTGCTAGGAATTAACAGGTAACCAGTGATCTTCCAGCCCCATGCCCGCTCACACCTATCCGCCCAAGAGCTGCTGCCAGGACTTCTGTGTCCCAACCTTCAAATCGTTCTCTTTCAAGGCTGCCGACCAAGCCATTCGCCACTGCCTGAGTCCAAGTCACTTCTTTTTTCTCACAAACTGGATGACAGAGTTACTGCCTGAAGGTCCGGCCATGGAGCCCTGCTTGCTGTTGTCCTTCGAGGTACCCCCCGAATGATACGGGAGTGTACCCACCATCCATTTTCAGCTTGTATCCACACATTAGCTCACCTACCCATGACCCACACTTACCGTTTTGCTTCTTCCGTTAACTGATCATCACCAGTTACCCAGAGATCCGCATGGAGCCATAGCACTGAGCTGAGTAGTAGGAGCTGGGGCAATGGTGATGGTGGCCCCTGTGCCTTGGTTAGCGGGTGGTGCAGATCACCGTGCCTTTCAGTGTTGCTTGTGGTCAGTCCTGATGTACCGTTTCTGTCTGCTGATGGGACCATCTGCCCTTGTGTTTCCATGGCTCTCACAGGACCCAGCTCATGATGGACAGTTCTGGCTGCCTGGTCACTTGCTGTCCCATGGTCCGGTGTTCTGTCTCTATTAGGGCCGCATAGCCTGCCAGGAGCTTCCTAGAAGGTTATTTAATTCTCTGCTACAGATGGCATGGCCTTGCTCCAGAGCCCTGGGGACCTGCATTGTGCTTCTCCCAATGGGACTTGTCATAAATTCTACATGATGTCCTCTCCTGTCACTGAACCCTCTAGTAACAGAGGGTCTGCCAGCTCACATGGCCCAAGCGGCAGGACTGCTTGCACTTCAGCCCGGACATTCTCTGCAGAGCCCTTTCCTGCTCTTGGTCCTGCTTCAGGGTTTGATACACCTGGTGTGTGGGTTGAAGTGATATCCTCAAAGTTGGAATATGCTGCCTCTAGAACTCAAAGAGACCTACCGGATGCGAAGCTTGCTTTTTTTGTGGTGGAAAGCGCAAGAGTCGATAATATGTCCTTTACTTTGGGGGATATCTCAGCATGCCCCAGACCGCGGGACACCTAAAAATACTACCGGCCTGGCAGACCTCTGAGTTATCATAGAGGTTTTCTCTAGTCTCTGGAATGCAAGTGTTATGGAGGCCTCCAGTGCACTAGTACTTCTCGCTGAGCCGATATCGTCAATATCCAGCCACGCCAGGTGTCTTGGGACTACATTATGCAATAGCAGGAGCACAACCATAGCCCTGGGGGAAGACTGTGAATGGGTCTGCTGTCTGTCCCAAGGGCATCAACTATATTTTAAGATTTTATTATTTATTTTTAGAGAGGGGAAGGAAGGGAGAAAGAGAAGGAGAGAAACATCAATGTGTTGTTGCCTCTTATGTGCCCCCTACTGGGGACCTGGCTGGCAACCCAGGCATGTGCCCTGACTGGGAATCGAACCAGCGACCCTTTGGTTCTCAAGCTGGCGCTCAGTCCACTGAGCCACACCAGCCAGGGTTGAATCAACTGTTCTTATTTTCTTTTTGGTGGGGATGGGAAAGAATGCACTTACTGGCTCAGTGGCCACAAGTACCTGAGGATGTGTTCATTCGCTCCAGCAGCAATAACACATCTGGCAGAGCAACTGCAGATGGGGCCACTGGTTGGTAGACTTTAGTAACCTATGTCATCCTCCAGGACACATCTGACTTTTGCAGGGTACAGACCGGTGATTAAGTGGAGCCATAATGGGCACCACCAGCCCTCTACCCTTCTGGATTCTGAATTCCATTTGTAATTACTTTGTATAAATTACTGTTATTACCCTGGGATGTGCTGTTGTTTTTGATTTACTCTCTTGGCTCATAAGGACATAAGTGGTGCAAGAAAGGGAGTCTCAAAGGCCTTTCTTCTAAATAGCTTTTATTCCAGGGACCTCAAAACCAAGATCTAGCCATTTTGATTATACAATCAGGGACTGGGGAGGTGACCACCTGGTGGGCCGCAGACCTGGTTGGCCCCCATTTGCTAAGTGGCCCCCATGTGCACTCACTCTACAGGGGTCTTGTGTTGCCCAATAGTCCTGGAAAGAGAATTCCCTTTTCTCAGCCTATGGCTGCCCAAATGAATGGCCACAGTGCCCTTTAGGGAAAGACTCGGGAAGTGCCTGCCATGTATACCATGATGATGGTGTTGCAGGGTACTTCCTGCCAGGACCCTGACCTCTCTTTCACCCCGTGGATTTTGGGTCTGAAAACTAGTTTCTGTCTGGACACTGAGCAAGGGATCGTGACTTCTTTGGGGGTGGCTGTCCTTGGCTTCCTGATCATCCATCCTTGATGTTTTTTAAAGTTGCTGTTGTTGTACAGAGTGAGCAGAATGCTTCTGCCCGAAACCTTTTGTTGTGTTCTGTTAATCATCCGCACACTCCCTGAGGGACAGGGTCCTCTGGCTGCTACCCCAGCCTGCTGCTCACGTATCACGTCCACTCCTGCATGCCCTTCCACCGGAACACTATTCCAGTTCACCATCAGGGAGAGTTTAAACAAGTTCACTGCCCCAGGGTGCTAGGACCTGTCTGCACTCTACCTACTGCCATCCGTGGGGTCCTCGCTGCCAGCTGGATGGGAGTAATATAATTCTGAAGTCCCATCTTAGCCTCTTCTCTCCTGGGCCACTGCTGATACAAACAGTCACAGGTTGAATTCCCAGGGAAGCAGACACTGAGGCAGATACCAGCCCAGAAGTCTGTTAGGAAGTGCTCTTGGCATCAACACCTGCGGAAGGGGAGGGGCAGGGGCAGGAGTGTGTCCAGGGAGAGGTTGGTTGGACCACCGTGCAGTCTCACTGAGGCCTCAGCCATGCCCATGGGGAGATCGAAAGCTGGGGTGACCCCTTGGAGTAGTGTCAAGTTGGGGCAAGGGGGCATGTCTTTGACTTAACCTATCACGGTGGTGGGCTGACCCAGAAGCCAGAGAGACCTTGGGCAAGGTGACTTTTTTCATCCAAGGCAATTCCCGAAGAGGACTGACAGCCAAGGGCTATCAGCACTCCTGGCAGCTGGGGGTGGAATTCAGTCCCGAGGAGGTACCTGGCCAACGTCAGGGCATCTACTATAATCATGATAAAGAGATAAATAGACATGACTATATGCATTACAAGGGGGAACTCCCCAAATACTCCGAATTTCTTTATTGAAAAATTGTGTATTTATTCTTACATGTTTAAATTTCAGCCACCTTCCAAGTACTCTCCACTTGGTGCAATACCCCAACTGAGATTTTTTTCCACTGCTTAAAAGTGTTCAAACTCATGGATTTTGATGCCTTTTAGTGCTTCTGCCATTTTTTGTTTCACTTCTTTCACATTGGCAAAACACTTCCCTTTGGGGACTTTCTTAATCAGGGAATACAAAAAGGTCGCTTGGGGCAAGATCTGGTAAATAGAGAGCGTGGGGCATGGGAGTCATGCCACGTTTGGTTAAAAGCTGCTGAACACAGCGTGGAGTGGGCAGGTGCAGTTGTAAATCACCCATCATGAAATGGGCAAGTGCGTTGAAAGAGTCTTAAAAAAAAAAATTCACTGAGGGCTGAACGCAGCCTCTCACAACACTACCAGCTGGTACACTGATTTGGTGGGTTCCTAGTACACTCACCTAGTGGGGGAAGCCTATACTAGAAGGGGCCAGCCCTCCAGAAGGTAATTCCATTTTTGGGGGGTTCCCCCTTGTACCCTATGTGTTCTAGGGAATCATAGACCTAAGTGTAAGAGCGAAACTGTAAAACTCTTAGAAGAAAACACAAATATTCATGAAACCACAAGCACAAGTGACAAAGGAAAAAATAGGCAAATTGGACTTTATTTAAATTTAAAGCCTTTGTGCTTCAGAGGATGCCATCAAGCAAGTGGAAAGAACCATGGAATGGGAGAGAATACTTACAAATCATCTATCTGATAAGGGACTTACACCTAGAAAATATAAAGAACTCTTACAACTCGACCATAAAAAGGCAACTCAGGTTAAAAATGGGCATATGAATTTGAATAGACATTTCTCCAAAGAAGATACACAAATGGTCGATAAACCCATGAAGAGATGTTCAACATCACCAGTCCCAGGAAAGATGCAAATCAAACCACGTGAGGTGTGACTTCACCCATCGGGACAGCTATGGTGCAAGCAGGGAACATGAACAAGTGCTGGGGAGCATGGAGAGAAACCAGAACCCTCACAGCCTGCTGGTGGGGCTGTAAAATAGGCGACTGCTTTGGATAACAATGTGGCGGCAATGCGTCAAGAAGTTAGTCACAGAGTTACCATATGGTCCAGAAATTCTACTCCTACGTGTGCACCCAAGAGAATTGCAAAACTATGTTCGTGCAAAAACTTAGACACAAATGTTCAGAGTAGCATTATTCCTAATATCCAAAAAAGGTGGAAACAACCCAAATGTCCATCAACTAATGGACAAAAAGGAGAAAGAAGGTTCATACGGTGGAATACTATTAAGTCATCCAAAGGAGTGAAGTGCTGATACATTCTACAGCATGGATGAACCTTGAAAACGTGCTAAGCGAAAGAAGCCGGCCTTAGAGGCCACATATAGTATGACTCCACTGATGTGAAATTTGTAGAAGAGACAAATTCGTAGAGACAGAGAGAAGATTGGCCATGGCTAGGGGATTGGAGGGATGAGGATGGGGGTGGGGGGAATGGGAACGACTCCTACTGGGTTCAAGTTGCTTTTGGGGGTGATAAAAATATCCCAAAGGTAGACAGAGGGGAGGGTTGCAGAACTGTGTGAATGTATTAAAAACCACTGAATTGTATAGTTTACAAGGATGAGTTTTATGGTATATGAATTACATTTGAATAAAGGTTTTTGGGTTTTTTTTTCCTTAAGATAAGTGACACAAAGAGCTGTCTCTTGGTCTAGAGAACTGGAGGCTGGACTAGCTGAAGCTTCAGGGGGATGGGAGATTCTCCCAGAGTCTCGGAGTCACGGGGCAGCCCGAGCCTTCTTCCTGCTCCTCGCGCAGGTACTTCCGCCCCTGCGCCTGCACGACACACCTGGCTCTGTGCCATCTATCAGGTTGCTAAATGGCTTTCCCAGCCTGAGTTAGCCAGCAGGCACGGGAGCTGCCAGCCACGCTGAGCGACTCTTCTAAAAAGGGCCTGAACTCCATTCACATAGCCCATCTAGAAGGCTTTTGGTCCCTTCCCTGGACCGTCTCCTTCCCCCTACCTCTGCCCCCAGCCCCTCCTTCTCCTGTCTCCTCCGCGCCACAGGACCTACCGTTTCCACAGACTTCTTTGCCTTCCACAGAATCCACAAAGGCTGGCCCCTTGATCAAAAACACCTCCAGGGGTGATTTTTGCTGAGGTTCTGTGTCCCTAGGTCTGGGGCCGTGGAGGGGCTGGGAGTCTCAGAGCTCCCCCAGGTAATCCAGCTGCTCAGCCAGATCTGGGGACCTTTGATCCAGTTCACCCCCCACCATAATACAGCATCCTGCCAAGCGGTTGACTCAGCCTTTCCAGGAGCAGTCTCCGACTTGCCTAGCTCAAGACTGGTACTCCACCCAAGCGCCTCCAAAACGCTGTGCTCGTCACCGCCCCCAGCTAAGTGCGAATCATGGATTGTCATTGTTCAAAAGCCTCACTCCCCCACTAGACTAAAAAGCTGTTTAAAGAAGGGGACTGTGTCTGGTTTAATGCTTTCCTCCCAATGTCTGCCTTATAGTAAGGGCTCGATACACTGGATGAATGAATGACTGTCACCAGAAATCTATTAATACAGTCGTTATCTAAAGTGTAATGATTGTGCTCGTGAAGCCTTTGGGGCAAAGAATTTGGTAGTGACACTATTAATTTGGATATTATCTAAAGGGAATTAGAATTTGTTGGATAGATCAGCTCTGGAGATCTGATGGGAAGGTTGGTGCCCTTTGGAGAAGTTGGTCCAGCTGTTCTTATAAGAGCATCACTTAGGAAGATGGACCATGGACTGGAAGGGTTTGGTGCATTTCCTGGGACCAAGAGCAAGCTTCGAACTGGACTTTGTTCTAGAGAAAAGTGAAGTAGGAGCTGATTACTTCTTGACCCCTTGAGGACTAGATTCATCCTTTCATCTGGCCAAGGGCAGATTTCACATCTCGAGGGGTCTGAAGCTTAAACAATTTTGGAGGGCCTCTTTAAGAAAGATCTTGTTTCTCTAACGTCCACGAACTTCTAGTGCCAGGAGTGCAGGACATACTCGTGCTTGTGACACCACATTAGACCCTGCGCCTTGGTGATGTGCAGGGTGGGTCTTCGCAGGGAGTATTCTTGGAAGTCTTTCCCATAGTGGGACAGCTAGTGATAACTATACAACTTAAATGACAGCATGCCCCATACACAAGCCCCTACGTCCCATACTAAATGTACTCCCTGTGCCATCTCCTCTTCACGGGGTGACAAATGCCCACGGCTACTTCAGTGTCGCATGAGGAGAAGGTGATGGAGGGGACACTGGGGAAGAGACAAAAGTCCTAACTAGTTAAAACGTCTTACTTTTGAATGTTTATAAAAGCATACACCCAGGAGAGCACATAGTAGGACCCCTCCAGAGCCTTGGAAGGGGCCAGTGCAAGTGAGGGGGCTTGTACTTAAAAGTTAGGGGTTGGAGCTTAAACTCCTTTAGCTTCATAGTAAGTGCACTTCTACATCCCACAGCTGTTCATTGAGCACCTACTAGCTGCCGGGCACTGTTTTAGGCACTAGGGATACAACAGTGAACAAAATCATCACTCTCTAACCTTCTGGGACTTACATTCTGGTCTAATCAAACAGATGTGTTCTCCTGGCACGGGAGGGCAGGGACAATGGGTGTTTCGGCTGTCGCTGCCTGACTCTCCATAAAACTTTGTGGAGTAAATAAATGAAGGCTGAAATGAAGAAAACAGTTTGGAACTAAACACTGTTATGCTACTGAGATTCGGCACATCAAAAATGAAATTCAGTGTAAATCACAATGTTGATCCAAAAGCCAGGGGGAAATTTTAAGGATGGTAATGACATGGGCGTTGCCCCACAGTTTTCCAAGCCCCAGCAGGACTATGGTTCCCACACACATTGGTGTTGGCCGGTAACCAGAGACCCCGTCTCCTTTCTGGAACTAAATTGGCACTGCAGCTAGTCTACCTCCAAGGTCTGTACACGTCCCTCAGGTCTGGAAGGTGAAAACAGGGAGAGGCAGGTGAGAATCGGTCCCCAGTCCTGCGTCCCACTTCTTCTCTGCTCCGTGGCGGCCAGCAGTGGCTGGAGATGTGGCCCTGTTTGGTGCTCACCTGTCATTCTGTCCTCCCCACGGGGAACCTCTTCTGCCCCTTTGGCCCTCCCTGCCACCCCCCACCCCACCTCCTGCTTCACAGAGACGCAGGAGACATCAGAGGACAATGCCCACACTTCCCCCCACCAAACTGCAAAGCTACCCCTCTCTCTCTCCGTCTCTCTCTCTCTCTCTCTCAAATCAATAAGCATATCCGCAGGTGAGGATTAAAAGAAGAAGAAAGAAGTTTCTAAGAGACCACATCTTATAAAAGTTTTCATCACACAGAAGAAAATTTTTTGGTATTGATATGCAGGGATGAATGGTAACTACACTTACTGCGGTAATCATTTCACGGCGTATATAAGTGACGTTGTTATGCTGTGCACCTGAGAGTTCTATAGTGCCGTATCTTAATTATATCTCAATAAAACTGAAAGAAAATTAAGAGGAAGAAACACAAAAGAGGGGGAAAGGACTTTCTGTTGTACTTTCTGCCTCTGTTGTTTTCACCCTCTCCCCTTTCTCCTTCCTCCCTGCCCCCACTTCAGGTCCACATGGAAAATGCTCTCTTTAATGTCACAAGCGGTCTTCTCCAGCCCCAGATCCATGGCTTACCCATGCTTTCTACTGAACACAGTGGCCCGGAATTTTCTTCCTCACCTCCCCCATCATCCAACAAGAGTTTCTTGAGGATCTATGCTGTGTACAGCCCTGTGCTAGGTGAGGAGGGGGTGACTAAAAAGTGTAAGATGTGGCCCCTGAACTCAGAGACGCACTTAAAGTAACACCCATGAAACGATATGGACCAGTGGATGGTGGAAAATAATGGGTGGGATTTGCAGAGGTGGGAGTGGGGCCAGGAAGCAAGGGCCAGGTAGAGGAAGACATAAGCAAAGGGCTCCCATCCAAGGTCCCTTCAGATTTTTAAATTTATACTAGAGTGTAAATGACTGACAAGAGCTTAAATTGTAACCTATAAGTGGTGCTTGCATTTTATATTAAAGCCTTCAACTAAAAAAATGCAGCCCTAATGACAGATAGAATTTCAGGTATCTGCTCTGAGTAGAAGAATATTAAAGGAAAAAAAATATATGTATGTATACATATTCACTGCTCCCCCCCTACCCAGTTGTTGGATTTGCAAATTTTCCTACACAGGAACCATGCAGGTATGTGCTAGCTCCGCTGTGCAAACATCTCCCTTGATCCGAGGTCAGAGCTGGTCCCAGCCGCCTCTGGCGCACACGAGCTCACATCTTCCCTACAGGCTGTTTGTTCTTAGGGTCCTTTGATATCAATCCCTGTTCAGAGTGCTTTCATAGCCCAAGTGTTATTTAATCCAAACCATGTTCCCCCCCCCCCCCAAAGATCCTCTCTTATTTTGTACAAAATGGCTCTCTCATGTATTGCAAGAAATAATAATAATATCAGACACTCATGGTATCTCAATGACGTGCTTTGCATATAAATGCTCCGCTTAACCTTTCACAGCAGCGCTGCAAAGTAGGCCCTGTTATTATCCCCATTTACACATGGGAAAACTGAGGCACAGTGAATTCATAACGCGTCCAAGTTAAGTAACTGGCTGTGAGGTGAGGGAGACAGGGCTCCACTCCAGGATGGTGTAGGGCTGTTTGGCCTCCCTCTGACGCGTGGTTCAAGCTCCCTGGTCAGCTTCTGACCACGGCTGGCAGTAGCTTCAGAACTCCTGCAGCTTCCGAAATGCTTGCATTTTCTTAGTGGAATAACAGTTCGTGATCATCTAACCAACAGAGTGCTTCTCAACCGATCTGTATCGAAGGACTAGTTTTCTTTTTCCAAATTTCCAAACCGTTGAGTGACACTTTTAAAATTGCTATAAAATTCTCTAAATGCAGACGTTCGATTTCTGTGCTTGTGGCAGACTGACAATGGACAATTTGCAAAGTGGCACCAGTTCGAAGACTATTTTGAGTAGCACAAATGCCTATTATCAGCAAAATCAGCTTCATGCTTTTAAAATTTCATTTTATTCATTTGATAAATATCTGTTAAGTGCTTACTACACAGCAGGCAATAAACCAGGTGCAGTAAACAAGAACATTAGGACCTTCATAAAGCGAACACTCTCGCAGGAGAGGCAGACCTGAGACAGTTCACTGCAAATTAGTTAACTTTTTAGATAAATGCGAAAAGGATGATTAGAATATTCAGAGTTTCTATTAGGGTATTAGGGTGCCCCAGGCTAGCCTGACAGATCCGGGGGTGCTCCTCTGGGGGATCTTTAATCTTAGAGCTGAGGAATAAGGAGAGGATGCCGGGCCTGGAGTGGGGAAAGAGATTTTTGGGCAGAGGGAAGGGCATGTGCAAGGGCCCTGAGGCAGAGAGACAGCTGGGAAGCTGCTGAAATAAACAGGGACTCTGGCCTGCAGGTCTCTCCTGGCCGTGCAAAGTTCCCGAAGAGTTTTAAACAGCAGCATGAAATGGTCAGACTTACCTTTTTAAAACAACACTCTTACTTTTCCATTAATTTAAGTTTCATAATAAGTGCAATGGGAAATCAACAATCCATTACAGAAACGTTCATACGCTCTGTATGAACAAAGAAGAACAAAGAAGTTGGGACTGCTTTCGTAGAACAAGCGTTATTCGTGATGCCCGTGTGTGTAGGAACATAGCCGGTAGAGAGTCACGTTCATCTCCAATGAGATCCGTGTGTTCTTATAAAGTGTTCTACTTCGGAGCCATGTTCTCAGCCCTACCCATCCCCCAAGCAGCACCTTAAGGGCTAACCTGTACCCATTCGTTCTTCTGCACTAACAGGACCACACTTAAAAAAAAAGTCCTCACCCAAGGATATGTGTATTGATTTGAGAGGGTGGGGGGAGAGAAAGAGAGAGAAAGAAAGTCATCCATGTGAAAGAGAAACACCAATCAGTTGCCTCCCATACACGCCCCAACGGGGACTGACCCTGCAACCGAGGTATGTGTCCTGACCAGGGATTGAACCCACAACCCTTTGGTGTGCAGTACGATGCTCCAACCAACTGAACAACCCAGCCAGAGCAGGACCGCACTTTTGTTCAAGCCAGCTGTCCTCCCAGCCAGAACTCATTTTCCAAGCTTATTTGGAATGAACATGTGACACAGCTCTGGCCAATGAGAAGACAGCAGAAACCTGCTGGGGGTTCAGGGAAACCTTTTGCTTTTCAGATAAAAGGAGACCCTTTGGCTGGCATGGCCCTTGTCCTATCTTAAAAATAAGTCCTGGTGATGCTGCAGCTACCTTGTCACCACGAGGCGACCAGCACAAGGAAGAAGTCCAACATGGTTCGGTTGGTGGGACAGAACAGAGAACCAGAGTCTTTTGCAACTCGGCCTGGAACGCCCATGGCTAATCTTCTTAAGCGGGAAAAGCAAATCTATGTTGAAGCCTCTCTAAGTCTCCTTTTCTGAATCTTGCAGTTGAAGGTAATTGAGCTTTCCAACTGGAAATGGACAGTCCAGCAAATCAGATCAAACTTCATAGCAGAGTAATCTCCCCCCCCACCCCCCGTGGCTGCCTGTCCCCATCTCTGGACATTTCCATATTTCAAAGGAAGAAGGGCGTTCTTTTCTTTCTGACATGCCGTCACCCTTCTCACCGGGAGCTGTAACAGGATAAGTCGTTATTCCTTGTGTCCTTTGTTCCCTAAAAGGGGAAGGCAGGCGAGGAACAGGCCTTCGGGTGGAAAACGCTGACATACTACACCGCATCAGAATGTGCTGGTCTCATTTATTTTTTAATACAAACCCTTCTTTGCATGTGGGCACTGGCAAAGAATCGACGTTACGAAATATTGGGCGACAGTGGTAATATAGGAGGTAAGTGACACACAGCTAAGGAATCTTGTCTTCAAATTACACAGAACGCAAAACCATTGTGGTGCATGACATCGGTCCCGCATTTTTTCCATATTTATCCAACAGGGCTCCAGGGAACTGGAGTGTACATTCCACCGTTAAGTGAGTATGTCAAAATACTGGACGGGGCTGTGGGAGGAAGGCAGGACGTGAGGCCACGGGCCGGCACACGCAGCAGGTCGCTGTTGCTGCCTGCTCTCCATCGCCCTCGGCACCGCTGAGCTCTCTCGAGATCCAAGAAAAATGGTTTCTACATCATGCAGGGATGAAGTTCAGGAAGTGGCTGTCAAAAATGATGCATGCTACAGTTGCTATATTCAGCACCAACGCAATTCATTTATCTTTCCGGACATACGTGAGCAGAAAGGGTGAATTGGGAGGTAGTCTTCCCGGTAGAGAAGACAATGTACTTCTAGACACACGCAGTCAACGAGCCCATGCGGCTACAATGTAAAGGGCTTTTCAAGATGATAAGATGTCTTTCAAGCAAAGCGGCCTCTACTAAAAATAATTCCATTTGATCAAAGTAAGAAGGATGCTACTGGTCGGTGTCTCAGGGGCAAAGATAGAATCAAAACAGGGTATAATCTCTCAGGCCTACAAAAGGGCCCCATGCAGGGCCATCAATCAAAGGGAACAGCACATGCAGTCTGGGGGCGGCCAACTGAATCCATAAAGTGTGAAGGTACAGGGTCCGCCACAAATAACGCCCCTTTTTTATTACAAAATCTTTTATTACACAATCATACACATGCACTTCTTCAACATAACAATATCACCCTCAAGCACACCATAGGACATTTTCGGTGAAATGTTTAAATTAAAACTAAATTATTACCCTACCAACCATCCTCCAGCAGGCGTTACTTCTGCTGGACCCGGTATTTGAATAATGAAGCCTCCGTGGTTGATAATGAGGGTAAAATCCTGCTGATGAGGTCTGGCTGAGGCTCCAAGTGAAGAGAATGGAGCTGAAATCCCCATGACCTTGAGGCAGCAGCCTAAGGCTTTAATGTATGTTTCTGTTCAATCACTAATTTTTTGGTAACATTTGGAGCATGATTAATGTTTCCAGAGGTTTAAGAACTTCTAATGATACTAATAGCCATTGGTTACCCCCCCAGAAGTGGCCAGGCTGCCAGAAAAACAAATGGCCAGGCACTTAAAGCCTCTAGGAGGGTGGAAAAAGGCATTTTGCAAAAATTTACTCCCCTCTTAGAAACTGCGTCGTCAGTTTTCTGAACTCTATTTGAATTTCGGAAGTCCATAGTTACTTCACTGGATAAAATAGGCTTTCTGGTATTTCAAGGAAATTTAAAAATCACCAGAAAGTCTGCAAAGTTTCAAGATTCCAATTTTGGAAAAAAGGGAATATTATAACTATATGCATAGAAAAATACATTAGGAAAAATTTTTTAAGTAAACAACAGTTACATGGGATTACAGAATTACTCTTTTTAATACCTCTCATATTTTCTGAATTTTCTAATATGAATGAATATGCATTATTTTTATAAGCAGAAAAATATTAAACTATTTTTTATTTTACTTTTAATTTTTTTATTTTATTTTTAAATTACTTTATTGTTGTTTAGTTACAGTTGTCTGAATTTTCTCCCCACCACGCCTCCCCCACCCCAGCCAGCTGTATAAAGTAGGTATTAGAGATGTATTTTATAAGATTAAAAAATATATTGGGTTGGCCGAAAAGTTGTTTTTTTCTGTAAGATGGCTCTAGTAGCATTTAGTTGTATTCAATTTCATTCAAAACAATTTTGTTAGATTATATTGTGACAGCTGTCATCTCAATGTGCATTTAAAAAAACATCAAAATTGGTGAATTTTTGTGTAGCCGTTTTAATATTGAAGATGGAAGAAAATACACAACATTTTTGGCATATTATGCTTTATTATTTCAAGAAAGGTAAAAACACAACTGAAACGTAAAAAAAGATTTGTGCAGTGTGTGGATAAGGTGCTGTGACTGGTCGAAGGTGTCAAAAGTGGTTTGTGAAGTTGCGTGCTGGACATTTCTCGCTGGACGATGGTCCACATTGGGGAGACCAGCTGAAGCCGATAGCGATCAAATCGAGACATGAATTGAGAACAATCAACGTTATACCACGCAGGAGATAGCTGACATAAAACGTCCAAGCCAGTAAAGTTATTTGTGAAAATGAAAAATGTGTCTTCTATTTTATGGAAAGAACCACATGGAATTTTTGGCTGTCCCAATAATAAAGCACCCACAGTACCGAGAGGCATATAGTAGATGCTTAATAAACAGTAGTTTGCATCATCATTCCTGCTCAAATGTTGTTCAATATTTAAAAAAAGTATTCTGATAGCCCTGGGTGTAAGATTCTATTTTGATGAGAAATTACCTGAATTTCAAAGTAAAAAAAAAAAGACAAAAGGACAGTTCTTTTGTAGCTCCAAAGAAGGGTACTTCTCTCTGGAATCCTCTGTGGATTCCAGGACAGGAAGAGGAATGCCAGGAGGGGGACGTGACTATGTTGACGCGATGCCATTGCTGAGGAACAGATGCTGGCTCCCTTCCACCTCCCATTGGCTTCCAGACGGGCAAAAAATGCGAGGCTCTCAGGACCATTTGTCAGGGATCCCCGTGCCTGCGGTCAGGTGTGGTGACATGGGTCACAGCAACTGCCGTTGCCACAGCTGTTGGCTGTCAGCCCTGCAAAGGCCTATTTCAGGTTTCACCAAGCATCCCTTGCCCCATGAGCAAAACTTCGAGAAATGCTTTGAACTATTCAAGGACCGAGGGCCCTGCGGCTGCCATTCCCAGGAGACCAGCCTTCTGCTAACTTGGGCACAGTGAGGGCAGGGGTTTCTCTCCTGGGCCAGAGCATTCAGGGCACACAACCATAAACATCCTTCCTCCACGTCAAAGCCCTTCGTGAGGGTTTTCTGCTTGATTTTTCTACTTGTTCCTTGCAGTGTGGGTAGCGAGGAAGCGCATCAAAAGTTGGGTGATAATAATAAGAGGGCATGTGGATTACCATTCACTTTGGGCCTGACATTGTGCTGAGCAACTTCTCCATGGTCGTGTTTATTTCTCACTACAGCCTGGGGTAACGACAGTTATTATTCCTATTTTATAGATCACTGATTCACGTTTAAAACATGGTGTGGGAGGAGAGCTCTATGGGGACCCTGGGGCCCCCAGAAAGGAACCAGAGTGTCCTAGAGCAAATTAAGCCTGAAACATCGCTGGAGGGAAAAACGACAAAACTGAAGCTGTCCTACTTTAGGCACCTCAGGAGAAGGCAGGGTTCTTTGGAACAGTCAGTGGTGCTGGGAAAAATGGAATGCAGAAGGAAAAGAAGAAGACCAAATTGACTCCACAGAAGAAGCCACAGGCGTGAGTCACCAGGAGCTGAGCAAGGCTGTTGAGGCCAGGACGGTGTGGATGTCACTCATCCATAGGGTCGCCAGGAGTCGGAGCCACCTCCACAGCACCTAACACACGTAGATCGTTGACCCCAAATTGCACCACCGTGCAACGCACACACGCCTAGGAGTATCCTCTGAGCACTATCGGTCGTCCGTACAATTTCTCAAATAATTACAGCTACAGAATGTGTACTTTGGGGTCTTTATGTATTCAAAGGGACAACCACCATTAGAGTCTTCCTTTTCCCCACCCTCCCTCCTTGCTGACTCTGACGCTTTTCTCGATGACCCTGAATCCAGCCTTCAATATGGTTTCTTTACATCATGCCCCTAAAGACGGAATCTTTAAGTTGTTGGTCTCAATTCTCTCTTAAGAGCTGTAATAGTCTTTCTTTTCTTTTCTTTTTTATGGCTCGGTGAACACATGTACTTTCACAATGATCAAAAGATAGGTTGGGAGAGAGAACTGGCCAGAACCATATGCACTGAATTTTTTAGTGTAAGAAGAGCCCCGTGGAGGCCATCATTCATTTATCACGCAGGCGTCCATCGGGCAACAGCTGACACATGCAAAACGATGCTCTCTCTGCACATTAGCAGACTGTCGGGCCACTCAATAAAGACCAGCCGTGACAGCCCTGCCCCTGTTCTCCCCTCGCCCCCCACACCCCCGCCCACCCCTGAATGCCAGTTCTAGGCAAACACATGGGACCCATTCGGGCTTACTCCTTCCTTTCCGACGACCAAGTCACGTTGACAACAGGGGATTTACAATTGCCCCAAAAGGCGTGCTTTGCTTTCTTTCGGAGTATTCCAAGTTTGGGGCCTGTTAAAAGTCTTGTAACTGCATAAATATTTATCCAGAGTTTTGGGTTACTATCTAAACATAACAAATATGTCACGGGACCTAAATGCTATAAGTCACATAAAAGTCTTCCAATTAAGAAAGAGGGAAACCAGTAAAGGACCGATTATTTTTATTGTGAGATACTTGCACTGCTACTTTTATGCGGGGCTTTGGAAGAAATCGGTTCACCCTTGATTCTATATTAATACTCAGACCTCGCTTACTGTCCATCAGTCAGTTTGATGGAGGAAAGGATGCCTCTGGACCACAGATACATGGGAGAGAACGTGGATGGCACAGCACAAGGCTTCGCCTTTATAAATAGACTCAGGTAGCAGGGGAAGCTGAGGGCAAAAAGTGCTACTCTGAGTATTACCCGGAGTACTTTACTAACTGACCCTGAATCCGGGTTTCAGATATGATTTCTTTATATCATGTCCCTAAAGACTGAATCTTGAAGTTGCTGTCTCTGTCACCTGTAAAGGCCAGAGATGTTACCTTATGTTCAAATGTCACCTGTTCCCATTTGTTAGTGAGTTCTGGCTGACACTTCCGAATGCTTGGTACAAAGAGCTGAAATGTAACTCCCAGATAGTAGGTATTAAAGGTAGACGCTGAAGTACTTAGACCTAGGAAGGCAGGTGTCATCTGTGAAAATGAGGGGGAAATATTATGGTGCGTCCTTTTCTTAACCCCTGTTTTTGCCATGAAGTTAACCCTTCACATCCAAGCCAGTGAAGTTGGTGTTTTATGTTCTGCAGAGCTGTGGCCTCAGGAGGAGGTTGCCAGTGGGGGTCCTCACTCCTCTGTGTTCTACAGTTGACCCCTCAAGAGAGCATCTGCTTGGATCAGACCCTGCTTCCCCTGCCCTGTCCTGGGTCCATCTCCTCTGTCTTTCTGCGACTGCCTGTCACCACTTCCTACGGACAGAGCAGGACAGGTCCCTCTTTATCGCTTTGTAGACATGATTAGATTGGACCCAGGGACCGAATTGTTTTTCAGTGCTCCATTAAAGGAAGCAAGCCCCGTCGCTTTAGCTCTCCTTGTGAAATGGGACAGGTGCGGGGTAAGTCAACTCTGGCACAATCTTATCTATTGTCCCAGGAAGGAGATAACAGGGCAAGCCCTGGAATTTTTATAAAACAGGCCTGTGAGGAAGCTCACAATCCCTCTGCCTGGCTTCTGTTTTTTTTTTTTTTTTTAAGGGACTTAGCTGATGGCAATTACTATTGTTGGATAGTTATTATCTCTTTCTGTGCAAGAGCAAATGTTGACCGAAAGTGGTTGAATGGTTCGCTCTGAATTGTGTAGCACACCAAGGTTAGAGTCAGAGGGAGGAAAGTGGGGATTTCAGGTTTTCAAAGCCATGGGTTAGCTCGGAGATAGCTCTAAATAACCATGCTTTAAGTGCCCACAGGGAATATCCCAGGGAAATAATGTTGCAGAATCTAGTATCTTCTAGAAGCTTCGGATGGAAGTTGTCAAAGCCCACATTTTAACTCCCTCACCTCTGCATGGACCGGCCTTCTAGGAGGGGATGAGTCACCTCTTGAGGAGCTGCAGGGCAGAGAGGTCACGCAACTTAGCCAAGGACACATTTTTAGAGTCAGAACCATGACCCCAGTTTCCGGGTCTCCTGAGTGCAGAACAGGGATGCTCCCACGATGCTGGAAACTGACTGGAGGGGTTCTGAGCGACTGTGACATACCTGTGATGCTCTTGCACTGCTTTGTGTCAGCTTGCTTCAGCTGGATTATGTTTCCCAGAATCCCCTTCTCTGTATGACTAGACTTAGAGGTGGTGGAGCAATTGGGGCGAGATTTGGAAAGTGGAAGCAGAGCAGCAGCCACTGTGGAGGTCGGTGTGGTTTGACATGGTCACAGACAGATACAGGTGATGTCTAGTTTGTCCTTGCTCTTTCACGTTCCACATCTAGCAATTTTCTTTCTTTCTTTTCTTTTCCTTCCTTCCTTCCCTCCTTCCTTCCTTCCCTCCCTCCCTCCCTCCCTCCCTCCCTCCCTCCATCCCTCCTTTCTTTCTTTCTTTCTTTCTTTCTTTCTTTCTTTCTTTCTTTCTTTCTTTCTTTCCTTCCTTCCTTCCTTCCTTCCTTCCTTCCTTCCTTCCTTCCTTCCTTCCTTCCTTCCTTCTTTCTTTCTTTCTTTCTTTCTCTTTCTTTCTTTCTTTCTTTCTCTCTTTCTTTCTTCAGCTTATTGAGATATGATCGACATGCAAAAAACTGTACATATGTAATATATGCAACTTGATGAGTTGGGAGATAATTATAAACCTGTGAAACCACCACCGTAATCTAATCTATTCATTACCTCCCAAAGTTTCCTCCTGCCCTCTTTATTTATTTTTATATTATGATTACTATTGGCGTGTGATAAAAACACTAAATGAAGATCTACCCTCTTAGCAAATTTCTTTGTGTAAATATAATATCGATCACTTCAGGCTCTGAGCTGTACAGGAGCCTGGACAGGATCTCTTAGACTCGTTCATCATGTACAAGGAAATGTCGTGCCTTTGACTTTGTCTCCCTGTTTCCCTCTCCCCTGGCAACCATGTCTACTCTCTCTGGCAACGCTTTCTGACTGCTAGTTCCATGGCCAACAGTGACCCCAGGCCCACCACCAGATGCAAAGGCAATAGTTCTACCCGTGGACTTCTCTACCAGCTCTGCCTCCGCAGCCCCATGCCAGCAACTGCACGTGCCTGGCTGCCCCTGTTTCTTGGTGAACTTGACTGGTCCATTCACACCGGTATTCTAGGTGAGCTGGTTAGTGACTGATTCTCCAACTCCCCGTCTGGCACCCCCAGTTCCTCAGCTGCTCCCACAATTGCCTAGCATGTCCTGTAATACTGACGGTGGTTCTGCTCCTCTGATTGAACTGTGACTGATGATAGAATAATTAACATGGTGCACCTTAGAAACTGCAGAAGGAACCTAAGAGAGTCCCTCCTCTCAAGGGATTTCCAGCTCACTGGAGAGACAGAGCATTTTAACACAGCCAGCTGGGGTCTCACGGCAGCCTATGGATCAAGTGACAAATGCACGGTGTGGCCATTGCTGTGTGTGGCGCTTCTAGCCTGAGGTGTCCAGTGTCTTCTAGTGCCCGGTACCAGGAGCCGATCGGGAATTAAACACAATCGGCTTTCTCCACTGGTGGCCACATTCAGCCCCAGACTTTCTCCTCCTGTGTTCTATCCAGGCACAGGGCTCCTTATCACCATAAGAACGGAAAGAAAGTTACTTACATATTGCGGGAAAATGTTGAGTACAGGTGAACGTGAATGCTGACATTGAAGGTTTCCCATCCAACCAAACAGAAATTCCCCTGGCCTGCCACACTTGGGTAACTTGAGTTCTGGAATTCTAGACTCGGTTAACCCCAATCCACAAATTTGCTGGAGTTATGAAGCTTAGCGAGGGTACTGTTTTTCTATTATTCATTCCCAATACGTTCTGTCCTGAGCCGACACCACTGAATTTATTTTACCCTCTGAGTTTACTTAACCCTCTGTATGTTGATCGCCTTTTGATATCTGCCCAAAGAAACGCCGATGAAACTATGTGGTCCTGGTTTTTTCACAAAATGAATTTTCTTTCAAACTTGCCTGGCAACTTGCCCAGTCACTCAGTCAATGGCCTCATTTCGTAGGGCCTCAGTTTCCTGCCGTTAAAACCGGAGTTACTAATACTCGCCTCCTCGGAGAGGTGTGCGTGTCAACGCTTGGCTGCAAGTCCAGCTAAGAAGCCTGGATGAAAGGTGATATGGAAGGACAGCGGCAATCTGGGTGAACAGCCCCTGGGCAATTCTGTCCACCGGCCACAGCAATACCGCAAGCTCCCGGAAGCTGCTTGTGAACTGTGGTTTTATTTTGCACGTGTGCATGTATGTGAATGTCTGTGTGTCTGGAGTGTGGACTCTGGAGACCTAAGAGTACAGTAAATGCCAACAGAGGTAGCTCAGGAGAGTGAGGATTTATTTTTGGCCGTGACCCTTGTCTCTGTTAAGTGATCTGAATTTAAAAAGAAAGAGGAAAGGGGAGGAGGGAAAGAAATATAGAAGGCAATGAAAGAATGTGAGATTCCTGCTTGATCTTACAAAGCACCAGAGTGAAACTCAAGTAAAGCTTTCTTATGTCGTTTCAACCAGAAAGGTGTTGACAGGAAGAATGTATGAACAGTGGAGCATATGCCCTCTTCTGAGATTTTTGTCCCCTCCCCGCAGCCTTTCATTCTGAGGAGCTGGCTGCGAGCATCTACAGTGCAGTCACGGATAGCCACCTTTGGCTGATCACTCACTTACTCCTGGACACTATAAGTTTGTACTTCCAAGAGATCTGTCCTGTTTGTCTTGGCATCTTATGGGCTGACTTCAAAGGGTCCCTGCCCACTCTCTGCTTCCGTGCTGTGCCGAGGCTGGGCAAAGAGAGGGAAGAAGCCGAGGAGTAGGGTCAAACAGAAAGCTGGGTCTGCTAAGCAAGGGGAGGGAAACCGTGGAGGGTGCCAGCGAAGGTGGATGCTCAGATGAGGGCAGTGGCTTTGGAAGGAAAGCAGGAACCTGAACAATGGCACAAGAACAGACAAGAATCCAAGATCAAGAGCCACAACTATTCATTTCTGTACCAGCACGGTCAACGACTACATTGTAAAAAGGGATGAAACGTTTTGTCAGGGTACATCAATGTAACTTCTGCTTCAGGGATATCTGGATTCCAGTCCCAGTTTTGCCACTAAATTATTGTGTGACCTTGGCCAAGTCACTTGGGCTGTTTCCTTCTATAAAGCAGAGGAGATTGAACCAGGGTAAGGGTCCCCAAAGAAGAGATCTCAGATTTGCTAGAGGATCTAAGCTGGTTGCTTCCAGCAAACCAAGCCTGGCCTGGGCCTCTACTTCTGCCCCGTCTACACCGCATGCCATCTGCTGCAAATCCCATGGGGAGGGATGTTCTGTCCATAGCAGTGTGCCTTCTCTGTCCCCGGGTAGATTCGGTTCTCACCCACATTGCAACTCCCTGTGATCTCAAGACTTCAGAAACGCAAAAGTATCTCCTCTACCCAAATCCTAGAACAAGTTTCAATGCCCTGTGACTCCAAATTTCTTGGATTTGCTGACTCTGTCATGGAATAGGATGCAGACCACTTGCATGGCATTTGCCTGTCCACACTCAGAGCAACCTGCACAGGAGCTGTCCCAGCTGGTGGAGCCGCTGAGCTTCACATGGTCCTTCTGCTACTCTGCCTCCCTGCAGCATTGTCCTGGCCTGCGTGCGGGGTGGCAGGTCACCTCCACGTGAGTGCTCAGAGTGGGGGAGTGCAAGGAAAGCCCTGGATAAGCAGTTTCTTTTTAAGCAGGTGATGTGGGAATTATGCACGTCACTGGTGCTCACAGTCCACCCGTGAGAACATCATCGTGCACCCGCATTGAACTGAGGGGGGCGGTGGCTGGGAAGTGAAGCCTCTGGCAGCGGTGGGGACTGAAACTCCATTTCTATAGAAGATGGGGAGTACAGATTTGGGGAGTCAACCACAGTCTGCCACAAAAAGGAACCAGAAGACGATACCAGCCAAGACAGTGGGAATCGTGCATTCTTGACCAGCCATCACAAATGTCGTGGGAATGCCCTGGCTGGTGTAGCTCAGAGGATTGAGCGTGGGCTGCAAACCAAAGGGTGGACGGTTGGATTCCCAGTCTAGGGCACATGCCTGGGTTGTGGGTACAAGAGAAGCAACCACACATTGATGTTTCTCTCCCTCTTTCTCCTTCCCTTCCCCTCTCTAGAAAGAAATAAATAAAATCTATTTTAAAAAAAGAAAAGAAAAAAAAAGGAAGAAATGTCCTGGGAAGGAGAAAGACACAAAGGTGTCATTGCTAGGAGCTGTGTGTCCATTTGAAGGAAAATAAGCCATCAGCAAACACCTGCCTGGCCTTCCTCTTTGAACTCCAGGGGTATCTGGATTCTAGAACTAGCTTTGCCACTAAAATCACTGTGACCTTGGACAAGTCACTTGGGCTCAGTTTTCTGAGTCACTTTTACAGCCCTTTCTTCAGAGGACCTTTACTTCCAGGGGAACTGCTGCAGCGGTTTTCAAACTTGAAGAAAAGGAGTTGGGCTTATAAAAATGAATCGTTACATGGGATTCTATTTATAAAAAGGAAAACAAAAGGTCACTCTGGCTGAAACAGAGAAGAGGGCCCAGAGCTCGGGCCACCCGTTCATCCTCCTCACTCTTGTTGTCTCGGCCTCCAAGGGGCTGGCACACAAGAGGTCTGATGTCAGCTCGGAAGTTCACAACAGCAGGGCTCCAAGAAACATACATTGAGAACCCCTGAGTTATGGGATGCAGGGCCCAAAGCTGCGGCTATGGGTAATGTCATCAAAGCCAAACTAGGACCACCATGCACCACACAACGATAAAGTCATGCTCCAGACCATATAAGTGGCAGATGTGAACTTGACTCATTTCCTGGGTCATAACTTTATTATGACAGAGGCTTGTGTATTATTTGATTTTTGTTTTTATGATATCAGGGCGGCTATATCGATGATTTATTTAGTTAACAGCACAAACCCCAATGATAATGTGCTTAACTGTGGAAAAATGTCATCCACTGGATGAAGGATTTTCGTCGACCGCTTTGCTATAAAGGCCATCTCGGGACAAGGCTCACTGTGGCCCAGATACGGCGCAGGACAGCACCATGTGGCCCGAGGGCTCCCTGGTCAGAGCACATTATCACCACCAGCAGCAAACAGTGATTCTCTAGCTCTTAGGGTGAAATACCAAGGAAGAAGGAGGTGTGTGAAAGAAAAGATCCAGAATTTCAACTCAAGATTAAGTCCTGGATGACATCAAAAGAAGCCTCCAGAATGTGCAGGAGCCCACAGTTCCAAAGCCAGGGGGGCAGGTGTTCCGTTGGTGGCACGGGAGGGGCAGGTGGGCTGCTGTTCCTCAAGCAGTGACAGTGAGGAATGACTGACACGCCCCAGATTGTCTTCAACAGCTCTCGCACGCTGAAGACAGGAAGAAAGCAGGCCCTGGACCTGGCTGAGAGAGGAGACTGCTCCTGACAGAGGTAAACAGACTTGGGGAGTGGAAACATGAAATGAGGCACCCGATTTCTTCTGACACCCCCTCTGATCAAGCTCCTTGACTCCCAGTCTATCCGCAGTGCAGTGAGCTCCCTGCCTGAGTCCTGGGTTAAAGGCGCAAAACACCGTCCAACGGGCCGGGCTGCAACTCGTTCAGCGAGGGCCTGGTTCGAGACGCCCAACGGAGAAATGGGCAATGGATACGAACAGACATGTCACAGAGAAGGTGAATAGATAATCGAAACGGGAGCCGAGGCCTCATTCCCCAGGAAAGTGCAAGTGCAGACCTCCGTGAGATACCATTTGACACCTACCAGATTGGCAAGGATTAAGACTTCTGGCAACTCCAAGTGTGGGAGGATGTAAAACTACAGGAACTCTTTCACATTCCCAGTGAGAGTGTAAAGTGGTCTAATCTCTTCGGGAAACAACTTGGCATTTAGTAGTACAGTTGCATCTGCCTGTAACTAGGACCTAGCAGTCTCACCCCTCGGGGTGTATTCTCCACCAGGTTTTCTCAGACATGGATCCGTGAGTGAGTCAGAAACCAATGCAGCACAGAACCAACGTCTTAAACCCACAGAATGCAACAGAGTAGAGAAGCCAAAGGACATCGTCTGTAGTGAGGATGTGTCGTTTTGTCAATTATTTTATGTATGTGTGTGTTCCCATGTATGGGTTGTGATGTCCAATTTTTATTGTGCTTGTAAAATACATTTATTGTATTATGTATTACATTATATAAATGATATATTGTATCAAATAGTATAGTTTTTAAAGTTTGAGAAACCAGTTCCCTAGAGTAACTTTTTGACCTATATACCAAGAGACAGGTAGACTATTCATTATTCACAAGAGCAAAAGCCTGCAGGTAACACAGATGTTCACTGCGTGAAGACAGATAAATAGAGTGCAGAGCATTACCCCGATGGACTATTACACAGCAAAGAAAAGGAACGAGCGACAGGTACCTGCGACAATGCGGGTAAATCTCAGAAACACAATCATATGGAGAGAGAAGAGCTGGGTGGAGAAGACTACATATACTGTGTTATTTTTATAAAGCCTCCAAATAGCAAAACAAAACAAAACAACACAACACATTCCATACATGAAAAACTTTCTTTTTTAAAATAAACAAATCCCAAATTTAGGATATCCCTGAAGGGAAGGGAAGGGGAATATTACTGATAATATTCTGGTTCTTAAGTTGGGTCTCACATGTATTTATTTGATTCTTATAGTCCATAACTTATAGATAGGTCCCTCATATGTGTACATGTATGTAATATGTGAATGTGTGCAATATTACACAAAACCAACATGGCCATGAGATCAATATACATGCAAATATATCTTTCCTACATAGCTTATATATTATTTTATATTGTTATAAAAATCACTATAACTCTCAATCAATATAAATGAAAGGAAAAAAATCAATAAAGCCGTAAAATGTCTCAGCCACTGATTCATAAAACATCCGTTCTCAGTAAGCAAATATATTCTCTCCCCTCAAAGATAGAGACATCCATCAAAACCAACCCAAACATGGACTAAACAGAAGAAGAAGAAGAAGAAGAAAACCCTCACCAATTGTCTTAAAGCGTTGACTGCGCAGTTGGTAAGGGAATCAGACAAGACCCTTGCTCAGAAGTATCATGTTTTCTCCTGGGATCAGCCTTTGAATGTTAAAACAGAAAAGGTTTCCAGGATAAATTCACCCGACTTAGTAACAGACCATGTTCTCTGGCAACTTTTCTGGACTAAAACAGATTATTTTCTTTAAGCTGTATTTTTGTACAAACCGTTTTTACCAGCGGGAGTACAGGAGCCAGACTGGACTAGGCTCTCTAGTGGACGCAATTCATATGCTTGCTCTCACCCTTGAATTGAAGTGAATGTTTCCCTTAAACTGAGTACGAGCAATGGCTTGCAGGCTTGCATTCGACTCAAGCATTCACGCACTGTTCAAGATCACTTACGACTGAGAATAAAGTAAAAGTAGCCACGGAGCAACCCAGGAAACGCATCTACCCTAAGGTAGTAAGTGTCATTACATTTGACTGTCTTAGAAACCACCCCTCGTTCCAAGGACTAACTGGAATAGAAGCATCAATTATGAGTGGCTGGGCTTGTGTGTTACGGGTTGAATTGTTTCCCCTCAAAATTCGTGTGTGAACCCCCAGATCCTCAGCATGTGACCTCATTTGGAAACAAGGGCACAGCAGATGTAATTTGTCGAGTCAAAGTCAGACTGGAATAGGGCGGGCCCATCATCCCACGACTGGTGTCCTCACAAAGAGGGGAATTTTGGACCTGGACCTGAGCACAGGGAGAACACTATGCAAAGACAAAGGCAGAGATGGCAGGGATGCCGCAGCGACCCAGGGATGCTGGAAAGTGCCAGGAAACCACCAGAAGCTAGGCAAGGGCGCGGCATGGAATGCGTTTACCACTCACAGCCCTCAGCAGGAATCAACCCTACTGACACCTGGATTTTGGACTTGGACTCCAGAACTGTAAGACAGTGATTTCTGTTGTCCTGAGCCACCCAATTTGTGGCGCTTTGTTACAGTGGTCCTACCAAGCCAACATACTTTGGTTCTTTAAGATTTAGGGGAATGTTTGACCTATTTAAATGCTGGGTTTTGTAATTATGACCTCTGTAGGTAAGCAGTCAACATTTGAAACCGGGAGATTCGGAATGAAGATTCTCTTTTGTCCTTTAATTGGCTGATTAAGCCCTAGCTAGTGTGGCTCAGTTGGTTGGAGTGTTGTCCAGGAACCAAAAGGTTGTGGGTTCAATTCCTGGTCAGAGACATACCCAGGGTGAGGGTTTGATCCCCGATCCAGGGGAGTACAGTCCCTGGTCTGGGCATGTACCGGAGGCAACCAATTGATGTTTCTCTCTCACGTTGATGTTTCTCTCTCTCGCCCCTCCTGCTCTCTCTAAAAGCAATGACAAAATGTCCTTGGGTGAGGATAAAAAAACATTTGGCTGCTGAACCTCATTTCTCCTCTTTGGGCTCTTGTTCTCGTCTGAAATGGTCATCATACCAATATTTACCTTCTTTACCTCTTATCGCGGTAAATAGGCCTAATGAAATAATACAATACATGGGGAAGTGTTTTTTAAATTGTAAAACACTACATTGCTATGTAAAATATTATATTTTCATCCATCGAAGTGACTAGTGATTATCAACTAAGCATCTAATGTAGTGTATATGTTACCATGCCAATTGCTGGATCCCTAAATAACACCCCCTGTTGATAGGACAAAGCTGAGGTTATTGCTGAGTGGGGGAAGGGAGAACACCACCTCAAAAGGGTCTCAGAGGGGAAAAGGCAAGGTTGGAATTTATTGAGAGTTTGAAGATTGGCTCAAGGCAAGTCGTTCAGTCTGGAGTACAGAGGGGAAAGATTGTCATACATTGGTGGGAAGAGCGAGGCAAGGATTTTGAGACAGGGTTCCAAAGAATCTTTGGGCATACACTGTTGATAGTTTCTGTTGAAAGTGCTGGAAATTCCTGTAATGAACCATCTGGTTATTTGTCGGTGAGAGTGTCTCCTGGAATAGCAAAGCAATTCTGATAGAGATGATGGAATAATCAAGTCATGCTAAAGTAGACATAGGGGGTTTGGTCCTTGTGTCCGAACTGTGTGGGAATGGGGACGGGTGGTTTCAGTCCTCGACTCATAAAACGTGGGTGAAGTGCTGGAGTTGGTGGCTGGTGTCTGCCTGTCCCTCTATTGTGGGGACGATACCAGGCTCACCTTGCTCTTGTCCTCCATCGGTGACCTTTCTCTCAGGATCAACTCTTCGTTCCAGTTGGCCCTCTGCCGGAACTGTCTCTCATTGTCATCCCGAAACTCCTACCAGCACAGCCATGGCTAGTTTGGGTTAACAACTCTATGTAATATTACAAAGTTCTCCTTGTTAGGAGAGTTCCCTCAACAGAGTTGTTTCAAGGAGAATTCGACCCAGATGAACAGTGCTCTGTGGACAATTCTGGTGGAAAAATTGTCTTCTGAAGAGGATTGTAGGTGTCCTTCTCCTGCACCCCCTCTCTCTTGCCTCCCCCGTGGCTTGAAGACAGAGGGAGCAGAAGGTCGCTGGGCTCATGCAGCTTTTGTGCCTTCTGCTGTGCTGATACAATAGACTCCCCATTAGGATAAGCTCTGTTCAGTGAGATGACCATGTATTAAAGACACGAATAGGGCCGCCAGTTTACAACTCAGAGAAAAAACCTCAGTTTGGAACTTTTAGGTCCTTGGGTGGCCCAGGTTGAATTAATCTAGATCCAATTTCCTTCTCCCCTACCTGTTTCCAGCCTCCCTCACCCCCAAAAGGCTAATTTCTTGCTTGAAAAAAGCTACTTTGACGAACTGGTAATTCTCTCCTTCTGGTGCAATCACAAGTGAATGAATGGTTCATTGTTAAGAAGTCATTCCTCCGAACAAGGCAACCTCCCCTTCAAACGAGGTTAGGAGCGTTGGACAAACATTATAATTAAGTCAAGTATTTGTCTCCATTTCTTGTTATGCAGCCCAACGTATACAGGCGCTTCAAATAACAAGATTTCGGGGTTATTTGCCTTTGAAGACAAATGAATTTGTAGATGGGTCTGTAGTAAAATGTACCACACTTTTGGAAAGAGTTCAAAGACACCTGAGAACTTTGAAAACTTAGACATTTTATAAGGAGTGAAAAAAAGTAGCTAGCTGTTTCCTGAATTGCTAAGCATATTCGCTGGAGTTCAGGTTACTAGTGCAATTGCACTCTCACTGCGTGTCCAAATCCTACTTCTCTGCTCATAATTCCTGTTGATTTGTGAGGGAGAAATCAAGATGTAATTTACTGGCTAAGCCAGTCCTATAATCAGTGGAACAAAACAGGGTATTCGAGAGGGCCGGTAAGCACTTGTCTTTGACTTCTAACACTCTGGTCAGAGCATTTGGTCATGAGTTAGATTTTGAAAAAAGAAATGTGTCACCAGGGGTCCCTAAACTTTCCACTAACAGATGTTACTTATTTTTTATGGTAGTAAAATATACATAACATAAAATTTACCATATTACCGATTTAAAAAATATATATTTTATTTATTTTTAGAGAGAAGGGAAAGGGAGGAGAAAGAGAGGGAGAGAAACATCAATGTGTGGTTGCGTCTTGCACGCCCCCCACAGGGGACTTGGCTTGCAGCCCAGGCATGTGCCCTGACTGGGAATTGAACCGCTGACCCTTTGGTTTGCAGGCTGGCACTCAATCCACTGAGCCACACCATCCAGGGCACCAACTTACCTATTTTTAAGCAGAAACCTGTTTGTATTTTTGTTTACAAGTTTACAACAAAACAGGTGCTCAATTTAAAACTGATGAAGGCAAAGCGGCCCTGAGTAAAAAGGGGTGAGGGGTCCAGAAGCATCTCCCAGGAGAGCTGTGTACAGGCTGACCGGAAGAATCAACTGCTCCTCGGTTTGACCAGAACTTCCAAATATTTATAAGCCTTATTGAAGCACGGCTTGACATTCTGCTCCCTCTCTTCCTCTCTCTCTCTCTCCCTCAGCCCCCACCCCAGCACTTCTTAAAGTACTATGTGATGAACGTGGTTAATGATCTGTGGCCCACGTGGTCGGAAAGGGAAAAGGACCAGATTCCCTGTCAATGTCAGGGCTGGGTGACAAGTGTGTAATCTCAACATGTCCATGCCTTCCCTCCTCGAGGAGGGGCCAGTGCGGCCCCAGGGAAGGAACCCAGCACTATGGCTGCACCCTTCTGCCCTTCAGAGAGGTCGGGGTGTTGTGGGAGGGGTAACAGGTCAGAGGCCGAGATCAGGAGCACAGAGTCACCTGCCTGGGGAGGAGGCCCCCGAAGCTTTGCCTGAGAGACTGTAACCCCAGCACCAGTGAGGCTGGCCTCCGGGTGGGGTTCCTCACGGGACTGCAAACATATGGACCTATAACACCGCCCTTCTCTAAACGGGGAGAGAATGAACTTCTCGGTGTTGGGGAATATCGGTGAATTTTCCAGGTGACCGAAACTTATTTCTTTAAGAATGCAAAACGCAAAGTTTAAAGATTTGTTGTGGTCTGTAAAACTTCCTCAGTGCGTTCTCTTTAGTTTACCAGGTCATGGCTCTGGGTCCTCATTATTGAAACTCCCTTCATCTTCACCATGGGGACCTCTATGATTTGTGGGGCTCATATCCTGCCCCCACCATCCCCTACCACCCCCACCTCTGTCTATGGGTCCCAAGCTCTCACACCCGTAACTGCCTCTCGAGGCCTCTTTCTCTTCCTACCTTACTGACTCAAATTTTATAGGGCGGGGAGCTAGAATGTCAGACTTCTCACAAATAAGAATTAACAAATAAGAGTAAAAATATTTTCAGTGATGGCCTGAGTCCTCCTATGAATGAAGTGCTTGAACTTTTGTACATTGATTTTCTAAAACAACACAAATGACTCGTTTACATTATTCTCTTTAACACACATAACAAAATTTGCCATTTAATTATTTTAGGTACATTTACGTGGTTGAGCAGCCATCGCCACCATCTGTCTCCAGGACCCTTTCCATCTTGCAACACTGAAACTGGACACCCACCACACAATAACAGCCCGCTTGCTCCTTTCCCCAGCGCCTGGCAACCACTGCCACTCTCCATGAGTCTGACTCTTCTAGGTACCGCACATGTGTAAGTGGAATCGTGCGGTATTGGGCCTTTCGTGACTGGCTTCTTTCACTTAACATTATGTCCTCGAAGTCCACGTTGAGGCTTGAGTCTGAAGTCCCTCCCTGTTAAAGGCTGAATAAAACTTCAGTGATTGTATGAACCACTCTTTGTGCCTCCATGCATCTGTGGGTAGACGTTTGGTTTGCTTCCACCCTTCGGCTGTTGTGAATAATACTGCTGTGAATATGGGTGTGCAAATGTCTCTTGGACACCTGTTTTCACTTCTTTTGGGCTCATCCCCAGAAGTGGAATGGCTGGATCCTGTAGTCACTCTATTTTTAATTTTTTAAAGAATAGCTATGCTGTTTCCTATAGCAGCTGCATCATTTTACATTCCCACCATCATGCATAAGTTTCCAATTTTTCCACATCCTTGCCGACACTTGTTATTTTCTGTCAAATGCTGTTTTGCTCACATATTCGTTCTTGGTGGTCTTTTTTTTTTTTTTTTTGAGAGTGTAGCTCATACATTCTTTTTTTAAAAAAATTACTTTATTGTCGTTCAATTACAGTTGTCTGAATTTTCTTGCCACCACTCCCTCCCTCCCTGGTTGTCTTTTAGATACTCAAAACTACCAGCTTTCAGACTTCCAGATTAGTGGGGTGTTTCCGACTAAGCAATAACAAATTAAGCAGGTGTGTCTGTTTGCTTAGTAGTTGTAATAATAAAATCTATACTTTAAATGTGTAGAGGAGCTAGCTATGTAAAAGAAGCCTATAATCAATTTGTGTAAAAGATCTTTTTAAAAATAACTTATTATAAAATAATATATTAATTGTAGAAAACTTTGAAATTATAGAAGAGCAAATAAAATAATGCCACCGTCTAGAGATAACTTCAGTTAATACTTGTGTGTGTGTCCTTCCATTATATTTATATATTATTTTTAAAAATTGGCCTCATTCTATTCTTACCCCCTGGTTTTCTCACTTCTAACTTAAGAGCATTTTCCCATATTGTTTTATCTTTAAATAATCATCAATTGCATTCTTTTTAGTAGCTATATAGTAAGAATCCTTAAAAATGTAATCACCTCTTAGCATCTATTTGGGAGGTTTTCATGTGCTAGATTTTCTTGGGGATACCAGAGAATTTTTTAAAAAAATAATCATATCTGTTTTTACAAGAATGTTACTGGGTAGAATCTTTCCTAGGACCATTATTCCCACTTTATAGATGATGAAAGACAGACACCCAGAGAGGGTTTTAGGTTTCTGGTCAGTTTATTTATTTTTTTAAAGATTTTATTTATTTATTTTTAGAGAGAGGGGAAAGGAGAGAGAAAGAGAGGGAGAGAAACATCAACGTGTGGTTGCCTCTCATGTGCCCCCTACTTGGAACCTGGCCCGCAACTCAGGCATGTGCCCTGACTGGGAATTGAACCAGCGACCTTTTGATTCTCAGCCCGTGCTCAGTCCACTGAGCTACACCAGCCAGCGCTATTTTTTTTAATGGCAGAAATATTGATCTGTTATATATGGGAAGAGCTGTGCAGAATGGACCAATTCAATGCAGCATTCAAACTATCAGGAAGATAAATCCCTAATTTGGACAAAAACTTCAGAAAAAAAAATGAAACTGTCCTGGAATTAATTGCAATGTAATTCCATGAGCAGCTTTTGCTGCAGGGCAAACTGACAGTTAACAGTGGTCCCAATAATATTTCGGCATTGTCAGCCCTCTGGGCTCGTGCCCTCATGCATACCTTTCTATAGAGTAATTAATGAATGTTGGCAGTGCTTTTGTGGTCCTTCTGAGATGCTTGGGAAGGATGTTGTCGTTACTGTAGCTTTGTGTATTTTGGGTCTTACAAATGACTTACCACTTACTAAATTTGAAATCTAAATTGTGGACTTGGCTCTGGCTATCGCCAGCTAATAAATGCTATAATACTGGGAAGAAATTAAGAAGCTATCATAGATTGCTTCAATTTCTAACTTTTTCCAGTGGAATCATGTAGAAGAGAAATTTCTGGATTTAAAGGTCAAAAAACATGATATAGATACTTTGCATTATTTAAAAGATATTTTCCATATCCCATTTGGAAAAATTTCTTCATTCTATATTTTTAACTTGATATACTTGAGTAGACACTTTTGTAAAGATGATAAATACTATAAGTTACCATTTAAGTAGTAATTACTAGATTTCTTTAATCGTGACTATACAGCTAAATAGAAGGCTGTACTTTCCTAAGTATGATCATTTGCAAAATTCCTTTTGTCTTTCCTCAAACTGGAAAAGAAGAAAAAATGTGGCATATAGAAACAAAAACCACAAACTTACAGGAAAATGCAAGAATGCGCTCTTACTGCTTGGTTGTGGATTTGGGTTGAAAGGGTACGATTGTTCATTAGCACGCGTGCTGGCCCAGTTAGTGGAGAAGCGTCCCACCATTTTCATCTCATCAGTTCCGAGTGCGTGAGACCAGAGCTTCAAGGTCAAGGATGAGCCAGCATCGTCTACTGCGCACCACTCGATCCATCGTCCAGTTTGGGAATAGGTTGAAATATACTATTTTATTAAATTTCAAAGTATAGATCTAGAATTCTAAAAAACAAAAAAGACAACTGAAGGATATTATAAATCAGCTATTCTGTTTCTCACTTTCCACATAAGAAAACAGAGAGGCCAAAAAAGTAAACTACTTGCCTACAGGCAGATTTTTTTCATTATCCCCTCGGACGTCCGTCCACACGTTCAGTCAACCACTGCTACCAAGAGGGGTTAATGTGAGGCCCTCAGAAGGCAGAAAGGAGTAGCCACCTTCGCTGTTCTGAGGAGTCAGATGCAGGAGAGCAGAGGCAGGCAGCCCCACCATCCGCCGCTTCAGCAGACTGGTAAGGGCCTTGTGGGCAGCATGGGCTAACCGCCACCCAAACGCAAAGGTAACTGGTAATTCCCCCTGGGGAGGTCAGGAAGGCTTCCCGGAAGAGGAGACTTTTGAGCTGGGCCTTAAATGAACATTTCACGTACTCACGTGGAGGAGGGCAAAGGACACCCAGGTAGAATACTCACATGAGCAGAGCCACAAAGCTGCGAGCATGTAGGGCAGGGTTAAGGAATGGTCAACAGTCTGAGCACAAGTGTGCGTGTGGGGAAGGGGGCCGGGGGAGAAAACGTAGGGAAGGAACATGGTAGGAACTAAACTGGTAAAAGCTTTGACTGTCACGCCAAAAAGTGTGAACTTTATTCTGAGAAAACAAGGCTCTGTGGAAAGCTTATAAGGAAGGTTAGGATGTGGCCAGACCTTGGTTTATACTGGAGATGAGTTAGAAATTTACATTCTTTTTAAAAAAATATGTATTTTATTAATTTTTTTAGAGAAAGGAGAAGGGAAGGGAGAAAGAGGAGTGAAACATTGATGTGCTAGAGAATCATCAATTGGCTGCTTCTCGCATGCCCCCGACTGGGGACCTGGCCTGCAACCCAGGCGTGTGCCCTGAGTGGGACTCAAACCGTCAATCTTTCAGTTCACAGACCAGACCTCCACCCACTGAGCCACACCCTCCAGGGAAGAAATTTACATTCTAAACAGGAGATGATGAGAGCCTAAACATGGGACAGTAGCAGTAATGAGGAACAGAGAAGATACACAGATGGCCAGAGAGCACATGACAAGATAGCCAACATCATTAGTCATCAGGGAAATAAATGCAAATTAAAATCATTGAAACGTGAGATAACATATGAGATGTGATAGAACATTGCATATACACTAGGTGTAGTGTGGATATGACACTGAGATAACACTACATATCCACTAGAATGGTTAAATTGAAAAGGCTGACCACACTAAGTGTTGACAAGGATGTGGAGCAAATGGAACTGCTAGTGAAATGTAAACTGAGAGAACAATTATAGAAAAGAGCTTAGCAGTTTTCTATAAAGTTAAGTATTCCTTAACCAAGCCCTGGTTGGTGTGGCTCAGTGGATGGAGCGCCGGCCTGCAAACCAAAGGGTCACAGTCAGGGCACATGTCTGGGTTGCAGGCCAGGTCCCCAGTAGGGGGTGCTCGAGAGGCAACCACACATTAATGTTGCTCTTCCTCTTTTTCTCCCTCCCATCCCCTGTCTCTAAAGATAAATAAATATACCCTAACCATATGATGCAGCCTTTCCAAGTCTATTTACTCAAGAGAAATGAAAACATGTCCACCCGAAGACTTGGACATGATATATAATACCAGTTATACGCAGAATGGCCTACAAACTGGAAATCCAAATATCTATCAACAGATAAATGAATAGATAAATTGAAACTAATGTGGTATATCCATACAATAGAATACTACTCAGGAATGAAAAGGTATGATCTACTGATATACCTAATAACACGGGGGAGTCATGAATACATCATGTTGAGCGAAAGAAGTGATACAAGAGCAGAGACTGTATAATTGCATTCAGATGAAACACTAGAAAAAACAAATCTAATCCATATGGCACAAAGCAGACCAGTGGTTGCCTGGGGCTGAGGGTGAGGGAAGGATTGACCAGGAAGGGTCAGAAGGAACCTCTTGGGATGATGGGGTAGTTCTATTCTTTGATTGTGACGATGGTCAGGTGTATATAAATTTGCCAAAACTCATTGGAATAAGGTGCACTTAAAGTGGATGCATTTTATTCTATATAAGTTATGACAATAAACTTCATTTAAAAAATAATACATTGAACTTAGATGGTAAATGAAATAGTTTAAAAAACATGGTAGTTGACCTGATTGTACAAGCTTCTCCTTTGATTACATTTAATTAGGAATTGATGTCTTAATACAATCCAAGCAGATACAGACAGAAACGGATACAGAAAGGCCCTCCCGCTCCATCCAGCCAACCAGAGGGAGACTTCCATGGTAGAGGTCAGGAAGCAGTGTAATACACAGCCCTAGTTCTGCAGGCGAGCAAAGAGCAACTCCCCTAGGGCTAATGACAAACTCCACTCAAATTGGAAATAATTGAAGGATTCGTGTACCACCTTTCACGCATTTGAAAAGTTATTTTTATATTTTTCTATGCTTTAAATGCATCTCTGCTCTATTTATGCATTTTAGGCTTAATAAAATAACGGGGTTACTGTATTTTGCCATGTACAGTATGCACCCATGTTTTTGGCCCAAACTTTTCGGGAAAAAAATCTTTTGTTTTAATTTTTAAATTCAATCATTTCTATTTAGAAACAAAATTGATTATCATATTCCAGGGTATTATTTTGCGTAAGGATGTTGTTACTGCTTTCTAGAGTTACACTTTTAATACAGAAACATAAATAAAAGAATTAAACATATTTCTATAGATAGGGAATTAGTACTACCCATGTATAATGCGCATCCTTATTTTTCCCTCAAAAATTAGGGTAAAAAGTGTGCATTATACATGGTAAAATATGGTATCTTTAATATTGCTGTTTTAACATTTTTCTTTATTCCTTTGTATTTTCATTTTTATTCTCATTTTCACAACTTTGATTATACATCCAGGGGAAAGAAATGTGGAAAAATAAACTATAGATGAAGATAAAGTGAAAAAAAAAAACAAACCAGAGAGACATTGCCTAGAACTTTGTCCATGGCCACTGTACCATTATTTAGACATTTCTCTCTTCTTTATCATCTTACTCCTTAAAGGCATGATCCACTGGGAAGCAGCAAAACTTGATAAGGAAGCCAGAAGAATGTGGAACTGTTTTATCTCCGTCATAGGGAATATTCACTCCCTTCTTATGAGGGACCTCTCTACCATCCCTCTCATGTATAGTTCCAGCAGGTTTCTCAGACCAGGTACAAGACCCACGCTAGATCAGTTAAAGCCTGTCATTCCCCGGCCAGTGTTGGGGTCAGGTCACATGGCCCAGATGCCATCATAGCTTCTCTCCATTTTTGCCGCCTGGAGTTTATTGGGATAGGTCACGTCCCTCTCTGGCCAAGTCACAAGGTGAGCCAGGAGCTACTGGCAGCTGTGGTTATGCTTTGTGAAGAAGCCAATCCGAGGAAAAGCTAATACTCTAAGAGGTAAAAATGCAGGACAGAGAAGAAGTCTTGGCCATTTGAGACACCGGTCATCCCTGCCTTTCCTGAGGTTTCATTACCCGAGAAATAATTTCCTTAGTTCAAGCTGGCTTTCTGTCCATTACGACCATTTAAGGAAGAGTAATTAACATTAGGTCCCTTGTCCTGTAGCAAGGACAGTACAATCAACCTTCCCAGGGCAGCAGAGGGTGGTTTGGGACCCTGCTGGAAAAAAGTCGAGGGGTCTTCCTGTGAGGGTGTTTATACGTTACTATGCAATCTAGTTGGTTTCAGGGCCCCTTCAACACCACTGCACCCTGGTATTTGTAAAGGGATCCCCCTCCTCCTCCCATTAGCTCTGATTCTTCCCTCTTCCTGACCCAGTGCCCACTTGCATTCAGACCTAAGCATCTTGAGCTCTAAGCTTCCTTCTTGCAGCCTTGTCACGTCTCTGATAAACCCTGTCTTTGCTGCAGTTATTCCACTGGACTGCTGCCTAGCAAGTCTGGTGGAGGCCAAGGTCTAAATTATTGCTCTGGGATCTCCAAGAATATCTGCTTCCTCCCTGCTTTCCTCCTTTGAGAGAAATGACCTTCTCGAACTCTTCTGAGGGGTGACCTCAGTGGGTTTTTCTTTCAAATTATAGAGAAACATGGATTTTATCCTTAAGCCCGGCTCCTCAGCCATGACGTACAGACAATGGTCCCTCACTGAGAACTTTGTTGATTGCAGCTGAGTAAGGGCTCATTTTGAGGAGGATTGTGGGCTAGGAGGAGTATCTTCCTCATATTTACCTCTGCCACCAACGTGCTGGCCTCAGAGAGGTACTGTTCCCTTAGAAACTTGAACTTGAAACATGGACAAAGATCTTTCTATTAATATCCAGAGATCGGGCTGGAGCATTCAAACAAGACTTTACTAAAGATTTATGGACAACAAAGGGAAAACAGGCAGAGAGGGAAACAAAACCCTAGATCATCCAGTGTATGGAACTTGCCCATGACCTTAAGAGCTCCCTTCTTATCTGCATGTAATTTGGTGTCCTAAGAGGTGCTTTCTTTTTTTGTCATTGTGCCCATCCTTCCCAATCTTGCATTCCCTGCCCTCTTGTGCAGGAAGAACTCCAAAGCTATCAACCAACCAATCAGTGAGGAGTTGTGGTGCCTTAAGGCACATGGACTTCATTAAGTCTTCAGAGAATCCTTTGAGATGAGAACCTGGGCAAAAGGGAACATCCTTCAGCTGGAGCAAGAGCTTCCACCACCGCTTTGCCCCTCAGTGCAAGAGCCATTGCTCTAGTCAGAGACGGGAAACTTCTTGAAGAACAGAACTGGGGTATCGGTTGATGTGGCTGAATAACGAACTGCCCCACATCTGTAGTGGCCTTAAAACATTAACCATTATTTTTCGTGGTTCTGTGGGTTGCCTGGGCAGTTATTTTGGTCTGGATCAGCTCAGCTGGTTGGATGGTCTAGAACCCTCATTTATAATCTGCAAAGCAATGATTATAAGGATACTCAACAGGATGAAAAAAGATATAGAAACCATAAAAAAGGACCAGTCAGAAATAAAGAACGCAATATCTGAAATATACACTGGAAGGAATAAACAATAGGTCAGATGCAGCAGAGGACTGCATCCGTGATTTGGAAGACAAGGTAGAAAAAAACACCCAGGCAGATCAGCAAAAAGAAGAAAGAATCAAAAAAAAAATGAGGAGTGCCTTGTGTTCTACAGATCGATGCCAAATGAGCAGGAGTTAACAGAGATCAAAATGCCTCTAGTCGATAACTCACCACCCAGACTGCTTTAATTCTTCCTTCCCTACTTGAATCCCTTCCCATCCAGTCTTAGAAAAGAGTTACTCTGGAAAGAACCTATTGAGTTGACCTTGACATAAACGATGAACTCTCAATATTAAACAGACTGTTCAGTGCTTGGGATACGCAAAGAACATGAAGAACCACAGATCAGCTTCCTTGGGAATTGTTTCTTCACTTAATTTGGGCATCATTCAGTAGGAAAAGAATGCCAAACCCGACTTGATACTCCACAGAGATCTGATGATAAAAATAACTCAAACCAAGCAAATCAGTATCACCATCTTATTAGCAATGAGAGAAAATAAAGTAAAAAATAAGAAGGAAAAGACCAGGCTGAAGTATTGAAGGGAAGTATCATTCGCAAGTGAGAGACACAATAACATCAAGTACAATGAGATGCTCAGTGAAGGCAACATTATAAAACACACACACACGTACACACAACAGGAAGTATTTAAGAAAAAATTAATTGAGATACTTGACGGATGTAAATGCCACCTGAGTTAGACAAGAAAGCTTCCATGGGAAGCTAAGATAAGATGGTTGTATTCAGGTCTTTCCCTGAACTATTGTAACTATAGGCATTGGTGAGGAAAATTTCAATGAGTACTTAAGTCCTAAAAAATCTTTGGCAAGAAGATAAATGAAGAAATAGATGACTTCTTTTCAAAGGTTTTGGTAAATTTCATCCCAGACTAAGGTTTTTATGCCCAATTGCTTTGCAAACAACCAAAGCTGAAAACAACAACAGTGCAGTCAGCTGGGGAATATGTATTCCCTATGTATTCTCTCTGCTGCTAACTGGACTACTAAGGAGGAGAATGTAGACACTTCTCTAAAACACCTTTAAAAACACACTTGGAATCCAGGGAGGGAGGTGGGTTTGGATGGGGTGGGGAGAAAATGCAGACAACTATAATTGAACAACAATAAGATAATTAAAAAAACACACACATTTGGGCGTGGCTTAAGTTTTGTTTATTGCCCTGTACTCACCATGAAATGTTAGCCAATACTCTCCAAGCGTTTCTGTATGAGTTTGGGTTCACTTTACCTCTGGTAGTTGTGTGCCTGGGATATCCAAGTCGAAGGAGTGGTGGATGAGTGAATTGTCATTGGTCACTTCTCAGTACCACTACTAGTCTGGAACCCCCCCCCCCCATGAATTTGATATTCTCTAACTTGGTGACTCATTGAAGTCATTTACAGAGTCCCTCCATTGCACGAGGTACCCTTGCTCTGGAGACGCTGCCTAAGGGAGGGGTTTATTTATACAGCTCTTGCTGTGGCCACCTGTGGCCCAATCAGGGGCGAAGTGACCAGAGAGCCTTTTTTGTTTTGTTTCCAACTCTGCTAGTTCCATGTCCCAAGTGGAACTTGAGTCTTGTTTTTCTTCTTATTGTTTTCTTTCTTCTTCTCTTTAATCAGAGGAAGTGAAGTGAAAGGAAGGAGGCCACCTGGTGCGGAGGTTAAGCGTGACTTGTGGAACCGGTCGTTCTGCCTTTCTTCATTTCCTAGCTGTGTGGCTTTGGGCAAGTCTCTCAACCTTTCCACGCCTCCCCTTCGTGAGGTGCTACATGTGTGGCAGGGATGACCATAATGGCACCCACTTCCTAGGCATGTTGGGAGGGTTAACTGAGTTAACGTGTGTAAGTGCCTAGCAGGTCGGAGAATGTCTTTATTGGCTAGTCAGTCAGCTACATTCATCTCTTACATTCCTGGACATCCACAGAGCACCACTTCTCTCGGATGCAAAGCCTGTCTACGTTGGCTTCCATCTAAAGAGGTGCGACGACTGTGCAGAGAGGAGATGGGAATGTGACCAAATCCTGACCTTAACTGCCTTCACGTTCGATTTTCATTTCAACTCATTTATGACTCAATAGAGCAGCCACTCAATATCACCATTTTTCTTTATTATAAGTTGGCATGAATGATAGTTAAGGGTATTAAAATGTTTGGAGGCCACATGAAATTATTATGATCAATGACATAAGAATATTTTTCTGATAATTGCTACTTCCCTTTCAACTTTACTAAGACTTGACTAGAGATTGAATTTTGACATTAAACCCAGAAAAGATTCAAATGTAAGTTCTCCAACTAGAATTTGGCCATTTCACCATGCTTAGCAAGAGTTTCAAAGACAAAGATAACCGGGATTTTTAATGAATTTTTTAATGAATCATACCTGAGAGGTGGAGTAAAAGCTACAAAAGGTACGGGGTTAAGCAGTATGAGTTAATTTTAGACAGCTTGTTCAGGGTACCTCCTGGTGGTAATAACTTCCTTCTCTACTGTGATTACCCACCAAATTAACTTCATTAACTTTTCTCCTGATCTCCTTTAAAGAAATACTCCAAGGTCAGCTGTCACCTGATCAGAATTTCCATAAGATAACTGGCTGGTATTCTCCACTTTGATTACAGTAGATGAGACAAGTAAATCAATTCAATGCAAGAAGGAGGGCAAAACGACCCATTTTTCTTTCCAAGATCCCAGCTAGATTTTATAAGAGATAGGAGTTCGGAATTAGATTGTGGCGATTCTTCTTTTCAATCTAATTTCTAAAGCACTAGGATTTGATTGTTATCTAGAAACGAAGCCCACGAGCCGTGTTCTTTCTATGGCAGCCAGGGCTGAATTTGGTGGAAACAGTGCATTACGTTTTATAGAATGTAGCCTCAACCAGTTCACGTTGCTCCAAGACTGTGCAGGTTTTAGGAATCCTCTGCAAAATTTAAACAGTGGAGCACTTAAGAAAAGAGCCTCTGGGGAAGACGAAAAGAAGTGAACGAGATAAATCCTAATTTGGAAGGGAGAAAAATGACAAATGAAAGAAAAATGCAGATGGCAGAGGGGCAAATAGTTTCAGCTAATGTCTGTGTCTCCCGATAGTATTTTAGAACGGAGATTGTAGATGGGAAGCTAAAGCGGGAAGATGAGTAACAAAAATATCTTGAATCCTACTGGAATATCATGTTCTACATTATCTTTTTTTCTATTCTGGGGAAGACACACAAAATTACACTAATTGCCGGCAAAGAAAACACGATACTGTGACACATAAGTAGAAAATGAACAATCACATTCACTCCAAACTCCCTTGTTTCTTCCTCACTCATCCCTAAGTAATTTTCCAAGGGAGAACCCTTTTTTGGGTGATGGGAGACTGTGCCTACAGTCCTTAGCAATGATTTTCTGACTGCTGAGCACCCTTAGTCATACATCCTTCTCATGCCCATAAATGGAGGGCAAGCCCACACTGATGCTATCGGACGAATTTAAACAGAGCATGCTCTGAGACAACCCTCAGAGCTGGACTGCAACACTCCTGCAGCAAAACCCTCTTCAACACAAGCATGTTGTATTTCCTCTTACGCCAGGGTGCCCACTGCTAGTACATGGGTAGACCCACTTGCAAAGGCTGCGTATTCCAAGGGCGTGGAGCGGCTCTCCTACTGGGATAAGCCGGGGTGTTGTTCTGTGACATGAAGTTGAGGTCCATATACTTAGTGTTAAGAGGAGAGTCTATTTCTTTTGATGAATAGTTTCCTCTTCATCTTAGATGAGAGCAGCCATTCATTCACTCGTTCATTTAGTCATGCCTTCCACTTACAGGCATTGGGCTTCAGGCTGGGCAACTCCTATGAGAGAAAGGTTCAAACGATTTTCCCCAGGCCGACACAACCTCAGCTAATTATTAAACAGGGTTTATGAGAAGAGAATCAGCTTCAATTGTTACTGCCTTAACCCACTCTTACTTATGCCATAGGGAGGTAGTATGAGGTGGTGGAAAGAGCAACAGACCAGTAACTGGAAATTCTGGGTTCAAGTTCCAGTTCCGCCACAATAGGGACTGTGTGACTGTGGGCAATTTACTTAACCTCCCTTTCCTTTCCTGTACAATGAGTGGGTTGGACTTAAGATTTCTTCCATCTCTAAAATTCTTTTATTCTATATGGTAACACATTCCACAAAGTTCCCTTTGTGACTGGAATTAGTCTACGATTTCCTCACTCATTTCCCTCTTGACCTCTTGATTGTTAAAACCAAATATGAACAAGAAGCAATAATATTTTGTCACAGCCAACAAATTGCCCTTCCACAGGAGGAACTTGGAAGGTCAGGCCACCCATTGCCATATCTAAATTCAACGGCAATGGTATGACCAACTTGTGAGCTGGCGGGCTGCCATCCAAAAGGATGGAAATGGTTGTAGGCAGCCAAAATTCTTGGCTGGTACATTTTTAATAAACATAGAAAATAAGAACAGCATTTCCCACGTGGATTGCTTAATTTGGTACCCATACCACTGGAACATTTGCTGTTAGGGTAAAGATGATGTGATATATCCCTTATTTAGCACAGGATGGATTAACTTTCACAAATGAGAAGTAGGTTATGGAGTCATCTGTAAGGAATTTTTATCCTTGCCTCGTCTCTGGCAGGAGATAGCTGGAGTCCATGTAGCAAAATCTCCACCCCTTTTGGCCCTTTGTGAGACTTTTCCCTGAAACCTAAGCTTTGCTGGATTTACTGTATTGCTATGAATGGACTGGGGCAAATTGGTGAGAATTCTTTGTGGCCGACTATGTCTTATTAATACTTTTCCAAGATGGTTCCATATGTCTTATTACTTTTCCAAGAAAAAAGCCTCCACAGCAAATGTTCTCTGGTTAATTTGCACTTAAGCTTAGCCAAAAGATGGAGAAGCGATGTTTTTTGGTTAATTTGGAGAATAATATTTGAAGTGCATGTGTTTTAATTACATAAATTATAGTGACTATTTCTGAGAAGACAACCTCATAGGATTTATGAGTTTTCATTGTGCCTATTGCCCTAACTCATCCAGTTCCTGAGCTCTGTATTTCCCTGTCTCTACCTGCAACATGGCAACAAGGGTATTTGTCCGGCAAGGGTGTTTTCTCGCCAGTGCTGGGAGATCCTTGAATACTTCCTGTGATGGTAAACTGCAATTAGGTATGTGGGTGGAAATTGGCGCTCCTGAAGTACATCATGTTTAAGCAGAGGCACTGTGTTTTTTAGGGCCAGAGGCCACTCTGGTCCTATACCATAGCTCCAGGTCACCGCTTCTGTAGCGCTGTTGGTTTGAGGCTGCAGGTTCTAAAGAGAAAATAACTCAGTATTGAGTCTGAAACCAGGAAGCTTTTTATAGTTAAAACTGGGCCACACAGTTCTATTATGGATAAGTCAGGCAGTGACCAAGTACGACTATAACTTGCTAATTTTCCTTTTGGAAGTATAAATGATCTCAACTGTCAAAACAATAATTTGAACTTAAAACAAAGCACCGAAACTTTGGAATAGATTTCCTAGAGTCAAGGTAGGCCATCCATTTTAGATCAGATCCTCTAGAAATACAAGCAGCGGCAGACGTTTTCCATCCCGGTCATCTTTTCATAGAAAATACAGCCCCTTCCTTTCGCAGGATTACAAGCGGCCTGCAATTTGTCCGGCTCAAAATTGTGATCATTGGATTTGCTTTTGGATACTGAAAAACTCCAACAACTGTACATTCTGGCTCCCTAGACACCCCACCCCCCTCCATTTGACTTTAAATGAGTTTGCTTTGCCAGCATTTTACATCTTCTTATACCTTTGAAAGGAGGTGCTTTCAAGACAGAATGTGAATGACGGAAAATTTAAAACTGTCGTTAGTTCACATCCCTCCCCGCCCCCCGGCTGGAATTCCCTTCTCGCTAATGACGAGAGAAAGGGGTTTCGCTGCTGCGTGTCTTCCACGCCTGCGGTGCCGCGCGTCTCCCGGCGACTGCGTTTCCCCGCGGGTTGGCCGCGTTCGTTTGGGGATGAAGTCATCCCTATACATAGTGTGCATATCAGCTCGTTAAATCGGCACAGCACGCAGGGATTCCTCGGGAAGACCAGAGGAGCGAACAATGATGACCATATTTTACATTTACACGCCCCCCTCCCCCGCCACTCCCAACCTCCCTCCAGCCCGGAGTACTGGCTGGGAACTGCGGCGCCGCGGGCGGGCCGGGATGCCCACGTACTCGCCGGTCCCGGTCCTGAGATAGCAACAGGGAGAGCTGCGGACCAGCTCTGCGCGGGGGGCCCCCCCGGCCGCGACAAAGGCGGAGTCCCCCCCGCCCGGCCCGGAGCCCAGTCACGCAGCTCGGTCACCGCCTCCCGGCTTTCCACGCGGGTGCCCGGAGGTCCCAGCGACTCGGTCTCTGCGCCCCGGCTGCAGGGGAGGCCCGGGAGCTCCCCCGGCCTCGGGGGAGCGCTAGGTGTGGGGGGGGAGGCCGACGGCCAGGGACAACCCCGGAGGGAGTGGGGGGGGCAGCCCCGATCCCAAGGGGCTGAAGGGGGCGGGGTGGGGAAGCAACAAAGAGCCTGACCACCCCGACGTCGCCGAGCCCGCTCCAGCCCCTCCCGCTCTCCGCAGTCCAGAGGGGGCCCGGGCCCGCCGCGGGTGGGGAGCGCCCGGCCCCCCGCCGCCCCTCCCCCCGCGCCGCCCCCTCGCCCCCGGGGAAGGAGGGGAGGAGGGCGGCGCCTGCGTGTTCCTCCGCCGCGCGCCCCGCCTCCTCCCGGGCTCCCGGCGGCGGCGATCCCGACTCTCCTGCGGCTGCCGCAGCTGCCGGTTGCACACGGCCTGGGCGGCGGGCGCGGGCCTGGGGAGCGGCGGCCGGGCGCGCGGCCCCGGCGGGCACCCGTGGGAGGGCGGCCGAGGAAGCTCCCGGAGGCGGCGGCGGCCGCGGGACCGTTCGGCCTCCTCGCCTCCTCGCCGCTTTTCTTTCTCCCTCTCCGCTCACTCGGACCGCCGCCTCGGCTTTGTGCGCGGAGATGGTGTAGCCCCCCGGCCGCCCCAGGAAGCCGCCGGCTGCTGGTCTCCGTTCTCCCGGCTGCGTGCCCGTCCCCTGGAGGACGGATCCCCCGGACTCGGCGCCTCCCGCGTCTCCCGGCTGCTGGGGAAGCCTCGGCGCCGCCGGCACCATGAGGTGAGGGGCGCGCGGGGCGCGCGGGGCGGGGGCCGGGCGGGCCATTGTGCCGCGGGAGCCGCGACCCCGCTGTCCTCGGACCCCGCCTTCCCTTCCCGGCGCGGGTCTCGGGTCTCCGGGCTCCCCCCTTTGTCCCTCCTCATTTCTCTTTCTTCCTCGTGACCCTCCCCAACCCCTTCATATTGGGGGGGGAGGGTCTCTTTTCCACGGTCTCCCATTTTTCCTCAAACGCTCGTCTTTCGTCCAGGATTTCCCTTCCCGAATTCAGTTTGCGCCTGGCTCTCCCCCCCACCCCCAGCCTTTGCCAGCCAAACCGGGGAGATGGGGAGGGGTTCGAGAAGCGCAGCGTGCGTGTTGCTCGGGAACAGGTATTTTCCCGTGGGTCTGTAAAAATCCCGTGTACTTCAGGGCACGACTCTCGTGTTTAAGGAAAAAGGGAGGAAAAGTTTGAGAGATCTGAAATCTCTGCGGGTATAAAGTGCTCTGCTAGTGGGGGGGAAGGAGCTCCGAAGGGGGAATTTTCCCAGTGGGGAGGGAAGGGAAAGGATTTACTGGGGTTATAAGGGGAGGGCAGTGAAAGCCTGGGATAAGTTAGTTGTTTGGGGTGTGTAAACGGGGGGCGGGGAGGGATTTGTTTGCAAACCCCCTTTCTCTCCCTCCTCCTGGAGCAGCCCGTGTTGCATTGCAGCAGCTGCTTCCCCCCTTTCCTCTGGAATCAATAAAACAAGCTAAATTTTTTCAGCCCCAAAGACAACGATTGAACGTACCGTCGTAATCTAGTTGTTTTTAATTGCCACGATGAAACAGCCGGCGTGACATTTTTCTTTTTTTGTTTCTCCAGTTGTGTAAGGGAATTAAACCACGGTGTGTCATTCATCGGAGGTTTTTTCCAGCCTTTCCTTAGCCTGTTGTGAGTCCATAACCTCCTCTTTTCGGATTGGTGCAAGACTTCGTGAGAAATGGGACTTGGTAGACTGAAGGCTAATCGGTTCTGCGTTATCATCCTTATAGGCCTCCCTTTTAGGTTAAACAATTGTGGATAAAGTGAATTACTCCATTTCTGTGTCCTGGAAGAGATAGTCTTACAGTTCATTTGGATTTGAATCTCCTTTGTGTTAAAGATTAATGGCTAACCGTTGCCAAGACCTTTATAATGTAATACAATGAGATTTGAATGATATAATCTACAAATTCCTTCCCTTTGGCAAGAAAATGTCATGTCATTGGAATTCTTCAATTTAAATAGTTTTCCCTTTAAACTTTAGTTTTCTGGTTTCTTTTTCTATCATGGTTGAACACTTTCTCATTAAAAAAATTTTTTGTGTGTGTGGATAGTTGTACATTTAAGGTAACTGGGAATTTGAATTAATGTTTTCCCCTGGTCCCAAGTTAGAGGTTTTTATTGTAGTGGCCTTAAACATTGTGTTAAGTGCTGGGTCTCTTAAGTGAGCCCTTTTTGTGATTTTCACACGAGTTATTTTCCAATGTAATGGAACAGTTTAAACTGTGAACAAACCAAAAAACATAATCTTTGTAGAATATGGCTTGAAAAACTGGAGCCATGGGTTTAAGCATGTTTTTTTTTAAAAAAAAAACCCAAATTACTAATGTCATTGAAAATTCAGAAATTCTAATAAAACACATATAATGTAATATCTTGTAATACCCAATATTGCAGATTTCTTCTTTAAAGATTTAACACTATAGGGGTCTTGCAGAGCAGAGACCATCAGTATTTTTCCAAACTTTGCGTTAACTTCTCTCAACACGGAGCAAGGGGAAAACAGTGAAACTGGAATATTTTCAAATAAAATAATTGTCAAGGGTTCTGATTCAGAGGTTGTGAACTAAAAGTAAGTTCAAGTTTTGGGAATGCAGGGAAGTACCGTCTCCAGTATCGTTGTCAATCTGTCACAGATGAATTATGTTTTCTAATAAAAAGTCACTCGTACTTTTTAAGTTCTTTTTCTGCCTTATTCCTTATTAAATGTAGAGAGGGGGGAAACCACACTGATGCTTTCCAGTAGCATAAATACAGACCATGGTACACAGGTCGGGAGAGTCTGTGCAAGCGGCCTACAGTAACTCTTTGTAGGCTGATTTTGAATAATTGAAGAGCAGAAAAGAGGATCAGCGTTTCGCGTTGGAAGGCATTGGATTATTGGGTCTGTGGCTGGTGCAACTTGTGTGTATGCATTTCCTTAGATGCCCGTGAAAGTAGGATGGTCTGATTTGGGGTAAAAGGTTCTTGTGCTCCTTGCAGAAAGCTTGGGGATGTTTTGGTGCTTCACGACAGGGCTTTTCAGGTCATATTCATATTTGACTTAGTCTCAATGGTGTTTTCATGTACTGTAGGCCACCAGTGTTATGCTATTAAAGCGAGTCTATTTTAAAGAGCTATATTAAGGAGTAGTTCTGATGTTTTAAAGGCTGTCCGGAAATAGGCAGGCCTGGGTAGGAATTTCCACTTGAGTTGGTCAGAATTCTGAAGAGAGGATATGATGACCGTGTTGCCGTTTCAGTATTTGGGATGAGATCTCCGAGATGACTTTAATTTTAGGGATAGCATGCCTGCTGTGATGTCATGTAGTAATCCCTGTACAGAAGAGAACAGAACAGAGTAATACTTTACATTCCTGAAACAATCTTAAAGGCATCCTACATAGGTTAAAAGCAGTGGATAACATTACTTCTTAATACTTTGCTTAAAGGTGAGAATTTAAAAAATGAAAAAGTATATTTCATATACAAAATAGTGAGAGGGTTGAGACCCTCCAAACTGGTACTTTTTGTGTAACATTTAATTTTGGGGGGTTCTTATCTTTCATTTATTTAATGTTTCAAAAGGTTTGTGGTTGAGGTAGGTATGCATATATTATTATAGTGTATGCCTTTTAAATGATTGCATTTTCTTTTTTTTTTTTGCATTTTTTATAAGTAAGTGGTTAGTTACTCACTTTTTTGTTTGTTTGCTTGTTTGCTTTTTTTTTTTTTTTTAATAGAGGAACTTGTGTGATCTAAAATAGTTGCATGTAGCCTAGTAGCTAAGCAGAGCTCAGAAGATTTTGTATTGACCTTCTTGGGTCCATATTAAATAGTCCAGGAGACCACTCAGTCCTCGGTGACTTTCTCCTGTAAAAAGGTCGGGGCTGTGAGGTTTTGTCCAAGCCTCTTACCAGCTGGATGACCTGGAGCTATTCACTTTATTTCACTGATTCGTAGTTTAAAATATGTAAAAAAGGGGATAATTCTTTACTGGGTAGTGAGAGTCAAATGGTAATAGAAAGGAAGGTGCTTTGTACACTTGTCATTGTTATACAATTATGCTCCTCCACTTGTTTTGAGGCTTAATTATATAAACCTTTTGGGTAGGGTAGTTTGCTTCACCTATCTGGGCCTTATCTGGTTCAGGGGTGGCACGCAGGCTACGTTTTGCTTACTCACTGGGGTTGGTACTTGCTGCCAGGTTCATACCTAGATGCGTTTCTGGGCTCGGTGGGAAACAGTGCCGTGATGAGCAGTGTTTGACTGGGACACGGGTCCCAGAGGGTGGCCCTAGAGAGGGTTTCTTGGAATGCAGTTATCTGTGACCTCTAGCTTTCTTAATCTTTAGGGTCTAGCCTTCTTAATCTTTAGGTGAGGAAATTGATCATTTCCGTTTCCTTTCTCAGGTATTTTTAGTCCTTGAAATACTTCCTGTGATTTGTTTACCTTCATTTATGGTAGTGGTAAATGTAATAGACATTTTATTAATTTTTTAAAAAAGATTTTATTTTTAGATAGAGGAGAAGGGAGGGAGAGTAACATCAATGTGTGGTTGCCTCTCATGCGCCCCCTACTGGGGACCTGGCCCGCAACCAAGGCATGTGCCTTGACTGGGAACTGAACCAGGGACCCTTTGGTTCTCGGGCCAGTGCTCAATCCACTGAGCCACACCAGCCAGGGCTGTAGTAGACATTTTAGAGTGTGGTACAAGCAGGGCTCAGAAGACGCAGGTTTTATGTGCTGACTCATTAATTGAGCAAACTAGTAAAAATGGAATTCATTCTACTATTTTACAGAACAGTGTGTCAAGGGAGGTAGCCATGAAAGGATACTAGTAGTAGTGTCTGTGTTCCCAGAGGTCTTCATTTATACCTGAGGCTGTTGCATGTGTAATTTGCCCACAGAGGTTTATTTTGGGGGCAGGAGCCAGATTTGCATTTTTTAAATACTGCCATTGCCTTGCATGGAGGCATTGTTTTGCATTGTAGGTATTTATTAAGTGAATAAGTCTTGAATGAGTGTAGATTAATAGAGAGAATTTATCAAAGTTTCTTCATTCTTCAAGGCTTCGGATACCTTGTTAGCCCATTTTGGAATGAGCAAAATAATTAGGAAGGGCTTATGTGGCTGGTGGGGAAGAAACTACATACTGGCTGAGGGTTTTGGTTACTTACCCTCCACACAGCTAAAATCTGTGGCCCGACTGTATAACTTGTAAAACACCAAGTCTTTGTCATGAGTGAAAGAAGTATTTGGAAAAATGTGATTTCAGTTTTTATGTGGTCGAGGAGGGAAAAAGGGTACTTAAACTCTTCCTATACCAACTTAAAGTTGCCCCCCCCCTTTCCCTTTCCTGTCTTTGAAATTGATGGGTAGAATGGAGGGGAGTCAAAGTTGAAAAGGGAGCCTGAGCTGAGACTGTACCTCAGCGGACACTTCCCCTCATAGGGCTTAAGGAGGTTTTCTGGACTAGGACGTCCTCGTCAGGCCCGGGAGGCCGCCCCTGGCTCACCCACCTCCCAGCTCTCTGCATTGTTTCTGCTGTAGCGCCTATGATATTGTTTCCTACTTAACTTGGATCTCTCTGTCCCTCTTCATTGTAAGCTCTTTGAGGGCAGGGGCTGCGATTTTATATTCATAGTACCAGTGACATACTTGGCAAAAAGTGGGTGCTCGTGTAAATTTTTGAGTTTGACCAGAGTGTTCTTTCCCAGAACATGCACTAATAATAACCACCATATTTTTGGGAACACCTGTAATGTTCTAGAAGCTTTACTGTTTACTGAGGGGTGTGAGATAGTATTGGGCATGTAGTAAATGTTAATAAAGTTACTTAAGTCAAGCAGACGAACAAAACCAGCATCCTGGCCACAGGAATAGGTGTAGAATTTGTTTCTTTCTCAAACGAAAGGCTCAGGAGCGGCCAACAAGAGCCCCGTTCAGCTTTGCTGAACTCCAGAGCCCTTCGGAGAGTATCATGTTTCCTTGACTTTCTCCAAACCCTGAATTAATAGGAGGGCCATCATTCTGTTTCTTAGTCTTTTTGGTCATGGAACTTACAAATATTTGTGAGCAGTAAGTTTGTGCATGTCTGTTTAGCTTATTTCTACTCCATGTAATGCCTGCTTTGTTTTGAAATACCAATACTTTTCCCCCCTATTTTTTTGCAGTTATAAATAAAGCTGCTATGAATGTTAACTCGGATAGTTCGTGATACTCATGAAGGAAGCTGTGTTAGTCATCTAGGGGTGCCATAACAAAATACCACCGACTGAGTGGCTTAGACCACAGAAACTTATTTTTCAAAGGTCTGGAGGCTGGAAGTCTGAGATCACCGTGCCAGAATGGTTGGGTTCAGGTAGGGCTCTCTTCACTGGCTTGCAGACTGTCTGCCTGGCTTCCTCCTGGTTGTATCTTGTAATGGGGCTGGGGGCTGGGGGTGGGGGTAGAGAGAGAAGGAAAGAAAGAGAAACAGAAACAGCAGATCTCTCTCCCTCTTCCTATAAGATCACCAGTCCTATCAGATTAGTATCCTACCCTTACGACCTCATTTAACCTTAATTACCTCCTGGAAGCTCTGTCTCTACGTGAAGTCACCTGGTTGCATAGGGCTTCAGCCTAGGAATGGGGTGGGAGGGTCCCTAGCAGAAGATAGGCAGACTTTTTTTTGTCAGTGCACACAGCTTTGCTGGAAGAAGCGAATCTGTGTGATGCTTAGGTGATTTGTAGATGAATGAAGGGGGTAGATTTACCCCAGAGATCGCTTGTATTTTCTCGAAATTTCTGAACGTTGGGAAGCTTCTGCTTGAGAATGATTCCAATAAGTACAATTAGCATGTAACTTCTCCAGAGAATGTCCTGGTGTGAAGGAGTGTGTGCATCTAAGTGTAGAGGTTGCATGGTGGAGGGGGAAGAGTACAGGCTTTGAGGTCCACCTGGGTTTGAACCCTGTTTGGACCTTTTCTAACTGACTTCTGAGTAGGTTATTGTTTTTGAGATTTGAGTTCCTTCTGTAAAACGGTTATAATTTTTGCATTATGGAGTTGGGAAAATTAAATCAGAAATAATATCAAACCCTGACCTAATACTTGGCATATAAAATGGGCTCGATACGAGGAAATCCCCTCCTTCTACGGAAGTCTGACGTCTGAGTTTATGTTAACACTATAAAGAACCATGGAAAACGGTACAGCTGCTTTAGGAACAGTTTGGCAGTTCCTCAGAAACTTAAACACAGAGTCACTGTATGGCCCAGCAGCCCCGCTCCTAGGTCTGGACCCAGGAGAGATGAAAACATGTCCACACGTAAATTTGTTCACAAATATTTATGGCAGCATTATTTATAATAGCCGAAAAATGGAAGCAACTCACAAACGTCCATTGACCGACCAATAGAGAATCAAACCGTGGTCTGTCCCGACAGCAGACTAATATTTGAACATCAAAAGAAAGAAAGTACTACGTCCATGCTACAGCAGGGGCGGAAGCAGGCTCAGTGGAGGAAGTTGGACACCAAAGGCCACGTATCGTATGATTCCATTGATAGGCAGTGTCCAGAACAGGCAAGTACAGAGCGACAGAAAGTAGGTTAGTGGCTGCCAGGGTCTGGGGAGGGGAGGGAGGAATGGGAAGTGAATGTCGTTAGGGGTATGAATGGGGTTTCTTTCTGGGGTGATGAAAATGTTCTGGGATTAAACAGTGGTGATGGTTGCACACCTTGTGACTGTACAGAAACCCCCTGAATTTTATACTTTGAAACGGTGAATTCTAAGGTCTGAATTACATCTCGACTCCCATTGCCCTATCCTTGGATTATTATTTTCACTTACTAACTAGAATGTGTGATACCAGAAGAGGGTCTTGTAGGCTTTACATTGTTCCTGACACTTTCCTTACTTTGGATTAATATTTGAAATTGACATCTTCGTGTTTTCTAAAGAGAGAGGCTGCAGACACACCACTGGGCTCTTCTGTGGGGGGAACCAGGCAGAGGGGGGTGCTGAGGTGGACACACTGTGGTGCTGCCTGAACACGCTTTAGAGAGCTGTGCAGTAGTCCTCTCACAGGGAGCCCTGTTAATGAGTAAGGACGACTGAAGTCACTGATAAAATCAGCAGAGCAAATCCAGCAGAATCTTCAGGAAACTTTGATCTGGGTGGTGAGATTCAGTGATCTCACATACCAAGAAGATTGTGTCTTTGGGGAATGAAGTAGCCTTGATGACGTTTTAAATGGACTGAGCAACTTCCCCAGCGGTGACGGCCTTCCAGAACATTGGGTGTTGGCAGGGAGCGCATCTGCTGAGATGAAGTCAGTACAGAATCCACCTTTGTGCCTCCCAGGCCCTCAGTCTCCTTTTTTCGGTGTCTGCATTTTCTGTGTCAACTTGGTAGGGAAGCTGCTCCCTAAAGAAACCCAGGACGTAAGTGAAATCCAGTGAATGGCTCTTCAGGGCAAATCTCAGCAGAGTCCCGGTTGCTTGTTTTATGGTGCAGTGCAGGGATCCTTCTGTGCAGGTTTTATAAAGATTCATGAAATATTGGTTATATTTAGAGTTGACTTTGTTCTGCAAACTCGATGTCCCTTCCTCTCCTCTCCCCAATTCTCAGTGCTTCGTAGGCTAGTATTGCAAGCAAAATTGTGACTGTTCAATTGTCAGCAATTTAAGATTTATGAATTACAGGCTTTCATTTAAAACTTAGTCATTTTTACTTCTTTGTAGTCTCTTGCATCGTTTTATCTGCAGTATTTTAAGAAAATGAACGAATTACTATTGTCTAAACAAATGTCAGATCTGTTTCTTTTATTTTTCTGTTATTTTTTCTCTTCCATTATAAAGCAGGACAGTTTTTGCATAGATTTTAGAAAGCATGGGAAGTTGAAAGATGTTAAACCAGAATTTTGGATATTTTGATGTATAGCTTTCTAGATTTTTTAATAATGCATATGTGCAGCCATAAATGTGCTTGTATGTGGATATGAGTACGTTTTAAATAAAGGCGAGATCATACTGTGTAGAGGTCAAATTATACTATATTATTTCATAACTGGCCCCTTTCCTCCTAATTCTTGTCTTCAGGTACAGGTCTGTGTAATTTTAAGTAACTAGTATTTTCACTAGGCTTTGGTTAACCTTAATCTACTTAATCTCATAGCAGTACTTTGCCTTTTAAGTACTATTTTTGTTACAGAATCACTGCTGTGGACTTCTTTGGATATATGTCTCTGTGCAGGTATCTGCTATTTATATCTGTGCATATACTCATAGGTCAGGATCAATCCCCAGAGGAACATCAAGCAGCATTTGTGTTTGCCTTTCTCTTCCTCCATCAGGGTCTGTCAGGTCGCCCCCTTTGCCTCTCTCCCCCTGCCCTGCTGCTGCTCAGGTGCTGGCCGGTCCCACCCTGAGCAGTCAGTGTCTCCCCGTTCCGTCTCGTCCTCCGTTTTCCACACAGCGGTGGGTTCCAGTGATCTTAACCCGGACCTCAGATACTGTTATTCCCTTGCTAAAGCCTTCACTGGCATCTCAGTGCTCTTAAGAGTAAAGCCCCAATTAATAAAACCAAGATTAGTAAGGTCCTGCCTGATCTGGCTGTATTCCTAGTTGTGAGCTCAGGCTTCTGTGAGTTCACAATAAGTATTTGAGTGACTAATAAGTGAAATTACCAGACCAAAGGGAATTTTCCAGTTTTTGATACTCATTCCCAAGTGAGCAGCAGTAGATGGGAGTGCCAGTTTCCCTGCATTCTGGCCAGCTCCTGGTGTTATCAGCCTTTTTAATCTTTCCCAATCTGATAGGCAAAAGGTGTTACCCCACGGTATTAATTTGTATTTCTTTGATTACTAGTAGAGTTGAACATTTCTTCATATGTTCATTGGCCATCTTTATTGTGAGTCATCTGTTTATGTGCTTTGTCTGTTTCCCAGTGGGATGTTTAGTTTTTCTCGTAGTGATTTATAATGTACTTAATAAGTGCAGATGTTGTCTATTGTGGTATAACCACTCAAAACCTGGTAAAACATGTATGAGTTGTTGGGGGCAGTTCTGCTGGTCTCGCCTGCTCTCATCCATGTTTTGTTCCTTGGTTGGGTGCGTGTGGTGTGTCTTTCTGCCTGTCTCCTACTCAGTAATAGCAGCCTACCATGAGGTCATGCCTCACTGCCCAAGCTCTTACCAAACCCCTGTCTGCAGCTGGCCCGTTATGTCGTCTTGGCTAAAGCTAGTCACATGATCTCTGTGGGAGGAGATACACCGGGATGTATCCACAGGTGTGTGGTTCATTGGGGGCACGACGTAAAATCTGCCACGATATCTGTCGCTGGTCTTTTTGTTTGTTTTGGTATCGAAGTTTTAAAATCTCATGTCAGAGCTGTCGGTCCCTGTCTGTACAGCTCTGCCTTTGATGTCTTGCTTTCTCCGACGTAAAATTATGTATGTATTCACTTACATTTTCTTCTGTTAAGTGTTATGGTTTCATTTATGTTTAAATTTAAGCCACTTGAAATTTATTTCGGGGGAAGATGGGAGGTTGCTATTTAAGTATCAGGCACTTGTCAGCATCATTTGTTCGGTTATCCGTGCTTCCCCATTGATGTGGAATGCAGCACTCCCCGGTGCCGAATGCCTACTCTTGGTCCTGGCGCTGGCCTCATTAGTTATCTCATTCTCTGCCAATACCGCACTCTTTTAATTACTCAGGATAATTTTTTAACACCTAGTAAGGGGCGTGACTGTTGGCTTTCTTATCTTTCAAAACTTTATTTGCTATTTCATTTCATATGTTCTTTTAGGTTAGTTGTAGAGGCATTTTTATCAATTAGAACAAGTAAAGATGAAATAGAAAAGAAATTACACCCCTAACCTGTTGGAGTTTTAATTAGAATTGTGGTAAACTAATGGATTAATTGGGTGGAGAGGGAACCCACCCTTTTGTAATACCGAGTTTTCCATTCCTTTTTCTCTCCATATATTCGGATTTTTAAAAATTTCATCTTTAGTAAAGTGCAGCAACACATTAGTTTCTAGTTTAATAAGTTTGATAAGGCCATTTTTAAAAAGTCCTTACATATTTAAAAATTAAACTTACAACATTTTTACTATAAATCCACCTGTTCTCACATTTTTTTTTGGTGTTAATGTCACTGAAAATGCACGTGCTTGTGTTTTAGAGTTTGTCTTTTGTTAATAAAGTTAATTCCAACGCTGGCATTTTTATTCCTCAGTTTTCTTACATTTTGAAATAATAATAGATAACAGTTACTGAGTGCTTATTGCCTGAAAAACTTTACATATTAGCTATTTAATACTCCTAACAATGTAGAAGTGGGAACTGTTGGTGCCCCCATCTAGTAAGCGAGGAAACTGAGGCACAGAGGGTTAAAGGACTTGCCCCAGGACCACCAGCTAGTAGACATTGGTTCATTCCAGCCCAGCACGCCCTAGGGCACGGGTGGCAAACACAAGGCCGGTGGGCTGAATCCGGCCCTCCACCTTGTTTTATCCAGCCCAGCACCTTGCTTCTACCCGGCAGCAGCGCAGAGCTCTGGCTTAACTGTTAAGGAGTAGTTACATCTATACGGTCCTAAAATTACATTCGGCCCTTTGAAGGCAACTAACTGCCAGGCTGATGTGGCCCCCAGTGAAAGTGAGTTTGACAGCCCCGCCGTAGGGCCTCTGCAGTGGTTAACTTTTATGAACTGAGGTGCATATTTGAATTCTCTCAATGTTGATGTATGAGCAAATAATTTATTTTTCTTTGTGATTTCATCATATCAAGGTTCTTTGTTTTCTGAAAATAATTAGTAGAAGAACAAGGTTGTGTAGAATGAATTGACCTAGAAGAGGAGAAACATTTCGAAGATAGCAGGGGTAGGGAGAAAAGGCTTTATTTAAAAAAAAAAGGTTTAATCTTGAAAAATGAAACAATATTATAAAAACATTCATGTTAGGGTTGCAACTATGTGTTCAATTCTCAGAATGGAATAAGAATAAATCAAATGTCGGTTGCTTTTTTTCTATAATTTTTCTTAAGAAATTGTAAGATGGCATGAAACCATCTTCCACGTTACAAGCGACTTTTCCAGTGTGATTCCGTAGAAGGTCAGTTTTGCCGAAAGGTCAGGGCTTTGTAGGGTCTTCCTTTAGAGGGTTTTCTTCTGACTTCTGTTACCTCACCTTTATTAGCCTTCTCCAAGTATTAACTGGTTGTACGTGAGAGTGTTTTCAGCTCCAGGTGACAGACTTAAGGTGCATAAACATTAAGAAGCTTTCCTATCTCATACATACAACTGGAGTCCAGAGGAGTGGGCTCCTCCTGCATTCAGTGGCTCGCTGATGTCATTGAGAACCCAGGTACATTTGCCATCTTTATTGTCCACTGCATCTACACCAGTAGGAAGCAGGCTATGGGGTTTCTGGGCCTCACATGCAGACCCAGAAATTCTTTGAGGAAGGAGGACCATTCCTTCCGGGGTTCCTTGTCCTTTCCCTTTAAGGTACAATTGACATACAGCCAAGTGTGTACTTCATAAGTGTACACACAGCCTGATGAACTTTACCGTGTATACATACCTGTGTAGCCACCAAGCACGTCAGGATGCAGAACATACTTATTACCCCATTAAGTTCTCTGACGTTCCTTCCTAATCAATGTCCCTCTCCAACCTCCATTTTTGTTGGTGGCTTTGCCAGGGCTTGGCAACAGTTCTCATCATTTTCAGTGACTTCATAAAGGCCTGCTTTTGGGGAGGCTTACACTTTGTACATGATTTGCGCTGTGTTGCTTTGTAACTGAAGCAGCTGCTGGTCTTTGAGAGACTGACGGGGTAAGGGTGAAGTGGACCCATAGAGGTTAATGCTCCCTGGGGGGAGGGATGTTTGCTAGGGACTAATTTTATAAATGGTTAATTCTTTAGTGGGTATTTTGGTGTCAGGATTACCTTTGCTGCCCTGGGCAATCTGGGAATTTGGGGAAGTTGGGCAGTGAGTTGTGTGAAGACCCCTGAACCTATGTTGTCCTGCATTAATTTTCACATGTGTGTTCTGGATTCTCTGATTTATTGCATTGATCTGTTACCCCATCCCCTGTTAACCTGTGCAGCAGTCCAGGCTTTCCAAAATTCAGATTTGATCAGCTGATCTCATGTCAGACACACGTCAGTGGCTTCCCATTGCCCTTAGAATGATCCTGGCCTACTTCCCACTTGGTTGTTTTTGCTTTGTGATTCCAAGATTAGTAAAATGGCCCAATAAGATAAATCCTCAGAACCACTTATAAAAAAGTAAGGACATGTATAGACATAAACTATTCCTTTAAGCTTACAGTTTAGTGGGGGAGGAGCTGTGAATCAATTCACTAGAGCTGAATACACGCTATCACGAGGGTAGAGACTATTTCATCTGTTTTTGTTGGATCCCTTTGCTAAATAACGTCAGCTGCAAATAGTTAAACTTTTCCCTAGTACGTATATAACGTGGCAGATTGCCAAGGCTATTTTGTATTGCTTTAGAAACAAGCATTTTGGTCTATTCGTCTGTTATTTTGTTCAAGTCATCTACTTTAAGGGAAATCCCCCTCAATACCATCTCTTTATATTTCTCTGGATATGAAAGTTTTTCAAGGTGTTTTTTCATTTTGGGCAGAGATGGTCAAGCTTAATAGAATCATGATTGGTTTCAAAGTTGTTCTACTATTTACTGGCTGTCCCAGATTTCAGTTTCTTTCTCTGCAAAATGGGATTAATAACCCGTGGCCTGGAGCTGCAGTTTGCCGTAATGCATTTGGAGGATTTATGGGTTTATGGAAATGCAGTTCAAGCTCCTGAATGTTCTTTTGCCTTTTCTCTTTAACTTTTAACGTAAACGACTTCTTTTTCTGTTTTTAGGCATTCTACAGAATAAAATACCTAGGAATAAATTTAACCAAGGAGGTGAAAGACTTGCATACTGAAAATTGTAAAATATTGCAGAAATAAATTAAAACCTAAATAATGGAAAAGACCTTTTGCGGTCGTGGATTAGACAACTTGAAAAGTGATGCACACATTCAGTACAATCTTTGTCAAAATCCCAATGGCATTGTGTTTTTTTCAGACTAGAAGAACCCATTCTAAAATTCATAGAGAATTTCAAGGGACTTGGAATAGCCAAAATAATTTTTAAAAAGAACAAAGTTGGAAGACTCACATTTTCTGATTTCAAAACTTATTTCAAAGCTGTAGTAATCAAGAGTGTGGTCATGGCGTAAGTACAGCCCTATAGGGCCAGTGGAACAGAACAGAGAACCTGGAAGGAATCTCCCCCCTGTGTGGTCACTTGATATTTGACAAGGGTTCCAAGACTGTCCAGTGGGGAAGGGATAATATTTTCAACAGAGGATGCTGGGAAAACTGGATATTCCTAGTTCCTTTGAACGAGAGTGTATAGTATTGCATTTTCCCCCTGAAATATGAATGCCGACCTCTGCATCCCAGTTTCTCAGCCTTGGTTGGCACTATTGGTATTGGGACTGGGGGATTCTGTGCTGTGGGGCTGTCCCGGGCCTTGTAGGATGTTTAGTGTCTCAGGCCTCGACTTACCAGATGCTCGTAGCCCATCCCTAGCCTTTCCCCCAGCAGTGACAACCATTTAAATATTTTACGTTGAAATGAAAAAAGACAACACTCGTGCTATTTCCTGCTTTTATTACAAAAGATACCTGTTTGGTTACTTAGACGTTAGCCTGGTAACCCAGCCGCAGTTTATAGACAGTGTTTCAGAGAAGAGAATCTACCCTGAAAAAGCAGTTGATGAAAGCCCATTTTTACGTGAAGATAAAAAATACATGTATATATACATATATATGTCAGTTTTCAAATTTTAATGTAAGTGAAATGAAAAAAAACCCCACTTTCAAAGAAATTGTTGTATTTCATTATTAGTTTCATGCAAGTATTTAAAATATACTTAACTCATTGTTTTTAAAGATATTTTCATTATTAACTTTTGTGTCCCAAAGAGCTGATAGACTTTCCCCACTGACCCAGAGGGCCCAGTACCTGAAGATCCAATACCTGCCTGGCACAGGGCACAAGTCCTTGGCTACAGATTGCAGTGTCTCTGAGGCTAATCTTTGGGTAACCCTTGGTCACGATGGGTACATGTGTAGAGGGCTAGCCAATTATGTATGACAACTTTTAAAATCCTCTATTCATGTAAAATAAGTAGATGTTTGATAAGTAACAGCTCTTGCTTGTTGCTCATTTAAAGACAGGCCAGCCGAATTGGGACGGGCTTCATGTAAGTCATTCCATTTAATGGATTGGAATAAGCCATGAGATTGGTGTCATCGGTACTTTTACAGGGGGCGGAAACGAGGCTTAGAATGCTTAAGTAAGTGACTCGGCTAAAGCCACATGGTTGGTAAATGACGCCGAGGTTCAAATCAAGTCCTGCCTAATTCCAGAGACCTTGGTCTTAATACTTTATTTGGCCTCTAATTGTTTTACCTTTCGATGCTGCTTCTCAAATGCCCTTTTCCATCCTTAAGATCGCATCCAATACTGTCTCACCTCGCATCTTGGAGTTTGCATAGGAAGTAGTGGGAAATGCTGCAGATGGGGCTGGATTGTATAAGGCTTGGGATGACAGCTAAATGAATGAAACTTAATGTGCTACATACTTCTATACACTATTCTTCTAACCCTTACAGCTACTCTGCAGGCTAGGTATCATCCTCATTAATGCCCTTGCTGCTGGAGAATTCGAGGCTAGTGAGTGATGGAACCTGGACCTGAACCCTGCATTGTCTCACTTGCATACCTGTAAGTGCTTTACCCTGTGTCTTCCAATGATTTGAACTTTTCTGATAGACTAATAACTTCCAGTTCTGTGGGCTCTGGGGGCCAGCGTGGGATTGTGTTGCAGAGTGCTTGAAACCCTGTGATCACCAAAGATGCCAGCCTTTCCATGTGTTATATTTCAAGTATATGTACCTGCTGTTATGGTAATGTGCAGATTAATTTAAAAGCTAGTAAATTCAAAGTGTGTTTGAAGTCACATTTTCTCAGACAACATGTGTTAGAAGTAGAAATGAATGAATTTAAAGGGCCTTCTCATTTTCCAGAAGGTTGAGAACCACTATTGTAAATTGATTTTCTCTGTAGTTAATCTGTTTCTTAGGTGGGGCTTGGCAACCATTTAACTTTCTCAAAAGAAAGGGGGAAATCTCACAGCAATGAAAGTATTTAAAGCTATGGCAAGAATCACTGCAAACTTTTTTTTTCCCTTTAGATGAAGTATATTTCTGTTTAAAAAAAAATTTTGTGAAATGTTACTAGTTACCTATATAGGCAACCCACAAAAATAGTTCAAGTAAATTTTAAGTGGGAGAAAATTTTAATTATTAGGGAATTATGGCCCTTGCCTATAAATTAAGATTTTTAGAAAATTAGCTGAAAGGATCAAATTATTTCTCTTTGGAGTTATGAAACAAAAGATGTGCTATGCTATCACATAGGATTTTTAAAAAACCAGCTCATGAAGATGATGCTTTTAAAAGAAATGTGTCCAAAATTGAGTAGCAATTTTTTGCTAGTACATAGAGAAACATTGAGAGCGAAGGCATAGTGGATAAATTCACATTGTAAATAGGCTGGAATTGGGGCTTGTGATTTTACAGAAATTATATCATTAGACTTTTGATGTTAGGGTTAGTCTATGCAAATTTGTTTTTGCATATTTTCTCAGCCTCAATGGGGTTAATTGTGGCCTGGCAAATCAAGAAAAGGAGTTCTGTGCTGTTTCAGGCTGCAGAATCCGGTTGCTATGCAACAAACATTGTCAGTCAGTATAGGGTATAGTAAATTGGTATTCTGTGTCCCTTTTCACCACATGCTCATTTTGTAATCCGCAGAGAAGTGGTTTCGGGCTATTTTGCAAGGTTTTATTTTAAAACAGGCATTTAAAATTTTTTGTTGCTTGCTGTAATTGGTTACACTTAAGGTCTGGGAAGCCTTTCTGTTCTGATGTAGAAGGTGCCCTAAAATGCTTGTGTTCAGAGAAAGGGGTTTTATAGATCTGTTCCCAGGTTGTTTTGGGTTAGAGCACTAATTTTATTTTGTTACTGTGACAGGGGTGATACTGCCAGATCCAATGAGTAAGTTTTTGTTTGAAAATTCAAGTTAGATAATGTGAACCTCAGAGAGCACCATATTCCCTTTGAAATTTACTTAGAAAAGTATGGACCCAGTATTCCCTAATTGATGAAGATTATTTTTGTAGAGTCTTATGTGCAGTCTGATCATTTACTTTCTTCCACGAGAACTTAAAATGTTTTAGTAGCAGATGGGTGATGTACGTAACACAGAATTTACTACTTTAACCATTTTTAAGTGTCGAATTCCATGGCATCAAGGACGTTACGTTGTTGAGCACCCGTTATCTCTGTCCATCTGCAGAACTGAGTAATAGCCTTTTGCATCTATTCAGTAACACAGCCCAGGCTGTCTTCTAAATGCTTTAGATAAATTAGCTCATCCGATCTTCCTAACAATCTTATAAGGTAAGTACTTTCGTTATGTTCCAAACAAGAAGGCTGAGAGGAACACACACCAGTCACATGAGCGGAATCAGAATTCTTGGCCTCTGTGTTATGTTGTTCTCTTTTGGAATTACTTATTCTGTTTAGTGGTAAGAGCAGAGACTTAAAATATATGTGTATTTTGTAGCTTTGTCAAGTAAAGGTAACACATTTCAACTGTGTTTTGAACTTTAAATGAATTTAGTTTGGCCATAAGTCCCTGCAATATTTTAGACATTTTTCTAAATATTTTAAAAGGATACAGTTGGTATTTTATATTATGGTTAATTGTATATGACATGATGGGCATTGTGGTTCATCATATAGAAAGGATTTAACTCTCCTTTTCAGTTTGTTTCTGGGCCATTTTCCATGCTAGTCCTTCCAGTAGAGTGTACAGAGAATGCAAATTATTTTCTGGTAGTGTAATAGAAATATACAGGAAGGCACCTTGTTATTGGAGAATTGTAATGGGATGCCATTGGAAGTCTAAAGCCAGTTGGCATTGGATCATCTGCTTAATATTTTCTAAATTCATGCTTTTCTTTTTCATGGGTAATTTGGAGTAAATTGTAGTAATGACAACCTGAAGTAAAGAGCAGTAGGCAGGACTGAAAGGGAAAAGAAAGCAGTACAAGGTATCATTTGAACTTGCAGTTAATGCAAAGGGATGGTTTGTTTGCTTGCTAGCTCTGCTTTCTTTCTGGTAGGCACTAGATTTCTAGTCCCATTTTTAACTAAAGAACTCCCCCCTGCCCCCATATTCTGGTACATCTTCTACCTTGAGAACCCTGGACCTTGATCTTCTCTGAATTTATATGTTCACGTCTTGCGCAACCAGAGTAACTCCATAGTCATTTTGCTTTTCATTTCTCTTCACAGTTGCACCGTCTTAAGAAGACATTTCCTCCTTTTATTTTTATGTATTTACATATGCATTTGATTATATCCTGTGCATTTTTTGCCTTGTTCACATGATATGCTTTGCATTTTCTGTGCTTTTAAAAAACTGCTCAGAATTTTATTAGTTGCATATTTCACTGTAATTTACCTATTTTGTTTTAAATGGCTATTTACATGGTTTAAAGTGATTTTGTATAATGAGTAATGCTTTCATGAACCCAAAGGGTTTTTTCCCCCCTCCTAATTGCAGACTAATTCCTTTAGATTTCCAGAAATAGTATTAGATCTCTGAAGAAATAGAAACAGTTTTAAAAGCTCTTGAATCATATTGCCAAATGCTTTCCAAAAGTGTTGTACCAGTTTTCATGCCAGCTAGCAAATATTCGGAGTGTCTATTTCACCACAACCAGTAGCAGCAGAGCATGTTTTGATGTTAACCTTTCAATCTAAGAATTGACTGATGGCTCTGCTGGATTTTCAGCCTGAATTACACCTAGAATCAAAATTGAGCTTTTTAAGTTCTGTTTTGGTGCAGCCACTACCCAGGTAAGGTTTCATTTAACATCTTTTGGGTGCATGAAGTCACTTTTTTGCTCTTCAGCCCCCTCTTAATTATTTTGATAAGTTGCGTGGTGTATGGGACAAAGTAGTGTGCGTTTTAGGTGACATTCCCCTTGAACGCTGGGGCAGATGAGGCTCGGCTCCCTCCTTCAGCCTGCCTGTGGGCTCTGTGTGGTGGGGATGGTGCCCAAAGCCTGGTGCAGCAGCTACCTTGTCCAGGGGCTGCTTCTCACAGGTAGCCTGAGTCACTGTGACTTCTGTGGCGAGAAAATGATGAACAATTCTGGGGATAAAGTGCCTTTTCCCTAAAAACTGGTTATAGAACTTAGAAGTACTGAGTTCTGATAGAACTCTTTCCCCCCGAACAGGAGAAAGGTCCGGGGAAAGCATTCCTGGGAGTTGATGATGTGGCCCATGCTAGCATCCAGCACGGTTTGCCATCCTGGCCTTGGACCTCTGGGACTAAGTGATTTTTAGGCTCTCTTGGTTCTCTCCCTCTTATCTCATCGTCTGCATCTCTTGGTCCTTTCCTCCCTTTTCTCCTCCCCCCAGTCTTATTCAGCCCCTGGGCTTTACCCCACTGTGTGCTACTGATTCCCAGACTTGAGTGTCAGGCCAACTTTCTCTTGTCAGCTCCAGATAATAAGCTGACAACTCAGTTCCTTTGACCTAACTAGTAGGCCCCTTAAATACCGTGTTTCCAAACCAGAGTGTGTAGTATGTTCATACAAATATGTAGTTACCAATAAATAGGTATTTCGGTGAGGGAAATTTTTCCTAAAATTAACATATAAAAATAAAAATAACATATAAGGGGCTAAATTATCCATAATATCAAAATAAGACTTGTAATATTGAAATAAATGTCCTCTGTTCTCATTCTGGAAGCCCTAGACCCCCTCATTTTTCTTTAGGTAGGGCTCAAGGAGGCACTTAATTTCCTTCTGAGTACAAACACCAGTGTCAAAGGATGTCACTCACGCGATCTTTCGTACGTTCCTTGCCTGCCCCGTTGAATACCGTTGCCTTCTCTCAGCTTAGTGTTCCGCACGCCACCCGACAGACAGTAACCTTCCTACTCAGCAGCGCGGTTGTGGCGGCGGCGTGGGTTTTGTAGAGCGCCGTATGGATTTGACTATGGCCGTGCTTTTGCCTCTATAAAAGTAAGCGGGAAGTAGAAGCAATGCAGTGTTAACAGCAGTTGAGATAAACGTACAGGTCTCCAGGTATTCCGAAAGGGGTAAATCTTCGGACTCAGTGGGGCTGGGCCCTGTTGGATGTAAGCTAGTTGTCCATGTCTGTCCATCAGACAAGTGATTTTGTTGACACTGACGGAAACTGAAGTTAGCTTAAGAAGGACGATAGGACAGCTTGCAGAACCAGGGCTACTGGACCCAGGGCAGCTGCAGTCAGGTATTGGGGACAGTGACAGAGCAGCCCTTCTGGTGGACTAGGAGTAACTCTCTTACCTTTGCTTGGCTCTGGTCTTTGCCACTACAGTCTTTCTTCATGGTTTCTCCAGCTTCCCATTGTTCCAGCTTTGTAGATTGTTGTCAAAGAATGCTTTCTCTAATCCTCGGGTAGAAAAATCCTGGATTAAGACTGGCGACCAGGCCTGCTTAGGTCCTTGTCCCTTCTTCAATGCGGGTGGGGTACTGTGGTGAGCACCAGTGCATAGTGGAGAATGAACACTTCTCTGACGTGAGAGAAGGAATCTTGGCAACATGTACTCATTACGATGGTCACCTGCAAAGGACCACAGCGAAATGACATCACGTGTAGAAAATACAGGAACCGTGTCTAAAAGGTGAAGTCTTACGATGGAAGAAGTGGAAGATTAATATTTCAGGGATCTGTTAGATTTACAGGAATATAGAGCTTGTTGAGGAATGTAACTTGTAACACGTTTTTTCATTTATAATAATAGTCTGGACTCCAATTTTATACTAAGAAAAAAATTAAGGACAGTTGGTAAGATAACATTTAGTTTATTGTGAAGTCTCTGAGCAGTTAAAAAAAAATCACTCCTGTCCACTAAATATTGCTTTAGATAAGCCAAGAAAACTAGAATTTGACGTGAGATTTAGAAAATTAATTTTACCTGTATTTTATATTTACTTTGTCTTGCTTAAAGTGGTTGCTTGTATCTTAGTTTTAAAACTGAACATCCATCTCCCAACTAGGGATTTTGTACCTGACTCTTGGAATGAAAACTCACTTCTAAATTAAGACTACTGCTCAGTCAGCTCTTACTTGTGCCGTCCCAAGCTTTTCAAGACTGGGTCGTGTGTAAGAGGAGGCATGTGGGATTCCAAGTCAGCATGTTCCAGGTCCACGTTGTCGACCATAGTAGCCCACCATCAGGTGTCAGACTGAGGGGGGAGCCACTCCACATCCCACCAGCTCGGCAGGCACGTTCTCCTTAGCTTCCCACCTATTAGGTGATACAGTGATGTGTAGACCAAGTAAGATTGGCCTGGGAAGAAGGGACCCTGTGACAGGCATCCCAAGTATCAGGATCCTGGGTATGTCCCCTCGAAGGGACCTTAATGTTGGCTTCTTTGTCCCCTGCAGTTAAGATGTTGAGGAAACATCGTATGTTGAGAAATGTTGAGGAAAACAGAGCATCCATTCATGGTTGAGATTAGATTGTTTCACCTCCACCAAATTATGAAGATTTTAACATTTAAAGTTTCAGAGTCCAGAGTGCTAACCATTACATGATGGAACCCCTGAAGTTTCTGTGTTTTCCAAGGCGTTTGTTAATGGAATTATCCTTGCACTTTGGATTTACAGGTGAAATTGGAGGGTTTTTTTTTTTTTTTTTTTTAGGATTTTATTTATTTTTAGAGAGGGGAAGGGAAGGAGAAAGAGAGGGAGAGAAACATCAATGTGTGGTTGCCTCTCACATGGGGACCTGGCCTGCAACCCAGGCATGTGCCCTGGGAATCGAACCAGCGACCCTGGTTTGCAGCCTGTGCTCACTCCACGGAGCCACTCCACCAGGGCGAAGTTGAGGGGTTTGATTGCTGATAAGAAGACTTGTTATTTTCTTTCTTCTTTTTTCAGTTACCAGTTAATATTAGTGATTTTTAGAATAGCTAATCAACCCAAAAGGATTAACCTGAGAGCCTTTGGGGAATGAATTTACTGGAAAAAATAGTTTTGAAAAAGTGAAAAGGTCGTATTTACTTTGCTAATTATAGACAAAATATACACAATAGGGCAACTGAATATAAAATCTAAGCACAAGAAACATAGCATATACCTCTAAAAAACAGATAGGAAAAAAGTCTTTGTTTTATCCTGTTCCTTTCTCTCAGCCTACTTCTTAGAGGTCTCTCAAGTCCACAATAAGAACTCTGGTGTCTTAAAAAGTCCTTGGCTTCTTTTCTGTGGGGTTTTAGTGTAGTCCAGACTCTTCCTTGCAGTGCAGAAGTTCTGCTACGTCTAAAACCTTAACTTGCCATTTTGTTTGCTTCGAGTAGAGGAGGCTTCTGTAAACTGGGGGTGTGTGTTGGGGATTTCTCTTTAGAATAGTTCCTTTTTCTTTTTTTCTGGTTGGTGGTTTTTTTCCTTTTGAAAGTCACCCTTTGAGTTACTTTAAGGACTAGGTTACTCTCTATGGTCCCTCCCCCTCCAGCCTTTTCCCGTTAGCTGTCCTGCCTCTGTAGTTACGTCATTCTGCCATCATTTTGGGGACATTTCATACAACTTAGACATTTTAGCAGCTTCATTGAGGTATTATCGACATACAGTGAATCACATGTTGAGAGTGTAGAGTTGGGTCAGTTTTGACAGGCATGTACCTATGATGTCATCACCACAGTCAAGTTAGCGAGCATATCCACCACCCCCAATTTAAAAATTAAAAATGTATCAACAAAAATCTCGAAATAGGGGGGGAAAGGTAGTCACCCATAAGCCATAGCACTTATCTGCGTAGCCTTTGGTGTGCTTTTTCATTTAACACACTACTATGAACATTTTCCCATGTCGTTACATGGTCTTAATAATAGGCAAGACTTTTTCAAGAGTTGAACAATGACATGTTAAAAACACCCTCTTTACACATCTAACATGATAATACACAGAATGTTCCATGTTGGGGGTAGAAACAGGTTTTCAGTTGCCTTTGAAGTGAGAGATTTGGAGAAGGAAACAAGGAGAGAGTAGAAGCAAGCGTAAGTGGTTCTGAATGGTTCCCTCTCTTGCACAACAAATACTCCAGTTTCCCAAACACTCCCAGCCGTCTCCAAGGGCTGCGAGAGTAGTGCTTTGACAGGGAGGACAGGTATATGGCGTGGAGAGTATGTTCGCTTAAAGTGAAGCAGGGGCTGCGCGCTGAGGTGTGTGGCAAAGGGGAGTGCCTAGCTGGGGCATGCTCAGCTGTTAAAGGCCCATGTGGCATATGGGGAGAGTGCGAATTTTAGGAAAAACCAATGACCTGGGTAGGTGGAGTGACAGGATCCTCGTGGTCTACATGTAAAATAATCTTCATGGTGGATTAAGAGGTAGGTTTACTTATTTTTACACATGCGCATTTCTTTTTATCTGGCTTCCTTGAGATTGTTGACATAGAACGTGTGAGTTTAAAGTGCGCAATGTGATGACTTGATACATGCATATATTGTGAAGTGACCACAGTAAGGCTAGTTAACACCTTGATCCTGTTACATAGTTTCTTTTTTGCGTGTGTAGTGAGACTAAGATCTGCTCTGTTAACGACTCTTAAGGACACAAGAATGCTGTGAGTTCTAGCCGCCATGCTGGACCTCAGAGCCCTGGGACTCCTCCACCTCCAGCTGATAGTAGCGGCTTTGTCCTCTCGGACCACGTGTCCCAGTTCCCCTCCCCAGCCCCTGGCAACCGCTGTTCTATCCTCTGTTTCTGTGAGTTCGGCTTTTTTAGATTCTACCTTATTTGTCTTTCTCTGTCTGATGTATTCCACTTAGCATAATTCCAAGAATAGGTTTAAAGAGGATTCTTGTGGCCATCCTGAATGGGTCAGGAGAGTGGTAAGTGTGATGAGAATGGTGGCGGGGACAAGTTCAGGTCCTTGGTGGGAACAGGAGGAAATGTTGGGGAGGAATTTTTTTGGATAAAGCAGCACCGCCAGAGCAAGGCGTTAGCGTGTGTAAGATGCAAGGCCCTGAGGTGTGCATGGCGGCCCTGGTGTTCTGGGCTTTGCCCATAGGCAGGGTGATGGCACTGTCACCCCTCAAAGGAAGGTTTTTGGCAGGTTGAAATGGGGCGAGGATTTTCTGGAGAAGATTTGTTAATTTAGGATACATTTTATTGTTTATCGATAGTACAAGACTGCAAAGAAGTGGATTTTGAAAGATTATAAAGGATTGCCTCCACCTTTAAGGAGCTTGTGATATGCTGGTTTGAATGGAACAGGCTTTCGGAAACTTAGAGCTGATAAAAGCAGTGGGCTGAGGCCGAGGCTCCCAATTTGGCGATAGTGTGGAAGCAAGAATGAACCAGGTACCCCAAGTTGCATGGTAAAGGAGGAGACTTCTAATAGAGCCTAGGACTCTCCTGGTGGCTAATAGGAGAAGCCAGTAATAATTGCACTGGAAAAGCTCTCAGAGATACTAGAGCATATCACACCTTAACTTCAGGGGTTCCCAGCCTTTGTGTGGTAGGAGTTCAGCATGTGTCTTTTCTGTGGGAACTGTGTTCTTGGGAGGGCTGATTAGGTCCTCAAACTCAGACCATCTAGTGTGTCTGTGTCCTTGGAGTATTTACTACACTCTCAGGTTAAACTATATGACACGATGGTCAAAAACCATCAGATAGGGGCAGCTTAACACGGGTCAACCCAGTACGCTTACTTATCACCAGACGTTTTTGATGCCTGTAATTTATTTGTCTCCCTGACAAACACTGAGCTGCAAAACTGGCCTGCTGGCTGTGTCTTACAAACACTTCTCTGGGACCATCTGTTCAGAGTTTCAACGTGGGACCCCCAAGATCGGAGGGTCCCCCTGCCCCGATGTTGCTCCCTCATCTGCTTTGGGAATAGAGGTTCTCCTTGTGTCGGGGTTTTGATGGGTCTTCTCTCTAGTAGGCACCCCCTCTTCCTCTGTCCCCAAAATAAGTTGGAGGGGAAGAGGACAGAGGAGGAGTGTTTGGGGTGGTATTCTTCAGACTGTGGGCCTTTCACTGCACTTACTGAAATTGGAGAAAGAACGGGACATATCAGGATGCCTCGCATGTGGTACGGCGGGCATTGCCCCGTGAAGCTGCTCCAGTGGTCTGTGGGGCTGTGTGTGCGGGGCTGCAGTGTGGTTACCACTGGCCTCAAAAGTCGGACCGGTGCTGTTTTGGGAGATGAACTGATGTTGGTTGGCCATCTCGGAGATCTAGCACATGCCATTTTGGGGGTCCTGGGACTCCTTAACCTTCTACCTTTCTCCTCTGGGCAGGGAAAACAGGCCTTCTCTCCCTTCACTGGTCCACCAGGCTCCTCAACACCCTGCCTCATGTTAGTCTGTCTGTTTTTCTCCGTTCCCTGCTGTGTAATGAAATGCACTTTAGCACAAGGACAGAATTCTTTGGGGGTCTTTTTTTCAAGGCGTTGCCTCAGTTGCTGGTATAAAGGCAGTTAAGGTACAGAGGTGCCTTTCTTTTTCATTTCCGTGTTGTGACTAGAACATACAACTTCCCAAGTTGGGTTTCTGTGCAGAAGTCACTGAGGGTTCATCTGTGAGTCAGAGGTAAACAAGATAGAACAGTGGTTCACATTTAGCAGGCACTCAATAAATATTGTGGGCTGACTGAATGAATGAGCGGAGACAGTCCCGGGCACTTGTCTAGGGTCAGTGAACTGCTCATTCGGGAATGATGAAGCAGAAGTGACGGTGGGACCAGAGCTGGTTATGGTCCCGTTTCTGTGCTGTACTCGTCCTATCTCAGGAGGGGAGCAGTAAGGGGGAAGGAATCCCACGTCGGCAGCTGGCTGATTAAAAGCAGTCCCTGTGGCCAGTTGAGAATTTGGATGGTTGTTCTTTTTAAAGGGAGGTGAGTAGGCCTTTCATGAGAGCTGCTGGCCCACAGCCCACTTTTCCTCTCTCCCCAGTTATCGGACAGGTTGATGGTTAAGACGGCCGGATTGCCGGGTTGTGGGGGTGGGCGTCACTTTCCTCCAGGGGGTGTTTGGCTGAGAATGGAGACGACTCTGGCAGGGGCAACAGCTGCTGAGCAGTCTGGTTGGGGATTAGGTGCAAGTCGGCTTGTGGTAGAAGTCTGCCCGCCCCCTGGTTCTTGAGCTTACGGTCCTGGGCCTCAAGGATAAGTGCTTCCCTGCTCAGTCCAGTTTTGTTCACTTTGTTCTGGCTGGTAATGTTTCCAACTGATCCCCTTTCTCTTTTTAGGGAGCTTCCTTGAAAGAGATTTGACAGCTGCTCTGAGCAAATGAAAAATGTTGCTTCTGTCTTCCCTTAGTTTTTGCCCAGGATGTAATTACAAGTTGGGGGTGGCAGAATGTTTGAGTTCAAAAAGTAGCTGTACAATGTCTAATCATTTTGGTAGAGTTTTAAGATGCCTTCTGATTGGGTGGCATCTTTTATCCAAGATTTATCCAAATTTTGTGTTGGAATTTAAATTTCGAGAACCTTTAGAAACAATAGCACAATTTACTTGCCTGGTTGAATCCCGAGTTTGCTAGTTGGTTGGGGTTGCTGTGTCTGGTCAGTGCTGATGGCACTAATTCAAGCATTTATGGAAGATACTGGATCAGTTGCCAGCCTGTGACCGTTGCCCACTTAGTACTATTCTGTTAAGATCATTTTGATTATCTGAGTGAATGCTTATTTAATACTGCAGAAATAAGAACCTGCTGCAGGTGCTTTTAATCGGGTGTATGCTGACCTTTTTATGTATCAGATAATGCCTCTAAATCCCGAGCCAGGGTTTTGATAACCCCTGTCTCTACTTAGGCTTGTCCTATAAGCTGTCAATCAATAAGCTAGGTCTCTTGGGTTATCCAGACAGGTCTTTTTATTTAGAAAGGTCTCTTGTGGTATCTTTGAGCCTAGAAGGAGAAGGTACGAGATTTGAAGGTACATTTGCATGTTGACTAGCTTAGTTTAATTGTATCATTGTGAGTGGAATTTATATTCACATGTGGAATTGATGGCACACTGGTCGTTGGACTGGCAGATTTCATCCAGCTACAGAATGACGGGTGTAAGTGTTCTTTCTGATGTCCAAGGTTAAATTCGTTGGCCTGGGCTCAGCAGATTTTTAGCACTTAAGCTGGGCGTCTTCGAACTTTGGTTTAGGGGGTGGGCTCAGTTTTCCAGTCACTCGTAGAAGCTTAATGGCAGTACGTTTTGAATGCTTGTGTTTCTTTGGAGTCTGGAATTAGCCTAAGTGTGGTTAGGCCGCTTTTCTGGTCTATTTTAATTTGGATATTGCTTCCATGAGTAAAATTAATGTTTTCTCAACGTTGTTTAATAGTAGCATTATTGTCTCCAGGGAATTGTGAAACAGTTCTCATGCCTTAGATGTGATTCTTATAAAATATTACTCAAAGGGTTTGTGTTTGGGGGTGAGGGCTTTGGGGTGGAGTGGGGGTAGGATTGGTGTTGGGGGAAAGGTTAAGTAGCTTTTGGAATTAGAAATTTGAGACAGGTCTCTAATCTTCTGCAATAGGTAAAATTTGTTGTCAAGTACACTGGAGCCTTTATTAAGAAGTATTTAAAATTAGTTATGTTTGTTGTTGTAACTGAAAATCAGACCCTTGCCTTTTCCTTAGGGAATATCTGGCAAAGTTAACACGTTTTCTTTGGCCTGATAAGTGATATTTGTCCATTGAAGTAGCTTTATATTTATAAAAAATATAAAAATAGTATGTGCTTATTATAGAACAAGTGACAAAGTATGGAAAACTCGATGGAACAAATTAGTAGGTCTACTAATGTTTATTGATTATCTTCAAAATGTTTAGCAGTGCCAGACACCTTTTCTGGCTTGGGGATATGTAGGTAAACAAGGTAAGAGGTGCTGTACCCAGGGGATGGAATGCATGCTAGCAGAGGCCGGAGGAGAAAGAAGTACCAATTAATGAGTTGTTCTCGGGTTGCACTAAGTGCAAAGAAGAAGATAAACGTGTGGCGGGAAAGGGGGGAGAAGGAACCCTGAGGACTGACTTGATTTGAGTAGTGAGGGAAAGACCTTTCTCAGAGTGGGGGTTTGAGTCGGCCTGAAAGACAGGGAGAGAGTCCTGGACATCAGGAGGGAGAGCATCCCAAGGGGAAGATGCAGTGGGTCCCAGGGCCTGTGCTGAGAGCGAGCTGGCCGCGTTCAAGGGACAGGGGGCGGAAAGAGAAGCAGGTGTCCATAGTAAAACGTTAATAAATATGCTTCGAATCTTTTTTGGTTGCAAAGTTGGCTTCTGGTTAATGCATTTATATTCTGCTTTTATCACATTTGCTTCATAATATAGACATTCCCTTATTTTATTATGAGTGCCTTTAGTAAATATTTTTAGTTTCAGCATAATTAATTTTGTAAATATATCATGATTTACTCAAACCCTTTCCCTGATAGTTTGGCATTTACATTCATCCATTCCTTCTTCCTCCCTCTTTTCCTCCCTCCCTCCCTCTTCTATCCTTTCCTCTTATGAATGTCACAGTGAGCACTTGGGGATCTAAAGCTGTTTTTTGTTTCTTAGGCTTCGTTCTCAGAAGGAGAAATACAAATTGGGGCAAAGATATGAATTATTTATTATTTATTACCAAAACACTTCGCCTAATGCATTGTTTTTAGTTTTATGTTCCAATTACCAACTTTAGGGAGTGCTTCCTGTATCCTGGCCTGTGTTTTAAGTATCTCAGTACCTTTTTTGAAAAAAATTTCAGTGTGGTAAAACACAGATAACATAAAATGTAGAAAGTGTGCAAATCGGTGGCATTCGGGACACTCCCGAAGTTGTGTGGCTGTGGCCACTGTGTTGTTTCCATCATGGCAAATGGAAGCCTTGTCCTTATTCAGCAGTCACTTCCCATCCCTCCCCCGCCCCTGGCAACCAGTAATCTGCATTCTGACTTTATGGATTTGCCTATTCCGGGCATTTCCTATAAATGGGATCATAGGGCACGTCTGGCTTCTTTTCATGTAGCTAGGGTTTTAAAGTTTATCCATGTCTTAGCAGGTGTCAGGATGGACGTTGTTCCTTTTTATAGCTTCATTCCTTTTTATTCCACTGTTTGGTATGTGTTTGGATATCCTGTATTTTGATGATCCATTCCTCTATACAGAGGGACATTTGCATTTTTTCCACCATTAGTCTGTTGGGAATAGAATTGCTATGTGTATGATCACTTGTGCACAACTACCTGAGTGCCTGTTTTCAATTTCTTTGGCCGTCTAGCTAGAGTTGGAATTGCTGGGTCATAGGATAATTCTGTTGAACTTATTGAGGACCTGCCTAATTGGTTTCCACAGCAACTGCACCATTTTACACTTGTTATTTTTGTTTCTGGTTTTTATTATGTCCATCCTTGTGAATGTGAAGTGGTATCTCCTTGTGGTTTTTGATTTGCATTTCCCTAATGACTAATGATCTTGAGCATCTTTTCATGTGCTTGGTGACCATTTGAGTATTATCTTCTTAATCTGAAATTTTTTTTGAAGTATAACAGGTGTAACAGGTACCGCAAATGGCACATAAGTGTTCGACTCAGTTTCTGTGAACTCAGAAGACCCACGTAAACCAGCATCTATCGAGAAACAGGCCAGCTCCCCCCATGGCCCCCTCTTACACTCACAGCCTCTCCCCAGCAGGCCGCCACTCCATGGCTTGTAACAGCGTAGATGTGTTTTTGTATTCGCATAAATAGAATCCCACAGTATGCATTCTGTGTCTGGCCTCTGTGCGTAACACAGGGTTTGTGCCATTCACCCACGTCATTCATTTTATTTCATTGTGTGACACACACCGGTTTTTAAAATCCACCCTGCTGTTGATGAACATTTGGATTGTTTTGTAGTTCTGGGGATATTGTAACGCCACGAACATCCTCGTGTCTGCTTTTTTCGTGCTCGAGTGTGCAGGCTGAATTCAGCTTTTGTAGTAGTTGTACTAGCTTCAGTTTTAGTAGTTTTGCAGTGTTGCCTTTAGCATATTTCCTCTGCTGTGTTGGTTGGCATTTTTCCTTTTAATTTCAGTTCTTTTTTGGACATAGAGAGATTTTAAGTGTTTTCCTTTTTAAGTGTAAAAAGTGATTGCTGTGTGTACAGTTTTGAAATTGGAAAAATTCCAAAAATGAGGATATTTTCTGACTTGGGACTGGCATTGTTTCATCTTGTTATCAGATTTTGAGTGTCCCCAGTATTTTCATCATAATTGTAAAAATCACAGATTTATTTTTCACTTCTCAATGGTTTAACCTCCTTATACATGCGTAACACACTTACTGACTTCCTTAAGTGAAACCTACAGAAATGTAATCTGTTGAATCAGTGGATATCTGCATTTCAGAAACTTCCAATACATGAGGACAAACAGCCTGTAATGCTTATATCATTTGACTTTCCCACTCTGATGTCTTGTTCTTATTTATTACCTTGCCGTTCTTTGCCACAGTGAGCTTCGGTATAAGATCTCTTTTTCCATTCCTTCCAGATTTGTCTTGTTTAAAAGTTGAAAACCCTGTTGTTGTCTTCCCATTTGTTAATTAAACTAAAGAGACTAGGACCTTTCATGTCCTGGATGAAGAAATTGAAACAAAAAAGACCAAGTGTGTACTGTACACACTTGGTAGTTAGGGAAGGATTCTGGGCTCAGGTCGCTCAAGCCTGAACCCTAGTTTTATAGCTTAGTACCTTGATAGCGTTAGGCCAGCTCTTTAACTTCTCAGTTTCTTCGTCTGCAAAACGTTAACAACAGTACCTGTTGCGTATGATTATTGCAAGAATTCAATGAGACAGTGATCCTTAAGCTTCTATCCAGTGCATACCACACAGTAAGTTCGCTCTTAGTGGTGATACATTTAGTTAATAGCTATGTGAGTAGAATCCTTGATTCAGGGCCTTTGTTTTTGGCGTTCCTAATCTTTTCAGTAGAAGCCTCCTCAGCATTTAATAGGAAGAAAGTGTTCATTTTAAACAGGATTTACTGTTTTCCATTTCAAGACAAGAGTGTAGGTTTCCCGCTAATTGTAATTAGTCTTAAAATGATTTCTTGAATGCATCTATCTAGTTGCTTTTGCTTTTCTAATTTTGTGGTGATAGTTTCCAGACAGTACAGGATATAACGCACCATATTGAATGGGGACTCCTGTTGGAAATCACCCTGAGTTTTCAGCCGCTAATCCACGCTCACGAGAGTTTTGCTTCGCACCTGGTTGTGTTACGACACGAACACGTGCACACGCCCCCCCCCCGCCCCCCGAGTCTGGGTAGTTGGGAGAGTCAAGCGTGCCAGCCCACGGACTGTGTGGCCTAAACGCTGACTCTGTTAGATCTTGCTGGGCTTCAATATTAAGAAAAACTGGGGACACTCTCTTCCTCTCCCTCTCCCTCTGCCCCTGTCTCGTCTCTCACCCGTTCGTTCTTCTTTGCAATACAATTTAAAAGCTAAGATCTTTGTATCCGGTCTCTTTCTAAGTTAGGTTATAACACACCCACTACCTGTGTGGCCATCACCAGTAGTTTTTGTGGGGTTAGCAGGACGGTTTTAAAGGCAGGCGCAGCACTTGGTTTTACGTGTTTTAAGCTTTGTCATGTTCCTACTGTCTTTTACAAATAATGTCATGCTTTTGACAAGTTATGTTTTTTTACATTCTAATTTGATAGTTCCTATTTGCATTTCAGAATTTCAGGGATTAACGAGCAACGTGATTGCTCTGGGTTCAGGTTTGCGGAATTGTTGTTCTGTCGTGCAGATTGTCTTCCATCAGCCCTGCGAGAAGCCGGCAGGCACTGTATGCTGCCGTCGTCCCCGCCGTGTGCGAGGTGTCGCCCGCCAGCCCCACTGCATGCCTGGTCGGTGTCGCCTGGAGTGTGCTTGCAGCCGCCTTGCCGTCTTTTCTTTACTTAAATGGTGGACTTATGCTGATTTTCAGATCTTGGGGGTTTTGTTTTGTTTTTTACCATTTACAAATATTAGTTGCTTTTTTGTGATACTTAGCTGAATTTAAAAAAATGAGGATTTCCACTCTTGGGTCTTTTAAATACTGCTATTAATATGTTCCAGTGTTTCATGTTAACATAATTTTTAAACATTGATATTTATTTCTAGTGGATAAGTCACCCGGTATGCACCCCTGCTTTGTTTACTGGTCATTTAGTGCTTATTTTTCCCACTCATTTACTTACCCTCTTTTCAATTAAGTCCTTTTCCCCTTTAGCTCTGCTTGTCCATCTTCTCGCAAGCCACTGGCATTATCCAAAGAAAAAAGAAACAGTAGTAACTTCACTGGCCAAAAATGGTAAAAGTGCCTGGAATACCCCTAAGAGATTGTTTTTCCCCAAAAGGAAAGAGACAAGGAGTTCTGATTTTGATACCTACCACCAAAAAGGACTTGTTTTTAAGTGTCTGCATTTATTTAGTGAAAGGACAGTGTTGTTATTTTAACTCAGGGTATTGTTACTGGAGATATTTTGACCTACATGGGAGTTTTTGCTTGTTAGAAGTTTCCAGCAGGAACAAACAGTACACACATAAAGTTTTACATTGTTTCGTAGTTGAATAAAGATGATTTAGAATAAGATAGACCCCTTAAAACTGTGTGAAACTTTCCCCTGTGTTGTCTTTGAAAATAAACAGGACTCAGGACCGTTGGGCGGCCAGAGCTTGCCTGTGATGAATGTCTCTGTACATTCTGAGGCTGTGGAAGAGTAAACATAGCAATTCCTTTCCTTTTTGAAACTGGAGCTTGAAACTGGGCGTTAAAGATTAATAGAACTGCGGTTTTGGAGAAAGAAACGCAAGGTTATATTTGAAGGTATACTTTTCCCAATTTTCTCTAACTTAATTTAGAGTTTTAATTAAAAATAATTTTATAGAAGCTGCAAATTACCATATCTTGAATAATTTCTGGGGTTATTCTTTTAATAGTAATAAACTAGTTTCTCAACATGTACCTTGAACAGTAATAAAGAACTACATGTGTAGTTTAAAAAAAAAGTTTCACCTACACATTTACTTTGGGTTTCAAGAAGTTCTACATGTAATTTTAAATGTTGGTTAAATTATTTAGTTATTTTTTAAAAGATTTTGTTTATTTATTTTTAGAGAGAGGGAGAGGGGGAGGGAGGGAGAAAGAAAGGGGGAGAAACATCAATGTGTGGTTGCCTCTCAAGCACCCCCCACCAGGGACCCGCTGGCAACCCAGGCTTATGCCCTGACTGGGAATTGAACTGGCGACCCTTTGGTTTGCAGGCTGGCAATCAATCCACTGAGCCACACCAGCCAGGGCATAGTTATTTTTAACTTAGGGAAAATGACTTACATGGTGGAACCCTCCTTTTTGAATGACCAAGAGCCACTGGTATATATCCTGCATGTGGGGATGGTGTCCAGTCCTCGACTGGAGAGCTTTCATTGTCTTTTTCAAGAGTGTGGGAGAAAGGAAGGGAGAGATGAGAAGGGATTTAATTAGGTTTTGTGACCTAGACTTCTCATCAGAATGGCAGAAACGATGCGGCCAACAGCTGTGGCCACTTGTTGAACTTCTTTACCATTTTTATCTCACTGGTCAGATGTTATATGTTAATTTCACTTGAGTATCTAGAGGAGGATCGAAGTCTTCAGGTGGCAGCTGTATGTGAGCAGTAATCTCTCCAACTGCAAGATAAACAATACTTTGTAACCCTTTGCTGCCCGAGTTACATCTTTATCACCTGATTATGATGCTTTTATTTTGTGGGTTTTTGAAATGAAATGGCTAATCTGTAAGGCCACGTTTTCAACTGTATTCCTAGATCAAGTAAGTCAAAATTTCTGGAAACTTTTACAACTGATTTAGAGCAATATATGTAAGCTAAAGCACTCTTTTCAGGCTTAACAATTGAAGAAAGATATTCATGGTCTTTTTGTTGTATTATTTAAGTGCTATTTGATAAATATAAATAGTTAAACTTTTTGAAAAATTACTTTTTAAAGCCAGTTACCACCCAAGCCCCTGCCTTCATCGGAAGCTGTATAGTCCCCTAGGCGCTCTAGTTTTGCAATGTGGCTTAGGTAATTTCAGGAGCCCTGGTATTTTAGAGACCAGGAAGTTGAAGATGAAAGAGGGCTGAACTCAACTTGAAACCCCCAGACTCCTGGCTGATCAAGTGCCAGGTTTTACTGATGGGGAGGGATCAGTCAGGGGGCTGCCTGGTGGGCTAACCTAAGTGGAATGTAAGTCCCTATTGTGATTGTCACTAGAAAGGAAGAAAAGTACCTGGAGACTGTGTCTGTCACTGAGGAGGAGTACTCGGTGGTGGACACCGCTGCCTCTCTCAGCAGCAGTGGGGCTTCTGGGACAGTGTGTGGAAAGAGCCTAAGTGGCTTAGGAGGCCAGTCAAGGGAAGACAAAAGAAGCCGCTTCAGAAGAATCTCGAGTAAAGAGGTGGGGGGGCGTAGATCTATGTCAAGATGTTGAGAACACTCTGGTTTCGGAGTCTTTAGCCAAAAAGAATATCTTCTTCAGTGGTAGGGAAATAATAATAAAAAGAATACTTGAAGTACAGTTGCAGGCCTTCCATACTCGAAAAAAGAGAGGACACTTCTGAAAGTAAAATACAGCCTGCGAACGTTTTTACTTTTTATGAATTGCATTACTCATCACTTTGAATGTTGCTTTCTGCTAAATTACTCCTTTACCATGAATTGAACTGACTGTGTTCTGTTCAGTCACATTCCTCCTGTTAGGTGAAATTCACTTAATGTTTTGACCTTTATATTTTTAGACATACTCTAAAAATTACCACAGCTGTTGCTTGGGGATGTATGTGAATTACTCTGAGAAACAGGACCACGATTTAGGTCCTGTGCCAGCTGACAGTCAGCTGCTGCCCAAGTAAAAGATGAACACTCGAGGGTGTGGGCGTAGATACTGTACTTGCGAACGCCCGTGGCAGGTGCCTCTTCGTCATGACGGAGCGCGTTTGGTGACAAGGAGCCTGGCCTCGGTTTCCTGGTGGAAAGCGGGAGTGTTCTCCCTTCGTTTGGTTAGGAGCTAGAGTGTGACCAACTGCCTGCGTCAGCATACATTTCATTAAGTCAGCTCTAGTTTTGGACTTCATCTGATTAAAATTAATTGACTAGTAGAATTATTTAGTTTAAGTCTCTGTGTCATGGTTCATTTGGTAGTTTTAAGATTGAATTGTTCCCAAGCTCCAGTTTAGTAGCTCTGACACTGTGTGTGTTGAGGCTTTTATATGCCTGTTTTCCCTCAATTATATCAAATCTGTACATACATAGTTTCTACCCTTCAATGATGGTGGGTTTAGCAAGGATATCTGTAAAGTAAGGGAAAGTTCCCTATTGACCTGAAGTACAAAATTGCATGCTGTTTCTGTGGGAGGTGATCTCTTTTTTTTAAAAAAAAAAGGCTAAATAGTGGTCATCCACATTTCGTGCTGGGCATTGTAATTCATCTGCTCATTGAACATTCACCAAGTACTTGAATACGCTTCCAGTGGTAGCACTGTAGGTAGGGATGGTACCGTTCTCTGCACTAGGATTGCACTGCCCCATGACACATTGTTACACTGCAGTACGGACAGCAAACCGCCCCGGGAGAGGGCTGTGCCAGGAGTCCCTTGGTGCCCGCAGACCTGCTTGGGGGTGGTGTGGGAAGAGGCCAGTTGGAGAGGGCTGCTTGGATGAGGGCTGTGGGTACAGATCGAGTAGTAACAATTAAGAAGACAGGGAGGCAAAGAAGGCTTTCTGGGTGGACATCCAGAAATAGCTTGATTAAAGGGGTGGAGAGAAGGCAGATGCTGGCCAGTGGGAATGACAGGATTGAGTAGATCCTAATGATGTCATGCCACTGAAGCAGTCCCAGAAACGGGGGCTTTGCGCTCTGCTTGACGCTGGTCCTCACTCAAGTTAAAAAAAAAAAAACAAACGATTGCATGTGCTTGTTACTTTTTACAACCATTTATGAACAACTACTCTTAAACTTGGAATCTAGCGGTGGGCTGGAGAGGCAGTGCGATATTTCTGCATTTCTAGCCTCACCTCAATTTTTGTTGCATGCCCACTCATTCCCCGCTGCTTCTGCAGGTAGGTTGGAAGGAGAGTTTTTACAGCTGGTGCCGTGTAGGTGTGCTGTGATAGTAGGTGTGCTCTCAAGGCCCGTTACTCCGGCTTCTCCCAGCAAACAGTCTTTTCTGCAAGCAGCCGTTGATTTGCTGATAGCCCCACTTTGTCGATAACATCAGAAAATCACAGCACTGAAGACTTCCATAGTGAAGCAACTTTTTAAAAATGTAATGATTACCTTTGTACCTTCTCTGAACACTCTGTAGAAGTACGGGGCAAGGACTTGCGCGATTTCTTGAACGTCATGAAGCTTGCGTGTGGCTGAGGACGTGTGACGGAAGCGGGCTGTCGATGTTCAGGCCACGGCCAGTCATTCTCTTTGATTGTGCGTGTGCTGCATTGACTTCTCACACACTGCCAGTGTGTGCGAACAAAACGTCGTGTATGCGTGATTCCTACATCACTCGTAGCTTTCATCACCTTTACTCCCGCTGCAGCGACAGCCCCACGACTCCGACTGTCCATCAGCACAAACACGTCCTTCCGCCTCCCGATGCCGGTCTGAGGCATTGGTGTTCACTTTGACATTCAGGCTTCCTCTTGCAGCTCTTGGAGCGCTCTTCGGCTCTCCCTCCTCAGGGGGTTCCCTCCTCCCACCTCCTCCTGCTGGGGTTCCCGTTGACACCCCCAGGGATGTGCTGTGCTCTGTGCTATGTGTGGAGACCATTAGGCAAACGTGGCACGTCTACCTGGAGCATCAACTTCCCTGAAACATTTTTAGGGAGATTATCATACTGAAACAGGCTGGATCATGGAGTGAATTGCAAAATACTCATTATTTCAATATAAAACAGGTAACTTCCAAGAAATCTGTTGGCTGGAGGCTCCTTGGGGCTCCTCGGCTGCTTTAGGGAACGGCGTGCATTCAGGGTGTCTGCGCCCTCTTGTGTGACCTTCAGATCCTTCTCTGGAGTGCTGGTCTCACGGTCGTCATCCTCGTCTTGTCCTCAGACCATAGAGTGTGCTGACCTTACTCGATTTAGCCAGTTCGTGCCACGGGGGACCTGGTAGGTCACATTCAGGGGCTGAATTCCTGGCCTGGGTGGAAGAAATGTCTATAGAAGGAGAGGAGAGAAGTGTGCTTTCCCAGCGGTAGTGGACGGACTGCTTTTCAGGACAGAATTCCGCAACTTAGTAGTTTTGAGCGGGAGTTGGCAGCTGCTGAATGTTGACTATAGTTGCCAAACTATATAAATATCTGGTCTGGAACCATGAATGTCCAAGAAATACTCTTGGAAAATTAAGGATTTCCTTAGGATAATAGGAAAACCAGGCTTTCCTCACGTTATTTTTAAGCACGAGAAGCATCAGTTTGTAATAAACTTAGTTTGACCAAGTGTCCAGTGTACTTGAATATCATGTTTCATATGTATTGAAAGTTGACTTCTAATTCAAATAGTACAAATTAACAAATGTAGCAAATACGAAGTCACATTCAGTGGGAGTTAAATTGAAACAAGAAGTTAGAAGCTAGAGATGTGCTAAGATGCGGCCACTTGTAGCCATGTACTTGTGACATTTCAAGGCCACTATGAATTCCCAGATCCGTAAATAACCACTGTAGCCTGTGATAGCCATCAGGTAAAAAACGGGTACCCAGGGACAAGTGGAAAGGAAGCCCCGCTGGCATGCAGGTGTTAGGAAGGCGAGCTACCTCATTCTCCTGCGCCAGGCTGGCGGCGTGGGAGGTTCTGATTCTTGTATGGGCTGGAGGGTGACTCCGTGGGTGCCACGGCTCTGCGGGCTTGTCTGTTAGCACACCCAGCGCTAAGGGTGCACTGTAGTTGTATGGTCGTGTGGTGCCCACTTGTGATTTGGGAACCCCGTTTATGGCTTTCCTCGTTTCCTGAAATGCTGCTAGTAATGGCTGACGTCGACACCCATTGTGTGCCAGATACTCGAAGTGCTTTATGCACATGGTTTTGTTCTGTGAGGTAGGTACTATTATTATTCCACTCAGGAGACGGAGGCGAAATAACGACTTGTGTAAGGTCCCACGGATGTGCATGTGAGCGAGAGAGCTGGAATCTTAAGTTCGCTCAAGTCGAACGCCAGGTTCTCGGCTCTGAAGTCCCGAGCTCCAGGGCTTCTAAAGATGCCCTCTCTGCGCCCTGTGGAGTGCAGCACTGACGGTAATTAAGGCGTCAGAAGGCAAGGTGAAGCCTGTTGAATTACAGGCTGTGGGGGGAAGGCGTATAGTCCAGGAATCAATGGCTTTGATAACATGCTTGGCAGCGGTTCTGTAATGAAATCTGAGACCATTGTTTTCAGCTGCTCTCGACTACAGACGTGATGAGGAAGTGTTTACCTGAAAATGGCATTAGTGAAGCCAGAGGAAGTGTAAATCTGTTTTGTAAAAGGTCCTCATTAAAATAGTCTTGGGTAAGTCTACTATGCAGAGAAGGGAGGGCATTGTACTTTCTAGGTGATATTGAGAGGCTGCCCTTGCACAGGAAGGCTTCTAGCTGGAGAGGGCAGAGGCCAGGAGGCCACTGAGGGGACCCCTGCAGTAAGCACTTCAGGAAGGAAAGAAGGCATTCATGCAGTGGCGATGGGGCAGGACGGAGGGGTGCTCACAGAGACTTGGGCGGTGGAGGTGACAGGACGTGGTGATCGGGGATGTCAGCAGTGGAGCAGTCCAGCTGGGGCTAGCCAGTACTCGGTGTTCTTCACTGGGGACGGGGACGGGGACGGGGAGGGAGGAGCAGATGGGGTGAGAGAGGTCAGTAGGTTCGCGGTGTTTGGGTCGGAATTCAGGCAGTTGTCTGTGTCGGTTTGCAGCTTAGGAGACAAGTATGGGCTGTAAAGAGGTTTTTTTGGCACTTTTTAACAGGTGTTGGTTGCAAAGTGTTAGTTGGACTCTTGACCTAAGCCGTGGTGGCGGTGGTGGTGGTGGCAGTGGTGGTGGTGGTGGCAGTGGTGGTGTTGGCAGTGGCGGTGTTGGCGGTGTTGGCGTTGGCGTTGGCGGTGGCGGTGGTGGTGGCCGTGGTGGAGGGCATTTCTTGAGCAATAGGGCCAGAGGATTAGTCACTACACTACTTGGAAACTGATTTTCATCTACAGTGTTTCTCAACCCTTTTGAAAATTGGAAATTTTTAGAGTTCCGATTGGAATGAATATGGGGAAATAAAACATGCCAGTCTTTTGTCTTTCCTTTTTATTAATGAAGCTATAAAAATGTACTCCATTACGTAATTTTTATTATGGGTGTGAAGTCTGTGAATAATTAGCTCCTTTATGGAGAAGGCTGCACAGGAGTGAACACGTGGTGATTTTACCTCCCCACCTCACCCACCAGCAGTTTATTGTGGAAAATGTAACATACACAGGACAGTTGAGTTATTCAGTGAAAGTCTGTACACCCACAATCTTGATTCTACATTAACATTTTACTATACTTGCTTTACCACATATCTATCTAATCATAGATATTTATTTTGATGCATTTCAGAAAAACAAAGTTACAGTCATCAGTGCACTGTTTCCAGAGTATTTCAGCGTGCGTGCCATTAACCGGGGCTCGGCGTACCATTTTTGGTGTACTGAGGTGAAATATGTACAGTGACACGCACAGTCCATGGGGTGACTTTTGACAGATGTACACACCTGGGCAACCCAAACCTCTTTCCAGACACAGAACATTCCAGGGTGATGGCAGAGGCCCCCAAAGCCCCTTCCCACGTCATCCTCACTTTCACCCTCTCCGCCTTAGACACACACATCGCTGTTCTGATTTATTTCCACAGTCGGTCAGGATTTCCCGTTTCTGAGCTTCCCCTGGGAATCCTGACGCACGGCACACACTCTTGTAGTGCTTCCTCGCAGCGAATGTCTTCGCTGTTCCTCTGAGCCCTTGCGTGTGCCAGTTGTTTGTCTGGTGCAGCGGTGTGCCCTGGTATGACTCCACCACCACTCGTTTGCCCGTGCTACTGATGGGTGCCCGGGCTGTTTCCACACTGTGGCAGTGCTGAGTGTTGGAATGAAAGGTCAGAGGGTAAGTGTCTGTGTAGTTCTGTAAAAACCATCGTCTTCCAAGTTGCTGGACCATTGTACGTTCTCCCACCAACAGTGTATGGGAATTACCGTTGTCCCACATCCTGGCCATTCTGGTGGGCGTGTTGTGGCATCTCATTGTGATTTTAATTTGTATTTCCCTGGTGATTATGATGATCAGCACTTCAACATGGATGTACCTGCTGTTTATATGTTATGTTTTGGGATATCTGTTTAAATTATTTGCCCAGTGTTTTATTGGTTGCCTGTCTTTTAATTATTTAGTTGCAGGAATTTTAGAAATACATCCTGGATATATGTCCGATCTATGTTTTGCAAATGCTTTTCCTCATGTGTGTCTCACCTGTACATTGCTTCCCTCCCTGCTTCCCTTCCTTTCTGTGGCAGCTTTACTAAGATATAATTCATACACCATACATATGTACTTTCTTAAAGGTGTTTTTTAACAAAAGAATATTTTAACTTGCCTGCTTTTTTCTTCTACTGTTATTGCCGAAACCTTTGCCTACCCTGAGCTCATGAAATTCTTCTCCTGTGTTTCCTTCTAAAAGTTTTACGCATCTAGCTTCTATGTTTAAGTCTATGTCTTAAATTAATCTTTATATGGTGTGAACTATGGGTCCATTCATGTTTTTCTTTATGCATGTTTAATTGTTCCAGTACCATTTATTGAAAAGACTGCCTTTTCTGCACTCATATGTCTTTGTAAAAATCAGTTGTCCATCTGTGTATCAGTTTCTTTCTGCACCACAGGAAAGGCAGGAGGGCGTGGATTTTCCCGTGCTCCTCGGCAGCGAGCCCTCCCCTTCCTGCGTACCCACGAGAGTTGCACGGGTGTGGCAGGTGCCTGTCTGAGATACTTTCCGTCTTACTGGGTTCTTAGTGTCTCTTTTTACTTCCTGTCTTGTATGATTTCGTTTTCTTTTGTCTCCACAAACTCATAAATTGCACATTAGTTGTTTCTCCTCTTGGGGTTCTGGGAATATTGAAATTGTACATTTTCATTTTCTTTTGTTATTTCTCTCCAGATTTATTGTTGGCAGAGGCAGGTTCTTTTTGTTGGCCTAGTTTATTCAAGTAAGCGGTATTCATAATTGAAGTCAAATAGTACCACAGAGATTTATTTAAAAAAAAAAAATCCTCTCCCATTGCTCCCTCTCGGCGCCTCCCCCACGTACAGCGCAGCGACCAGTGTCACCCCGCCCCAGGAACATCTAAGGCCCCGCCCCTTTAAGTAACAAACACACCAAGACAAAAAAAAAAAAAAAAAAAAAAAGGCCCAAATGACAGAAAACTTCAAAGCTCCAGAAAAAATACAACTAAGCGAGGAAGAGATAGCCAACCTATTAGATGAACAGTTCAAAACACTGGTTATTAAGACGCTCACAGAATTGGTTGAATTTGTTCAAAAACTAGATGAAAAAATGAAGCCTATGCCAAGAGAAACAAAGGAAAAGGAAAATGTACAGGGAACCAATAGTGATGTGAAGGAAACTGGGACTCAAATCAACGGTGTGTACCAGAAGGAAGAAAGAAACATCCAACCAGAAAAGAAGGAAGAAACAAGAATTCAGAAAAGTGAGGAGAGGCTTAGGAACCTCCAGGACATCTTGAAACGTTCCAACATCTGAATTATACGGGTGCCAGAAGGAGAAAAGGAAGAACAAAAAATTGAAAACTTATTTGAACAAATAATGAAGGAGAACTTCCCTCATCTGGCAAAGGAAATAGACTTCCGGGAAGTCCAGGAAGCTCAGAGAGTCCCAAAGAAGCTGGACCGAAGGAGGAACACACCAAGGCACATCATAATTACATTACCCAAGATTAAAAATAAGGAGAGAATCTTAGAAGCAGCAAGAGAAAAGGACACAGTTACCTGCAAAGGGGTTCCCATAAGACTGTCAGCTGATTTCTCCAAAGAGACCTTACAGGCAAGAAGGGGCTGGCAAGAAGTATTCCAAGTCATGAAAGGCAAGGACCTACATCCAAGATTGCTCTATCCAGCAAAGCTTTCATTTAGAATGGAAGGGCAGATAAAGTGCTTGTCAGATAAGGTCAAGTTAAAGAAGTTCATCATCACCAAGCCCTTATTATATGAAATGTTAAAGGGACTTATCTAAGAAAAAGAAGATAGAAAATATGAACAGTAAAAATGACAGCAAACTCACAGTTATTAACAAACACACCTAAAACCAAAACAAAAGCAAACTAAGCAAACAACTAGAACAGGAACAGAACCACAGAAATGGAGATCACATGGAGGGTTATCAATAGGGGATTGGGAGGGAGAGAGAGGAGGGAAAGGTACAGAGAATAAATAGCATAAATGATAGGTGGAAAATAGACAGGGGGAGTGTAAGAATAGTGTAGGAAATGTAGAAGCCAAAGAACTTATAAGTATGACCCATGGACATGAACTATAGGGGGGAATGTGGGAGGGAGGGGGTGAGCAGGATGGAGTTGAGTGAAGGAGCGGAAATGGGACAACTGTAATAGCATAATAAATATATCAAAAAAAAAATCCTCTCCTTACTCCTAGACACATGACTGCATGTCGCGAGCACCTACTTTAGGGTGCTTATCCCGCTTATTACTTAGCCTAACAATTTAAGAGATTTTTTTCATTCTACAGGATGACCCAACAGATTTGTTTTCTGAAGCATGCTTACGATACACGGGGTTTTTTTTTTTTTCTTTTTTTTAAAAAAGATTTTATTCATTTATTTTTAGACAGAGGGGAAGGGAGGGAGGAAGAGGGAGAGAGACATCAATGTGTGGTTGCCTCTCATGTGCCCCTACCTGGGGACCTGGGCTGCAACCCAGGCATGTGCCCTGACTGGGAATCGAACCAGTGACTCTGGTTTGCAGGCTGGTGCTCAGTCCACTGAGCCACACCCACCAGGGTATTTTCTTTGGTTGCTGTGAATCAGTTATCATGCTAGATTGCATTGGCATTTTGCACATGAATACAGATGTTGTAGGATAAAGAGTTTAGTAGTGACATTGCTCTTTTTACCTTTTCTTTAAAAACCTTTAGTGTTTCTTAGAAACATGAATGACATGTAACTGTGTGGTCTTGATGGGAAATTTCGCCTTCCTGCGTAGTTGGAGCTGCTGCTTCCCAGATGGTTTTCTTGCCTTGCAGAAAATAAGTTTGTTTGCTGCCCTTCTGCGCGTCTGCTGTTTGTCAGTGGCGTTCACAATGTATCTCTCAGTCAGTGGGCTGTAGCAACACCCAATTGTTACCAGCAAGCAGCTCCCCCGCCCCCTGTTCTTAGCAAGTGGTTTGTTTTTGTTTTTTTTTTTTTGATGGAATATGAAAGGAGAAAGCTGTTTAGTATTTCATAAATGCACACTATAGTAGAAGCCCTGGTATCTAATGTGCTCCATACTGGTAATGATGGTTGATTAACTGAACTAGTTAAAGTTTGGTGTCTTTAAAAATGACGTATACCTTTAAATATTGTAGCCTGCTTTATAACCTTGTGTGTCAACTCTGTACCCTTTTTCTGTAAAGCTTTCAATGTTAGCCTGGTGTTGAGAATTCCACATTATTTTTTCCCCCTAAAGTATGCCCATTGTTTATCACTGTGGTTTCTTTTACAGTGGAGAGAGAGCTTAGATGTGTGCAAAGCATTCTGAATACAGCGTTCTGCTAGACTCCTCGCCCCCTTTAATACACGTCTCACAATGCTTCAGTGACTCGCCTTTATAGAAACTTTCCAAAACATTTAGCTTAATTTCATACAATTTCTATGTTTTCACATTGTATCATTTCATATGGTAGTTAAATTGCGTAATTACAAGTACAATTGGAATGAAGACATTTGGTCACAAACACAGCTGACTCTTGATAAGTACACAGCCCAACTGCTGGGAGCAGAAGGGGGCAGGGCAATGAGACAGCTTACCAGCTCTGAGTGTTTTCAGTGCTGATGGTGAGTTTTATAGGCCAGAAGGGGAGGGTTGGAGAGGTCGTCCGTCTGGGCTTTGGAAGCCAGAAGAGGGAACCTTCGCTGGCATATGTTAGGGCTCCTACAGGTTACCGATTTTTACTCTTTGCAGTTAATCTCTCACTACTTTTCAAGTTACCCCTTTAACAAATCTTCATGAGGAGAAATGAAAAACTACAATGCCTGCCCTCCAGGGGCTTCACGCCTGATGTTGGTGGAGAGATGATGTGCAGTAGTGTATTGTGATAGCTCAGAATGAGTCCCTGTCTGGGGTGAGGGAGGGGAAGAGCTTTCAAGGGGGTGTGGCACTTGTGTCTAACATTTGAAGGGCAGCTAGTATTAGGCAGAAGGTACTTGGGAAGAGATAATGTGCAGGGAGGTCAGGGGGAGAGGCACGCGCAAAGGTGTGCACAAGTGTGGCATAATTGTTTTTGCTGCTGTGCTGGAGTTTTGACCTATTTTGCACACGTGTCCCCAGTGGTAGGATGGTGGGGTGGTGTGTGGTGTGCTTCACATGCTCTCAGTGTGAGAGAAAGAATGAATGTTGGAGACAGAGGCCAGATCGTGGTGGACCTTGTGCACCACGCGACAGAGCCAGCAATTACCCTGAAGCGAGTCTTTGGTACCCTAACCTGGAAGAGTGACGTGATTAGATTTGATTGAGAAAAATATCCTGAAGCATTGGGAATTGGGATTAAAATTGCATCAGAAATATCAGGAGACAGTTGAAATAGTCTAATCGAGAGACAAGGGAGGGCCCGAGTTAAAGCTTTTGTGCATTGTGAGCAACGGGAGCTAAGGAATTAGAGGTCCTTCGGGGTGGAACGACCACCGTGGTGGGAGGATGGTGGGGAGGAGTGACCCCTAGGCTCGCAGGGTGGCCCGGGTGCAGAGCAGAGGGCTGAGAGCAGAGGCAGTCTATTACTGTCAGGCTACTTGACCCAACACGGGACGTGACGGTTTTCATTTACTTTCCCGTTTGAGGAGAATCCGTGTTTATCCCTATGTGCTGCATCACGTCTCATAACTGAGATGGCCTGGCTCCGTTTTGCTGGGCTGTAGGAGCTGTGGGATACAGGCGGGAACAGTATTTGTGGGGCCGAAGTCTAGCATTGTTGACTCTCGTCCTCTTTAATGCTTGAAATGTGATAAAACTGCAGGCCTGAGCAAAAAAAGTTGACATTGGAGAACAAGATGGAAATCCTGCTTTTAAGTTCCCTCCTTTTTTGTGTAATTTCTTCCTTAATGTTTTTATCTTCTGAATAACTGGCACCTCAGTTCATCGAATGAATGACTCAGTATCGTAACAGCCAAGGTGCTAATTCCCTGTTTTAGAGTAACCTCTCTCTCTGGCTGGTAGTGTCGTAGAGGTTATTGTGTAGACGAGGTTATTGTGTAGACAAGGTTATTGTATAGACCCCGGTAACTTAAATGGGATTAGAAGATGAATGAATGATGTTCTCCTTTTTCAAAGACGGTGAAGATGTGTTTCTCTGTATGTGAAAATAAAGGGATCGGGACCATGACTTTCCACAGTGATACTCTTCACAGCATGTCACATATGCTTTGGGAGTATCGATAAAATGCTAGGTGACATCATACCTTTTCTCCTGCCTTTGATTGCCCCCTTTTCTCCCCTCCTCTATCATCAGTGTACCAGCGACTCCTGCCTACATCCCTTCCCCATGCATGTATCCCCACACGCTTCCCTCCTGTGTTTCTGGCGGGGCTCCAGGGTCACAGTGTATTCATCTCACACTGGACTTTGTGCTTCCGTTCTTGACTTCTGTGCCCCGTCCTGAATCCCATCTCTGTCTCTGTAGTAGTGAGAGCCATCTTTTAAAAATGTAAGGCATGTTCTGCCTGAAGCTCTTGAGTGGCTTCCCAGTGCGTTTGGAGTGAAGTGCCCACTCCTTCCTGTGGCTCAAACATTATCCCCTCAGAGAGTCGCCCTTCTTAAGAGATTAACGAATACTGTGAGAACTCAGGAGGGTGCAGGTATTTCTGACTTTGGAGGCCCCCGACAGCCTTAATGGAGAATGGAATTTGATCCAGGTCTCGATAAGTAGGACTTCGTTAGATGGAATTCGGCCCTGAAGAAGCATTTGAAGAGTGTCTCCTGTGTGCTAGGCACTGTCACGGTCGGGCTTTGACAAGTAATGATTAATGAGTGGTGTCTTTGAAAGAAAGTGGCTATTTGCAAAGACTTGGCTTCATTGCAACCTCAGTAAATAGCCAAGCAATCCTTAATTTGCTTAAGTATTGGGAAGCTTTCCATTCACCTGTAACTATGAGAATAGGGTTTGGCAACCATTTTCTACCATCATATCTACCTACCTGTTCAGGAAACTTGACTATAGTCAGGAATGAATTACTTGACAAAGACACAGCATTGTAATGCAGTGGTGTGGTTTTCATACTTAAAAAGAAAAATCAGCTATCTCTAGCCTTCTAATGCCGTATTTTATTTTAAAATACAAAAGTTAACATCAGAAAGAAAAACTTATCATCGCCTATATATACCAACTGCATTTGGTCATAAAATGAAATTTTTGTTTACAACTAATTTGGTGCCTGATCTGCACAGAACTGCACCTGAGTGATTCACTGATTGAGTGTTTCGTAGTTCCTCTGCGGACTCAGGATGTTGAAGGCTTATTCTGCCAGGTGTTCCCTTGGAGCCTTGTTAGAATGCAGAGAGAGAATGGTCGTGTAACAAGTGTAAAGTTTTGGGGTGTTTTGCCACGCTTGTTTAGGTCTTCAATTTCTTTTCCTTTTTGACTCCAGTAGCTGTGGTTCTTAAATCTCGCCTCCCTTCCTTGTCCCTTTCCCTGAAAAACTGCATGTGTGTACAATTTCAGTATGTCAGAGATTCATTCATCGACTTTTTCAGCAAAGCATCCTCCAGGAGAAAGCTGGAAGTTGCTGTCCGAAGACCCTTTGAGCTGTCTCTGCCGTTGCTTGTTTACATGCAGCTGCGCAGGCAGATCTGTTGGGACTAGGGCCCGTGGTGCTTTGAAGCAGACCCTCTTGAGTATTTCCCTGGATCAGAGAGAAATGAAAAGGAAAAAACAGACAATGTGGAGAATTGTATGGAAAGCTAGCTGCTACATTTATAGAACATTACAGCACGTTTCTTTATTGTGCAATTTTTAAGTTCCAGAATGTCCTCGTTTTATTAAGTTACGGTGATCTCTCCCACACCCCCAATCTCCTACCTGGCAAGTAGGCCAAAATGGTGTTGACCTCCTGTGATGGCTCATCCCATCTGCATTTGGAGTTTACGAGTCTGTGAAGTCCAAACCAGGGTGCTCACCGGCTTATTTTCTGCATGCCTGGAATTGGGGTTGGTGTGCTGAGTGGTTTTCTTCTTGTGTCACAACCAATTCTGGATTTTGACACCGTCTGGGTGTCCAGCAGTTCAGTTGTGGCACTCTCTGGAGTTAGCACAGGTGCCACGGGCTAAGGGCTCCATCCCACGAGACTGTCCCCGCTTCAGGTGCCAGCTGCCAGTGGGGCACTTGGACCACCCACTTACGCCCTGCTGACCACAACTGCATGGGTTCCCACGCCCCCTTCAGGTTTGATAATTCACTGGAATGACTCCCCGAACTTAGGAAAGTGCTTTACTTACTGTTACTGATTTACTGTAATGGATGCAACTCCGGAATAGCCAGATGGAAGAGGTGGTGTGGGGCAGGTGCAGTTTCCACGCCCACTGTGGGCATGCCACCCACCCAGCACCCTGATTGGAGCTGTTCGGGCGTTTTTATGGAGGTTTCATTTACGTAGGCATGATTGATGAAATCATTGGCCATTGGTGAGTGAACTCAATTTCTGGCCCTTCTGCCCTCCCCAGAAGTGGGGGTGGGGTGGTACTGAAGATTTCAACCCTCTAATCATGGCTTAGTATTTCTGGCAACCGGCCTGCATCCTGAAGCCTAGAGTCATCTCATTAGCATACCAACAACTCTCTTACTGCTCTAGAGATGCCAAGGGGTTTTGTTCTAGGAGCCCTGTGCCAGGAACCAGGACAAAGAGCAGATATTTTTCATACCACAGGATGTCTGTCTGTAGCAGGAAAGGTCCTCAGATGCTGTGGAAAGGAATGGAAAGACTTGACTTGATTTGTCACTCAGAACCCCAGCGGGTGGTGCCATGTCTTCCTGGCTGGCCCGTGATGTGGCTTCTTGGAGTGGCGCATGTCTTCTAGGACCTCGGAGTTATTTGGGCTTAACCTTCTCCTCCACAGCTTGCCACACCCCCCTGTGGCTCTTACGGCTTTCCCAGCAGCCCCTCGGCTCTTACCCACGTCTGGTTTTTTTCTTCTCTTTAACCTTGGCTCCTCTGGTGCTCCTTGGCTTCTTTGTTCAGAGTTAGATTTGTGCCCTTAACACCTCATTTTGAACATTTCTTTTCACCTTCGTTAGAAAACAAATCAACTATTTTTTTATGTTTTTGGCCTTTGTTGGCTCCTTTGATGTGTTCGTTTGGAGATGTCTTTGTTTCATGGTTATGGCTTTCCCAGGGAAGCTGGAGTCACCACACATTTGCTTGCTGACTGGCGGTTCGTATAATAAGCACCAGTGAAAAGCTATTCAGGGAACTCTGTGCTTCCATCTTTGGAATGTCTCCAGGTACCCGCTGTAGAGCGGTGGGGGGAAGAAAAGGTGGAGGAAGAAGTTGGGACAATATATCTAACTCGCCTGGGTTTGGACTTTTTGTATATTTTTTTGGAAAACTTTTCTTCTTTCTTTTGAGGCGTGAAATGACCTAGTTTACAAAATAGGGGTTTTCTGTTGCCCAGCTTGTGGGATCCCACTGGGACTTTTCTTGAAGAGACATTATTTCTTGAACCATGGGAATCCTATTGTGTGTCCAAAAATAATAATTTTTGAAGCCTGGAAAATACTGTTCTTAATTAACTCACAGATTTGTTTATTGAGTTGTGACTTAGAGGTAGTAGTAAATTCGTTTCTGGGCTTGTGTGCCGTAAGAGGCACTTTACCTTGCTCCTGTCACCTTTCTGTGGGCTTCTGTAAATGTTGTCACTTCAGTGTTTCTCTTGTAAGTGGCGAAGAGACTGCCACTGTTGTGCTGACAGATGCTCTTTAATCAGGCTTTAAAAAATAATTCAAGTTTTAAGTCACTGGCTTGTTTTTATTCCCAGAGCGATTTGACCGAAAAGTTTCAGTGCGACATAAAAAATTGAGACTATCGCTGGGTTTATTTTAGTGTTTGTGCTGCACACACACTGTTACCGGTCTTTACAACATTTCTCTAACGGGAGGTGGGAAGCAGTTATGGCCCCACTGTCCTGAAGCAGCGTTACTGCTCCGTGCTGGCAACGCCTGTGTCACTGAGCAAGTGGAATGAAACGCACGCACATGGCATGGAGACGGGGCAGGCGTGTGGGGAAGAGAAGTCGGGAAAGTGGCTTTGTTTCTGAGGACGTGGGGGGAGATCCCGGGTGATGCACTGTTTAAAATCTTTGAAGCCGAAGTAGGTTGGAATGAGTAATGCTTTCATTAAAGACGGGGTTGGGTGAGCTGTCGGAGCGCCTGCTCTGACTGCAGCTTACACACCAGAGAAGTCTCCTCTGCGGGGGCTGAGTGCGGTGGGTTGGTAGTCAGCGTAGAGTTCACGTACCCGTTTTCTTCTGTTGACCACTTCCCGTACTTGATTTTTTTAAAAATAAAATACGGTATGAAATTAATAAAATTTAAATCAGTCCTTCCCGCCCGATGGTATCAGAGAATTTTTGAAAGATGAAACTTAGTGATTCGTGTGAAATTAAGATCATCTCCCTCATTTTATTTGTTCATGTGTTTCTGTCTCATTTGGTAACATGTAATTGAGATGAAGCTGAGATTGAAAGACATTTTACTGGAATTGCTCTTTTTAAAATATTTATCTGTGAAGGTTAGAATTAAAATCCAGAAGGATCCCTAGAAAGCACCACATTTTACTTTTTCATTTTTAAGTGAAGAAATTGGAAACACAGGGTGTTATCTTGCCCAAGGGGAGTCAAGGATGAGTCACATTGCCAGCCATTGGTTGCTAGGGACCACTCTGTAACTCAGGGGGCAGATGAGCTTATCAGAATGTGCTGTATACTCCCTGGAGCGCAAGCCTGATGACGAAGATGATTTTCAGTAAAGAGGGATTCACAAACAGGTCACGGGTATTAGAAACATACATGCGATTAAACAAATGATGATTAATTTACACTTGTAGTTGTATTCAGTTGAATGGCTGTGTTAGATACTCAGATTTAGAAGAAAACTTTTTCGTGTTGCTTGTGTGTTCACGGGTCCTGATCTCCTCCTCGTGGTCCCGCATTACACTTTGTTGTTTTACCCGTTAGACTGTAGCTGTAAGGGCAGGAGGCTTCTGTCTTATTCACTGTAGTTTCTAGCACCCAGGAAAGCATTCATTGTTGACTGACTGCGAGGTTGGCTGACTCTGTGACCCTGAAATATATGGCTATGTGGGCAACTTGGCATATTTTAAATATCTCAAGTTTGCCCTTTTTTTTTTAAACAGCGAACAGAGTATCTGTCAGGCAAGAGCTGCTGTGATGGTTTATGATGATGCCAATAAGAAGTGGGTGCCAGCTGGTGGCTCGACCGGCTTCAGCAGAGTTCACATATATCACCACACAGGCAACAACACGTTCCGAGTGGTGGGCAGGAAGATTCAGGACCACCAGGTAAGGGTCTCTTTAATTCTTAAAGCCGCCTTGTGTTGCAGCAGGACTTGGTGTATTCAGTAAAATAAGGCAGTGGTTTAAAACTGTAGTCCAAGTAGTCTCTATGGGGAAAACATAGATAGCACTGAAGAACAGTCCTAAAAAGTATCTAAATCTTGGCAAAAAAGAAAATGAATATTTAAAAATAATTAGAAAGACATCTTTACAAGGAAGGCAATTTCCAAACGAAACATTGACAATTTTACTCATAAAGGAAGTAAACTATCCTATGACTTCTAGTTTTTGACAAATGGAGTGTTTTCAAAATGTGTGGAAATTTGAAAACACTTCTCAGTAATCATGACACAGATGACATTGTGAAGTTAGAAAGTGCTTAGGAAGTAAGAAAGCCCTTAGTGACTGAGTGAAAGGCCTGAGCGACACATTGTTATGTGTCCAAACCTGTGCGGTGTCTAAGCTGCGCTTGGGTGGAGGAATCTTACCTAATGCCATAAAATGGACTTAAGGAAGCAGAAGGAAATATAAAAATAAATAGAAAGTATTAATACAAAAGCTGCCCTACTGAATGGAACAATTGACAGACTGAAACAGAAAAAAAGACAGTTACAAATTAAACAGTATGAGGATTGGAAAAGATATCGATATAGTATGAAAATAAATTACTATACCATAAAATTGTGAGTAACTTTATGCCAGTAAGTGGGCCATTTTGTAGAAAAATATGATTTGCCAAAACTGGCAGAAATGTAGAACTTAATAGACCTATAATCATAAAATATATCAATAGTTAATGATCTACCTAAAATTTTATAAAATAGAGGGAGTCAGTCCAGAACATTTATAATCAAAATGTAAAAAAAAATCTTCAAAACACTACCTGTTATAGACAGATTATTTTAAAGAATAGTATTTTATGAGGCTTGTACAATTTTGATGTCTAAAACAGAACGGTTTGAGAGAGGGAAATTATAAGCCAGTCTCACTTACAAACATTGACATAGAAGTCGTCAATAAAATATTAGCAGACCAAATTCAGCAAAGTATACGAAAAAGGAAAAGACCACCTCTGGACCAGATAGGGTTTATCTGTCTCTCTCAGCAATATAAGGGTAGTTTAACATTAGATAACCTAGTATTGTAATTGGGAGAAAACCTACAAGAAATGAAATTCGGAAAAAGCTTTTGATAAAACTGAAATCTGTAGGTAGTAGTTCTCAGCACGTTTGAAAATGAATTTTCTTAAGCTGATAAGGATGACTGATAGGAACATTCAGCGAACACTACAGGACAGTGCAGTGCTGGGAGAATTTCCATTAAACTCGGGAATAAGTTGAGGATTTCGGCTTTAATCACTTTCATTTAGCATTGCAGAGGAGGTAACTTAGTGGTATGAAGATAAAGAAAGAGAAGCTATAAGGTTTGAAAAGGCAGAAACAGCTGATTTTAATTCGTTGGTGATGTAGTTGTCTCCAAGAACATCCCAGGAGTGTACAAAGATAAAATATTACAACTAACAAGATCGTTCTGCAGGGTTGCTGGGTACAAGATCAGTATGTAAAACTCAGTAGCATTTTTGTATAACTAGCAATAAACAATTAGAAAATGCAATTTTATAAAAATACTAAAGTAAAAGAAATGATAATGTACTATGAATACGTCTAATAAAAATTGGTTTCCTCTCACTCCAGAGTACCTTGTTACATTTGTTAATGGTTATCAGTCTTTTCCAAGTAGAAACATGTTGTTATAATTTATCAAACGACATCTAAGCTTTTTATCGTAAGAGCCATTACAAAAATCACCCATCATTTATTTGTAGGACGGAGCATGTACAAATTACATAAACACACATTAAAACATTCCATTTTTCTGCGTGTTTTAAGTGCTCATTATGTTGCGGGCACTTGAAGTGGTAAGGGCTCACAAGCACCCTAGGGTTCCCGGCCTTGACAGAAGGGTGCAGTAAAGGAAGGGGATGTTTGTTAAGCATGTGAGGAAAGAAAGACAATAGTGAGTCTTTGTGACCTGAAAGAAAGAACCATAGATGAGAACCCAGCTTTGGACCTGCGTTTGCTAGAGGCGTGGGCCGGTTTTGAAAGAGGAGGCTGAGAAGCTAAGCAGGTGTTGGAGGGAGTCATGGCAAGACTCGAAAGTCTGGCCCTGCTGATGAGGGACGGTTACCTTGGTAATCCCCCAGCCCACGGTTTGGGGCCTAGAAATCCCAGATGCTGGGGAGAAGTTTGACCCTCATTCATTCATTTCAGTCACTTTCCAGTGAAGGTGACTTAAGACTGTTAGTTTCCCTGCTGTTTGCCAGAAGCAAATGGAAATTTTCACTCACCACAGGCCTCAGAAGGTCCTCGTGTTTGTGCAAATGCAGTGCCTGGCACTCAGAGTACCCAGGCGTCCGAGGGGACGAGGAATAGTGACAGACCCAGTGGGAGTCCAGTTAATGGAGCCATCAGAAAGTGACTTCAAAATAACTCTGCTTAATATATTCAAGGAAACACAAGACAAGATGGAGTGTTTTAGCTGAGAACTGGATACTTGAAAAAAGAACCAAATGGGATTTAAAGAACTGAACAATGAAATAAATAACTGCTATTAACAGCTCAGAGATGGGTTTTATAACAATTTAGAAACAGCTAAAAAGAATTAGTAAACTGGAATATCTACACACACATACACATCAGAAAAAATGTTCAGACTGAAGCTAAGATATTCTGAGAGAGAAAAATGTAATATAAAAAGAGCTTAAATATAGGGAATACAGTAAAAAGAGTGTAGCATCTGTTTAATTAGAGTCCCAGAGGAGAGAGGAGAATGGGGCAGAATAATAATTTAAAAGATAATGAACAAGAATTTTCAGAAGTGATGAAAGAATATCACTTGAGAAATTCTATAAACCTTGAGTGGGGTAAATACAAAGAAAACCGTATCTAGATTCATCGTGTTAAAACCACTGTAAACTAAATACCAAGGTGGAACCCTTGGGCAGTCATTGAAAATAAGACGACTGTAAAGAAGAACAAGAAACTGCCACCTGGTGTCTCAATAGAAACACGAGCTAGAAGGCCATGGACTTCAGAGGGCTGTCAGAAGTGAGTGCCCACTTAAAATTCCATAAAAATATCCGTAAAAGATGAAGGTGAAATGATGATATTTTCTGACAGACAAAAATGGAGGGAATTTACCACCAGGTCTGCACTGGGAGAAATTCTTCAAGGTCAAAAATGGTTCCAACAAGTGCTCGAAGAGGGCAGAAAGAATAAAAAGCAACAGGAAGCATAAATATTGATCTTCAGTGATCACCGACTGTGTAAAACTAAAGATGGTGCTGTATGGGGTTTAAAATATACTTAGAAGAATGATGTGCTGTTTCTTGATCAGGAGTTTGGCCACATGGGAATGTTCACTGAGATGCATGCTTAAAATTTAAAAAGAAAAGGTTTTTAATCCTCACCTGAGGATACGTTTATTGATTTCAGAGACAGAAGGGGTGGGAAGAGAAAGAAACGTCCATGTGAGAGAGAAACATTGATTGGTTATCTCTTGCTCATACCCTGACCAGTGATTGAACCCGCAACCTCGGTATGTGCCCTGACGGGGAATTGAACCCGCCACCTTCTGGTGTACGGGATGGTGCTCCAAGCAACTGAGCCACCTGGCCAGGCCACATGCTTAAGTTTTATACACTTTGTGATTTTATAATACTTCAGGAAACATCTTAAAATATATTTAATGAGGGGTATATATTTTCCTTTGTTTTTCTGATTTACTCTTTTAAGGCCAGATCTTTGTAACCATCCGACAGCTTAACTGCCATCAATCAGACTGTTATTTCTGCGGACTGATTTTGCCCCAGACAACTGTTTTAACCATTTTTTGCCAAGGTCTTCCCAGAACAGATTGAGTGAATGCATGACTCTCTATCTGTTCAATCAGGATTTGTTGACTTCGTTGACCTTGCCAGTTACTAGCTGGACTTTACAAAGAATTGTTGTCTTTCAGGTGGTGATAAATTGTGCCATTCCTAAAGGGTTGAAATACAATCAAGCTACACAGACCTTCCACCAGTGGCGAGATGCTAGACAGGTGTATGGTCTCAACTTCGGCAGCAAAGAGGATGCCAATGTCTTTGCAAGTGCCATGATGCATGCCTTAGAAGTGTTGAATTCACAGGAAACAGGTGAGGTGCCTGTGGTTGGCTTGTGTCCTTGAACCGAAGTGCCATGTCTAAGTGAAAACAAATCTTCTCTGACCAGCTTTTAAGTCATCTGTGTATCTGAAGTAATTCTTGAATTTGTTATTCTCTGCACAAGTGTGAACTTCTCTCTGTTGATGTAAACATGGAGTGTGTCAGGGTAGTCGTAGGAGATGGGTTCATCAGTAATTTTCAGACACTCCCGTTGGGAGTCATGTAGGGTCTGTTCATCCTGCTCTAGAACCTCAACTTCTGTTGCAAGGATGTGAGGCCCAGAGAATATGCAGTGGATAGAAATTATATGTACATTCATCTTCATCTCAGATTTTATGAAGAAACACGGTTTCTGAAACATGTTTTTTAAGCCACTACCAAGGCCTGGAACCTCAAGTAGGACTAGGTCTCCTTCATCCTAGTAAGATGAAAAATTGATTCTAAAAGTTGTTTCAAGATTTTAGTAGTGCCCTCAGGTGGTACAAGCTGTGAATTGCATCTCCCCGACACAGCATATTGGTTAGACAGCAATGTAGAAATAATTCACTTAAAAACCCGTCGGAATTTAAGGCTCTGTATGTGTCAGAGATGAGCTCTCTTTTTTTTTTGTTTTGTTTTGTTTAAAAAACAGAAGAAGAAATGCGCCAATGTATTTGTTACCTCTTTGGGGAGATATGTTTTTATACTCGGAAAATAAATGTTCATATATAAAACAATACAAAATGTGATTTGACTTTGTTGTATATTTAGTAGTGATCCATATGATATAAATGTTCTATAAGCAAAATTTATATATCTTAAGAGAAAAGACTTACGTAGTCAAATTAAGATTTGATATTTTGTCGAAGGTTTAGAATTTCAAAACCTACTGCAGATAAATTAAATTTTATTTATTCTGCCCCTTATTGTAAAAAGGATTGAAACACCTCCATGTTTTAGTTTATTTCAAATGTGAATTTCAGAGCAAGAAGACATTTTGGAATCTGGGTGGAAACTAAGTATTATGCCTAAAGGTGGTTTGCATTAGATCTCCTTTGAGGAAACTAATACCTGTATAACTAATTTGTACATGGCTCTCCTGGCTTATCTATTTTGAGAAAACAAACCAATAGCACTTCTCCTGGTTTGTCACTTAAGTCCAGGAAACAGCATGGAGAAGTCTGCGTGTGCGCAGTCTTGAATGCGGGTTGTCTGAGTCACTGCGCTTACCTTGCAGACTCAGTGTTCTCGGCATTCTGTTGTAGGTGCAGAATCGCCTTTCCTTCAGCGCAGTTTTACTGTAGGAAAGGAGCTAGAGTCGCGGTTCTTAATATCTTATTAAATGGGTCAGCTACACAGTAAAATAGTTAAAGGGTAATTAAAGGACCAAAGTTTAGACAGTATATGTATGACAGTCATATTTGGCCTCTCCGTATTTGGAACAAACTAAAATTTTAATTTCTAAATCTTCAAAAGAGTATTTACTGATATTAGGAGCTAAATGTTACTAATTTAAAGTTAAAATTGTTACCTTGTTGCCAGTTTTTTTTTTTAACCAAGTGGAAAGCATTTGTTTTAATCAGTGTGTAGTCATACAGTTTGCTTTCAAAATGTAAAGCTAATTACTGTTTTTTTCCTCATGTTAATCTTTTGAAATTAATGAGTCCTAATATGGAGAGACTCAGTTACGTTCTCTGTAATTCCCACATTATAAAAAGTTTGGCAAGTGAGAAAATCGGCCCTCGTTTACACAAGCATTTTGGAAAGGCAGAGCAATGTAGTAGATCCTTCTTAGACGATTTTGAAACTTTCTTCTCTTCTCTGTCACAACCTCAACCTGTAATACCACGGGCTGAGAGAGAGAGAGAAGGGGGAAGAAGTCTGCCCATCCTGTCCTCTGCTTGCATGGTGCCCCTGTCATTGGCAACGACGCTTTTGGGTCTGTAGCTTTCTCATCAGAGAAAACAAAGCACATAAAATGGTTGGTGTTTTTCAAAGTCTGATTTGTGTAGAAAAGGACTTTTCATAACTCACTGTAATTTAACAGTAACTTCTGATTTTTGATGCTGTTGATTGGTGTGGAAGTGGAGGCATGGGAGGAAGTAGATGCTAAGAATCAGAAGCATCCCTGGGAAAGGACTTAATTTTTTTCTGTAAATCTCCACCAAAGTAGGATAGGCATGTCCCCTGCCCGGGTTTGTGTCGCAGGCCCCCTCCATCCACCCAGACAAACACACCCAGCGGTGTCGCCCCTCATCTTCAACATCTTTCCCTTCCGCCACCGTTCCCTTTGGGTTCACAGCCAGTTTCTTGCTAAAACCGACCATTGTCTTTCTGCCAAAACCAAGTTGGAAAAAGTTAATCTGTGTGTCTCTTCCCTAAACAATGTACCCAGTAAGTCTCTGATCAAAGGCAAAAGAAACAAATTTATTCATAAAGGTAAAGCAACTACTGATACTAGTTTTCCCTACTTAATGTCTTAACATTTTTTAATATTTTTTAAAAAATATTTTATTTATTTTCAGAGAGGGGAAGGGAGGGAGAAAGAGAAGTAGAGAAGCATCAGTGTGTGAGAGATACATAGATCGGTTTCTCACACCCGCAATTGGGGACCTGGCCTGCAACCTAGGCATATGCCCTGACTGGGAATCGAACTGGCGTCCCTTTGGTTTTTGCAGGCCGGCGCTCAATCCACTGAGCCACACCAGCCAGGGTGTTTTATGGTGGTTTTTTTTTTTAAGCATGTTCTCTCATGAATGCTCTGTTTTTTGTTCTATTAGGTGTTAATGTCAGTATTACACGTCGAATACTGGTGAACCCTTCTTACTGATTGTCAGACTTTTTAAAGTCATGGATGCCCTTGCTCAGACAGTTATTTTTTGGAGACCCAACGCATAAACAGACCAAAAACATGGAGCTTGTCTAATGGGTGTGGGGGCTTGGGAGCCCGTGGCTGCCGAGGCATGTACGTGGTCCTCCAGCGCAGGATTCGAAAATTACTAACTTATCTTTTGTACCGAAACCAGTAATTACACAATTCTCCCTTCCTCTCTCCCTTGCTCTCTAAGTCCTCTAAATCCTCAAACAAAATTTTTAAAATGAGCAAAAATAGCTTTCTTTGGGGCTCATCATGCTGACCTTTACAAGGTGCTCTATATGTGTTTAATATATCCATTTCTTAGGAAAAGGGTGGGTGGCAGAAATGTTTTCCTTTATTTTGTTTTAACTTTGTGCAATTATCTAATATACTGGAAAGTACAGGAGGTGCTAAATACAGTGAGTTATATTTGGAATTTAAAAAACACAAATCACATGTAACATTTTTGAAAAGAGTTGAAAATAGTGTTCTTCCTTTTATTCCAAATGCTACAGTTTCTCTCAGCTGTCAAATGGAAATGGACTTGATTTTAAACAGATGCATTGAAAATGCATTATTCAGACTGATATTTTGTATTTCTGTATTCTTTATCAAGTACCTATATAGCAATTTTGCAGATAATAGTTATGAATTATATAAAATATAAAGTCAGTCCTTGCGATGATTGGCAGAGGTAAATTTACACAATGGTTCATTTTGAAAAATGTTTAAGTCATTTGAAAATAGAAAATAATTTTAAGTGTATTTTTATAAGGAAAATCATATGCCTAGCCAGTAAGATTATTCTAGTGCTTGTGTTCTGCTGAGGTTTCCTCTTTGTGCGAGGAAAACCTTAGTATTTTGCCACTGGTAAAACTGCTCTTGCTCTAAAAATATCTATTGAAAATGAGAACATAGTCAAAGATACCCTCATGTTTGAAATTTTCTTTAGGCTTTATAAATAAATATTGAGATTCCATTCATTTATTTTTTTCTTACTGATACTTTGGCCAGATATACCTTCTCATGTGAGCATTTGTATAAATTTTATCTCAGCATTTTTAATCTTTTTGAGATTTAAAAAAAAATTAATTGGATTTTAAGAAATCTCAAAAAGTTTCTAGAAATACCTTGCGTTCGTAGTGACACTCTCACTTTCCAGACTGCGTGCATGCGGGAGAGCAGTGTTAAGGTTTTGTTGCAGGAACCAACCCTGCTTTGAGCGGAGAGGCCGTGCTGGGCACTGGGAGGCACACGCGTGTGATAAGGCAGCCTGTTCTCTGCCTTCCAGGATGTCGTAGTTGGGCGGGAGCTACTAGAAACAAGGCCAGCAAAATTAGAGTACAGTTTGGGAAATGTTGTGAGTGACGCGTGCCTTTGGAATACTACAGAAAATTCCAGGGTTAAGGAGATTTCCAAAGAAGAGATGATGGTTGAGCTATATTTTGAATGAGAACACTCTGGGTAGGTGTGGAGGCCTGAGAGCAGTTGGCAAACAGCAGATGGACTGTGGAGGGGCGGGGGCATGAGAATATGCGTGGGGAGAGGGAAATCCTAAGAAATCAGGCTGGAAAGGTTGGGAAGGACCTTGCATTCTTGCCGAGAAGTGTGCGTGTTATGTGGGTTGGTGGTCCAGGCATTGAAGGGTGCTGAGTAAATGTTTGATGGGAGTAATCAGGTTTGTGCTTTAGACCAAATGCAGTGGATTGATGGGTATGGAGATCGGTTTAGGACACTGGTGATAACGTTGGTGAGAAAGATGAGGCCTGAAATGACACAGAATAAAGAGGAAAGGAACAGAGTGAAGAGGCCCTGACTGGTGTGGCTCAGTTGGTTGGGCATCCTCTTGCGAACCGAAAGGTCACCAGTTCAATTCCAGGTCAGGGCACATGCCTGGGTTTCAGGCCAGGTCCCTGGATGTTTTTCTCCCTCTCTTTCCCTCTCTCTAAAAATAAATAAAATATTAAAAAAAAAGTGAGAAGGACATGACAAACTTTTATTTAGTGCCTACTCTACCTGCCAAGCCATTGTTCTTGGCCTTCAACTCATGTTCTCATTTAGTTGTTAACGCACCTCTGAGGCACGAATATCTGCTCTGTTCCTAATTGGGCGCATATGTTACCGATCATCTTTATACCAACTGTATGATGTTGGTGGTATTTTCTTTGTTTTAGAGATGTGAGTGGGGCTTATAGAAGAAGGTCCTTGGACTTGCCCAAGGGCCCACAGCTAGACGGTGGCATAGCTGGCATCTGTGCCCAGATCTGGTGTTGCAGTTCGTTCTCTTTCCATAGTTCAGTGGGATGTATGGGACAGACCAGGAGGAGGAGAGGAGATGTATCGTTTTGGGCCACCAGTGAAGACGGTTGTACCAGCCAGAGATGGAGAGGGAGAGAATGGGAATGTTGGGCAGGCATAACACCTTTGATTCTAGACGCAGCACTTTTGGGGCACTTCATTAGTACTTTCAATATGTGTAACCCTACATAATAATAACATCACATGAATTTGGATCACGAAGGGTCCCAAAGGTAACCATGGACAGTGTCTTTGGCTTTGAGCTTTCCTAAGTCAACTGATCTCACTGGGGAAGTAACATTTTTAAACAGCTTTGGGAGCGGGGGCGGGAGAGTCTTTCTGTGGGTGCTTCACTCTCGAGCTTGCCGCTTCCCCTGTCTTCCTCATTTACAAACTCACAACCTTCACAGTCACGTGAGGTCAGCTTGTGAGGGCTGTCACTCCCAGCGTCCAGTCAGGAAGATTGACGTGGTGAGATGGGACTTCTTCCAGTTGCACCTGCCTAGCAAGGAGGGCCCAGCTGGGGTTGGGTCTTCCCACCTTCAGGCCATTTTTTTCTGTTAATCTGCTTTTCAATTCAGGATCTTCAGAGCGTGCTTCAGGAGGCTTTTCGGGGAAGTCAGTTCAGGGTGAGAAAGGAGGAAAGAGACGAACTTCCGTCTACTTTCTGTTTTATGTTTCGGAGTGAAATTAAGGTCCTGATTGTGACTCAGTGGAAGGAACTTAAAACCGTGGAGTCCGGAGACTCCAGTCTTGTCCCCCCGCCCCGTGGCAGGTCGCCTTCTCTGAACCTGAACCGCTGTGTTGGGTGTAAAACATGGATCACGAGAATGCCCGTGTGAGGAAGTCATTGTGGGAATTAAACGAGATAAAGACATTCGTATTACTAAACCATAAACTGTTATTTTTGAATGCTAATGTTTAAAGATGCAAAGAAAATTCTGCCGTGCAGCCTAACTTACATAGAGGAATAAAAATAGTAGAGAGACTTGAAATTTTTTCTGCCCTCTTTTTTGTCTTTACTGCTCATTAAAGACATATTTTGTTATGTTCCCCGCTCCCCCCCCCAAGAAAATTCATGAATTCATCTATCATTTGAGTACCTCTGTATGCAAGGGGACATTAGGCTGAAACCCTGCCCTGAAGGATTCTTCTGTTGTGGACCTGCAGAGCAATGGGCCATAGAGGTACAGTGTACGGTTTTGAGCCAGTGCAGTGACGTGAGGAAAGTGGTACCAGAACGCTGGTGCTGTTTGAAAAGGCAGCCACCGGAGGCCAAGCGTGATGGGTCGTCTTCGTTTGGATTCAGCAAAGAGCGTGTGCACACTGGTGCCGCGCCTCTGAGCTAACACTGGCCGTTCCTGGTTTATGAGCTGGGCAACATAGAGAAATTCTTGTCAGGCTTTTGAAGATGGTATTAAATAGTGGTATCTTTGAAATCAGTATTTTATACGTAAAGAATGTTGGGACTTGTTTCCTAAAATCCATTGAAAAAATTCCTAAGAGCTAGTTGGTCTCATAATCTAAAAGAAGAAAACCACAGTGAACTAAATTTAAGGTACTGTGTTGCATGCTACGAGAGAAACAAAAATGAGTAATTCAGAATCGTTGATCCTGAGGCTCTGTTGAATGTGCAGAGAAAATAAGACATGGTCAAAAACACACAGACAGCGTAAGCACCATGAATGCCGCAGAGTGGAAATGAGAAGTCAGATCAGCAAACATAGCACGCTACTCATGTGAAGGCACTGAAAATAACTCTTACAAGGTAGACCTGCTATTTCTGGGGACTTGTCTAATTTCGAAGGTGATCATGGTAGAAACAAGTGACCTCCGTTTCCTGGAAACTTTCAGGGGTATTTGGCGATGACAATGCCATTCGTGTAGAAAGAAATACATTTTTATTTTGCAGTTGCCTGGGCAAATACTGACCTGATCTTAACTGTGATCACACTATACTAAACGCAAATTAGTAGGTACTGGTGCCCATCAATTTAAAATTTCCTTAAGCCAATTGGAAGATACTGACTAGATGAGTGACATTAATTCCCAGGAATGGGGCTCTCGTCTCCTTGGGGTGGACGTCACACTGGTAGGAGGCAGGGTGGATGTCTGCGTACCTGCTTTGTGTGTACCAGGTGATTTCGCGGTGGCTTTCCGGTACTCGCAGGATAAAGGACAGGCTCCTCAGTGTGGCTTCTGGCTCCTTCCTGAGCTGGTCCTTCTGGACTCTGGAGGCATCAAGTAAACAGCCTCTCCTGCATGCAGGTCCTTGCACTGTTCTTTCCTTCTTCCACTGCTCTGGGACTGACTTTTATCACTTTAAACTGTTCGTTTCTGGACTGTGTAAGGAATTTGGCAGAACCAAAGTTAGTGACAATGCTAATATGGGGACACTAGTGGATTTTATTTGCAAAATAAAGATCAAATTATTCAAAGTGTCTCTGCTCAAGGCTAGAAGACACATAAATATATATATATATATATATATATATATATATATTTAATATTGCATACAGTCTTATTAACTGGACCGAGATGTGATACATAAACAGCCCTTGAGTCTGTTTAATGCAGCAGTAATTTATAGTGTTATTTACATGAACAGATGTTTGAATCTTTAGAATTTTGTTCTTAGGAAGCCATAACTATTTTACTGCCACAAAGGGATACTATTCTTTTGGTAAATCAGCTTGAATTATATTTTCCCCTCTTAAATAGGTATTTTTGCACAGTTTGGGTAGCACAGTTTTATTTTCAAGTATCACATTCCAGACAAGAGCTGAGTTTTCAGGGCTCCAGGATATTTCCACATTGTCAGTAGGCTCAGCAATTATTTCTCTGCCAAAATTTATCCTTTTATTCATTAAAGTGTGAATTGAAGCTAGCGTTATTTAAAACTTTCCACCTGTATTTTTTTGTGCATTTTATTTTTCTGCAAAGAGGGGTGGTATATGATCCCTGCAGCCGGCTTATAGTCTTGACTTGCTTAAAAACAAGCGTAGTGTGTTGTTCCCAGCGGAGACACCGCCAGATTGCCATTCGAAAGACGTGCCCTGCTTTCTGAAGTCACGCACCTGTCACGGTGCTCTTGTGGCCTGCCCTCTGATGTTTCTTGGTTGTAAGGCCTGGGGAGAGAATTTGCCTTCTCCTGGATTTCCGCATTCCGAGAATTGCCTGTGGACCAGACCTCTTTCTCGCTTTCTTTTAAAGAGTTCGTTTCTTTCCTGGAAGCTTGTGGGATCCCAACTTCATAGTCCATTAAAAACTTCAGATCTAGACATTGTACTGAATTTGGCTGTACAGGAACTCCCACTTTCCCAACAACATACAGGTTATTTTTTTTTAGCAAGGTAGTTTCATTTTCTTCTGTTCAAGTATTTCTGGTTGTGTATTTTTTTTCCTGCCCCTTTATTGTAAAATTATACACAGAGTCATTCATTCTCATATTTATTCTCCATTTGCATTATTTAGGTGGATCGATAAATGTAAAGCTACTTTGTATACAGCTAGCACATGATACACCTTTAATGAGTTCTGTTTAAGTTGCATCAACTCTGTAAAACCCCAATTCAGTGTTAAAGATTGTATTAGTTACCTAGTATATGCCAAGCACTACGCTCACTTGAAGTCCAGTGAGGCAGATAACTGACTCTAAATAGATAATATAAAGCAATAATTCAGCAGTCACACAGTACATTAGAAAGACCCCGAGTCTCTGCCAGCTGGTGTTGGGGTTTCAAAATGTGTTTCCTTTAGGCTCTTGCTGGTATTGAAGTTTTCTTCTTTCTTCTCCCATTTTGTCTGTTTTTATGTAACAGTGAATTGCTGTTACTTCTGTATCTTTTATTTTTAAAGGGAGAGTAAGTAAAAGACCAAGATTTAACATGGAAAATGTCTAATGAAGAAAGTGCAATAATAGAATCCTACAGATTGAACCAAAATACTACAAATATTATTTAAAATATGTCAATAAGTATTTTGTGCACAGTTTTCCTGAAAAAGAAGTACTTTATGGAGTAACATTTGTTGAGTCCTAAGAGCGGAAATGTGATACTTGTAAAGTTTTTTACGTTTGTCTGAATATTCGGATGTTTCATCTAAACAACGTCCACTCATGTGTGACTTTGCATACCAAAAGTATGACCTACTAATTCTGAGACTGTATTTTTTTTAAAGGACAGTAAAATAAAATACATTTTGTTAGGGATATAATTACATTTCAGAGCCCAAAGTTAATGATGCTTACTTTGCAGAACAAATGTATTTTAATGTTCTTGCTGACAGCCCACACCAATAACTTTACTTAATGTAATTTCATCTCATCAACTCATGAATGTGAACAAACCCAGCTTAAATTTTTTATGTTTTCAACAGAACTATTTTTAAAAAACTATTTTATTATAAAATTTTAGGTACTTTTGAGTTTTAAGAAGTAAATTTGGACACTGCTGTCTGAGAGAGAGAAGTTGCGTCCTGGTTTGCCCGATGAAGTGCCAGGAGCCGCTGTGCAGAGAAAGGAGAGGAGCAAGGGCACCGGGGTTCCCATGGAGACGCGGCCGCCGTCCCGTTTAACTAGGGCAGCCCTGGTTTCCGATGGACGCTCCTGAATGGAGATGCAGTCAGAGTCGTGACCCAAGCAGTGCCTTTGGTTCGACTCCTGCTGACAAGCCAGCCTGGTGGCAGGACCTGCCATGTGCCTTCCCAGACCGGCTCTAGGGTTTGGGAAGGGCGTCCAGGTCCCGCCTCTGCGGGCCGTGCATACGCTCGCTCGGGTCAGGTTGGTCTTATCAGCGGAGTCACTTTTCTTCGTTGTTCACATTCAGTTCTCTTGTCAGAAACTAGAGCCAGTTAGGGCGCTGGACAAGACCTCTGATTTCCAGCACAGCTCTTTGTTTTTCAAATGAGAATAAGCTTTTTTATATCCTGAGTCTGCTTATTGTAAAAATGTCAGCAGTACAGAAGAGCATAAAGAAGAAAGTAAAATTACCTGAAACCCTACCACCCAGAGATTAACGGAAAAGTGATAGGCACTGAGATGTTTTCCACGTTGTGTTGTAGTCAGTGCTGAGCCGGAGAACACAACACTGCATTTTTTTTTTTAGCGGCCTCATTGTCTTCACACACCATGCAGTTCACCCGTTCGAAGGGCACGACTCCGTGGTTTTGAGTGTATTCACAGGGTTGTGCAGTTACCACCACAACCAGTTTGTGAACATTGTCGTCGTGCTGAAAAGAGACCCCGAGTCCTTAAGCCATCATAACTCCCCCCTCTCACCGCCCCCCTTTGCAATTCCTCCATACCTCCCTGCTCCTGGCAGCCACTAATTTCCTTCCTGTCTCTACCGGACCGCACATGTAAGGACTGAGGGTGTACAGGGTCCGGCAGAAAGTAAGACCTGCTTGGGCGTGGTTGGCAGGTAATGATACGGGTGTCATAATTTATAGTTTTAATTTGGACATTTCACCTAAAATGTCCTATGGCGTGCTTGAGTGTCCTATTGTTAGGTCACAGAATTGCATGCTTATGATTTTGTAAGAAAAGATTTTGTAATTAAAAGAAGGGGTGTTCTTTGTGCCGGACCCTGTAGATCTCTATCTAGATCTGTATACATCTGTGTATGTGCATCTGTCTCCTTTTCATCCCTGTGTCGAAGGGCACTTAGGTTCTTTCAGTGTCTCGACTATGTGAATGATGCTGCAGTGAACCTGGGGCTGCAGATGTCTCTTTGAGATTCTGGTTTCGTTTCCTTTGGATAGGCACCCAGGGGCGGGATTGCTAGGTCATGTGGTAGTTCTATTTTTATTTTTGGAGGAACCTCCATACTGCTTGCTTTCCTTAGTGACTGCACCGGTTTGCTCGCCCATAGTACCTGTGTTTTTGAACGCAGGCAACCAGACCACTGCAGTGTCTCCCTCCGGTCCACTCCAGCTGCCTTAGAATAAACAATGCGTTTGCTCTCATTCTCTCTCGTAAATGCATGTGGTAGAACTCTGCAACCATGGGGGTCATACCTGGGGGGCCTTATTGACCGTGAAAAGTGTGAACGCTGCTAACTTGGATGCCGATGCTGTGCTCACTGAACAGACCAGCTTTCTAGAGTGCAAATCAAATTACATCCAGCTTTGAGCAAACATTACCTCATTTCATCCTCAGAAAAAATGCTGAGATGCCTACCATCCGCATTATAAATTGCCTTGGGACCAACCGCTAGTAGTGGAAACCTCTGATGTTTGAAACACGAATGCTGAGGGTATACAGGGTAGTTATATGTAGCAATAAAATATAGTAATGCTGATCAAGTCTAAACAGCCTTCATTTTCTGCTGTTAATATGTTACTCAAGGTTTCTGCATTTCCCTGCTCATACAGAACCGTTAATGGTGAAGAATGTTGAATGGCAGGGAGACGCCTGAGGAATAGCAGTTTTACACACTACATTAGAAATAAATGGACAGCCGTGACAGGACTATCTCAGGGTTAGAGTAGCTGATGGCCATGGCCAGTTTTCTTCCCTTTAAGTCTAAATGAATGTTACATTTTGCTTGTTTTTGATACGTAGTTCATGCTTTTCACCAGGGCCCATCCCATTTTATCTTGGTCCTAAGCCTGTTTTAACATGGCTAAGAGAAATGACCTTTGATAGGTAAAGTATGAGCTATGTGGACTGTCGATGCGTGTACTGAAACTATGCTGTAGTCATCATTTTGTTGAATTCACTCAATCTGGACAGGGAAGGTTTCCCCCCCATATTCCAGCCTCTTCCCCTGGCTGAGTGCATAAAGAGTTAATAGCATCAGTATTAAGCAGGAAATGCTGTTAGCTGTATGCATATAATGGAATGAATAATTTAGTGTCTTTGGGAAATGCAAACTGCAGTAGAATTCAAGCATCTGTATCAGAATTTAGATCAGTATTTCTTTTACGTGATGGTAAGAAGTAGAAGTCATTAGAAAGAAGAAGGTGCTTAAAGATAACCCAGTGCAAGAATGGGGCATCGTACTTTAAACTGTGACAAGATTGGGAGTTTTTGGTCAAAAGTGTTTTGTCTCATGCAGTAACAATGGTTTACCTGCATTCTGACAATGGTCAGATGATTTTTTGCCACAATGATTGGTAATCGATCGTGGTTGTTTCTTTGTTGTCAGAGACGAGATAATTTCTCAGGTTTTTCTTGTAAGTGTTTATATTTGCCTTCTGTTCCCCCCTCCCTTAAAAATGCATTAAAGGAACCGAAGGGTAAAACCTGAAGACTAGACATGTTTTATTCAATAAAGGCTTTACAAAAGTCATTTACAGACACTGGTAAGACAGAGTTCTTTGAAGTTTAAACTTAAAATATAATGATTAAAACATTTCTAAATTGTTTATCTCCTTTGGAATGATCTAATTAGCTTGGTGGACATTTTATATGTATGTCTGTGGTCTTTTTTATGTCATTACTGTAAATATTGTGCATGCAACTTTAATAGACTGGATGGTTGGAAGTACGTACTTAGCAAAGGGGGCGTTTATCAATCTTTATTTTGTTTGTGTTTAAAAATATCTGCTGAATATATTTTCAAAACAAGATTTATACTTTATTGGACTATATTCAACCTAATTTCTAAATATGATTAAAGATCTTGAATTTTAAGATTTATTACCATTTTCAGTGTGTGTTCGTTAAGTATTGATTGGTTTGGTTCTGACTCTCTGCAAACTTTATTCAGCATAAATGCTGTTACTTGAAGCATACAGTTTTGGAGGAAATCGAAAATGCTGTCGTTTGCCTCTGTGTGGCCCTTCGAAGCCGACACATTTCTAACCTGCTCGCAGTTTCTGGTTGATGCCAATGGAAGAAGAAGATCCTGATCGTGGTGGAAAGGACTTCTTTAGGGTTTTACAGAAAATTATTGCAGTGAAGTTTTGAGTGTCACTAATGGAATACTAAAAAAAAAAATCTAATTTTGTTTTTCTATCCCAGTTTTGAGTCACCTTGACTTTGTTAAAAGCCCTTTCCCTTTCCATCAGGTATCCCTTCTTCTCATTGAGTTCTGTCTCGTAAAAGAGTTTACTTCGTTTGTGCTGAAGGTCAATTTTAATGAAGGTAGCCTAAATACTAAATGCCTATTTTATGTGGCCACATGTTTTAATAAGATAACTTGTCAAATATGTGTGCATATATGGAGGGGAAAAAAGGAACAGTAATAAGTGGCTTGGTAAAACAATGAATAGTTTTGCTCTTTTTCCATGTGAAAACCAAGTGAAGATATTCTTATTTTACATCAGTGAATAGAAAACACTTTAATTGCTATAGGCTGTTTAAAATGACTGTGGTCTTCAACTAGTAGAAATGAGTATTTCTCTTAAGTTAATCTTATTTCCCCTAAGTTTTTTTTCAGCTGCAAATTCTCCTGTGTCAGCAATACTAAAAGAGGGTAGATATCGAGAAATTAACTCTAATGGCCATAGATCTTGATTTCCTGTACCTCAGCTTCATTTACTTTTGAAAAATGTAACTGTAATACAGAAATCGATTGCACTCTCTGATTGTATAACTCAGGAAATAATTAAGCTATAAGAGCATCATCTGAACTGTGGCTTACAAGGATTTTCCACAAATAAGATGACACCTAACAGTTTTTAAAGCCGATGTTAAAGAGGATACGTTTTTATTAAATTGCAGAGCTTCCAGAATGAGGATTTAGATAGGAAGTCTGTGTAAATCCATTGTGACCTTTTCAAAGCACCTTTTAGTTTATGCGAAGTTCTGCAGATGGCCCCTTGTCCTTCGAAGCTTCTAACACCAAGGTGTCTGTTGCAGCCCAGAGCAAGGTTACTGCTACCCAGGACAGCACTAATTTGCGATGTATTTTCTGTGGTAAGCAACATTATGTTTACATTACTTTTTCAAGCTGTGGTACATACTCCTTGCGCATTTGCATAACTTTTGTTTCCCTAGGCCATAGTCTGGTTCTGTGGTATTTGGGACACACAGCAAGCCGCTGTTCCATGTTGTGGTATTTGTTGTGGTCCATGTAGGTGCTCGGTCAGCTTCTGAGTTGGCATCTCAGTGAGGATTTAGTTAGAAGCAGGATCTTAAAACTTAACTCTCGTTTACTTCTTTCAACACCAGCGAGAGAGGTGTTTTGTTCATTTTTGTTTTTAACTATTTTGTGTGAGAGCAGTCTTTTAATTTGGAATTTGGGGGGGGGGTCCGTTTTGCTATGATCTGGGGAAGGTAAATGCGCCTTCTTAGAAGGGAGCTCTTGCTTCACCTGAATGCATTTGTGGGTGTGCACGCCGCCAGGCACACAAGCGCTGTTGCTCGCTTTCGTAGGTTGGTTTCTGGTCACCAGCCTCCTTTATCCAGTAGTTCACGTGTCTGTGGCTCAGGAGTGAACTTAGGCTTTGTAGAGTGTTTCCTTTCACTATACACACAAGTGTGCACATACATGTATTGTTTGTGTGGGCCACTTGGGCGCCCCAAACTCCGGTTAGTCAGACGTGTGCATATCCCTGTCCTCACACAAGGGGTACCTACACGCATGCACACCCTCCCCCTCTTTCTGAATTCTTTTTATCCTCATTGGAGCCTAAAACTTAGTTTCGAAAACCCATGTTCAGACAGTAGTTTTCAAATCTTAGTGCTTTTAAATTTTTTTAAAACTCCAATATACTTTTTTTTGGTTCCTGAATACCTGCCCAGATTTTTAAAGTCAGAGATAAACTTATAAAGTGATATACTGCTAAAGTTTTCTGTAAACAGTTTGGCCGTGTATATGTACTTTATCCATTTTTTGACTCAGTTTTTGATGTAATTCTTCAGTATTACCGATATGGTTTCTTTATCTGTGAGGAGAATTGTTTTAAAATGTATGTCCTTGCTGGTTTAGGCAAAAAAGCACGAGTTACACATTTCCAAACATGAAAATTCTAGTGTATTTCTTGTTCGATTTAACGATCGCTCCAGGTGGCCCAGCTGAGCAGGGAGCCTGGAGTTTGGCTCTTCGTACATCCCCCACCCTCACCCCCAGAACCCACAGTCAGTCATTGCAGAGGACATGTTGCATCAGCAACTTGTAATTCTGAATTTTCTGCCCCCTCCAGGGGGCTCTGCCAGGCCTTCTTCTGAACTGGCCGCGAGTGACTATTCCTACATGGGGCGGTAGGACTCTTGAGTTCTTCTTGGAAACCTGCTGGATGTTCTACACTTGCTACTGAGTATGTTGAGTTCCACCTGCAGGCTAATAGGTACAGTTCGCCCAGTTGAGGAGAGAGGATTGATTTGGACTTCGCAGAAGTGAATTTTTTAAGTTGTTAAAAAAGCAGATTTTCCCCATTATTATCTTGAATTGTACAGGTAATATAATTACCGCATTGCTGAGTTTAAACTTGGTTGTATTGTGTATAATAACGCCTATTTGTCTTTTGGTCCTGTGTTTTTAAATAGTCTGTGGCTAAGTGTGAAACTATATTTGTGAAAATTAAAATGTTACAGTAAGTAGAATGTGCTTTGGCCAAAGCGCAGTATTGCAGTCAAGGCGGAATTGCCACTCACTCCTGGTTTAGACAGGGATCCTGCTCTGACCCTGTCACTTCTAGGATGCCATTTCAGCGACGTGGACACTTCCCCTTTATTAGAAACTCTAACTCACGCACTCTGCTATATGAATTCTAGCCGGGACAGATTAAGATCAACCATTGTCTTTGGCTGTGGGAATTAAGCAGAGAAAACTAACCCAAACTAACCCTCAAATAGCTATTGTTCTTTATGATAATATAGTAGGAACAAAGCAGGTTTACTTGGTTCTTCTTTTTTTTTTTTTTCCCCAAAAGAGACCTTTAACCACCACATGATGCTCCTAAAATCCCATCATGTGCCCACTGGTCAGGAAAGGACCTTTTTTGTGTTCTGTGGGAACACAGGCTCTCGTGTAGGAATACGGCCTGTGTGGATTGAGTAGAAGTCCTATTCCAGACAGTTCGGTGGCAGCTGACACCTTGCCCGGTCTGAGTTGCTACTTCACGTTGTGTGGGGTGCCTTTGGTACACCTTGCCCGTTGTCTAACTGGGTAGCGTGCTTGCCAAGAAGAAAAAATGTGATCGTGTCCCTGAAGTTCATGGATTCACGTAGAACTCTTTCATTTAATGTTTACAGGGTGCTTATGATGTCTATGGAAAGACAAATAGCCCATTATCACAAGGAACCATGTAGAGAGAATTTTAAGAGTTGTTTTTGGATCAAATCCCCCCATCCCACCCTCATTTTAAAAGGATCTTCTATGAAGTTTTTCTTTGCTTCTCAGCTTCGTGAATAAACTACAGTAAATTATTTTTAAGTCAAGTTTGCTGAGTAAACTTTTAACTAAAAAACAATCCAAAAACAGTTTCTGTAAATCGCTAAGATGCTTTCTCTGATTCAGACTCTTTGGTGAGTTATATTGACTTTTGTTAGTTTTCTTTTAAAAAGCCTGTTTAATAAAACCAACAGAATTGAGTTGACATGTTGATATCTTTTCCTTGAATTTGTATATTTGAGTTAAAACTTACATTGATGGATTTTAATTGGTGAGTTTATCTATTAATATTGTCCTTGAGATGGAGTGCCTGCCCGAGAGGTGGTAGTGCGGTTGCGTTCTTATCTGAGGTGGACGCCAGCGAAGTCTAACCTGCTGACATCCAGCCATTTGACACCCTGAGCAGCCTGAGGTTATCACATAAATATCTAAACATTATTTTATAAAAACAGTTAACCCAAAATAGCCTTCTGAGATGGCCTTTTAATATTTTTAGGTAAATATGACTTTGGATATAATAAAATATTTCCCCCAAATAATTTACATTTTCTCAAATTTAACCTCCTACCTTGTTGGACTCCTGCCAAAAAAGACATCTTTTTCCTGTAAAGTATTAAACATTAGTGTATGACAGTATTTTTACATTATTATATTACTTTTCTAAAGAAGGAAGGAATTCTATTCTGGTCATTAGACAAGTTCTGTATTTTCATTTATGCAGACATTTAAGTGTGTATATAGTTCTAATTTTAAAAGTTTTTGTTTTTTTTGTTGTTGTTACTGATTACATGAGATTAATATATCTTGTGGTTCTCAAAATAGCAGACTCTTAGGAAATCTGATGAAATGTATCACTGCAGTTGTTACCTAGTTTGTCGTTAGAGGACAAATTAAATGGTTAATGTAAAAAATATGTGAAAGAGATGAGGAAAAAATTAGTAGGTAAGTTCAGATTAAATTACTCGTTTTTCTGCACTTGGGATAAACCAGTTCTCTATTAGGTTTGAATTGAGCCGCATCCTTCTGGTTGTGAAGCCTCCTCCACTAGCATAAATACTCTGTACTGTTAACTTTATAGATTCCAAGAGTTTGCTTTAGGAGCCTTCATTAACTGGTTTTATACCAGTGGTCTACGAAACACTTTTCAAATACCTGCCGGGGCGTTTGCTGGCACACTAGAATTCACAAATATGTGTGTTCCTCTCCGAGAGTGGAAGATAACTACTTCTTTATTCTGTTGTTTACTGGGTTAGATTTCAAGACTTCTGTTGTAACCCTAGGCATTGTATATTAGGTCCAGTATTTATCTCGATCTATGACACATTTAATTTTTATAGCCAGTGACATTAACATGTCCCGTAATTTAGTGGCATTCTTTATGGGATGCTAAAAGTAGGTCTACCTTGAACGTGATGTGTGGGAATGGATGGTCATTAGTTTCTCATGACAGAACCATGTTGATTTGAATGCAGGGTTTTGTTTTGTTTTTTTAACCCCAGATGAAAAGTTAAGATTACCTCTGTTACATTTGAAGTTCAGATAAGTAGGTTAATTATGTATTAAGTTCAGCGGAAGTTTGTTTTCACCAGTGCTGGCAGTGCCAGGCCTTTGAGCAAGAGTGGCAGCTTAAATTGAGCAAATTTGATAAATGCATTAACATCCTTCAGTCCAGTAATGAGGTTCTCATACTCTCTCTCTCCTGTTTTTCATTTCCAGTGTTCTATTTAGGTGAGTTTTTGAATTCTGATTTTTCATTTAAATTCCCCCTTGCCCCTTCATGGATAAGTACCCCAAAGAGAATGTCTCATTGTCTTAGAAGATGTCAAGCTTAGGTGCCTCTCCAGATGCTCATTGAATACTTGTTTTACTCAAGCTCTTCATATATAAATGTTATTTTTTCTTTATTGTTGGTGTTTTCCATTTGTTTCAAGTAAGCCTTTGGAGATGATGACAGTATTATGTTGCAGTCTTTCATTTGCTCTGTGTTATGTAAAGCTTATATTTTATTTTGCTAAACAAAAAGACACATCTGTAAATATGTAATGGTTTTATGTTTTTCTTATGGTTTTATCTCTAGCCAGCTAAATATCGAGATAATGTTCATCTATAATGTTTTCCTTCCTTTTTAGGGCCAACATTGCCTAGACAAAATTCACAGCTACCTGCCCAGGTTCAAAATGGCCCATCACAAGAAGAATTGGAAATTCAAAGAAGGTAAATTTCCTGGTTATTATTTATACTTTCTCATTCCACTGTGGAGGACCAAACTGTAGACATCCTAATGTTGAAAGTAGATGGTCTCGTTAGCCATTTGAAAGTCAGAACTTTTATTAAGTTTTGGAATCAGCATTAATAAATGAGCAGGTTCTTGTTACGCTGAACAAAAGATAGTAATAAAATTTCATAGCTGCTTTTTTGGTAAAAATCATACTTGTGAAATTTAAATATTTTAAATAGCTTAAAAATGTATGTACCATATTTTTCAGACTATAAGACACACTTTGCCCCCCAAAATTTGGGAGGAAAATGGGGGTGCATCTTACAGGCTGCATGTAGCTTACATTTACATTGGTAAAATATTATGTTACTTATGTTATTAAATATTTTACCTCATTTTTTGCTTCACAATTTTTTTTCCTATTTTCCTCCTCTAAAACCTAGGTGTGTTTTACGTTCCAAAAAATACAGTACTTCAAGGAGTCTTATTTGCATTGTAGTTGTAAATTAATCTGATTGTTACGGCTTTCACATGACTAAGTTAACTAGAAAGTCGAAATAGTGCTGGCCTTTTGTTTGAGGCGTTGGTCTTGAGCCATTACCTTTGATTGCGTATAGCAGTGGAACATGAAATCATTGTTTATGGCCACACTGCTGGCTGAGTGAGATCAATAACATTACTTCAGTGCCGTTTACAAATACATTTGAAATTACAACACAGATTCATTTAGGGGTAATTTTTCTGAATTAGCCGAATCTCTGAGTGATGAGCTACTTTGTAACAAAGTTGTTTTCTAAAATTCAGGTGTATTTGGTAACTAACATTGAGCTGTTCAAACCAGGGGTCACATTTTAGGCAAATGCAGGCTCTTTGGAGCCGTGTGAGACCCATCACTAGACCCATCGCTCGTGGGTCATCTCGTTCTGGGGAGTTGAGAACGTCGCACGGATGAGTCTTTCCAACTGAGAGGCATTTCTTCCATGACAAGCGGGCTTTTCTTCTTGTGGCCTTTGACTTGGATCTTATATTTGAAACATTCCTCGTACTCTCTGTGCTGTCTTAATACAGGTGTCATACTTCCCTGACAGAGTCAAAGGAATCTCTTGCCCTGGTTCCATGTCCGCTGCTTTGGCGTAAAACTGCTTATCTCTTGAGGAAGGTCCCCCAGGACCTCCCAAAGTGGTTTTATGTATTTATTCGTTTGTTCGTTCGTTCATTCATGCCACAGTCTGTATATTCAGATCGATCACTCCTGAAATAGCCTCCAAATTTGGTGAAAATAACTCTTTTGAGTGATGCTGTCATCAACAGATTTTATAAATAAAATTAAGTTTCTGTAGAAATAAGGAAAGCTTAAAAGATAGAATAATTTGAGTTCCCTATTGAGAATTTTAAACATAGCAGAATAATTCCTAGAGTTACAAGCTATGATACTGTACACATTTACATGCCAGGAAAGTACTTAATAAAAAATGATCACAGTATTATTGGGACTAACAAATTTATAGAAAACTAGGAAGAACCAGGAAAAACCGAAATCATAATACATAATTTTGGTAAGTACGGAGTGGGCAAGGAAGTAATCTGAGATAGTTGCTAGAGGCCAGGGCAATTCAGGATGGAGACAGAAACCACGAAGGGACTGCTGGCTTATGGGTCACAGATGGGAGATCCCCTGCACAGAGGGCTGCCCAGAACTTGCAGCATGCAGTGGTAGTTGAGAATCAGTGTTGAGTGAAGTTTTAGTAATTGCTATGGAAACTCCATGCCTCTTAGATATTTTTTCTCCAATCAAAGTTCCCGCCCTAGCAGTGCTCACCTGGACCTCAGGTTTTTCTGTTTGTCTCTAAGTACATACTTAAGGGTTTTTTTTCTTTAAAGATTTTGTTTATTTATTTTTAGAGAGAGGGGAAAGGAAAGAGAAGGGAAGGAGAAAGAGGAAGAGGAACATCAATGTGTGGTTGCCTCTCATGCAACCTCCTGCTGGGGACCTGGCCCACAACCCAAGCATGTGCCCTGACTGGGAATCACCGGCGACCCTTTGGTTCACAGCCCGTGCTCAATCCACTGAGCCACACCAGCCAGGGTGATACTTAAGAGTATGAAAGTTGGAGATGCTGTTTATACTTGTTTAGTTGAAGGCTTTAACTGTCATTTTGAAGAGTGAAATCCAAATTTCTGAAAAACGGGTATGGATTTTTAAATTATTTTCTGTCTGTAGTCATGCCACAGGCTCCTCTTCCTTTTACGTAAACCTTCCGAACCCGTTTCTTGCTCTTTCAATATTAATTTCATCTCTTCTTTCTCCACCATTTGCTTCGTGTCTCCACAAATCTGCTGGCCATGCTGCTTCACGTCTAGTTTAAATTTTCTGCCTCCCTGTCCGTACTCCAGTGTCTCTTCTTTCTGTTACTTCTCCCTTTCTGTTCTTTTCTGCACCGCACACATTCAGCATATATGGGGACACACAAAAGCCTGGAATTTATTTGTAAGAATGGTGTACTTACTCTTACATGTTTAAATTCCAGCCACCTTCAGCGTACTCTCCGTTTGACACAATACACTTATTGAGATGTTTTTTTGGCTGCTCAAGAGAGTTTTTGAACTTGATTTTGTGCTTCTAGTGCTTAGAGATTTTAGTGCTTCTGCTGTTTTTTGTTTCACCTCTTCCACATCCACAAAATGTTTCCCTTTCAGGGCTTTTCTCCATCTGGGGAAACAGACAAAAAAAAAAGTTGCTTGCAGCAAGAGAGGGTAGGGCATGGAGGTCATGCCATTCTTGGTCAAAAACTGCTGAACACTTAGCTCAAGGTACAGGCAGGAGGGCTTGTAAATCACGCATCATGAAATGGGCAAATGGGCGTTGAAAGAGTCTTCAAAAAAAATTCACTGAGAGGGAACACAGCCCCTCACAACACCAGCTGGTCCACTGATACAGACGGGATCCTAGAACACTCACCTAGTGGGGGGGACTGTACTACAAGGGATCCACCCTTCTGAAAATAATTCTGGTTTTTTTCGGGGGGGGGCTCCCCATATATGTACAATATTTTATGAGTTTAACTTTATTTTTAATGAAAGTAAAATTGAGTTGATAAAACACGTACTCTAGCTGTTAAATCTTACTAGTCCAACACCTTTACTTTAGTAACATGATGATAGTGTAGTTTAGTTTTCTGTCCCTATGTGTATGCTTTCTAACACTGGTTTTTGACTCCTACTCATTAATATTTGTCTTCCTTGGCTGACTGTGATGCAGAACATACTCTGGGACACATGAGTCAGTCCTCTGTTAGCCTCAGCATAGAACTGAATTTAGTTAATATCTATAAATAGTTTGCACAGCACCACCACCACCTGGGAGTTGTAAAAGGGAGTAACAGTCTCAGCCCAGAAGCGGGGCCGGAGCAATGAAGGTGTTCCGACCTCAGGTCAGCCTGCAGAGGCAGGATGGGCCGAAAGTCGACCGCCTTCTCCTGTGAGTACTGTCCTGGTCTCAGGAGCTTTCCGCTGGGAAAACCTGACCGTGTGGTTTAGTTTTGTCTGTTGTGTGTTTACTAATAGAGGTGTGAAATGGCCACATGATGTGATCAGAACATACTTACTCAGTTTTGTTTTCTGACAAATGTCTGTAATATCAGAGTGTTACTGAATGTTACCAACCCAGAACATCCTTCCTAGTCTGCCGTCCTATACTTCATTACATCAAAATTTAAATCACTCTTTATTTCTCTGACACTGTGTATTACAGGTAAGGCTGAATGAAACAGTTGTTTTTTTTAATGTATTTCATTTATTTTTTTATTGATTTTTAAAAATTTATTTAAAGGTTTTATTTATTTATTTTTAGAGAGAGGGGAGGGAAGGAGAAAGAGAGGGAGAGAAACATCAGTGTGTGGTTGTCTCTTGCACATCCCTTATTGGGGGGACCTGGCCTGCAACCCAGGCATGTGCCCTGACTTGGAATCGAACCAGCAACCCTTTGGTTCGCAGGCCGGCACTCAATCCACTGAGCCACACCAGCCAGGGCCAACTTTTAAATTTTGTTACTTATGTTTTGCTTGCTTTAACACATCAACCTAAACTTGACTTTGAGTCAGCCTAAACTAAATATGTGTTTGAATATACACAAAAGCTATTAATCTCGTGGGCCAGGACTTTGTACATCTCTGTATTTGGGGACACCTCTTGTGGGAGCAGAAACATATCTTGGTTGGTGGGGAGAACTATTTCTGATACTATTTAAAAAATGGTCTTGGCTATAATTTTGGTCATCAGCACTATAGCTGTTTCTGAGAAAATATATATATTTCAAATTATTTTAAAATGAATATCCTCACTTCAAAGAAAAAGTACTCTGCCAAAAAATTTTCCATAGTTTAGAATTAGGGCTCTTGTATTCCAAAGGTCCTCAGGTGATTCTCCAAGGTGGGGCAAAAGCAGGTTTACAGTTTTATTATTTTCCATACGAACAGCTGTATTGTAGACAGAACTCTAGGAAGGGGAATCACATGCATTTCCAGTCTGCGAGTTGGCAGTGATATTTGTAAGAAAAAGCAGAGTTTATATATTTGTAAACTGTCATAAAAATTTATATAAATTCCTGCTTTAGAGGACATGAAAGTCGGATTTATATACCACCCAGTTTTGGTTGGATGGATACTAAAGATTTATAAACTTGAAATTTTCTGGTTGGCACACTACTTTAGGAAATGTAGTTAGATGTGCAACTTTTTTAGTAAGCAGGCTAAAATTAGCTAGGATTCGTAACACCTTTCTTATCCTCTAATCAAGAAAATAAACAGCAGGATCTCCTGCAGCTGTCTGAGCTACATACTTCAATCATCTATCTGTCAATGAACTTGGGAAATCTTCGGCATTGTGTTCTTTCCCTACATCAGCAAATACTCTATCTTTTACAGACTGCAAATCCTAGAATATTATGACATATGAAATAATCTTCTCAAGTCAGGACACCCTTCATTGTAAATACCATCATTCACAAGTCTTTCAGATTCATTTCACTCATACCTAGCCTTCCTCTACCTCTGACTTCGACTTCCTTTTTTTTCCGTGAAAGCGTTGTGTTGCTTAGAGAAGCAGCCATTCACTTGGGGGTAAAAAAACCTAAGAGCTTGAGTGAGAAATGAGATGTAGTCTTCGAATACTGTGTGGTCCAACTGTGAATAGTATTTACATCATCCCAGGAATAACAAACTCAGAATGTTGATTTAATCGGCAGAAATCGGTATTCTCCCATGACTACTGGGAAAATCGAGTGTGTGGTGAGGGAGTTGGGAAAGACGTGTTCTCATTAGAAAGTCAGTGTGTGATATCTAAAGTTAAAACATCCAAAGAGTTGACAGTAATTGTCTTCGATATGTTGGAAATGGGTGGGAGGATTGGAGGAATGAACGACTGGTTTTGTTCCAAGTTTTAAAAACTATGTGCTTATGTTATTTTAATAAAAGGAAAATGTGAGAGGTGGCACAGAGATGCAAAACGACCTAGTAACTTGGATCTTTTCATCACTGATTTCTTGGTGCAGCTACTAATTTAAAGTGAAGCACTTTTCCTGAGTTTCTGTATTCAGATATATTCTTATTAGAAAAATATGGGTGTATCATTTGCCTTTTGGACCCGGGCATTTAAAAAATGCCCTTTTTAAAAAACAAACACACACATGTTGTGTTTCCAATTTAATGTAAGACCAAGCTGAGTTTATTCATTAGATACAGGTTATTAAAAAATATAATAGCTGACTTTCTCTGTCTAGTTTATTTTTTAAAACATTCCTCTGAATGCACCTAATTTCTTGCCCTCCTCTCTGCGGTGACATTGTCATCCCTCAGACACTTGGTAGCCGTAGCCAGTGGTCTATCCAATAGCATCATGAAGTTGGTACCGTATCCTAAAAATCTGATTTGGTTATTTAGTAGCCAGTGGCCTAAACCACTGCTACTCATAGGAAGCACTACCATGGGTTTCTTCTGGTTCTCTCTTGCAGTTGTTGTTGTTAAGTATGGTGATCTGCCCAGAGAGAGGCTTTGTGTTTTTAAAGAGAAGTGGGATTAATTTACTCATCAGGTGGGCTTTTTCTTTGTTTTATAGTTAGTTTAGGAAACATGAAGGGGAGAGATTACCGGAAGGGCTTACTGGATTATCGGTACTGCTGGGAGGGGCAAAGGGTAGCGTGCACATTCCATCATTTGGCCCTACCAGTAAGCCGGGCCTGGCCAGTTTATTAGCCAGGCCAGGGAAAGCCCCAGTTTGAAATTTCTAAATCATTATTATTATAGCTCACATTTATCGCGTGGTCTTATGCTCCAGGTTCTTTTTAAAGGGGTTTTAAGGCACTACCTCACTTAATCTTCCTCACAATGCTATGAAATAAATATATAATGTGCAAGGTGAGGATAACTTCTCACCTTTTATTTTTTGGAGAGTTAGCTTTTATGAGCAAGAATATCGTTTAGATCCAGGTGAGGACTTGGGGACATTTTATTGGTCTTTTTCATATGTGTGTGGAAAGTAATACGTGAGCTGTGTTTCAGAGCCACGCACTTTGGGCCTTTGTAGGTTTTTGATATAAGAAGAGTAGTAAGGATGGATGGGAGGCTCCTCACTAGATATTAAAGTACGTGTATATCAGACATCAGAGCATCAAGATACTGGTGCCGTACCAGACAAACAGACCATGAACCGAAACGTTATGGATCTTCAGAAGCTGTCGCCACACACGTGTAAAGGTGTCATCTTAAATCGGGGCCGTCAGCTGTTCAGCACATGGCGTGTGAGGTAGAGCACTACTTCACATCTCAAGCCCAAGAGGAGGTTCAGATGAGCTGAGGATTTCACTGTAAAAAATAAAAGTATGAAAAGAGAGTGTCAGTACAAGAGGGCCGCCTAAGAAGGACACCCAAGGCAGATCACAGCCAGGAGTGCTGCTACCAGATTTCTACAGGAAGGTTAAAAGCCGTATTTCAAATCAAAACACATCTTCTCCCTTAGCAAATGATGTGTCAGTAGTGATCCTTACGATGCTGTTAAAAAGGGGCTCCAGGGGAATGGAGGCAAACGTTTACTGAAGTCAGCTGGGGGAACCGTGTTGGACTGATGTGTCCTGCTCTTGGTGACCGCTTCACCCTGGACAGGCAAACAGTAGGACACTGTGCAGTCGTGAAAAGTAAAGATGCAAAACTATACTCAGTGTCTTAGGGTGCCTTTTATAGCATAATAAATGGGAGAGAAGAAAACAGATTTGAAAACAGAATGGTAGGTACATTTTATTCTGTGTATTTGTTTTTAAAAGTTTATATGTGTACTTCTACAGAAGGAAAAGTCTGCCAGAATGAATGCCAAACTGTTAACGATAGTTCCCTCTGGGTATGAGACTTAAGATGTCTTAAAATTTATTTCTTTTCTCCCTACTTAACTCTGGGTTTGTTTGTTTTCCTTTTTATTCGTTTAGGAAACTTTGTTCAAGCTATTCCTGCGATCAGCTATTGTATTTTCTAAAATGATAATGCATTACTTATACAGTGAAGCTTTGGTGTCATGTTTTAGGAGGGAAATTAAAATTTAGAATTTTTTTTATTGAGTGATTAAAATAATGCCTTGATCATTAAAGTGATATGTTTAATTAATTGGAAAATCCATTTATCTGCAACATTTTATTCATGAACAGTACAGAATAAAATGAGACATGCCCTGACTGGTGTGACTCGGTCGGTTGGACGCTGTCCTGCAAAGCAAGAGGTCACCGGTTTGATTCCCAGTCAGGGCATGAGCCTGGTTTGTGGGTCCCATCCCCAGTTGGGGTGAGTGTGAGAGGCAACCAATTGGATGTTTCTCTTCCTCTCTTCATCCCTTCCCCCTCTCTAAAAATTAATAAAATTGCTGTTGAAAAGCTAACTTTAAAAAAAAGAGAGAGAGACATTAGTGTAATGTGCTCAAACAGCCAAAACTGATCTTACTAAGAGAAATTATTTTCATTTATATGAAACTGGTAAGTCATCTCTATTCAAAGTGGCCCTTGACGTGGGGAGAGATGTTAATTGCATGTTCTACGTGGCTTTGTACTTGAATCAGAAATGAGGTTCATGTAGGTTCATTGTGAAACAAACAGGTTTTTCATGATGAGTAGCCAGAGATGCATATTTTGAAACATTTTTGTACAATTTCAGGCAACTTCAAGAACAGCAGCGACAGAAGGAGCTGGAGCGGGAAAGGCTGGAGAGAGAAAGGATGGAAAGGGAGAGGCTGGAGAGGGAGAGGTCTGAACGGGAAAGGCTGGAGCGGGAGCGCCTAGAACAGGAGCAGCTGGAGAGAGAGAGGCAGGAGCGGGAGCGGCAGGACCGCCTGGAGCGGGAGCGCCAGGAGCGGGAGAGGCTGGAGAGACTGGAGCGGGAGAGGCTGGAGAGAGAGCGCCAGGAACAGCTCGAGAGGGAGCAGCTGGAGTGGGAGCGAGAGCGGAGAATATCCACCACTGGTAAGAAGTTTACACGTTATTTCGTGGTCTTAGTATCTGAGCTTGGATGATGGATGGTATTTGGTGGAGTCATATATTACAGTATTTCATACTTGGGATGCTGGGGATTAAACAATACAATCGGAAATTACAAAAAAGTTCATAACGTAGCAATTGCTGCTTTCACATTTTCTTTTTATTTCTCTCTGTATTGCTTTTATTGCTTGGAGACTTAAAGAAAGCCCTTGGAAATTTTTATTCTGGCATTCTAACTATTCTAACTCCCTATAAATTGGCTATAAGGTATAAGTGTTTTTATGAAATTTTTTCTATTGGAGGAACTTGGGCTATATTTCCCCTTGGAGGTTTGCTTAAATTGTCTTGACTACTGTATTATTACAATACCGTTCATCAAGACATTTGCCTAATTGTTTCCTAAGTTTTTGAATGAGGAATTAAAAACAGTCTGTGAAAAATATCTTCTCTAAAACTGATGAGTTATTTCAATGTATTTTTTAGCATTGTGAAAACTATTAAACGATGGAATTTATGGAAAGACTCATGGGTCAAGTATGACTGAAAGTTTGAGGTCTTTTGACATTGATTGAAACGAACATTTATTCTGGGATTTAACAATTAGTTTTTATTACTTGTGGCTTATATGCAGAGTCTCAGTGTGGGCTGGTTAAATATTGGTTGACTGGTTTGTTGTTTGGCTTAATTTTTTGCCTTTACCTCCTTAGTTATTTCGGGGGGTTATAGCCAACAAAACAAAACTTTTCCACAAATAACACCGAATAGGGGGTTCCTCAGCCTTTATAATAAAGGTTTGCCAATTTGGCTTGTTGTTTGGAAAAAAAAAAAAAAAAAGAGCAGAACTTACCCTTCTGTTTGTAGCCCTTACTCATATAATCTTAGTGTAGCTTTAGTGGGCTAACAAAGGAAAATTGAGACTACAGGTACTGTGTTTTTCTTGTCAAGGGTAAGCTAATCCGTTTAAATTATCAGTCTGTCTATTAGGTAGAAAGAAAACTTATTTCATCCTCTTCTGGATCTCAACAATATGTTTAGAGTGAAAATATTCTCGGGTGGAATCAGTTACTTGCTCGTGTGCCCAGTTCTCTGTACTAACTGTAGTCTACTTTTATACATTTTGTCTGAATGCTGGTTTTGTGGCTTTACTAGCTCCCTTTTTCTCTCTCCTTTTTTATCCTGTCTTTTGCTGCTGCTTTCCACCTCTGTCCAGCGCCACCTTCCGACAGCTCCCTGTATAGCGCTCCACTTCCCGAGTATGCCAGTTGCCAGCCTCCTCCGGCACCTCCTCCATCACACGCTAAAGTCATCTCAGCTCCAGTGCCAGAGGCCACTCCTGATTATGCTGTAGTGACCGCTTTGCCACCTACTTCCACACCCCCTACACCACCACTGCGACACTCAGCGACACGTTTTGCAACCTCCTTAGGGTCAGCCTTCCACCCTGTCCTTCCCCATTACGCTCCAGCTCCTCGTCCAAACAAAAGCTCTCGGCCTTCTTCTCCTGTGAACACACCCTCTTCTCAGCCTCCAGCTGCAAAGCCCTGTGCCTGGTCTACTTCCAATTTCTCGCCCCTTCCTCCTTCCCCCCCAGTGATGATTAGCAGCCCCCCAGGCAAAGCCGCTGGGCCAAGGCCTGTCCTCCCTGTCTGTGTTTCTTCTCCTGTGCCCCAAATGCCTCCGTCACCAACAGCACCCAACGGGCTGCTTGACTCTGTCACATACCCAGTGTCTCCGCCGCCTACCTCAGGGCCAGCACCGCCGCCGCCGCCACTGCCTCCCCTCACACCACTGTCACACTGTGGACCTCAAGCTTCTCCTCCTCCAAGCACCCCTGTTGCCTCAACTCCCTCATCCAAGCCTAGTGTTCTCCCTTCTCCCTCTGCAGCTGCCCCTGCCTCTGTGGAGACTCCTCTAAACTCTGTGCTGGGAGACTCCTCTGCTTCTGAGCCAGGCTTGCAGGCAGCCTCTCAGCCGGCCGAGACTCCAGCCCCACCGGGTAAGGCTTCCGTTATTGCTGCTAACAGCCGGTCACTTGAAACTGTCCCGTGTCAACACATGGAATCGCCTAGAAGAGCGGGGAGGGTGGTTTTGATCGTTGAACATCTTGGTGCAATAGTACCGTATTTTTTCTAACTTACAAAATCAGTGTGGTTTTCTTTTCTGTTGTCTTAACCGTATTTGGAGGATCAGTAGGAGGAATTTTCATATTGAACAGGATTTTGGTATCTTCGGCAGGATCATAATTGGAGGTGTTCTCCAGTAAAGGCTACCTCAATACATTTCTCTTAAATTTCACTGAAAAAATAGTACATGACATACTTGAACCACACAACACATATATGCTCTCTCGTCTCGCTTTCATTTCCGTACACCTTAGAGGTTTATTTAGTGCCCAGCTGTGGTCATTACATATATCATCCTAGCGTCTCCTCTGTAGCAGTTCTGATCTTGACCCTGTTTCACTCTGGCCTTTTCTTTCCAGAAGTGTTGAGTTTTCCGTATTGGACTTCCAGGGCTGGTGCTCCCCAACCCTGTGGAGTAGCCTCACTTTGCAGCAGGGGGTAGAGACGGTTGCAGGCTGGGTATCTGCCCTGGAGGGCTCCAGGGCCCAGAATTACAAGCAGTCGTGGGCTAAAGAGATAGTTGAGTGAGAATAGCATCTTCTATAGTTATTCCTTCCCCCCTTCCACCCCCTTGGCTGAACCTTGCTGTCATGGTAACATACTTCCAAGTATGGATTATTTGTAAGTAGAGAAGGACCTGACTCTGTAAGTAAATACGAAGATGCTTAGCAACCCTCCCCCCCACCCCCCTTTTTAAAATAGGATGTAGCAGGAATTACAGGAAGGAATAGGACAACAAGTTGGTGCTTACAAAGAAACAGTGTTAGAATCTGGATTTAAATACACCACCTCTTTTTAAAAATCTTAGTTCTCAAGATAAAGCTCGTTACTGCTACGTATATATTTTTCTTGTCGACTCCTCAGATTTGCATAAACACTGAGTCCGAATTCTAGTTCAGTGTCACTGTGGCCGTAACGTGGACCAGAGAGGCACAATTATGAGCCTGATTGGGTCAGACAGCCACCCCTGGAAGACTGACAGCCCGATACCCTATACTCTTCTGGAAGCGATTTCCGTTTTCAGCTTGTGGAGCTGCTCAAAGGTAGCAGTTTCAAGAGATGTACCCCCCAGTGTGCAAATGGCATTTTATTTGTCCTAAAACACCCTGTTTAAACCCAAAGGAAGGGAGTACCTACTAGTTGAGTTTTCTGATATTAAGTTCTTCTTCACTGTCTTTGTGATTTTAGAAGAGTTGGACATTTTTCTCTTACTCTGCCTTCTAGCCTAAAAACACTTCTGTGCTTCAACTTCTATGTCATTTAATGATTTCTGGTAATTATTTTGAGGTTTTTCATTGGATAGATTGTTTAACTTCAGTGATTCTTAATTCTCGCTACACATTGGAATTTGCTCTGTAATGATTTAAGATGTTGATGCCTGGGACCCACCACCCTTGATGTTCTCAGTCCAGCCTCTTTGGCTGTCTGTAAGCAAATAAAGACGTGTGTTTGCTACTGTAGCGTTTGTCTCAACACGTAGGGTTTACACAGGTTATTTGGGGTTATTTCAAATAGCACTGACTGCTATCATACACGGTGGTTTGTTTTTTCAGGGATACTGACTTCCAAATTTTATAAGCATTTATTTTATGTATTTACTAAATCCCCATGAACAAAAAAGAAATTCTAATTAAATTAAGTGATCTGTTGCATAGTTCTATTTAATAAGGCTCTAACATTGAAGTAAGTAGTCGTATACTTTGTTTTTACATTTTAGTATCTTTTTAATACTGACCTAGACTTTTAACATTATGATAAGCTCATTAATATATAGTAAATGTTTGAGTCATCCATTAAATGTAGCATGACATTCTACCTACAGTTCCACGTGAGGCATTGTCATTTAGCTCTGTCGTTGACGGTCTCATTTAACATTTCTTTCTCTCAGGCGTGGTCTTGGGACCACCTGCACCTCCGCCCCCTCCTCCTCTCCCACCAGGTCCTGCCCAAGCTTCAGGGGCGCTTCCCCCTCCCCCAGGACCACCTCCTCCTCCTCCTCCTCCACTTCCATCCTCAGGGCCTCCCCCACCCCCTCCTCCACCCCCTCTCCCTAACCAGGTCCCCCCTCCTCCCCCGCCTCCCGCACCTCCACTTCCCGCTGCTGGATTTTTTGCGGGATCCATGTCAGAAGACAATCGCCCCTTGACTGGACTGGCGGCTGCAATTGCTGGAGCAAAACTTAGGAAAGTGTCACGGGTAAATGCGCTTCCAAATTATTGTGTTTTTATGTATGTCTTGCTCTTTCTCAATACCTAAAATACTGAATTTAACGTGCTCTAATTTTATGAATCCTATGATAATAACTTCATTGGAAAATTTTTCAAAAATTGAAAAGATTTTTAAAAACGGAAAGAATTTAAATTTAGGGGAAATGTCTCAAGAATAATACAATTTCTGTAAAGCCAACTGCTGGACTCATGAGTTAATACTTTACTGTATTTCCTTTACTCCTTTCCCTGTGCATGCTTCCTTCCGTGTAAACACACACACACTTCTCTTTTTGTCTCGATTGAGAACAAGTCAGAGAGCAGGTCCCGACTCCCCTAAATACTTGGTTGTGTGTTTTGCAAGACCAGGGACATTCCCCTGCATGACCTCAGTGTCATTTCATAAGGTCAGGAAATTTTATTGATAGAATGCTGTCATCTACAAGTCTATTCTAGTTCAAGATCACTCATTATATTTGATCATAGTGTCTCTTTAATGTGCTTTAATCTGTAATAGTTCCTCAATTTTTCATGATACTGACATTTTTGAAGACTGCAAAACCATTATTTTGTAGCTCATCCTTCAGTTTGGTTTATCTGACATCTCCTCAAGATTAGATTCAGGTTGTGCATTTTGGGGGTGGGTTATGCATTTTTTTTTTTACCACCAAAGTAACGTGTCCTGTTCAGTGTATCACACGCAGGGCTGTGTGGTACAGTTTTCCCCATGATGGGTGACGTTGGCTTTGAGAAAACTTCTGTCGCTATATGAGAAGGCCACTGCTGTTCACCCCACTAGTCGTTAAGACGTTTTAAAATAGAGGTTTCTATTGAGATTAATGCTGATACATTCTGTTTTGAATGTAACATAGTCAAAAACACAGTGTTGGTTGACACAGGAGTGTGTTATGTATGTTATGTTTCATTAAGATGGAGGACGGCTCTTTCCCAAGTGGGGGCAGTGCCACTGGTGTGAACTCGGCCTCATCCAAAACAGACGCGGGCCGCGGAAACGGACCCCTTCCTTTAGGGGGCAGCGGTTTAATGGAAGAAATGAGTGCCCTTCTGGCCCGGAGGTAAGCGAGAGAGCGTGTGCACATGTTCGGAGTCCAGAGTCTTTTCTTAATTTTTTTCCAAAATATAATTTAGCTACATGCAGTCCTTCCCTCTTGGAATAGCTTTTATACTGAGTTAGATGATTTTTTTAAAATACGATTTATCTTCTTTTTAGGAGAAGAATTGCTGAAAAGGGATCAACAGTAGAATCAGAACAAAAAGAGGACAAAAACGTAAGTTAATGAAGACAGTCCGCACACCTGGGACTAGGAGGCTCAAGCGCGAAGGAGGCTTTTCCTTCAGGAAGTCGTGTCAGCAATTGGCTTGAACTTAGGAACTGGCTGTTGCTTTTTTTTTTTACTCTTTAGATATTAAAAACAGCTTGTTACGAGTATTATTTATAATTCTAATAACATTCCTAGTAAAATGTGGCGTTGTGCGGAAAGCCCTAAGTTCAGGCCTAAGAGTTCAATTCTCTACCCAAGTCTACTGTTAAATGAGTGAACAGTCTTTTACTTGTTTTTGTTTTTTTTGTTTTTTTTTTGGTTTTTGTTTTTCCCCTTCGGGTCTCCATTTCCTTGCATTTAAAATGAAGGACTAAGACTCAATCAGCAGTGTTCAAATGTCCCGTTCCCCCCCCCCACCCCCCCCCCCCTGGAGCCTGTGGTTATTAGCTATTGCCTCCTTCCCAGTTCAGCTGGGCAAACTCAGCTTTATCTGCTGAGTAGCCTGGTGTTTAACAAATAGTGGAATTGTTTTTCCTGCTCCATTGGGCCCTCGTTGGCACCATTCCTCAGGTCCGTCACTTCTGTCTGGCCTGATAGCATTCACCAGGCAGGTCTCAGTGAGAACACCTGAGGATGGGAGCTACGGGGGTCGGGACGGGGAGACTCTGGGAAGGTGAGAGAAGGGAGAAGCCTTTCAGACTGATGAAAGAACAGGTGGGGACATGGCAGAGAGAATGTCGGAAATGGAAGTACAAACTATGTACGACAGGTTTGTGATACTGTTAATATTCATTTCTGTGTATTTAGGAAGATTCAGAGCCTGTAACTTCTAAGGCGTCTTCAACAAGTACACCTGGTAAGTTTCAGAGATATATTTTAAGCTTTATAAACGTACTCTGTATAGTAATGCTCCCCATATTTCCCTGTGTTTGGATCAAGTGACTAAGATTTTACTAAACGGTTTAGTCACTAAACCATCACTAAAATGTTAAAAGTTTTTGTTCACACTTGAAAGCACTGACTTTTTCCCTTTCTTTTCCGCCTTTTGTTATCCAAGAAGCAGCTGTCAATTTCTTTTTGATATTGGGAGACCCATAAAAACCCCAAGTTTTTCTCTGATGAATCTTTTTTCGAAAATCATACTTTTTACACATTTTCTGTGTGACATTGATAATGATTTGAGGTTATTCACTAAAAGACAATGCGTCATCAGATAAAAGGGAAGTATTTTTAATAATTGATTCTTAAAGGTAAAGATGGAGCATGTTAGGGAGCATCATCTCTTTCAAAACATCCTCACACTGAGAAGGCTGTCACTTACCCACCCCTGTGGCTAATAGTGATCATCAAGGAAATAAAGCTCCTAATTGGTGAGGGAAACATTTTCTTTAAACTTTCGGGAAACATTCTTGAATTTAGTGAAGTTGAGAACTCTTGGGCATGGACTATGTTACTTAGAATCTTAACAAAATAAAATCTTAACAAAATATGTTTCACCGGAGGTACTTAATGAGTACGGTACCCACGATGGGACTGTGACGTTGTCACATAGCCACAGGTCATTTCTTCATGTTAGACCAGAAGATCAGGGGTGGACTGTCCCCTGCCTTATCTAATTTGGAATGAAGCAACATACATTGGATGACTCTGATGAATTCGTATCTAGAATGAGCCGTAGGAAACCATTACAGAGAAATGTCTATATTGACTCCTACCTGCATATTTTGACTTAGAGACTACCAGTGCCTGAGTCCCACTTTTTAGAAAACACACTCTCGTTTTTGTTTTTAGGGTTGTAAGCTATTTGTAAAAGGACATCGTTCTCGTTACTGAAGTGACTGTTCAGTAGTCTGACTGTGTTATAGTTGACGTTGGGGCTTTGCAAACTCTTTCTCCTCAGCTCTCCTCGTTTTCCCTCTGGATAGGACGCGAGTCCGTTTACATTATCTTCATAAAAACTGTCTGGTTTGTGACCCACTTGTTTTAGCTTTATCTTTCTTTTATAAGCCAGAATTAATTATATATGCTGTTATTAATACCCCAGATATTTAAAAAGTCAACTGTAATTTAGGGTCACAGACCTTTTAAAATTTGAAAACAGTAGAAATCCTCTCCCCAAGGAAGAAAAAATCATATTTTTATACAGATTTGCTCATAATTTCAAAGTTTTTATGCATTCCCTGAAAGTTATGCATAGACCCCAAAGTAACAACTCTTTAATATATATCCCTGTGTTTAAAATACAGAAAACTAAAGCGAGGTTTTCCATGTGTTCTGTGTGTATTTGTGTGTGTGTGATATAAATATCAAGGATGCATCCAGAAGAGCTGGGCTTCTTTTTTCACTTCTTTCGTTTAGGGTTTTGTTTTGTTTTGTTTTTTTAATTTGCATTGTGCCAGACACATGACAAGCCTTTAAAAAGGCCTGGGCACCAGCTGGGAAGATACCCCCCCACCCCCCTTGCACGCACACAGTTGATCTTTTACATCCATGTGTTAAATATGAAATAATGTGTCAGAGAGGAAGGACATTGTATCGTCTGGAACCACCTGGGTATCTTCAGAGAAAAATGACATCTTACTGTGTGTTGAAGGGAATTTAGTCTGGCTGGACATAGAGGAAGGGGTGATGCTGCACGGGGAGGACGCTGGAGACGAGCAAGAAGAGGCTCGCCTGACTAGAAAGGAGAGTTCTTTGTGTGCTGGGGGGGAAGTTTGGAAGAGTGAGTGAGAACCAGACTGTTGAAAGCTTTTTATGAAAAGATCAGGAGTTTAGTCCTGGCTGGGTACCTCAGTTGGTTGGAGTGTTGTCCCGATGCGCCAGGGTTGCAGGTTCGATCCCTGGTCTGGGCGCATGCAAGAGTCAGCCAGTGAATGCATCAGTAAGTGGAACAACCAAAAAATCTCTCTCTCTCTCTTTCGCGGCCCTCCCACCCCAATCTCTCTAAAATCAATTACAAAAAAGAAAAGATCAGTAGTGTAGGCTTAATCTTGCAAGGAGTGGGTTGATAGTTTAGGAACAGTAAAAATGGCAGTAGTAAGCAGTGTGACATGGGAATCTGGGGGGGCCGACACGGGGAACCCATCTCAAGAAGGATCCAGCACAGTTCCAGACACCTGCTGAAGGCGACCCAGCCTGTGTCCTTCCTCCTCAGACCGACCTGGGGCCCCCTAGAGAGAGGGCAGCTTCTCTCTCTGCACAGCTGAACTGACCTGTTCCTCACCAAAACCGGAGGAGCCCTTTTAACATTAGAAGATGATTTGGCTGATGGAGAAAGACCCCGGCCCACTGCTGGGCATTAGCACTCACTACACCATAGCATGTTGGAATTACTTCTTCATCCCTCCACATGCCTCTTCTTTGGTGACGGTGTCCTGGTGGCCATCCCCCTGCCTGTCCAGCTGTCCTTCATTTTTATTCAGGACCTCCCTCTCTACACCTACTCTGGAAGATGTCTCTTGGATGTGTTTCTGTCCCTCCTGGACCTAATTAAAAGAGAGATTGATGATTGGTCGATGAGCAAAGCCAGATGAGTGCTGACTCTAAGGTTTCACATGTAGCCCAGAACGAAAGTAGCGTTTCAAGGAAGAGTGCGAATTGGCTTTTGCCTGTGTGTAGTTTAGAGAGAGCACGCTGCTACCTGAGTGAGCGTGTGAGGCCGCCAACTGAGGGAGAGCATCGGAACGTGGGGTTTCCTGGTGAAAACTGTGCCCTGGGGTCACAGCTCATACTTAAACTTGATTCCCAGGTGGCCAAATGCTTTCCCGTGACAAGATTCCACTGCTGGTTTCAGCCAGTGAGCATGGCCAGTGACAGCGCTAGCGATTCAGCCCAAATTAGAGCAACGCTTCACAGCACAGTAGACTGCTGACCAGTGCGTCACCACACAGCTGCTGTGGTAGGAGCTGACAGTGAGCTTGGGAGCATTTAACTGGAATTGTCTGCCGAGTCCCAAGAATTGGTTTCTTAGGGAGTCGAGGAAGTACAGCAGAAATTGCATGACTCCGAAGTTTATTTGGAGTTGTTTGAATTTTTTTTCCAAGAGGACAGCTTGAATTTAGATTAAATATCAGAAGTTATCACGACAGTAAAGATTTTACTTTTTATTTCTTTTACTTTTAGCACTAAAAATAGTTTAAAGTAGTATGGTAATACTGTCTCAGTCTAATAAACTTACACTATCTTTTAATTTAAAATAATTTATACTGTATCACAACTACTTAAAAATATCCTACCCTTATTCTGATTATCCTGTCTTTACCAGAGAAACTTCTTTCCTCCAGTGTATAGGATTATAGTATTTTCGATTTACTATCTAAGTACATCCCAGGGAAATGTCACACTTGCCCATTCTTCTCATTTTAAGGTCTGAAATTGTTCAAATTAGAATCCTTATAGATTTTAATTCAAGTTCAGAATTGAAAGTAAAATTTCTTTATTTGTATTACTACATAAGCCTGTATCATGGTATTTAGTATTTTATTTGTTTTACAATAACTCTGGGAGCATATAAGATTTTTAGTAACGTATGTTCTTTATTTTTAAAGAACCAACGAGAAAACCCTGGGAAAGAACCAATACGATGAACGGCAGCAAGTCACCTGTTATCTCCAGGTATCGATGTTTTTTCTAAGTTTTACATTACACGTTTATCTGAAAAAGGAGTTGGCACCTACATTTGTATGGCAGAAACAATGGGTGGCGGGCCTGAACTTGGGCAGCGGAGCAAAGAACACACCTGTTCCCACTGCGGTTGGACAAGCGCTGGGCTCCTCTGTGTTTCCATTAGTGATTGTCTGAATTCCGCCCCACACTTACGGCCAGCCAGGTGATCGGACATTCAGGTAGCCTTTCTTCCTCCCAGTTTTTTTTATTTTGAGAGCTTCAGAACTGCAGGAAAGTTGACAGAATAGCACAGCGAACACGCATGGACCCATCACCTACATACACCAGTTGTTAACATTTTGCCACATTTACTTGAACTCTTGTCTGCACATGCACACGTCTTCCCTCTGAATAGTTGGAAGGCAGTTTACAAATGCTTGTTGCTTCGCCCTGAATACTCTTTGTGTTTCGTCCTAAGAACCAGGACATTCTCTGTAGAAACCTCAGTACAATGTCACTCTCAAGAAATTTCACACTGAACAAAATAATATTACAAGGCGTAATATATTCCCATTTTCCCGTTAGTCTGAATGACATGCTGTATTTTGTAAATGTAATTTTTGAAAGAAACTTAACGTTTTAGACAGAAAAGCAGCTGGAGAGAAAAGACTGCAGTGCTTATGAGAGAGCAAAATAAAATTCTGAATTTGTAAAGTAGAAAGAGTTTTGCTCTCTCTGTTCAAACTTCTAATTATAACCAGGTCATAAAAAATAGTGCCCCAAAGTAAGACCAGTTAATTCGTGTTTCTCCAAGTGGTCAAGGAGATGCAGTATTCCTAAGGTAAGCATACTTTATTATCATAACTAAACTTGTATCACAGGTTTTGGACATACATGAAAATTTTTTTGGTATGAGGCAGTTTAAAGGTCTCCCAGAAACGAAAGCTATTTTTCCTAGAGACTAAAAGGGTTTTTTGCCTTTTCTCTCTGAGCTGTTTGCTGTATTTTTGCCTCATAAAGCGCGGACTTGACCGTGCTTACAGACGTCTAATAAGAAAGGTACGAGGACGGGCCTCTCGTCGTCACCGTCACCGATCTGCTCTGTGTCAGCCTAAATACGAATCGGCACTCGGGTCGGTGCGGCGCTCCGGGTGGCGCCGGGGTTTGCCGAGGACACTCTCGCCTAAGCACCCCAGAGAAGCCGGGCCTTTTGAGTGTGTAGGTGCTTGTAGTTTCTAAAGGGATGGGAAGAGGGTCCGGCAGAAGTAAGGCCTGCTGGAGTGCGGTTGGTGGGGTAAGAACATGGGTGTAACCATTTATAGTTTTAATTCGAACATTTCACCTAATAGGTCCTATGGTGTGCTCGAGTATGATATTGTTAGGTTGCAGAATTACATGCTTCTGGTTTTGTACTTAAAGAGGGGTGTTATTTGTGCCTCGCCCTGTATTGGACTTTCGAGGAAGATGTAGAGATTCGTTTTGGTGCACGTATTTTTCTGTGTCTGCGATGCCTAACCAACACAGTCTTGGAGTGCACTCGATGACTTATTCCGGAGAGCAGGACTGGACAGTGTGGGCAGATGAAACGCACAGCCTGTTGACCTTCAGAATGGCGTGCTAGACCACACTCTACACAAGCACTGTGACCTGCGTACTGTGGACCTCAGTACGTCTTAAGTGGGTGTGGCACTAAGTAGTCTCCTCTGCAAAGTGACAAGTGCATCCTCGCAGGAGGCGAGGAAATACGTTGTGTAAATCTTCTTACCCCCACAGAGCCTCCCTCTGTGCTCACCAAGTGGAGCTTTCCGAAAGTTGCTTTCCTTGTTCCTGTGAGCATTTGCAGACGTCTGATGCGATGTAATTGGTGGACTTGCTTCACACAGCCTCTCAAGCAGTGCTATGTTTAGTGGTAAAGCAGATCAGCTCAATATTTCACCTTCACAAACTGCCCGTGGGTCTGAGGTATAACGTGCCCTCTAAGAGAGAATGCAGTTATAACTTTGTAAAGATCATTGATACCCGTCGAGTCTTGGTTCGGGTGCTCCGGCAGAACTGGAGTGAGCCGGCTAATGGCTTCACGCCGCACCAAGCTGTGGCCCCACAGCTCCGAACCAGTGGATTTCCCACTTCGTATTTCCTTAGTGCCAGGCTCGCAGAGGGAGCCGTGACCGACTTAGTTGATATTGAAACTTCTGCTTAAAATATGCCTAATCCTGAAGATTTATTTCTTTCTGTGAAAATTTTAATAAAAGCTGAACTTTGGAAAGTGCAGTAACCGACAGTCAGCTTCTGTGTGGCATTTCCTTTTTAAAAAACAACACAAAGCAAAATGAGTTTATGGGAGTAGGTAGCCAGAACAGCACCGTTCAGATGAGCTCTCCTTAAAACTTCATCGGGAAATGGCCACATAGCCAATTGGATGTGAATACACTTTTAACTGAATTATCACTTTTCCAACATGTTTATTTTTTTGATGTTTGAAATGGAATTAAAAAAATACGTAGAAATTGTGCTTGCTGAAAATTTTTTTCCAGCCACAATCCAAGGTGTAGAAGTTGTAATTGCTTCACGGTAGAGTAAAATGCTTGGTTTCATGTTTTCCCTTCCCCTGGCTGTCGGCTATCCAGTAGGTGATGTACAACTTAAAGGAGAAAACAGGAGTGTGTCACTGGGGCCTCGGAGGTGGCAGCTGGTCTTTCGTCTCTGTCGTGATCAACACGTCACATGCTACCTGGTGACCTGCCTCTTGCACAAAGGCGGCTGTCTTCTACTCTTCACGGAAGAAGTCTTACCATCTTAGCACCTTTTTCTCATTTCTTTACAAATAACTGGAAGTTCTGAGAAAAGTAAAAAAACACTTTGCGTTGTGTTCTAATCAGCCCTGCAACTTTGACAATTTAACCCAATGCGTTTTAGGAAATGTATTGAAATGTGGAGCTGGGTTGGTAAATTTACAGTTATTTATGAACTCTGTAGATTTCCCGAGTGTGTTGACCTGTCCTGGAAATTTCATTTGTACAGACCCAAGTCGGCACCCTCATCGCAGCCCAGTGCCAACGGAGTCCAGACGGAGGGGCTGGACTACGACAGGCTGAAGCAGGTGGGTGCGTGGGGGCAGCGGTCCTCTGTTTGCACTTGCTCCTTTTTAAAAGCATCTCGCGTGCATGTATCTGACAGACTGTGAATGGACTTGAAAGGCACATAGAGTTAAGATAGTTTTCTACAAATTAAGTGGTGACATTAGCACTCTATTATTTTTTTGGATTCTCATGTTCTGGTTCAGTGGGTTTGCATAAAGTTTCCGCGGAGGTGGAGGGTGTGGGCATTGCTTTAATGGGATAGTATGAATTTTAAATGTCTGTGCCTGGTGTGTCTTTGTTTAACAGGGGAAGCGGGCCCCCACTTTGCACTTCCATTGGCAGAAACAGACCTAGCAAATCTGGTTTTAGTGCACTCTTGTATATTTCTGCTTTCTTGGTAACAGTTTGGGAAAATAAATCAGAAGCCTTAAAAATGGCTTAGCTTTGACACCATCAATTCCACTTCTAAGAATTTAGGCTAAGAAACTATCATAGAAGTGTATAAATATATAACATGAAGGAGGGCCCTGCAGGAATCATGAGTGAGATGATATTCGACAATGAATTGTGAATACATGCCCACATTAGGTGAAACACACAGGCAACCAACACTGTGAACAGTTATCTCACCTTTATTTAAAAAAAATTGTCCCTATTTCAGATATATATGCATTATATTTAATACCTATGTACTCAGGGAAAAAGTGGAAGGAGTAGATGATAGATGATGAAATCATAGATGATGAAATTGTGTGGAGCTTTAAAATACTTTATTCCGAGAAGACATAAAATATATATTTTTTAATTGGGTACTATCAAAAAGAATCAAAATGGCCAGCCGTGAAATCTTAGTAAAGTTGACTGTCAGCTTCGCAGACCTCAGTACAGATGGGTCTGTAAGGAAAAACGTAATGTTTGTCTTCTTGTTGGGTTGCCCCAGAAAATCATGGTGATGCTAATCGCTCTAGTAGCATGGGCTGGACCTAGCGCCAGGCGTACGCTAGGGTGGGGTTCTTTGCGTAACATTGTCCCCAAATCCTCATGGTAGCCCCGTCCTGTGGTGTTCGTACTCAGATTTGCACACACAAGGTCCAGAAAAGTCCAGTTTCTTCAGTCCCACAGCTAAGTAAGCAGTGAGTTAGGGTTAGAACTCAAATCTTCCTTCAGGCCCCATTTTCCCCATTCTGTCACTCATTTTTTTCCAATGCCAGCCAATGTTTGCATGGGGCCCGAAAAGGCAACAGTGTTGCAGTAATGAGTTCAAAATTAACTGGGACCAAGGCAATAATTTCAGATGACCCTAGTTTTTGGACAGCAAAGCTTTTTGGAAAGCTAAACAGAGTTATGTAATTTGAAAAGGAAGCGTGGGGTGTTTGATAAAGCTCCTGTTTTCCTGTGTGTTAAATATGCCTTTGTTTTCCTGAAAAACATTTGGAAACAGCACTGGCACACCCTTTCTGGTAAGTTCTGGGCTGGCTGAAGAGTGACAAAGGAGAGGAGAGATCTGATTTGAGTACAGATTTTAAGGTTAATTTGAATAAGGGTATCTGTTAGTCCATACAGTCATTTCTGTACCTCGGTTTTCTCATTCGTAAAATGGAGGAATGAAACCACTTGATAGTTTTCAACCTTATTTTAAACAGGAATAGCTTTTTTTAAAAAAAGATGAACCTTAAACACAGAGCAGTTTAATTTTACCTGAGGGGAGGGGTGTGCAGTATTCAAGTCGCCTAATTCAAAACTCCCCTTTCCTAAGGGCAGCTGCTGTTTTCACCATTAAATTTGGTTACCTCGTCAGCCCCTGTAGCTTTCATATTACACAGCCCTTAATCTTTTTTTAATGGTGGGGGGGTCCGTTATTTCCAATTGAACTTCCAAGTAGAAATTTTGTGAAAATACGTAAAGATGGTGTGGTTTTCGTGGAGGAAGGAGGGTCCCGAGCATCACTATTAAATGGAAGTGTAATATGGGCCCGATAAGAACCTTAAAATGTCGAGTAGCCACGTGCAATGAGAGCAGGGAAAGATGTGAAATTTCCGAACAATATTTCAATATGTAGAAAATATTACAAAATTAACTACTGAGTTTACTATACATTATTTTCTTCATGCTAAACTTTCGAAATCATTTAGAGTGCATCCCTTTTCAGACCAGCTGCACTCCAGTGCTCCCTCGCTGCTGCGTGTGGCTGGTGCCCGCAGTGCGGGCCCCTCCCGCCCTCATCTCCCCACGAGGGCAGCAGCTGAGGGCTCTGCAGGGGATCCCTCGATTCCTGGAAGCTCGGCTTGGCAGCTGTGCTGATTCCTCAGGAATCCCATACTTCAGACCAGACGACAGATTTGCCAAGAGCTGACTGTCCAGTCGACTGGTCTCCCCCTTTAGGCATCTTCCTGCAGCACCCTCAGACCGCTCCCAGAGGCCAGACAAAAAGCAGAGTCCCTATCTTTTCGGGAGGTTAGCTGAACTGTGCCTTTCACTGAGGGGCAGAGTGATTAGTTTAGTTTTAGGAAGCGTCTGTTTCATATCCTGTGAGGCTGGAATAAGCCGAGATTGGGAAAGTAAAACTATTAAAACAAAAATTTCCAGGGCTGCTCTTCTAGCACATAAAGTTGTGACTCCAGAAACCAAAACCAAACATATTTTATACAGTCTTAAAATTTTACATGGGCAAGCGTCTTTTTGGCAGTAACTTTTTTTCTGTATTCCTCACGTTTTTCTCTTAATATTTCAGGACATTTTAGATGAAATGAGAAAAGAATTAACAAAGCTAAAAGAAGAGCTCATTGATGGTGAGTGTCTAAGCACATTGGTACTCCCATGAAGTAATGTTTAAGAATAGCAAGTTTTTAAGCGAACAGGAAGAACAGAGACAGGATCATGGATACAGAGAGCGCTTGGATGGTTGCCAGATGGCGTGGGGATGGGTGAAGAGGTGGCGGGTTAAAAAGTGCAAATAGGTAGTTACAGAATAGCCATGGGGATGTCAAGTCCAGTATAGGAAATGGAGTAGCCAAAGAACTTCTATCCATGACCCATGGACATGAACAATGGGGGGGGGGGTTGCCCGAGGGAGTAGGGGGGCAAGGGAAAAATCAGGACAACTGTAATAGCATAATTAATAAACTATAATTAAAAAATAGAATAGGAAATTTTAAGAAAATGCAAATAGTACTGGCCTGTGTGGCTCAGTTCGTTGGAGCGTCGTCCCATAAACCGAAGGGTCGCAGGGTCTATTCTGGCCATGGCACACGCCCGGGTTGCAGGTTTGGTACGCCCCCGCCCCATCAGGGTGTGTAGGAGAGGCAACTGATGCATGTTTCTCTTTCATGTTGATGTTTCTCCCCCTCTCTGCCTCCCATCCCCTCTCCCTAGAATCAGTAAGCATGTCCTTGGGTGAGGATAGAAGAAAAGAAGAAAGTGTAGATAAAGTAATAGCCAGTTTATTACTTGAGGGCGTAAAACAGACACTTTTCCATAGTGTACCCTGCCCTTTGCTTGGCGTGTGGGAGGAGCCCGCTCTCAGTCCTGGAAGGGAGACAGAACATGATCCCTGTTTCAGTTGCTGGGCAGTAATTGCTGGAAACCAGGGTGAACAAGTCTCTCCCTGGGTGACCTTTACTCATCCATTCCATCACACGGCGCTCTCGTTCTCGAGCCCACAGAATCAGTGTTTTCGTTGGGAATAGAAAAAGGAGAGCATAAGCAAATACACATATATGGAAATTAGTGTCATTTTTGTAATAAGAAAATTCAAAGGTCTCTGCGATGAAACATGCAAAATCACCGTGTCTTTTTATTACTGTTTGAACACAGCTCATTAAAATTTCTTAAGATTAAATCACTCATTTATTTTATCTTACTGTATTTACTTTGAATACTTTTCCTTTTCCTACCCAGCCATCCGGCAGGAACTGAGCAAGTCAAATACCGCATAGAGAAACAAACTAAGGAAAGATAGGACTTTACTCTGGAGAAAGGAAGGAACACCTACAGACAACAACTGGTAACAACAACACACCCCCCTGCATTTTGTGAGCTGTGAGAAGATGGAGACAGTCGGAAGGAGGGAAACACCAACATACTTTGAAAACCTTCAGACATTACTACCCTGGCGATAAGCTGTTTCCCTCCCAGTTCGCTGCTGTTTTCTGACCTTTTCAACAGGATGGAAGAGTCGTTCGTGTAAGAGTTCCTGGAACAGTTACACAGAAAATGCGAAGCCCGTCAGGCAAGATCGCTGTGCGTTGAAATATTTTCATGTCAAGATAAACTCTCTCATTTCCCACAATCCATTGCTAAAATAAAGAGGAGAAAGGCTTAAGGAGTTTTTTCCAGAGCGTGCTGACGAGGAGTTCAGCGAATCACGCTGTTGTATTGTAAATGTTTCTCTCAGGTCTGTCTTCCTATCATATTACTCCGTGACTATTGAGATGAGCCCTGCGCAGGTGGAGATCACCAGATGTGGGACAGGTGGGACTGTTACGTGCTTTCCAAGGGTGGTATTTATGAGAAAGTGTCCTAAGAAAGATTTGTCCAGCTTGAGGAATTTTAGAATGATAGGAAGTCTCTCGAGTTAGCCTTCAAGCAGTTTTGTAGAGTACAACATAAAATTCGTCCAGAATTTAAAGATTTAGATGCCTTCCTAAATTGTTACAACGCTTTACCAAATCTATGACTCCTACATAACACAAACCAGTGGTCAAATGTAAAACAATATATTGTAGATTTACTGTAGGTTTTCAACCTTTTTTAGATTTATGCATGTGGACATTTTTATAATGTAATTACTACCACCACAAAATTAGCTTTTTTAATTGCAGGCAGTTAATGCATGTCACAGTAATACGTAGTGGCCTTGGCAAGGCCTAGTCCCAGGGGCGACATTTTGTAGCATACCGGGGAGTGGGAGGAAGGGACGGAATAACTTTTTATTTAAAGCTAATTTCTGCACTACCTTTTTTTCTCGATTACCTGCATGAAAAATGATGAGGACTATTTTGTGACTTTAATTGGTAAATATGTTAACAGAACCAAGTAGTTAATCTTTGACATCATGTCTTCAGCTCTTTGTATTTGAACTTCTGTCATTTCAATGGTCTGAAACATGATTCGGAGCTTCACAAGAAGTGTGTCTTCCCGTGGGACTCAGACGCTCGGTCCCTGAATTTGGCCATGACGATTACCTAGGTGCCCTGCAGGTGTGCGGGTAGTCAGGCACAGGCTCCTGACCGCCAGGCTGCTTTTGAATCTCGTTGCTGAATTTCGTTACGTTGAATTACAAGAACAAACGATGAGGGCCGCAGTCAAGGTCACGGAGGTCATTCGGTGAGGGGAAACCAGTGAGGAGCTCTGCATAGTTTTCTTTTAATAAAGTGAGACTTGGGTGGTGGGAACGAGGAAGTCGATACTCTACTTACCACTGCAGATGTGCGTGTGTTGGCACGCACACACGCGTGCGTACGTAATCCACTCCCTTTTCTTTGAAATGTGTAAGATTAAAGTAGGGGAGAAATCCTGTCTGCTGCAATGATAGATTTTTTTTTTTTTTTTTGAAAATTTAGGAAATGAAAAAATTCTCCAGGCTCTCCATCTTGATTCATGCTTGAGTTGTTATGTGCCATATTTGCTTTGAAATCTTTGATTGTTAGAAGTTTTACTAAAATTTGGAAGAAATAATCACTTTTCATTTGCTCTCCGTTCGTAAGCCAGAGCGTGTTGACAGCATAGTTTCCTAAACGCTGCCAAAGCGCAGCACGGCCACGTCAGACAGGTTCGAACGAGGGAAAGTTTTCCCTTGTTAAAATAGTTCCTGTTTCCGTAGAAACTTCATTTTCAGAGTAATCTGTGATGGATGAGCTCTCAGTCAAGTCTCCAGTTCTTTTTCCTGTCAACTATTCACTGTCTACATTAGGAGTAAAGGCATTGTGAAGATGCAACAAGCTTATAAAGTCCTGTTTTTTAAAAGAAATAGGAGGCATTTCCAATCTTTATTATTGTACTTTTGGTTATGTAAACACTCATGATATCAACGTTTGTGTCCCCTATCAATCTGGTCAGAAGTAACTTTTGATTTTGTTGGTTAAGTTCAATAGTCTCCAGTAGGATAGAGGACTCTGGGTACAAGTGGTCCAAAGTAAGACGAAAGACTACAATAAAACGCTAGATCTTAAAAAGAAACTGGTTTATGCACTAAACGTTTTGTGCCTTGGTCTAATATTAACACGATGTCTGTGTAAAATGACGAAAAAGAACCAGTGTTGAGTCATGTGCATTTCCCATCGTTTTGCATTCTCCCAGATGGCTCAGTGCGTTCTCTCCAGACGAGTGATTGACTCACTGTGCACATCTCCTGTCCCTCGTGGCAGTTGTCACTGTTAGAGATTTCAGTGATTAAAATGAGACACAGAAGCCGAAGTGACTTTCCTCACCTGGACTGTGCGGGCGCCACGTGGCGATGATGGTCTCCGCGCTCCTCCACGGGATGTCTGACGCAGTTTCGGGGATCCTTTCTGACCGCAGGAGGGTACTTCTGTCCTCAACACTGTGACCCGACCCGTGACAAATCTGTGCTGTTCACTATGTAAATGGCTCACAAGTCAACTGCAAACCAACTGAATGTACAAATCTTAGTGCTGGTGCTGAAATCTCTGCAGAATAGTCATCCTGATTTCCGAGTTTGTTTCGAAATTTGTGAGCATCAAGTGTCAATCAAAACCGAAGACGAAACACTAATGAATGTCGACTTCTCACGCGTTAGGTGTCCTTGTTAGAGTTTTCGGTTCTCGGCCGTTTCTGCCGTACTGTTTCGTTGACATTTCCTACACGCTAACTCCGTTTGTGCGACTGAAATAAAATTGCAGTATATACATGTTGCTTGTTTGTGGCGCTTAGATAATCTTCTCAACGAATCTGTCGGTTCTAAAATAAGTTCTATTGAATGTGAAAAAAAATCACTTTTCAGAGTCCATGACTTCACTACTTAAGTTTACATATCACGCCACCATTCTTTAAAAGATTTCATAAAAGTCATAAATGCTGAGGACCGTGCGCAGAGGGAACGTGTGTGATGTGTCTACTTTTTGTCTGAAACAGCCGTTGGCTGTTCCCTATTTGTCCTTATTTTCTCATGGCCCCGCTTGACTCCGTGTTCTTACTCTTATAGTCGAGAGAATGAGACATGTTTAATTTTACACCATTTTGTCCCGAAGCATAGTCAGATACTTAAACTCATTTACACAGTTAAACTTTTCCTTTACGCAGCCTGCAGGGCAGACGACGTTGTATGGGAAAGGGCCTTACCCAGTACTGCATTTTAAATATGTTGAAACCTCTGTGTGTATTGTGTGTTTATACTTTGTGCCAATTTCTCGAAACCTATAAGCAGCGGTTCCATTTTAAAATTCCAGTGTCTTTCTCAGAAAGGCAGCTGCCTTGCCTGTCCTGTTAGCGGCCCCCACTGTCCCCCACTGTCATCCTTTCCCTGTCCCGTGGACCGAGCATCCTGTCGCTCACTGGTGTCTGCAGCGCTAACAGCGTCGGCTGAGTTTTCTCCCTGCCTCAGGTTCTTGCTTCCTTCACATATAAACCAGAGTGTTTGTCTACAGGCGAAACGTCACTTCCCTTTCAAGAATGAAAGAAGTAACAGATGGAAACCTCCTACATTTGCCTGGCTACAGCTTTTATGTCTCCTGGATCTGTATGTATTTTCAGGGCCGTTGTGAAGAACCGGCCTTTAAATTCTAAGTGGTGGTACCCTTTGAAGCACAGTGTACCAAGACAAGCTACAGGAGCTCTAATTACTTTTTGTAGCCACCGTAACCGACCCTTTAAATCCTGTCGATTAAAAGCATAAAAATGGCATCGTATCCAGCCTGCTGAGTGAAAAGAACCCTCTAGGAGCTCCCAGTTCCTTTATGTGGCTATTTAAAAACCCACTTTTCTAAGGGCAGTTGCCACAGCATTCATTTCAAACCCGCAAACCTGACTCTAGTAGCACTGGTTTTTTAACCGATGAATTTGTGTCTGTCCCTCTCCAAAGCTCTAAGGAATGTGAAAGGTATCTCCAGAGTATATTGCGGTTAGGGATGCCTAATACCTCCCGACGTGGCACTGAAAAGCCATTTAATACTTATATTTAGGTGCTTTTGAAGCCAAAACTTGAAGTATGTGTGAGGGATCTTGTTTTAGGTCCTTTTGGGTGCATAAAGACATAGGGGAGAACATTAAAGAATAGTTTTTCTCTGGCATAAGCGCATTGGACTGAGAACGTCGAGTTGGTCATCCCTCCAGAGAGGCCGTTGCTGTGAGTGGAGTGCCGTTGCGGGGTCTGTAAGGTGGGATTTCTTTGTCACCCCCCCCCAATAGGTTGTGGACTTAGTGCTCTTCCTGTCCCAAGGTAACTTGAGAATCGAGGTTCTTATGTATGTTAACGTTACAGGAAAAGTGAAACCATGAAATTTAAAAGTATAATTGATGAGAAAAGGAAAATATAGTACCGCAGTAAATTTAGGGTGGTTAGGCCTATTCGGCATCGACATCCGTGATGACGTCAGGGTAAGTCCTTTCTTGAACACCAGTGGTGAATTCACATACGGGGCAGAGTGAGTCCTTTGGGAAGCATACTTGAAAGCTGCCTGAGTGTGAACTGGGATTTTTCTTTCTAAATAGTTTTTCTTTGTAAAGTAACAGTGCTTGGGAGACGGTAGGTACGTGACTTAGTCGTCATAATTTAGGGTATTAAAGGAATTACTGCCCCGTGTATTGGTTATTTCTGTTAAACCTGAAAAAATCAATATATGTGGCAGTTGAGAAAATGCAAAAATGACTTTCAGTTATTACAGATGTTGTCAGCTGCATGTGAGGTCTAGACTGAAATGTCGGCATCATTTAAAGCATGTCGTGGGCCTTCAGTACCTGCTTATTAAGACAGAGAATAAATGAAACTTCAGTGAAGTGTGGGAAGCACAAGATCACAGTCCGTGAACTGTGCCCCGCATCCAAGAAGCATGTTAAACACAGAGAAACAGTACAGCAGCCCCTCAGGAAGCTTCTGGTGTAGGACCCCGGGGCTCCCGGGCAAGGGAGCTTCTGGAGGTAGGCAGCTGAGAGGAACCAGAAAAACTGTCTCCCCGTACCCGTTTTTACAGGCATGTAACCAACTCCTAGTAGTTAGAAAGCTCGTCCAGAAAGTTGTGAGAGAATACAGCTCTTAACAAAAATTATTAACAAAGCTTATGTATTTCCTTAGAGGGCCAAATTTGCATTAATTTCATTAAAAATCTATACACAAATGACAACCTCATGGTTTGTCATGTTATGAATTTGATTTAACTTTTCCCCTCTGATTCCAAGAGTTTCTTTAGCAGCAGATAACAGAGTATTTAAAATGTATGAAGAAAAAAATCTATGAGTCATGCAGGAAGCTCTGCTTAGACTTTGGCTAGTCAGTAACTTCCTTCCTTAAGAAACTGGTGATAAATCAGGGAATGATGTTAGGGGTGGGTTTGGTTTTCAGTAAATGCTACTTCCAAGGCCTTAGGAGATAGGGAAAAGCATGCGGTTGGTTGGATGGATGGAGCAGAAAATGACACTTGGAAGAAAAGAAATTTACGTTGATTGATGTTTTCATTGAGGGGTATTCAATATTATCAGATCCAGAAGCTTCCATTCAAATGTATAGAAACAGAAAAAATGATGTTTGGTTTACATTTAAAATACACGCTATTGTAACCACACAAGAAAAATGGGCCACAGAAAGCATTTTTAAAGTGAGATTCCCTTAGTCACATCCATGGGACCTCTTAAGTCCCTTTTTTAAAGATTAAAGGCATTTTTTAAAAATGTTTTTGAATTGACTTCATTTAAATTTTAGGTGAGAAATATCGACTTAGGATTTCCACTGTGTGACCTTGGTTGGCTCTGCCTACTGTGGCATTAGGTATGTCGCCATTTCCGAGTGTCCCTGGACCCTCAGACTCAGTGTGCGGGTTGTCTGTCCCTGCCAGTGGACTAACTCGCCGTGTAATCAATTGCAGACCCCTTGTGACAGCCACACAGTGGCCAGGTCGGGCAAGTGGAAGTCACATGGGAGGAATTTACAGAGACCTCAGCTAGCTCAGTACTGGGGTTGTTGAGATAACGCAGAAGAAAGCCTTATTAAAACCTGACGACATTTTTTTTATTCATTAGCAAGAGGGTACGAGTTTCAGGCCTGAGCCGGGAATCTATGGGATTTGGTTTCCATAGATTGATCATTTTACATTTCCATTGCTAAAACTGAATTTCGGGGGGTAGTGGTTTTGTTTTCACAAAGAAGAGAGGCTGTTGCTAAAAGTAAAAGATTACGATTTAATACGGCGGAGTCTTCATCCTTCCACTTGGACCGCAACCATTTGTCCCTCCTGCTCTGCTGTCCCCATTCCTCTCTTTGGTGTGTGGGGTGGTCTGACGGGGACCCCACTGGCTGTGCTGGTGGTCAGGCTGCTGGGCTGGTTGGCTGTCCTTGGGTCTGATTCTTGCTCAGAAGACAGGAAGTGTCACAAAGTCAGAGGTCGGCTGGAGGGCTGGGGGTGGTGGAAGATGAGTTCTGTCTTGTGGGCGTTCTTTTACTCCAGTTCTTGGTGAGTGGGTGTGATTCGGAATTCATTTTTCTTCTTTCTGTTAGCAGTAAGACGTGCCTTTCATAATGTGTGTGTGGTTTTTCTCTGGGGGCAAAATGAAGTGTTGAATTCATTTTCAACAGAAGTGAATGAGCCAGAAAGAGAATTCTATCTTGAGACATCTGTAGTGGATGTAAGATATCCTGTACTAGTCAATGATAGTATTTACATATTTTCATATAAAGTCTTTTTTTTTTCGTTTGCCGTGGCTGGGGAAGCCTCCTGCAGTCTGTAATTACAGAAACACTGTGTCTGGGGTCTGTAGCTGGGGGGAGAGTGGGTGGGTTAGGGCCCACTGTGTCAGTGCTGTGAGCAGAGCAGGGAGTGGGGGGCCTTGCAAGTTCAAGTGTGAAGCTTCCTGCGGCTTTGCCTCTGTCCTGAGAGTATGTGCGTGAATTTGGGGAAGCTTTTCGATGCATTTTATGCTGATTTTGAGGGTGAGGGAGCCAGCGATGCACCATTTCCTGGATGAGGCTGAGAATATTAAACGCATTTTCCTTTCCAGACCTACCAAGTCGACAGGCCAAAAGCGTACAGTGGAATGGCACGACCGATGACATTTACAAGTGAATTTCTTAGGGTCCAAATATTCTCTTACTTTGCTACAGATTCTAAAACTAGAACTGGGCATTTGCATCCTTACAAAGTTGTGCAGAGCTGTCTCCTTTGCTGAACATGCAAAGGTGTGCAGCCCACGAGTCGAGGGCTTTCTAACCTGGGAGTTAATTAACCTCTTGAAGGGACATGGACTGCAGTGACGCTTGCAGAGCTGAAGTCAAGGCTGATGTAAACATACACAGGGTTACACTGTAGTCAGAAATTATTTCACGAGCATGCAGAACCTCATGTGTCCTATGGAATCCCGGAGTTAAGGCCTTGCTGCATTTCAGGAGGAAAGGAAACTGGTAGCAACACGTTTTAAACAACAAATTGTAAATTGCTGCTTGACCCAAATCAAATTGCAAATCCAAATGAAAATGTAAATAATAAATCCAAATCTTGCTGTCAGGAAACATCATCATCTAGGCTTGGCATCTGCCTTTAAGAAGGGAAAGGGGAAGTGGAAGAGAGGGTGAAACGTGAGACCAAAATGCTTGGCAGGGCCCTGGCCAGTGAGGCTCGGTTCATCCCACAGACTGAAAGGTTGTGGGTTTGAGTTCCAGTCAGAGCACAGGTCTGGGCTGTGGGCTCTGTCCCCGGTCGGGGTGCAAACGAGAGGCAACTGATTAATGTTTCTCTCCCTTCTCCTCTCTCTAAAAATAAATAAAATATTTTTTAAAAAGTGCTTGGCAGGGTGGGTACGATTAGAGGCACCTGGGTTTTGCACCAAAGTTGCAAATAGGAATAAATAGAAAGAGGACATGCCAGACAACGTAGGAAGGACTTGCCAGAACGGAGCAGCTCACGCTGCACTATACAGTGCCTTCAAAATGACTGTGTGAGCTGCGTGCAGCCTCATGTAACCATAAAGCGTGGCCTGTATGTGCATGGTGTGTCTGCAATGTGGAAAGTTGAGGTTCAGCGGAGAAGGGGCCTTGCCCTGTCACTGCCGGGTCAGCGTGCCTGCCGCAGTCACTGGACTTAATGTGACCTAGGTTTGCAGCATTAGATCCCTGTGTTTGCATTAAGCAGCCTATCGGTGAAATCTGATCCATTGCTCCCTTTTCTTTCCTACGCTGCAGCTTTGCTGGTTTTAACTGCTTCACTCTTCTGCGACTTGGTATCCTTTCTTTTGAAATAAAAAGATAAAATTCTTCATTCAAAGGAGACTTGCTTTATCAGTTGCTCTTCACTTACCAAAGGTGTATGACGTGAAAAAGAGTTCTGTTCCGCATACTTGCTTGTGATTCTGACCTTAAAATAGGCTTAGTTCTTGCCCTGGCTGATGTGGCTCAGTGGTTTGAGTGCTGGCCTGCAAACCAAAGGGTCGCCAGTTCAATTCTCAGTCAGGGCATTTGCCTGGGTTCTGGGCCAGGTCCCCAGTAGGGGGCGAGTGAGACGCAACCACACATTGATGTTTCTGTCCCTCTCTCCCTCCTTCCCCTTCTCTCTAAAAATAAATAAAATCTTTTAAAAAATGCTTAGTTCTAAAAACACGAAGAGCTTTGTACAGGCACTTTTCTGCATCCAACCCATCACCAAGGAGGGTGTCACGCCATCTGTTTTCATCCCCTGAGTGCAGCTCTGTTACCTACAAGTGTCTGTGGAAAACTCTGTCTTCGTCAGAGCCATCCAAGGCCACAGGCCACAGTCCAAACCTAGCAAGCAGCCTGTGGGACAAGTGAACCACTGTGTGCACACGCTGTCCACTGTCCTCTGGGCCTGCCCAGTTCCCTGTGCTTTTTAGTATCGATCCATTTAGTTTACAATCCAGAGGAGGTGATGCTGCCAAATCACTTGATGCCTCGAGCGCGTTGGCGCATCAGAGACCTGGAGGTGCAGGTGAATGAGCCTCCGCGTCCTCATTTCGTCCCCACCCTGCTCTCACTGGGTGTCCTTAGAGCGGGGTGCCTGTCACCTATGACCATCTCTGAGTCTGGTTTAAGGGAAGGTTGCTGGCCCATCAGGATGTTAAGAGTGTAACCACGTCATGGCCTCACTTTTAACTGCTGCGCCATGAAGCTGGGTTTCTTTACTGCGCCTCCCCTTTTTGAATGGTCAGAAGCCCCCTGAGGTTGTAGGAGAATTGCTGAGGGAGAGAGTGGACTTTGACACTGAAATCTACACCTCCTGTGTTCTCCGATGTTTTGCATTTGGGGCCCCATCCTGTTATCTATGGCAAAGAGGTTATTCTTTGAGAGACTCAGTGGTACAAAGATTTGCCAGACCTCTCAGTTCCAGGGAAAACCTCTCATGGAGCCCATTAGTGTGAGATTTGGCATCTATGCTCCTGCCTTGGCCGTTGTGGCTGCTGGTGGTGTGCCCAGGTGAAGGCAGCCTGGATGGAGTGCGCCCTGAGCTTGGGCAGGTGTGTCCGGTGCTTCTGTTCCCAGCTGGAAATTCAGCGTTTGGGGTTTCAAAAGTCATTCCAGCTTTGGCTTCCTGGTTTTGTGTGCTGAGGGACACCCCACTGCAGCCACTGAGGGTCCCCACCACACATGGGCTGTGCTGACAGTGACATTCAGTACCATAGAACTCTAGACGGCCACATTTGACCTCACTGGTAGCTGCATGACTTGGGAAAGGTCATGTAGGTGAAGTTCAAGGCTTCTCTCTGTGAACTAGCTGTGCAGAACCACCAGCAGCCTTTCTCGCTGGCCATAGCAGCTACCCCAGCACAGGCTGGGGTGCGTGTGGCATCGAACCAACCTGAATGTTGTAAAGCCACTCCTGTGGGGGGCCTGACAGGTCTGTTCTTCAACGCTTTCAACGTCACCTGACAGTGCTTTCTGTCATTCTTGGGTGTTTATAGTCGTCATCCCCGGACCCCAAACAAAATTTCACAGGGGAAGCTGGCAGCTGGAATTAGGATACGCGTAACATGTCCTTGTGCCCTCCTGCTGCTGCTCCCCAGACCGGGGCGCCGGGACCCTGCACATGTGTCCTGTCGCAGCCAGCGGGGAAGGGGTCCCCCTCCCTGCGGTGCGGCCTGCTCCGGACCAGGGCAGGCGCACGTGTAGGCAGTCGCCTCCCAGGACAGATGGTTCCTGCTGATGGGGTCACTCGAGCCCCAGCAAAGGGCCGCCGTCGGGTCTTGAGCTCCCACCACATTGTGTTTTCCACTTTTAACAAGTAAAAGACATAGAAAAGGGCACATACATTCACAGCTCATTGACGACACACTAAGTACACGCGTGTGAGCAGCACCTAGATCCAGAAATGACGCCGAGACCCCAGGAGTCCCCTCGCGTTCCCTTCTAGTCCCTATACACACGCAGGATAAACACTCTCCCAACCCCTCGCCCCATGGATTGAATTTTGGCCATTTTTGTGCTTCATATAAAGGGAATGTCGCGTCTTTGTGTGTCCGGCTTCCTTCCCTCCGTATTACACGTGAGGTTCACCCAGAGGTTCACTGCAACAGGAGTGGTTCCCATTACGGGGAGTCGCACCCCGGACATCCTGGCCTGTCTTTGGAGAACAGGTCGAGGCGTTCTTCCTGGTGTGTGACCGGGGGCAGCCCTGCCGGGCCACAGCCTCTGCCTGTGTTCGCCCCACTTTTTGGGACACTCCTAACGTGCTGGGGTTGCTGTCCGCTGAGGGGCGGTGGGTCCTATTCCTATGCGAACGGTGAGTAAAATCTCAGTCACCCCAGATGCCCCGGGCCCTGTGTCCCGTCCTGAGACCCTCACTGTGACCGGGAGATGGCTCTGTCCGTCCAGGCCTCAGAGCGCCTGGACCAGGGGCCCCGCGGCTGCCCTGCACACGGACACCCCACCACACGCCCCGGTTCCCAACGCACACTCCTCGGAGGAACCGCTCACTCACCAGACGTTAGCACGTACAGTGTTCCTCCGCACCGCAGCCCCTTATCCGTGGTCTCGCTGCCTGCCCACGGGCCAACTGCAGTTCAGAAATGTTAAGTGCAACATTCCAGAAATAATACGGGCGTTTTAAATCGTGTGCCTTTCTGAGTGGGCGGACGCGATCTCTCCCGGCCGGCGCTGTGCGGCTGGGAACCTCGCGGAGGAATCCTGCCTCTGACCAGCGTCCCGCCTCTGGTCACGTGGGCTCCGTGCGGTCTCCTGGCGGCGCGAGGGGTGAGTGCGGTACAGTCTGAGAAAGAGTGTGTTCTCATAATTGTTATTACCGCACATTATCAGTGTTCTATTTTGGTATGTTATTGTCAATCTGTGCTAATTTATGAATGAAACGTTACATAGGTGTGTATAGGAAAAATGTGGTATATATAGGGTTTGGGACTGTCCGTGGCTTCAAGCATCCACTGTGGGTCTTGGAATCTTGGAACGTATCTCCCGGGGATAAGGGACAGGGGGGCCACTGCACTCCATTTGTCAATCGTCAGATCCTTTTAATTTATCCGAGCCAGCTGTCTTGGTAGGCCCTGGGGGTGGTCCATGTAGGAGACCCTGTCCTGGTGGCTGGCAGGCCCCTGGAGGTGGCCCCTAAACGCAGTGAGCAGCGGAGAGAGGTTACGGGGTGGGGCAGTGAGGAGGACAGTGTCACCACCTCAGGCCACACAGGCCTTAGGAGCAGGTGACAGGAAGAGACAGGAGAAGAGCCAGACCTCGCCCTATTACGGTCATGGACGTGGCCTGCCTGACGTAGGTGCTCTGCGTCTCTGGGCTACGTCGTCTTCATCCACCTGAGACTTGGCATGACTCCTGGTTACGCTGTCCTCTGACTCCCACCTGGTCCCCGCTGCTGGTCACACCTGCTCCTCAGCTCCAGCACCTGGGGTTTGTGTGGATATCCAGGTGGCAAGGGGGGGAGGTTGCAGCAAACTACTCAAGAGGCTTCCAGGAGGGCGCAGGGAAGCGGCAGCCAGTCCCAAGGGTGGGTGCAGTTTCTCGGCCCCCAGGGGTACCAGTCCGCTGGTGCAGGCGAGGGCCCGTGGGGCTGGGGCTGGGGCTGGGGCTGGGGCTGGGACTCCGGAGCCAGGGGTGACCCCTGGCGGTCACACTCTGCAGTGCACCCCGTCCAACACGGGTGTACAGTGCCCTCTGGTGGTCAATGGCCGTTCTTTTCTCTGTGTCTTTCCTCTGTACAGGTCTGGGTCTAAGTGCCCCGTCCTTACAAAGGCGCTGTAATGACCTCATGACCTCTTGATTACCTCTGTAAAGACCCTATCTCCTAATAAGGTCACATTCTGGGGTACTTGGGGTTTGGACATCAGCATATGAATTAGACGGGAACTCAATTCAACCCCTAGGTCCCTTCCCAACACCATCTCCCAGATGTCATGGTCACAGGTGTCAAGGGCAGGGACCGCAAAATCTATTTCTGAGTCTGCCCAACGGTGCCTGTTTCTGCCGCGGGTGGGGGGGAAGTGCTCGGTGTCCTGCATAGAGCAGTTACTGAATCCGGTGCACCTGCTGCGGCCCTCGCCGTCCACCGCACCTGTGCTCACCCAGGGACTCTGTTGGGGCAGGAAGCTGGGCGAGGGAGAAGTGGGGGAAGAAAGCGCCTAGGTCTCCGTCCCGGCCCAGAAACCCCTGCGCACACCTCGGGGATGGGATGCAGGGCTGTGCCGGGGGCAGCTGCAGCTTCTGGAAGCTCCACCCAGCAAACAGCCCACTGTCAGGGGTGAGGGGTGCAGACTCCGCCCGCCAGATTTCACAAATAAAAATAGAGAATGTTCAGTTAAATTTTAGTTTTAGGTTGACAACCAATGCTTTTTTAGTATAAATGTCTCCCAGACATTGCACGGGACAGACCTAGACTCTGAAGGACTTGTTTCTCTGTGAGACCGCGGTCAGGAAAGACCTCTCCCACGGACCTGGGGGTGGTGACCCGAGAGGATCCAGGGAGGGCAGCGCTGATCTGGGAGGACGCAGGAGGCACAGGGGTCGCCAGGTGCTTGGACCACACGGAGGCCAGTGTGACAGGGTCTCAGCTTTCAGTGTGAGCTGCCAAAAGCCTAGATTCTGGCCCTGCCTCTGATTTCATGGGTGGGGGCAGGCCCAGGGCTCCGCTTTAAACGAGCCCTCCTCCAGTCTTCTTCTATTTTCCACACACAGTTCAGGGGATTCCACTAGGGGTCTCGGGGTCAGAGTGGCGGAGCCCCTTGGGGAGTTCCAGCGGCCTCAGTGCTCCAAGGGCCTGGTCTCAGTTCCAGCATGTTTCTGGAAGGAGCCTGAGCAGCAGGCGTGTGATTTGGGAGAGCCCCACCCACGGCCCGTGACCCTGACTTTTCTGTGAGGGGCCCCCACCGGGGCTCCCTGCTCACCTGTTGCAGCCCAAGGCCCACCGGGTTTTCTCTGCCTTCTAGCTCTCAGTCCCCTTCACCTTTGGGAAGGGCTTGCAGATCCAACACGAGCCTCTTGCTAGAGCTCAAGTTCATTTCTTCTTCTTTGAAAGAACTGTCAGAGCTGTCCTTGGAGCAATGTCCCAGAAAACTCCTTGTCTTTCTCTCCTCCAAGTGGGTCAGTCCATCCGAGGCCTCCGACCTTCCCAGGAGCCTCTGCTCTCCGGGCCCACAAGCCTCTCTCTCTTTGTCTCATCCACCCCACCCCCTGCTCTCCTGCCCGGGGAGGGTGGGTAGGGAGAACCCTTCACTGTGTGTTGCCAGCTCCAGCCCGTTTTCTTCTGAAGGAAGTGAACTCAGAGGCCTCAGCCACAGAGAGGGCGGCTCCCCGGAGGTTCTGCAGGTGGTTCTGAGTTTCAGAAGCAGGAGGCCTTGCCCCCAGCTCCACCCTCCCCTTCTGTCAGCCACTATAGTGTCAGATCCTGGGGACCTGGGACACAGGACTGGAGCGGAAAGGCCTTGCATGCAGTCGTTGCTCATCGGGCATTTGGGTACCCATGGCCTGGGGCAGCTACAAACATCTGCGGCCTTTGCTGCACGATGCAGCCAGTAGCTCCCCTGCGCCGGCCACGGCCAAGGGGAGCGAGAAGTACCCCCAGAACCCTGGATGTGCCCCAGCTCTCAGCACCTGTAGGGGCGCCAGGCCCTCCTCACTGGGTGTCAGTTTCCTCTGGGGGGTTGTGGTGAGGTTGCAACATGTGTGAAATCATCGTATAAACAGTAAGCCACACAGGTGCTTAACAACCCATCTGCCTTCTTCCTGCCTGTCTGCTCGGGTGACTTGTAAATTATTGGGAGGGGGCTTGTCAAGGGTAGAGGGCTCATTTGGGGTGTCCATCCAGTTCATGATGGCCCCCATTTCTCTGGAGGCAGCACAATAGAGGGGTGGAGAGAAAGACTCCTGGCTCTCCTTGTGTTGGCTGTGTGACCTTCACCAAGTTACTCAACCTCTCTGTGCCAAAATGGGAGTAATAATAATAACAGTACCTACCTCATGGGTTTGTTACAAGGATGAAATGACGAGGCGTGCAGCTCTGATAGCCCACGCCTGGGGGAAATGAAGCAGAGATGTCAAGAGGAACCTGCTGGATTCTTGCTGGTGTCCCAGTGCCCGGCCCCCATGCTGTCCCCGCCCCTTCGGGTTTTCCTGCTTCCTTACCCTCTCTCTGGTGAATTGCCTTTTTCGAACAAGTGAGGGACTCTGTTACCCTGTCAGCATGTAACCCCTGCATGACACTAGGGTGTAAAAGCAACAAACATCATTTCCTAAATGAAGTTAATCTGACTGCAAGCCTGCACCTCCCTGGGGGAATTGGCCACTTCCGGTTTCTGGGGACCCTGCCCCATTGTGTGGGCCCAGTGGGAACCCAGGGGGCCCTGGGCCACAGTCCTGGGCTGTCATGGTGGCTGCTTCTGCTCCCTGAGCACTGCCCCTCCTCCAGGGGCTCTGAGTTATCCCCACAGGGCCCTCCTGGGTGGCCACAGACACACACGGGGAGTCCCTCAAACTGCTCTGGAACCTGGGGAGCTCTGTGCACTAGTCAAGGCCCATGCCATGTCCCCTGGCCAGTGTGGCCTTTCCCAGGCAGGAGCCCGAGGCTGGGCTCCCTCCCTGCTGGGCCTTAGGCAACCCGAGTGGTGAGTGGTCCCACTGGGGCCTGGGCTGGAGCAGAATCAGTCACTTCCCCACCCCATCTCCCCTTCCTGCTCTGAGAGCCTGGCTGGGGACACAAAGGCCTGGCTGTCCTTCTGGGGTGGGGGTGGGGAACATTCCTCTCATTTCATTCCTCTCTTGCTGTCAGTTACTTTCACAGCCATCTGCGCACTTGTAGCCACTGTGTCCCAAAGGGGACACCACGGTTCAGGGGAAGTGATACGCGAGTCTTGGTGGGGCCAGACCACAACCCCTGCCTGCCCCTCTGGGCTGACACTGGGAGCTGGGATGGGAGGACCCCGTGAAGCCAGCTTGGCTTCCCCAGAGAAAGATGAGGCTTTGCGTTTCCTTCCCCAAGGCTGGGTGGACCGAGCACTGGGCAGCAGTTTTTCCCTCCTCCTCCATCTGCCCTGAGGTCACTCAACACCCAGACTGGCTCTGGAAGCAGTGGTCTGCTTCCCGTTTAAGTGCTCAGGGCTCACAGGGATGCTGGCAGGTGACGAGTGCCTGGCGTGTGGCAGGCCCGGTCTTCCTGCACTGTGGCCCACAGCCCGGCCTCTGGCCACTCCATCCAGGCTGTCCCTCTGCTGGTCAAGGCCCAGTGCTGGCTGCTGGGGTGTGAGGCACAGGCACCCGCCCCCCATTTCTGATCATTTCCTCCTTCAGGAGGCGGAGTGGGCTTGCAGGCAGGGACCTTTATCTGGGCAAATGCCCAGATAACACCTCTCACGTCCTGCCCTTAAGAGGGAGAAAAAAGGGAATTCTTCAGAGTTTTCAGATGTGAGCAAATCTCGAGATGAAATTCTTATCTTTAAGCATCTTTCAGCAAAGAAGAAGTTCTGTGGCCAAGCTTTAGTCCTTAGTACCAGTGGAACAGAAATGGACATTTAACTTAGGGGGGAGATATGTAGTCCCTGCACCTCTACCCCCGCCCTGCCCTCCCTGCATTCAATGCTAATGACGCAGTGAAATCTTGCTGAGCCCAGCGACATCCTCAAGGCGCTCCTCAACCCAGGGCTTCAGGCAGCCAGCACTCTTCAAAGGATTTTTCGTGAAGTTCCCTCAACCTGCTCACCTTAGCTCAGGCCACCTGCAGCCCCAGGTCTGCACCGCCGTCCTCCCCCACCCTCCAGGGCTGTTCTTGCTCAGGGACAAAACACTGTCTACAGCAGGGGGCGGCAAACCCTCTCTGTACAGAGTCAGGTCGGTACATCGTCAGGCCCTGAGGCTGACGCTGCCATCATCGCTGTGTGGAAGCTACCATGGATAATGTGTCAATGAGAGGTGGGCCTGTGTGCTGATAAAACTTTATTGATAAAAACAGGCTCAGTCTGGATTTGGCCCGTGGGCTGCTGTTTGCCAACCGGGCTCTACAAAACAAGCTGTGGACAGCTCGATGTGCCATACGAGCCTCCCCAGGCTGATTTCTTTCTGCCTGTGCACTTTCACCTCCCATACTCCCTTCCTCAACCCCCACCCCACACACTGCCAATCCCGTAATACTCACAGTCCACCCCCACCCCACCCCATCAGCATGGTGTTCCTTCTGTGTGTCTGCATTTGCCGATTCCTCATCCTGACGCCTGGGCTCCCTCCTGCCCTTGGCCACCTGGAAGCCTCCTGCCTGTCCGTACAGATTCAGTGTCGCCCCTTGCTGGAGGCCTTTCCTTGCTCATCCACCCCCAGCCGCTCCCCTTCAGGCTTCCTCTCGCCTGACCTCTGAGGACACCAGCCTGGCTTGCCCCCTTTTCCTAGGCTGCCTCCTGGCTGCTCCTCTTCCTTCAGTTCTGTCAGTCTCGGCCCTCCCTGCTCTCACCCAGGGTGTCTCCTCCCCACGCCCTCACCCCCCCACCCACAGATGCTCCCAGAGGCAGCCTCCAGCTGGGCCCCTGTGGAGCGGGCAGCTCTGGGCTTCCCTTGCCTCCCTCACCTGTCCACGCTGAGCTCCTGGGCGTTGCCCCCACCTCCTGTGTCTCTCCCGCAGCCCCTCTCTGTGAGAGGGCGTCTGAGCCAGACATGTTTTGGGAGGTCACAACAATCCCTTGGGCACAGCAGTCTGTCCTGGGTCCCTGCCCTTGGTTCCACAAGACACCTCTGCCCAGGGGAGCAGGAGCCCGGCTGGCCAGTCCACCCTCCCCCGAGGGGCAGGGAGGCTTGGGGTAGGGGTTGGAAACAGACAGCACTGGGGTGGGAGCTCGGGGTGGGGGGGGCGAAATTCCCCCAGCCCAGGGATGGGGAAGCACTTGCAGTGAGAGAGAGAGAGAGCGTGAGCGCAGAGCGCTGGGTGGGCAGGGTCAGAGGGGAGGAGGTCAGGGGACAGTGGGCAGGGTCTGCCCAGATGTTGAGGGGACTTCTAAGGAAGAGCGATGTGGCCCCATGGTTGCTCAGCCAGGCTTTGCGGCTCTGCCTCTCCTTCCACAGCGCTGGCTCCAGGCCCCTGAGCTGCTGCTCTCTGCCAGCTGGCAGGTCCTCAGCTCCTCTGAAGCTCCCTCACACTTTGAGTGGCTGCCCCCAGCCCCATCTCCACCCCTGTGTCCCTCCTTCTTCCTGAGGGCTGCCCCTCCTTCCCTTAGCCCACCAGTCCTGACGCAGGGTTGAGAGCAGGGAGGGCAGGGCTTGCTGCAGTCCCCGTGGGGGGTGGTTGCAAAGCGAGGCTGGGCGGCTCCTTCAGGGGCCTGGGGTGGAGTCAAGCGGGCACAGACGCCGGCTGGCCTGTCTGGCTTTGGCACAAAACCCTGTGCCCTGTGGTCTCTCCTAGCCTGGACTGCCCGGCGAGCAGGGCATGGGGATGTCCGCGCCATCTCTACGGTGTGGCGGGATGTTCGCCGGACCTCTCCGAGGCTATCTGCCTGCCGGGGCACAGCCTTGAGAGAGGCGCAGTGGCCACCGAGAGCCACAGAGGGCTCTCCTAGGGAGTGTAGTTTTAGGGGACTTCTTAATATACCTTTGGTCCGTTTGGTTTTTCATGTGTTGGAGTGCAGTTCCTGTGACCTCTCTGCACCCCCACCCCCCCTCACCCCTGCCCTCCAGACACCCTGAGACCTGGACGGGGCAGGGACAAGCAGTGATGCAAGATGGGGGGCGGGGTAGGTCGGCCTCATCCTTCAGGAGCAACCCCACCCCTCCCACCAGTCCAGGAGGACCCCAGCAGTCCAAGAGCACTGCTGAGAGCTCAGAGAAGTGAAGGGGCCCCTACAGCGGGGCGGGGCTGGCTGTCCTGGCCGGGAGACCCTCATTTTCTGTTGCTTGTACCCAGTAGGTGCAGATTAGCAAGAGGTTTTGCTTTGGAACAAAACCCTTGGGCGGGTCTGTGTTGGGGTAACGGTGAGAAAGGGGGGTGCTGAGAGGTGGGGGCACTTGACCCTTCATTTCCACCTGAAAGCGCTGCTCACAGGTTGGTGAGTCAATTCATTCAGCAAGAATTTATGTCTTGGAGACGACACACAGGCCCTGAAGGGTGGACAGCATCGTGTCTGTGGTGAATGGAGGTGGCTGCGGAGGAAGGGGCTGGGAGAAGTGAAGGACCCGCAGGGCGTTGCCTGGCGGAGGCTGGATCGCTGAGGCTGGTGTGGTTGCCGCTTCCATGTGACATTAGATTTTCCTCCAGCATGACGAGACAGAGAGGGTCCCATGTGGATGTTCCCTCCTTGTTGCCCTTGCTTCCAGGAGAGCAGGACCACACTGTGCCCCACTAAGGCTTTGTCTGTCTGTCTGTCTCTCCTGCTAGGCTGAGGCCCGGCCCTAGCACGGTGCCCGTACACCGTCGGTGCTCAATAGGTGTTGTCTGGAAGGAGAGGCCACCTGTCCACTATCCGTCTGAAGACCCAGGAGCCCCCTCCTCTGGAGTCCTGAAGGGGGTGTGACCACTCCTAGGGCTCACTGTGCCGGGCACTGCCAACCCTCCACAGGGCAATGGTGTTCTTTTCTTTCTGGCAGCAGCCTTTGGGTCATTAACAGTGTCTTTGAAATGAAACCTCTTAATTCCAGGAGCAACGCTGCCTGGGGGCGGGGCCTTCCCCCAGAGCTCCAGGCGGCGCCCTCCCCACGAAGCGCGGAGTGGGTCAGCAGGGAGCGTGGACCGTGCACAGGGGCCATTTTAGACAGTAGGCCAAGTAGAAATTATTTTTAAGTGAAAAGAATTGAATAGAGAGGTCTTTTTAAAATTCTCTACTTCGTGTTACTTCTTTCCTGGATAAAAAGCACAGAGGGTTTTAATAGCTTAAAAATACTGGATTATGTACATACTGTTTTGTAGTTGGATGTTTGAACTTTAAAATCTGGGACAGGAGGTGCTCTGGGTCAGACGAGGGGCCCCCAGGGAAGAGCGAGGGCCCCCAGGGAAGAGCAAGGGCCCCCAGGATCTCTCTTCTGCCATAACCCCAAGGTCGTGACCTAGGGGTCTTTGCGGACTTATTACCCTCCCTCCAAATGAAAATATTCCCTCCACCCCACGCAGAAAGTCATCACCTTCCTGGGGCTGTTTATGTGAACTTGCCAGTCTGGATCAGCAATGACTTTCCCACGTGTCTGAGGCTCTGCCCCACACCCCGCTTTTCTCTTTGTTCTCAGAAACCAGAAAGAGCCAGCCCGCCAAAGCCAGGAGGGGGCTTCCAGGAAACATCTGGGCAGCCACCGCTGGCAGAGGTGAGCTGTGACCCTGGCCAGCTGCAGAGCTCCATGCCCCCTCTGGAGGCCAGCCTGCCCCCCACCTCTGAGAACCCCACCTCCTAGGGTGTTCCTGGGTTGCCTGGTGTTTATTTTCATTTCCAAAAGCTAATTAAGATCAAAGTGACTCTGCCGTTCACCCTGGGGGCACCGTGGTCTGGACAGGCTGTAGCACAACCTGGGCCAGCCCTCCAGGGACACCAGCCTGCCGTGGGCTCCGGGTAGCCATTAGCATAGTTTTCCTCCTTGGGAGCATGCTTGGAGATTTAGGTGATGGTGACTAATCTCTGAGGAGGATGAAGGGCTCAGGTGGAGTCATGTGGAACCCAGTTGACAGGTGATAACCCAGCCAGTCCCTGAACAGGTGTGGCAGAACAGCTCCCAGCCTTGCGTTTCCGGTCTGACTTACCTGCTGAGCAGGTGTAGCAGGTGGCAGGGAGCTGCCAGGGAGGGTCACCCCGCCTCTGCCCAGGGGCCCCTCTGCGTGAGTGTCAGAGGATGTATCTCCCTGTGGCTCCACCGGACGTTCCATTTCACTAAACTTCAGGATTTCTCGCCATGCCTTTGTGTTGGTGCCGATCGAGGCAGTCATTCCCAACCACCTCGGAGGCTGCCCAACAGGTTTTCGAGACCAAGAAGACCCCCAGACTTAGAAGGACAGGGGGGGTTGTACCCACTGAGACGCCCTGAGGCCCAGAACAGAAGGGTGGGACAGGGTGTCGGTTCCACCCACCTCCTCTGACCAAGTGACTCCGGTTGCTTCTCACTCAAGTCAAACCACGAGGAGGGGCTGTGAGTTTTTCGAGAAAAATCAAACTCAATTTTTTTAATTAAAGATTTTATTTATTTATTTTTAGAGAGAGGGGAAGGGAGGGAGGAAGAGAGAGAGAGAAACATCGATGAGAGAGAGAAGCATCGATTGCTTGCCTCTTGTATGCGCTACGACTTGGGACAACCCACAACCCAGGCATGTGCCCTGACCTGGGATTGAACAGGCGACCTTTCGCTTCGTGGGACCACGCCCAACCCACTCAGCCACACGGGTCATGGCCTCAAACTCAATTTAAAAAAAAAAATCAAGTTGTATGCTTGTCAACACGCTCCAACTGTCCCGTTCTGATGCCGTAACTATCCTTGGGGGACTGTGTCCCACGTGCTGTGGTTTTGCCAGCTGTGGGGACCTGGGTAGTCCTGTGGGGGACAAAGGTTGGCTCCCCTCCCGGGGGTTCAACAGTAAAGGCTGCACCCCATTCAGACTTGCACACATCAGCCTCCTCTGAGATAAGCTTCCTGGTTTTCATATCACAGCATAAACCAAACCGCAGAGGTTATGACTCCTCTGCGTTTCTTCTTTCAGGGGCCACCAGGCTGTGCAGTGCACCCGCCCACTTCCTGCTCACGTGTGTGGTCTGCAGGACCTTTTACTCCAGGAAGTGAAGTCAGAAGCAAAGCTTGAACAATAGTGAGGCCTCTCTCCCAGGGGCCCAGCTCCAGCCCGGGTTCCCTGTTCAGAGCTGGCCTGTCTTCAGCTCTGTAATCGCTTGTCTAATAAACCTCTGCCAAATTCCCCAACGCCAGGCCCCTGGAATCGAACATGGATTAGTTCTACACTCAGGCATGAAGATGTCGACTGTTATCTCTTGCGTTTATGTTGTTCCTTTGGCGGGGTCGCCCAGGTTCCCAGGGGAGCCGGTAGAGAAAGGCCTTCAGGGAGAAGCAGGCACTGCGAGGTGGGAGGCTGGGTTTGTGGGAAGTCAGACAGCCCTGGGGGGAGGCTGGTTTCTTGTTATTGCGAAGAGCAGAGAAAGCCTTCTGACAGACAGCTGGGCCAACTGTCAGTCAATCAGCCGTCGACTGATTGGGCGTGTTCAGCACACCTGTGTCCAGCCCTGGCTGCCAACATGGGGGACAAATAATGAGATCACACGGCAAGACCTCGCTCTCATCGCTAAGCCACCCTTCCCACTGGGTGTATAGGCAGGGAGCAGACCCTTCCCACCACAGAGGCATCTCTGAGCACTGTCCCAACCTCCTGCAGCCAGGTGGGACTTCAGCTGCTCCTGACTGTCCTCTCTCTGTCCTTCATACATCCCCATGGGCTCTAATATGAGTTGGGTGTCCTCGGTGTCTCTTCCCAGCTCTGCCACTTACTCCATGTCAACCTGGCAAGTTGGTCATCACTTCAGTTTCCTCACCTGCGATAAATGTTCCCACTTGTAGGGGTGCTGGAAGGATTAATAGGCTCCTGCATGTAAAATGCTGGCACCTAGTGGGGTTTCAATAAGCATTAGGTGGTGGTGTGGCTCTTTGTGCTCCGCCACTGTGGCTGGCCTGCAGGGGCTGCTCCGTGGCTGTATGTGGGACAGTGGGCGTGTGCGAGCATTGGCCTGACTCTTCATTTTTCTCTTCCCTCCAGCATAGCCCTTCTCAGTAGTCATGCCAGGATGTAGAACCCTCCCCCCGACCCCTGAAGGCGCTTTGGAGTGGCCTGCTGAGAACCCAGGTTCACAGGGGCACCCTGAACTGAGCCTGCTGTCTGTCACCTCCCTCCCCAGGTGAGGTCACAGCTTGCTGCAGGGGCATTGTGACCAGGCAGACCCTGATGGTCATGTAACTCTCTGAGCCAGCCCTGTGGGGCGGTGCATTGGTTTCCTCTGTCTCTCATTCTTCCCTGCCCTTCTTGTTCCCCCATGTGTTTATTTTATCATCCATCCAACAAGTCTTTTTTTTAAATCCTCACTCGAGGATACTTTTCTTTATTATTGATGAGAGAGAGAGAGAGAGGGAGGGAGAGATATCAACGTGAGAGAGAAACATCGATCAGTTGCCTCCTGTACATGCCCGGACCAGGGACCAAAACCACAACCCAGGTACGTGCCCTGATGGGGGATCGAACCCACAACCTTCTGGTGCACAGGACGATGTTCCAGCCAACTGAGTCACCAGGCCAGGGCTATCCAACAAGTCCTTATTGGCCTGTACCATGACGAGGACACAAAGACCACAAAGATGATGAAATAGTGCCTGTCTTCAGTTTGGAGAGAGAGGCCAGCATGCCACCATGCTGACTGATGTGTGGTGACAGCAGATATGAGGGAGCCCTTGCCACACAAGCCTCTGTGAGCCGAGACGTGCCCTTCTGTGGCACGCAGGGCCTCGCTCACACCTGGGGTGCTCTCTGCAGCGCTCCTGTAGCAGAGCCTTGGGAGGAGGCGGCACCTCCAGGCCCTGGCGCGCTGGGGTGCTTCTCCCGTGCGCCAAGCTTTTTTTGTTCTTCCTGTTTAGGAACTTGAAACAGAGAACAAAGTGGTCAGATGCTGTTTTATTGTCTCTCTGAAGTCCTCAGGTACGTGACTGGGGAGAAAGTTTCCAGGCCCTTGGCTTTCGGTTTCATCTGGTCACTGCGATAAGGTTCTGGAAGGGCTCCTGAGTGGGGCACCGCCTCCCTGTGCCGGGACCAGCGCAGGCGATGCAGGTTCTGCCTTGAAGGGTGAGTCTGCCCACGAGTGTCCGTCGGCCGCTGGCTACTTCCTACATGCGCTGTCCTCCCTCATCTCTGTTTGGGGATTGTACATGGCCCTGTTCTTGGAAGAAGTATAAACAGAACCGTGTCCCCTGCCACAGCTGGCTGAGCCAGAGCTAGCAGAGGGAGCTCAGGGGTGTCATTAATTATTGACTGAGTGGATTCAGAGTTTCTAACATTTGACACGTGGAAAATGGGAACAAACTTTTAAAAGTGATCCAACTCTTGCTTGTCAATGAAATACTCCTGAGTCTACAGCCAGACAAAGCAAGGTCATTTCAACATGGGCCTGGGGGTGATGGGAGCCCCAACTTTGATTGCTGAACCTGGCACGTGCCCTGTCCCACACCCTCCCCTCTCTGTCTGAGATGAGTGCTTTCTTCCCGTAGCCTCAGGTCAGCCCTCAGTGGACACACTGACCTGCGGATGAGATTGCAGAGGCCCTGGTGTGAATTCAGCGAGTATTCCTCGCCACATGCACTTCAGGACAGAGAGCGCGGTGGACGCGCTGGTGGACATGTGGTGGGCAAAGCTCATGCTCAAGTAATTTGCAGGACTGCCCGCCAACCATGTAAAAGGGGGGTAAAAGGGGGAGCTATACATTTGCAGAAATGACTTTTTTGACGGGTGCTGGCTCTAATGCTATTTTGCAGGTTAGTGCTACAGGAAGGTGATGACCTTGTACTTGAGCTACCTAACAAATGGGATCACTCTGGATGGTCCAAGACAAACCTTCCTTTCTGACATTATATAGGGAAGATGTTATGTTACTCAGACTTTCAAAATCTAAGCATGTAAAAACCATACCCGCATAGTCAAATAAGCTTGAAGTAGACCTAAAACTGGCATTTTGTTTGGCAACGTGACTTCCCCTGGGAGGGAGCCTGGGACTCCCAACGCAGGCCACCACAGCTTGCTTCGCTAGCCTTCGTATAAACATGCACAGCAAAGGAATATCTTCAGCGGCTTAGTATAAATATGCAACTTTTTTTCCTGCCAAAATGATCTTGTTAAATAATCTTCAGAGTTGTTGAAAAGCTATTCAAGATGACACTACAATTTTCAAATAAATCTATGTGGCAATTACATTTCATCTGTTTAAAAAGCTATAGTCACACACTATGTTGTTAGTCATTTATGTAGCTATATGTCCTGAATGAATAAATTCAACACACTCTGTGCTCCAAATAGGTTTTAGGTTGTACAGTCAGTTAGAATGTTCTGACTCGAGCCAAATGAAGATGTTTAAAATAATCATGCAAATTTGATTTTAAACATGCATCTCAAATATTTTATATCAACGTCCTCAAACACCTTTTAAATAGATTTAATCGCACTGGGTCCTGCTCTAAATATAGTACCAAGATGATAGTGATCTGCCCTTGTTACCGAAAAGTGAATCTTCTAAGACAGCCCTTCGGAAGAGAGACGTACAGGCAATCCTACAGAGTCTGAACGTAGGGCATCGGGGTTGAAAGAGACACGGAGGCCCTGGTGGGGTGGCTCAGCTGGTTGGAGCGTCGTCCTGTGCAGCAAGAGGTTGTGGGTTCAATCTCCGGTCAGAACACGTGCCTGGGCTGTGGGTTCGATCCCTGGTCAGGGCGTGAACGGGAGGCAACTGATTGATGTTTTTCTGTCTCGCTCTCTCTCTCCCTCTCTTTCTCCCCCTCTCTCCCTTAAAAAAAAAAAAATCAATTAGGACGAGGATTTAAAATAAAAAAGAGTCACAGAGCAAAGAATCAAAGGTGGAGACAAGGGCAAATTCGCATGCCAGGTGTGCTCAGGGGCACACTCACGAGTGTTCTTTGCCCAGGAATGCAGACCCAAAGCCCGGGAGCTGCATGCTGAGCAGCACGGGGATGATGTGAGTGAGTTACTCGTGGGGGCCGGGATTCAACGGCCAGGAAAACCCAGGCGCCGCCCAAGGGGCTGACGGGTTCAGGTGGTGGAAAGAGCAGACACTCTGGAGTCCTTGGCCCGGGGCGGATTTTCTGCCCCAGCACTAACTCGCAGGTGCAAGTGGTTGACCTCTGTGAGCCTCAGTTTCCTCATCCTGACAATGGGCTAACAGCAGTAGGCGTGTCGGTGAGTTGATTTGAGTCATCGATAAGGCGAAGAATGGAAAGTGCTTTCCCCACAGCAGGGTCTCACTGGACATTCTCAGTCCCCTCCCTTTCTTTCCTTTCTCCACCGCCCTGATGCCAGCTGCGGGTGCTCCCCGTTTTTCGTGAAGGGCAAGGGCAGGGTGCAGTTTTAGTGGCAGCGTGGGCAGAGTCACCTGAGGGCTAAAATCAGCACTGACTGCTAAGCCTTAGCTTCGGCAGGAAGTGAGAAACAACGTGGTAATTACATATTACATCCATGTCCCGGCATTTGAACTGCAGCTGCTTCTGAGTGCAAGCTGTGGGGGGTGGGTGGGGTGGGTGGGGGGCGGGGCTGCCCTCAGGGACTCACCGTTTGGCAACTGTGCCAACACAAACCATGCGTTAGTGTTGTGCCTGAGCCCCACATGACATGAGCAGAAGGTTTTAAAAAGAAACATTTCATTACATGTTCTGGATGAAGGAAGAAATGAGGGAGCTGACAGAGACCAAGACCGAGGCCGAGTGAAGGCCGTTCCGTGCAGTGGACGGCGACAGTGTGGGAGCAGCGACCGTGGCAGGGGGCAAGGAGACATGGGGGGCAGTCGAGCCGTGCCCCAAGGTAGAAAACTTCTTTGCCCATCCTACTTAGAGGGAGCAGTCACTGCCAGGGGAAGCTCTATCGCTTCTTGCCTTAATCCAGCCTCATAAAAGCTGCATAACTAGCCCAAGAAGCAGAGAATTTACCATAGTCTGACGCTGTTTCATACTGAACCAATCCTTTATTTAATGGTGAGAGACACAAAAAGAGATAAAAGATGCTGCCTGCCTGCCATGGGAGCGGATGCCCAGAGCATGTACGGTGGTGGCAGGTGTATGCGGGAAGTGACATGCAGGCAGAGAGGCATGGGGAGCGTTGGGGGGTGGGTGGCAAGAACAGCCATTCTCAGGGGAAGGGGTGAGAGAAAGAGGCTTGTCTGCGGTGGTCCCTGTCCCGTCAGGAGTGTTTAGACCTGGAGGGCCAAGTGGTGGGGAAGGAAGGATGAATGTAAAAAGGAATGGAGAGAGCTCAGCCTGGCAAAGGTCTATAGCGCAAGTTTCTGAAGGCCACAGAATTTAAATTTTTTCCTGTGGGTATTTCAGGACTCCCAACACACCCAAACAGAATTAGGAGATTTTTTTTTAACAGTTAATAATCCATACATGTAACAACAATATAAGTTTAAATAATAATTACTCTCTGAACAAAGGATCTTTAAGTTTTCAGGTTAACCCAGCAGCCCTGGCCGGTGCGGCTCAGTTGGTCGGAGCGTCACTGGTAACTAATTCCTGGTCAGGGCACACACCTGCGTTGTGGGTTCCGTCCCCGGCCCAGGTGTGTAGGATCCCTGGTCTGGGCACATACGGGAGGCAGCCAATCGATGTTTCTCGCTTGCATTGATGTTTCTGTCTCTCCCTTCCTCTCTCTAAAAGCAATGGGGAAAAAATGTCCTTGGGTGAGGATTAAAAAAAAAAAAAAGAGTCACCCAGCAAGCAGGTTTAGATTTTTCAGCTAGAACAGAACGGATGAGAAGACTGCAGATACAACGGTCTTATATTTATTTACACACATGTTACAGGAGGATTCAAAGCATTTAGAGACAGATGAAAAACAGCACATGTTTTAAAAACGTCTCGACACATCTGCTATTGAAAACACCCTTTGATCTACTTACAGGTGATTAAAAACAGCGACTTAATGAACTTGAAATACAATGAGGTTGTACTAACTTGAATAATTGCATTGAACCTCCACAATTACCTTGCAGGGCTAAGAACGTTTATTGTCCCCATTTCAGAGCTGAGGGAATCAAGGCAGAACGTGCTGGAGAAGGACTGAGAGGGAGTGCTGGAAAGGGGGTGCAGCGCTCCTGGCCCAGCCCTGTCCTCTGGGTTAAATAAACCAAGACCCCTGAAGTGTTGAGAGCAGTGATCTGCAGAGGTAAGAACTTAATAAGTTAGCTATTGCAGTGGTATGGTTATCCCACCAGGCCGCTGCTACTTTTCCTTATCACCGACGTGTTAGGGTATGAGTGTCCTACCTCTTTTAACTTCTGCTGCAGCTGAGGATAGCAGTGCACTTAGCCCCGTCTGTTCCAATACTTTCACTTTCTGGCCTCTCTGATAGTTAAATATTAAGAAAAAAGGTGAAGTAAGTATGTTCTACAAATATTCCTAAGTGTCAGCATTTCCAATAAAAATGAAAAAATATGTTATGGAGACAGAGACCCTTATTCCACTGTGCTAATCACGAACTCCACTTCTACGAGAACAGAAACTGCTGAGATTAAACAACATCCGTAGAAATGTGTTTTGATCCGATGGCTTTGGGGATACTTTCTGTAACTCTGGGAGCATGCAGGTCTGTGTCTTATGAAGTGGAGCTAAATGAGTTCAACTGGACTTCCTGCTACGTGAAATTTTACCTGCTTCCTAAAAGGTGTTTCTGTTCTGATCGCCTGTGGGAAGTGGAGCCAGATGATGGAATGCATTACACCGTGGTTCCTGTATTTCATAGGTAAGGCTTCCTGACCCCACTCGTGACTTTTGGCTGCTTCAGTGAAGGTGCTGAAGGCCTTTGCTTCTCCATTACTTCTCATTTTCCTTATAAAGGGGGAAGGGGACTGTGCCTCTCATGGCCTCATTAACAAAGACATGCCTCTTAAAGCGACTTTTATTTTATATATCCGGACAATGCACAGCTTGCTAATTGTGGTGGACAGCATCCTTCTGGGAACTAAACCTGGAAATTCTCCACTCTCCAGTCCGCACACTCTTCAGTAGTCCTTAAAACAGAAAAAGGAGAGGAAAATACCAACAGCTCCTTTGAGACAGTAGCCTAGATATTCATCTGATTTTTCTCGATATGTTTCCTTCCAGAAATAAACAATAATTATTGTCAGTGCCTCTGCTTTCAAAATCAGCTGATTTAAAAATGTCATTAGTAGATCAAATATATAAGGTAGAATGTGAACTAAGAAGATTCTATGATTCTAGTAATTTAGAATGTGAACTAAGAAGATTCTATGATTCTAGTAATTTATAATTTTTAAACCTCATTTTGTTATGATGAGACTTTATAAACCTGATCTTTAAAATGAAGTTTTATTTATTTATTTTACCAAAAAAATGCATCATCTTTGGTTTCATCAAGGGAAAGATGCAGGGAATGTGTACCTCAAGGGGAATCCAGTGAAATCTCGCACACTGGGTAGAATATTTGAGAAAGGAGTATAGTACTGCTTGGCTTTTAGGGATAGTAACTATTTTAGGTCCCCATGGACCTGGTGTGGTGGTTTAATTTCTTTTGTCATTTGTTGCAAAAGATGTGGTAGGGCTAATATTATCTTACCTTAAGGGTTAAGGCAACTCGGACTCAGGGCCTTGCCAAAAATCAGGTTGGTTTTCTGACTTTGAAGTGCAGTGTGCATTTCTGTAGCTCAGATTTCCACCCAGGACCAATTCCATGTCAGAACTTACTCCCCAGAGAGGCTCCGATGAACTCATTCACAGTGGATGTGAATGACTGAATGGCCAAGAAAACTCAGTGTACTAGTTTTTTGTTTTGTTTTTTTTTTGTTTTTTTTTGAGTAAACCTGGTTGCTTTGTAGTTATAACTCAGAAAATGAGAGCTCTTGCACCTGAAGCTGGACATCAATGAAAAGCCTATTTATTATTATAATTTAATGGATAGTGCTTTCAAAATAGAAATTCACTTAGGTTTACCTAGTAAGTTAGGTTAACCTAGTAGTCAGGTTAAGAAATACTTTTATTGAAACCACACTACAAAATGGGGAACTTCGATTGGACTACTTTAAATTCTCGACCTCAAAGGAAGGAAACCAACTAACCCATAATGATAACTTGTAGAAGAAAAAAGGGTTAGGATCCATAACAGATAATGATTCAGCATTTTGTAGGCCAATGTTGCAACCAGACTTGTGGGAAGCAGGTTAAATGAATGGTATCTCAGTGTGTAAGGAGGCACAGAATTTCCTGTGCCAGGCGATGTTAGTGAGCTTTCTCTACGTATCTCGATAGGACTCCTTCTTAATGTTAACCTCCCTGTTCACAGCAGTCGTAGGAACTCTGCGAGTTGCAGGGAACCCTAGGACAGTTCTTACCAATATCCTCCTGCCCACTGGTCCCCAGATCGGTTTCTATCCGGGCCCAGCAGCCATCGCCAAGACAAAGAAGCCCCAGATCGCCTTCGGAGCCACTGCTTGGTCCGGAGGCTTCTGGAGGATTTTAACACGGTAAAGAAAGCACTAAGGGCGTTTTTGCAAGAAGCGCCTTCGCTCTTGGACAGTTGATCTTTAGTTATTACTATAAGAGTTTATTTTCTTTGTAGCTTTTTATTATCTCTTTCGCCAAGCCACCTCGCACCCAAAACTCTCACTGCGCATCGCTAGGCAACCGGCGAATGCCAGGAGGGAAAGAGCGGGCAGCGTGAGGGCTCCTGGGTGCCAGAGATAAGGTGCCTGCAAGCAGACACCCTAGGTGCCACCCTGGGGCCGACCTACGCTGATCCCGTCCCGCAGATCTCCGGCCTCGCAGCGGGGCGGGGCGGGGCGGGGCGAACGCGCCACGGCGCACGACCAATCCACAGCGCCAGGGACGATTCAAAAGGCCGAAGAGCCAATGGAAACCTTGGGGGCCCGCTCAAGGGGCGGGGCGAGGGCCCGGGCAGCGCGCGCCCGGGCCGCGGGATCGCGGGACGCCAGAGCCCGAGAGCGCGAGAACGCGGCGGGGCGGAGTCGCGCGTGTGGAACAGCCACCGGGTAGCAGCTCGGCAACTCTCCCAGAGTCGTTGAGAGTCCCCGCCGGAGCCTGGCGTAGGTGAGCGCCCCCACCCCCGCCCGCTCCCTGCGGTGCGGCCTCCCGGGGGGCGGGCGGGGGAGGGCCGCGGCGGGGCGCGGCTTGTGGGCTGGGGTCCCTGGGCGCTGGGCCTGGTGCTGCGGCCTCTCCCGCCCCTCCTCGGGGTCGGTCGGAGCCGCAGCTGGCGGGGCTTGAACTGCGCGCGGCCCAGCCCGGCCAGCTGCGGAAATGGAGCTGCCGGTTTTAAATTGGGGACGTTTCCCTCCATTTTGGACGCGCCGCGTCGCTGTAAAGTGTTGTTGGTTAGGGAGGTTTGGGGATCCGTGACCCTCCCCGGCCCCTTTGTCCCCGCCCTGCAGCCCCCGCCCTCCCGGACCAGTTTCTTGCTCCTTTTTGACAGATAACTGGGTGGCTTCGAGGGTTGTGCGGGTGGGGAAGCAGGAAAGGCGCGGCAGCCTGGCGGACGGGGAAGTGGGGTTGCAAAGTTGACTAATTCGCACTGGTTGTCACTGGCCTTGAGGGTCGTGGCTGTCTCGCTTTGGTGGCTCTCCAGTGCGGACTGCAGGCTTGCTCGCTTGCATGTGTTGCATTCTCTCGCCTGGTGTTTGCGCACACCCCAAAACGGATCGTTGGGGAAGTCTGATGTGCTCCTACTAAAGCTCAGTCCTGTTTTAAGGCATTTAAAAATGCTTCATAATGACCCGTGCTAGCAGGCTCAAGGGGCCCTCAGTAAGCACTTGATTAAAGAGGGCCTGTTTCCAAGCACTTCACCCATTTGGCTGTATGTAGCAGGTGGGAAGTCAGGCTGGGATACTCAGAACGACCCCGTGGATACACTGGACAGCGCTTGGATGATCAGAGTTCAGCCCGGAGCCCGTGGGCTTGCTCACCTGCTACGTGAGGCGTAGCCAGAGCCGAGCTAGTCCTAGTCCTCAGGCCTGGCAAATGGACACGAGCAAATCTGTAACCACACTTTGTAGTAGCAACTGCTGTGAAGGACGGGAAAGGAGGACAGCGGCAGGACCCTAAGTTAGTTGTTTTTCTTTTTGAGAGCCGTCTAGAGAGGAGGGAAAAGAGTGAGTAGGAGGGGGATGAGCCTTACCTTCACTTTTTATTTCTTAGGGGGGAACATCAGGCCATCCTGCGCTTGCATCCTGAGCAAGGCCAGTGATTCATTCCTATTGGTGGTTTACCTGCAGAAATGTAGGCCAGACTTGGGCTCAGGTGTTGAAGGAAAGCGGTCCAACTTCATTTGAGCTTCCTGTTTTCTGCACAATTAGACTAGTTTGGAAAAGCGAAGGAAAGATGGCCAGAGACCCTTAGCATTACACAAATGGGCAGAGAATAGCAGCTTTCTCTTGTGTGGGTAAATAGTAACATTGGAGCCAATGTGTGAGGATTTTGGTGTGCTAGCAAGCATGTGGCTTCATGGAGAAAAGCCTGAGACCCCCTGTTTCCACCGCTTATGGGGGAGGAGGACATTGTTTAGTAAGCAGATTTTTTCTTTCCACGCTTGGCTAAAACTTCCTGAGGGAGGCCTGTTCCTGTGAGTCCATGATGAGATGCACTTGTGTCCTTTCTCGGCCACTTCACTGCTGCCCAGCATTCTATTAGGATGTGATTGCACGGTGTCACCCTGTGTGGCAGTGGCGCTTGGGTCTTGTGGAAAGGGGGGGTGGATGTAATGTTGCCGGTTCCAGCTTTTGGAGCAGTTGTATGTGAGACAGTGGTTTTCCTGGGAGAGCTGGTTTGTTTGTTTTTTCTCTTTCAACCACCGTGTGAAATATTGCTCTTAGGCCCCAATTCATTTGTTTTTTTTTAAATTGAGCTTAGAGACCTAACAGATACCCACCAGGTATCTGAATTTGTTTAACCCCAAATATTTAATTGGTTACAGAAAGAGGTCAATAAATACGTTTTTCAGAAAGGTCCAGAATCTGCTCAAGGGCCTTTTGAAAAATCCAGGAGGTTCCTAAGATTGTTTCAAAAGTTTATGAAGAGTTGTTTGAAACTCGAATGGCATCCTAATGCAGAAAGATGGACTTGCCTTCTTTTTACCCTGGTTGGCCAACATGGGAGAACTAGTATCAAAAACAGGGGCTTGATTTGAGGGGGTCCAGGGAGAAAGAGGGGCACAGAGGAGAGAGGAGAGCCCGTTTCCTTCCTCTTTCTTCGAACTCGGAGGCTCGAGCTACATGTTGAAACAGGCAAAGCTTGCTGTTGTCACCTTCCTTTTTCGTGTCCTTCCGCCATGTCCCAAGGTGTCCACTGCCGCTGCTTCCCCAGTCCCCCTCAGGCAGGTGTGACTTCATCCCCAGAGCATCCGGGTCCCTCTGCCGGGAACCCCAAGGCCAAACCCATCCATTACAACGATGCTATCTCCGCAGTGCTGGGAGAAAGCTGTCTCCTTCACCAGAGCCTAGTTGTGTTTCCTTTCATCTCCCAGCCTTGCCCTGTCTTCCTGAGCAAGTGGAGCTCGTTAAGTATTATCTCAGGTGATTACCTGAAGAAACGTGGTGCTTAGGAAAGATGTTTTTTTGGGGGGAGGGGGGAGGTAGTGTAACTTTCTCCTTTCCCAATTCCACAGAGTTGTCACACGTTCTTAAACGTTGTCATCGTGTGACCAGCTCTCCGAAGGAGCTGGGTAAGGAATGTGTACCTTTATGCCCAGATGATATATAGGCGATGGAGGGAGGGCCTTTTCATTGTGCCACCTGCTTGGTGGCCTGAGCCCAGCCAGTTGAGGTGGTATTGCAGGTCAGAGGCTCCGCTTCTGTCCCTGTGTGACTCTGCTGTGAGTGGAGGGAGAAGCATTACTCCCCAAAGCTGGAGCACCCCTCAAGCAGCTGGTGTTTGAGAAAGGGTTGTGGACAGGCCTCTTCTAAGTAGCAGTTCCTATGGGTTGCTTGTGGCTTCTTAGAATGTCATTTATACAAGGTTTTGTGGGCCACGTTTTGGTTTGGTGGCAAAGAAAGTTGTACCAAGGGGGTGAAGGCCAGGTTACATGTTAGTCCAGGTGTTAGATTGGCCGAGTTCCTGGTGTGCATTTGGGACTTGAAAGCTTTATGAAAGAACCCCAAATCTGCTATTCATTGTAGATTTGGATTTTTTTCCTCCCCGTTGGTGGGTTATAGTAATGTTAATTATACATCCTTGATTTTTCCAGACTGGCCTGTTTCATAGTTTGTTGTTTTCAATAAAGGTTATTTGTTAAAAATTAAATATATTTTAATTTTTTTATTGTATTTTTTCCATTACCATTTAGTCCCCTTATACCCCCCTCCCCTTTCCCCCCACCCCCACAATCACCACACTGTTGTCCATGTCCGTGGGTCCTTTTTCCTTTTTGCTCAATCCCTCCACCCTGCGCTAACCCCCCCAGCTCTCATCCTGCTCTCCATCTAGGAGTCTGTCTCTATTTTGCTCGTTAGTCCACTTTGTTCATTAGATTCCACATGTGTGAAATCTCATGGTACTTGTCTTTCTCCGACTGGCTTATCTCACTTAGCGTAAGTTTTCCAGGCCCATCCATGCTGTCGCAAAGGGTAAAACTTTCTTCTTTTTTACAACCGAGTAGAACTCCATTGTGTACATGTCCCATAGTTATTTCATCCACTCATCTACCAATGGGCACTTGGGCTGCCTCCACGTCTTGCAGATTGTAAATAACGCTGCAATGAACATAGGGGGGCTTATGTTCTTCCGAATTAGTGTTTTGGGCTCCTTCAGATATACTCTCAGAAGGGGTATCTCTGGGTCAAAAGGCAGATCCATTTTTAATTTTTTGAGGTATCTCCATACTGCTTTCCACAGAGGCTGCACCGGTCTGCATTCCCACCAACGGTGCAGAAGGGCTCCCCTTTCTCCACATCCTCGCCAGCACTTGTTGTTTGTGGATTTATTGATGATGGCCATTCTGACAGGTGTGAGGTGGTATCTCATTGTGGTTTTAATTTGCATTTTTCTGTTGATTAGTGGTGTTGAGCATCTTTTCATATGTCTATGGGCCATCTGTATGTCCTCTTTTTGGAGAAATGCCTAGTCAGGTCCTCTGCCCATTTTTAATTGTTTGTTTTTTTGGTGGTGAGTTTTGTAAGTTCTTTGTAAATGTTGGGTATTAACCCCTATCAGATGTATCAGAGAACGTGTTCTCCCATTCAGTGGGTTGTCTTTTTATTTTGTTGGTGGTTTCCTTTGCTGTGCAAAAACGTTTTAGTTTGCTGTGGTCCCATTCACTTTTTCTCTTGTTTCCCTTGTCTGGGGAGCTGTGTCTGATAGAATAGTGCAGCGGGCTCTGTCCGAGACTTTGCCGCCTATGTTTTCTTCTACGATTTTTATGGTTTCAGGTGTAGCATTTAAGTCTTCAATCCATTTTGAATTTATTCTTGTGTGTGGTGTAAGAAGGTGGTCTAGTTTCATTTTTCTGCACGTATCTGTCCAATTTTCCCAACACCATTTTTTGAATAAACTATCTTTAGCCTATTGTATGTGCTTGCTTCCTCTGTCAAATATTAATTGACTATAAAGGTGTGGGTTTATTTCTGGACTCTGTTCTGTTTCACTGAAAAAATTTAATTTATTTGTAAAGCCTTTGTAAGGTTAGATGCAAATGTATAAATCAGAAAATGAATCTTTCGGAGCTTGTCCCTTGTTGATTAGCAAGAAGGGTGGTCACATTAGATGGCAGTGCTTTGCATAGGCAGCCACTTGGTGTGTCCTAGTGTCACACGTGCCACAGTGACCCAACTGTCCCATGCAGAGTGGTCCCTAATGGGACACGTTTGGCAGAAAGAACACCCTCTGTATTGTCCCAACTCTGCCATTTCAAGCTGCCTGTTTTCATGGGCTTGGACAAAACGGTTAGCATTCCGTTAAGCTTTCGTTTCTCACCTTTCGAATAGGAGGTTGCACACTGCTCCTCCATAGGTCTTTTTGGCTCTAAACTCCTGACCAGGTGAAAGTTTGGAAAGTTGTATTCTAGTGTGCAATCTGTGAAAAAAGACAAAGGTAAGTGTGTGTGCATTGACTCCATTTTTTTCCTCTAAAACTGTTCAGACTGATTTTCGAAAATGCCAAGCAGGAAATTTGCCGATGGCGAGGTGGTAAGAGGTCGGTGGCCGGGGAGTTCACTTTATTACGAAGTAGAAATCCTGAGCCACGACAGCAGCTCCCAGCTTTACACCGTGAAATACAAGGATGGGACGGAACTTGAGTTGAAAGAGAGTGACATGAAGGTGAGTGCTCCTTTGGTCTAGCAGCGCGCGTTCGTCGTAAGCGTGCAAGAACTGTAGGTGTGGTTTTCCAGGCAGAGTAGTTAGTTCGGGCGCCGTGTGGAAATGCAGGGTCACGCTCCTGCTTTGGGTCCGATGGTGTTTTTGGCTCCAGGAATGAATGAATGAGACACAGCGCCCTGTTCCTAAGAAGTCCCCAGGCAACTAGAGAAGACAGGCTGACATCGGTCATGTTCCTGGTTTAATATGCTGTGTGATGGAAGTTTGCCGTGGGTTAGGGAGGGCACTGGGTTTTAGGGGAGGCTTTTAGAAGTGGTGGCACCAGGGCTCAGTGCTGAGACCCAGCAGGAAAAACTCAGGTGATGCAGGGCGGCTTCCACAGAGGACAGCATGCCAAAGGCTTAGCGCAGGCGGAGCACAGCCGGCCAAGTGCTGGAACGGTGTGGTGGGCCAGGGCCAGTGGGGGGGTCAGACCTGGAGGGCTTGGGCTTCATCCCAGACCCTGAGGATTCAATCAGGAGAATGACATTAATTAGATTTGAGTCTGCTGGGGGCTGGGCTTTCAAATATCTGACCCACGGTGTACAAGTACTTACAAAACACCATAAAAATGACAGATGAAAAAGATGTACACAATACGTCCTAACTTTTTGTTATCGGATTCAACAGACATAAAGTTACTTTGTCAAAATGCTGGAGACCTTTCTACACACCTCTCTGTAATTCCATTCTCTGTTGCAGATCAGTGACAACTGGTCTTTGATCCCATAGCCTGCGGGCCCCAGGGGGCTGCTGACCAGGGACGGCAGCGTGTTTGGATGAAGGGACAGGTAGTCAGCATTCTAGGCTTTGCGGGCCGTACTGTTTCCGCAGAGTGAGAGCAGCCCCAGGCAGCCTGGGCGGGCGCGGACAAGGCTGTGTTCCAGTACTACGTTACTTACGGACACTGAAATTTGAATTACAGATAATGCTCGCGTGTCACAAAGTCTCGTTCTTCTGTTGGTCTTGGTAGCACGCAGTTAAAAAATGCAAAGCCATTCAGCATCACTGAGTAATCCAAGCTGTACTCGTGTCCAAGACCTGCCTGTGTGTTTCGTTCAGAGTGAAACTGTGGGGCTCGTTTTCTTGTTATTAGCATCCGTGTGCAGATTTCTTTTGTCCCATCATCTCAGCTTTAATCAGTGTTAATTGTAACTCATCTCGTGTATGTTCTTGGGAGAATGTACAGCTAGTTGGTTTAGGCGCATTCATTTTGTGGCGGTACCATCAAAGAAGAACTGGGAGTAGAAGGGCTGCGTGTGTCTCCCCAGGGAGGGTCCCTGTGGCAGCAGCCTCGCTCACTGACCTCATCCAGTGTGACCCTCAGTCCCAGGGTTTCCCAGGCTGGTGGTAGAGTTAACGGTACCAATCACGGCCTTTGCTACCCTCTTGTGATTCTGCTCTGTCTGTGTGTGTTAGTTAGGACTTGTGCTAAAACCCTGCCTTCTGCTCCCTCTCTAGCCTTTAACTTCCTTCAGGCAAAGGAAAAGTGGCTCAACTTCCAGTTCTCCCTCCAGACGCCGAGGGAATCCGTCAAGGTCAAGGTCACGGTCACGGTCACGATCCCCTGGCCGCCGATCCCCCAGCCGCAGATCCCCTGGGCGCCGTTCCCCTGGCCGATCCCCTGGCCGACCACCTAAAAGCTCGCAGCAGCCTGCCTCTGCCTCGCACCATGCTGACATTAAGGAAATAAGGAAGGAAGTGTTGGAAGTAAAATTGACTCCACTGGTATTGGTATGTGCCTGCGTCTTTGGGAGATCTTTATCCTTGTACAGTGTTTAGTCTGTCCAAAACACGGTCTTCCCCTTTAGAACATGTTTACTCATATTATGTGCAGTTAAAAATATTAAAGTGCCAGTTGAAACATCAAATCTAAGTTGATGACTTTGTAAGATTTCATAAAAATGAATGTTTGCAAGAATAGAAGGTATAATGCCTTTAAATGCCAATGAAAAACAATTTAAACTACAAGAATGCTATTTAGTGTGTTTTTTTTTTAAAGTAGTTTTTAATAGGAAATAGATGGAGATTTTAGTTTGAACCGAGTAAGCTTTTATAGTGTATAAAAGTCCATGTACAAAATAAACGTCTTCTGGCCCCTTCGCATCAATATACTTACTTGATCACTTTTCCTATTCAAAGATGATAATTTTAATGGAATTACTTTAAAAGTTCAAGCATGGAACTGTTAGGGTGTGTGGGGCCTGTAGAACCTTACACAAAGCACAGTTGAGACAGTAGACCAAACAAGTTATTTTTAATTAAAAAGAATTGAATAAAGGTCACTTTTTAATTCACCCATTGTTTACTTTTTCTGGATAAAATGCTCATAGATCTTTAAAATCACCTTAAAAAACTGGATTGTGGCCCTGACTGGGTGGCTCAGTTGGCTGGAGTGCCATCCCGTACACCAAAAGGTTGTGGGTTCAATTCCCAGGCAGGGTGCGTATGGGAGGCAGCTGACCGATGTTTCTCACATTGCTGTTCCCCCCTCTCCCTACCCTCTCTTTAAAGTCAATAAACACATATCCTTGGGTGAGAATAAAAAAAAAACAAAACTGAATCATGTACATACTGTTTTGTAGAGATTTAAAAATTGTGAAATATTGGGAATAACCTGCATTATGTTTTTCTACATCATTTTTGTGGTATGGTATTGTTTGGATACACAAATATACACACACACATAATTGTTAAATACAGCTTCCTTATTGATAGACATTTAGCTTTTTCTTCAGAAATTTTCACCATTATAAACAAACAATTTGATACAACATCTGATACTTCTTTAGGGTAAATTCTCACAAGTGGAGCTGCCAGGTCAGATGGATAGAGCAGACTGACGTGAGAGAGAAACATTGCGCCTCCCACACGGGCCCTGACGGGGGATGGAACTCACAACCTTTTGGTGTACGGGATGGCGCTCCAACCCACTGAACCACCCAGCCAGGAATAGACTTGGGTGTTTCCTTTGTTTTCCTTCTTTTGGTTCATTAGCGTTATAATTCGTTATAATTTGTCAGTGACATTTAAAGGGGCAAAGTGACAGATTACAGCCATGCTTCGCCTGAAAAAACTGCCAGCTGAGGCACTTTCCCTGTTCAGTCTCATAAGAACACCTGTCTGCTGCTTAAAGAGAATGCACGTTCGAGAAAGGAGACTTGAGTCAGGAAATTTAAGGCTAAATGAAAACCAGGCAGCATGAAATTGAAAAAGTTATTGGTGTGTGAGTCACTAGTAATACTGTGTAAGTATCCATTACTTCTTAAGTTCCCATTATGGGCTATTTTGGGGCAGGGAATGTCTTTTTGTCTTTTGTTTTTTTTTTTTAAACCAGTTCATGAACTAATTGACCACTTTTTACTTCTCTAACTCACATAGCAAATACTGTTAGAATAGCTGTCATCGAACAAGGAAATTTTAACATTCAGTGTAATTATGTTTACTTATTTATTTTTAAAGATTTTATTTATTTTTAGAGAGGGGGAAGGGAGGGAGAAAGAGAGGGAGAGAAGCATCAGTGTGTGGTTGCCTCTTGCGCATCCCCTACTGGGGACCGTCCTGCAATCCAGGCATGTGCCCTGACTGGGAATTGAACTGGTGACCCTTTGGTTCATAGGCTGGCACTCAATCCACTGAGCCACACCAGCCAGGGCTCAGTGTTGTTATGTTTAAAAGATGAAAGAACTTATGTGGAATCTATACTATAAAATCCAATCTTTTGTAGATTGGGAAGTTTTAGTTAATTTTATACCTTTTTATTTTTAACAAAAGTATCCTGAATTCTTCAGAATTAAAGCTGTGAACATCTTTGGCTTTCTTTATTGCTTGATAGCACAATAGTAAAGATTTACTATCAGGTTCCTTTTTAGTAAGTTATGATTCATATGGTTAAAATGCTTTGTATTCCTCAATTTAGAAACCATTTGGAAACAGCATCAGCAGGTACAACGGGGAACCTGAACACACAGAGAGGAATGACATACCTCACAAAACCCCGCAGGTACGACAGCACTCATTTTCATCTCGGGTCGTTGTTTTCTTCTTTGTTTTTAAGGACTTTATTTATTTTTAGAGAGGGAAAGGGGGAGAAAGAATGGGAGGGAAACATCAATGTGTGGTTGCCTCTTGCACGCCCCCTACTGGAGGCCTGGTTTGCAGGCTGGCACTCAGTCCACTGAGCCACACCAGCCAGGGCTCACGTCATTGGTTTGTTTGTTAAAGTGACTTTCCTAAGGAAGCACATTGAAAACCATAATACTTCTTATAATCTATTCCAAAAATTTGTTCTTCATTTAAGACTGACTGTAACTTAGCAAATTTATGCTTAGCATATGGCTATATTAAGATGCTGAATTAGTTAATGTGAGCATTAATTATTGATTACAGATATTTAACAGTTTTTATTTTTTAACTAGGAAAAATTCCATTTGTCACAAGAAAGTAGTTATATATCCACACAGTATAGCCTTCGTCCAAGAGGAGAAGAGAACAAGTTAAAAGAAATAGAATTTCAGGAAGAAGAAATTGTTACAAAAGGACCTACATCATTGAGAACGTTTGAAGTGACAGCCGCACAGACGAAGGACTTGGAGTTTGGAGGCGTCCCGGGTAGGACTCAGGGTGGGTGGGCGGGAGCTGCAGTACTGTGAACAGGAAAGGCCCTTCTCTGAAGGGTTCCGGATGAAGCAGGCAGCTCAGGCGGGAGCCTGGGGGAGAGCCTTCTAGTCGGGAAGGGCAGCTGGGGCGGGAGCATTTTTGAGGAGTATAATTGAGTTGAAAGGTGCCCGAGTGGCTGTAATAAAACTTTGAGCAATCTGCCGATAGGTTTCGGTCAGTACTCAGGGACAGGGAAATCCGCCAGTCCTCAGACCTGCGGTGACAGGCCTGGCTGCGGCAGGAGCAGCGGGAGGAAGCTGCAGACGTGGAACGGGGTCGTGGCGTCTGCCCTGCCGGCCTGACGGGTTGGTGAGGAGTGTCGGAGATCTGGAGTGTTCAGAGGCTCGGAGTTATTAAGTGGGTGGTGCTGGTGGGATTTTACGAGCTAGTAAAGGAAAACCCTTCTTGGCCAAATGGTTCAAAATCCTGCGGGGCTTCATTGCTTTGGTTTTGAAGCTGTTGGCTAACCGGCCTGTTAAAGGTGGCGTCGGGCATCACTGAAGTCTGTGCACGCTACGTGAGCGTGATTCTATTTTAATTGTTAGAAACCTGGCGGGGGGGCGGGCGGGGGGATTCTCTTGTTTTTATAAGGTTAAGCAGATGCGTTTTAGATGTTCTGATCTTTAACTTGCTGGAGTTTCAGCACGTTTGCTCCATAGTGGTTGGATTGTAATGTCCTAGAGCTTGGACATCAGCTCTTGTTTCCCTGCGTTAATGGCCACATTGCTCACCCACTGGACACGACAGGCAGAGAGGAGGACTTTCTGATGGGACACCAGAAACTGGTTTCCAACAGCTAGCCAGACTTAAGTTCTGACCTTAAAAAACCCAAACGATTCTCGGGGTGGCGGGGAATGGGAAACACTGGGTTGAAAGCTGAGCTGTGAACATTCACTGATTGTCTGCAGGTGTGTTTCTTATCATGCTTGGCCTGCCTGCCTTCCTCTTCCTGTTGCTGCTGATGTGTGAACAGAAGGACCCCAGTCTTCTGAATTTCCCGCCTCCTTTGCCAGCTTTGAGTGGTTTATGGGAAACCAGGGTGTTTGGGGTCTACCTCCTCTGGTTTTTTGTTCAGGCTCTGTTCTACTTACTGCCCATCGGGAAGGTAAGTTTTTGTGGTTAGGGGGTTGCAGAGTGCTGTGAGGTTTTCCTCCCCTTTCTCTGTGTTTATGTAAGAGAGGTTCACAGTAGGTTTAAGGCTAAAAGCTGTCCTTGGTCATAACTTCCCAAACTTAGATTGTTAAGCTTTACTCTGGTAGCTGATAACGCTTGCTTTCTAAGTGGCACTTTAAAAATCTGATTGAGGTCTCTTGTGCAACTTTCCAAACCAAATAGAAAAGAATAAACTATTGTGCAAAGTAGCCCAATGGTAGAGGCTGCTGGAAGAACATTTTCCCCTGTACTATATGCCATTTCAGATACAGAACTTAAAATGATCAGTCGGTAAGCTACTGAGCTCCATGGATTTAGTCTGCATCTTTTACTTAATATATTTTTAAAAATAAGGTGAGTTTCTAATTTTCAGTAATTTGTCAGGGACATTTTCTGTTCTTTCAGACTCATGAAATGTCTAATATTTGTCCTCATTGCTAAGTGTAGTTTTTTTCCTCCTTTTGGTAGAATACTTGGATTATTTAAAGGAACATGAGATTCCTTAAGCAATAAATAATTCATTTGGAGATCTTATTCTTAGGGCTTTGCAAGTTTACCAACTGCCTGTAAACCAAAGGATCAGGTTTACTAGGAGTGGCGAAGGCCAGTGGTAGGGCGATAGGGCTGCAGACTGGAAATACTTTGAAATCTCGCCACCACGTTATTGGCTGAGGGTTGTTGTGACGTGGACAGTCAGGCGTTCTTCTGGTCGGCCTGTGTTGTAGAAATCACCAGTTCAATTAACTTAGGCAAGGCTACTTAATATCAAACTAGATAGTATTCCCTGTGAAGAGCATGTTTGGTGGTTAAATAATGTGCGTGTGAATATGTAATTATATATATATATATATATATAGAGAGAGAGAGAGAGAGAGAGAGAGAGAGAGAGGGAGAGGGAGAGAGATGGACACCAACTGAAAACCCAACGCAGTATTGTGTGAGACCTCTAATAAATTAGGATCATTTGGAACTAGCATGCGGGGTTTTGCTAATCCCGTGATCGCAGAAGGTATTGAATTTCTCCTGGGTTCCCTTTCATAGCTAATGAAAGGGTAAAGTAGTTTAGCCCAAGAAAAATGATGCCATATTAGTAGCTGACAGTTCAAAATGACTTGCAACATTCTGAATAGTGATTTTGGGTAGTAAAATGTGCCTGCCATTGGCCAGAGGACTTTGACTTTAACTTACCCCATCCACGGGGTGTGCTTCTCCAGTGCCTGTCGTGTGGGCGCGCCGTGGGTGTTCTGCACAGAGGTGAGTGGTCCCATGCAGGCGGTGCTCAGTCTCTTGCCGACGTGACGTGACTAAGTGGGTGAGCACATACGTGCAGATGGCAGAGCCTATGCTGCGGCAGCGGGTACATGGGCCAGAGTAGAGGGGTGAGAGGGTGGGGCCCAGCTGAAAAAGACCTCACCGTAAAATCACATTGTTTACAAAATAAAAAAAAAAAAAAAAAGGACCTCACCAATGCAAGGCAGTGCAGCTGAAGTTGTTAAAGTTTTCTGAGCTCGAGATTAGGACACGCGGGAGTCGTCGGGGCTGTTTATTCTCGTGGGGCACGTGCGGTGGCGTGGCTGGCTGCTGCGATAGCTCGCACACTGGGGGGGGGGCTGCCAGGGTTGTCTTGCAGGCAGGTTCCCGAAGGTGGGCTCGATTGGTCAGAGGGTTTGCTAAGGCGGGGTGGGGGGACTGGGACAACTGTAATAGCGTAATCAATAAAATACAATTAAAAAAATAACTTGTTACTAGATTTCCCTACTAAAAGATAGTCCTCCTTCTTGGGCAGGTTCAGATTTGTAATATTAGAAGAAGACATACGTATGATGGTGTTGTGCTTTTAACATTTTAATTGAAAATATTTTTCTTTTAAGGTTGCAGAAGGAACACCTCTCGCTGATGGAAGAAGACTCAAGTATAGATTAAATGGTGATTTTTTTCTAAAGACCCAAATGGATGGCTTGATAGCTCGGAACTTTTGAGTGTTGTGCCCTGTAAACTGTCAAAGCTGGTTAGGCCAGAGCGGTGAACAGCGAGTGGTCTCCCGGTGGTCCGAGGGCAGCAGATAAGATCATGTACACCCGCAGCCAGCCTGTAGAAATACGAGGAAAGTTGTCTGAGAGGTGTCTGTTGAAGACTACCCCCAGAGGTCGTGTTTGCTCATGTATCTGCGTGTATTTGGCCTAAATAACCAAACGGAGAGTTTAGAACCCAGCGCTGCCTTGTATTGTAGTGGGGTGGATCTCACGCAAACCCTGCGCTCACTGGAGTTTTCGCCTTTCCTTAAGGGTTCTATGCTTTCCTCCTGACGTCCGTGGCGGTGGGGGCCGCACTGTGGTGGGGCGTGGACCTGCGCTATGTATACCGGCACTTCCTCCAGCTCATGCTGGCGGCCTTGGTGTTCTCCGTGGCCCTGAGTGTGTACCTGTACGTGCGGGCCCGGCGCGCACCCCCAGGCCTGCTGTCGCCGGCCAGTTCAGGTGAGCATGTGGCGCCCTGCGGCGGCCACCCACAGCCTTCCGGACGTTGCTCTTCCAGCTTCAGTTTATGAGATGAAAACACCTGAAGAAAAATAAAGTTAAAGGAAGAAACTGTATATCCTCCTACTTAACTACTTGTTTCTCTTCCCTTTTTTAGCCACTTGTTGACAGAAGACATTTCGGTGCCTTACTTAAACGTTTTAGTAAGGTTGATAGCATCATAATTTATTACATGTATTATTTTTTTATCCGAAGTAGTAAATATCCTTAAAAAAAAAAAAGATTTCAGATTGGTTGATTCTGACCTAAAGTATTTAAACAAACAAACAAAAAAAGTTGCTTATTTAAGAAAATTGTGAGTCTACTTTTAAAAAAACCCCTGTGGTTTCCCCAGTCAGGGGACCTGGCCCAGGCCCCACGCCCTCCCGGCCCCTTAGCAGCTTTGGATGCTTCCAGAGGGGCGGGCTGCCCAGCTGCCCACTGTCCTCACTGGCTCCTCCTCCTCCTGCCGCGGCACCTGTGCGCCCGGCCTCTGGACTGAATTGTGACTTTTAAAGCCTCGTGATTGGGATTTGGAACAGAGCTTTTCTAAAAAGTTCTGCTTGAGTAAGAACCTTTCCCTTCTCAGGAAATGTCATCTATGATTTCTTCATTGGCCGTGAATTAAATCCTCGGATTGGTACTTTCGATCTCAAATACTTTTGTGAATTGCGTCCTGGACTGATTGGATGGGTATGTCTTTTTCTTTCTTTTTTAAAAAAATTCAGTTCAGTAGCGCAAATTAGTCTTGGACTTAGAATAGTAGAAAATTTCAGTGTAAGCTGTGGGTGATATATTTTTAGGAATAATTATAGCTTTCTCTAAATCTGTCTACTTAAAATATTTTCTTAGTATAAATATAGTCCCGAGGGTTAAGATGCCCTGTTAGAGGTTATTAAAGTTTAAAAGAGCTTGTTTTTATAGTTGTTTCTGTTTATGTAGGAAAATGATAGCCGATGCATTCATATAATGAAAAACATATTTTCTTCCTTTAAAAACAACAACGTATTTTAGACGTATTAGGAGAGTCACAAAAGTAGAGCGTTCTCTTACAGCTGTCACCCTGCGTCCCCAGTGGTAACGTCTGGCATAGCCGTGGCCTAGTGACCAAGGACCGCATGGTGACACTGTTTACAGTCTTTTAACTAGACCCACAGGCCTTGAGTCGCACCAGTTTTCCCACTGGTGACCCTGTGCTGTTCCGGCGCCCTCTGCAGGCCCCACAGTGCATTGCGCTGTTATCTTGCTTCGGTGTCCTTCGGACACAGTTGCTTGGCCTCCTTGTGTCTCCTGACTCTGACCCTTGGAAAGGACACTGGAGTTTGGATTGGTCCAGTGTTTTCTCATGATGGGAGGGAACGAGGCGTTTTTGGCAGGAATACTGTATTCTCACTGCGTCCTGTCGGGGCTCGTGACGCCGTTTGTCTCTTCAGAGGTTGCTGGGCCAGGTGGTGTCTGCAGGTGGCCTCTCAGCTGCGAAGGCGCCGTCTTTCCCTCTGGCGGCTGCGGGCGTCTGTGGAGGTGCTCCGGACTATTCTCGCCCCTGTATTTCAGGTGGTTGTTAACTTGGCAATGCTTCTGGCTGAGATGAAGTTACAGAATCGTGCCACTCCATCCTTGGCAATGATTTTGGTTAACAGTTTCCAGCTCTTCTACGTGATGGACGCACTCTGGAACGAGGTAATTCATTTTAAAAGCAGAGGCCTTGGGGTCAGAGGGCTTTGAGTGTGGGCAAGTGACCTGACCTCTCGGGGCCTCCGCTTCTCACGTGGAGCGAGGAGAATGCCCTGCCCACCGGGCTCGTGAGCCCTGGATCTATGTCAGTGCCCTGAGGCTCTGAGCCGCCCGGTGAGCACAGCAGAAGGCTCCCAGGCCCGGGGGTGATCTGGGTACTTGGTCGTGCTGACCAAGTCCCCGAGAGTGCGTCCACACTTGTTAACTCAGCGTGAGAGGTGTGGCGGGCAGCGTGCCATGTTGCCTGGTGGCTTATTTCCTCACGTGGACAATCGGGCTGAAAAGCAAGATTATGGTTGGAAGTTATGCTGGTGCACGTGGACTTGAAGCAGAGGCAGCTGGCGATCTCGTTCTTCCCCTAGCAAACACACTGAACACGCCCTCCACGCAGGCAGGCAGGCAGTGCGCCGTGTGCTGGGGCGGCGTGGCGTCCTGGTTTTTATCTCCTGGTCTAATGGGGGAGAGGGACGTGGTCCCCGCCCAGTGCCACGTTTGCTCCAGCCTCTGGGAGGGTGGAAGCGTCTGAGAAGTGCCATGTGTGAAGGGAGGGGGCAAAGAGGGCAGCTCAGGGGAGGCCTAAGCTGAGGTTGGAGAAGGCTGTTCCAGGCCGAGGCATTGGCTGGGGCCAAGGTGTGGAGACGTCAGAGATGCCCCAGCTGTCCAGGACCACAGAGAGGAGGGCGGAGGGACAGCAGGCGGAGCCTGCGGGACCACTGGGTGTGAAACACGCCGGGGAGCCAGAGTCCCACCCCTCCCCACTTCCAGAACAGTTTCGGCTGGTGTGCCCTCCCACAGCCCCTCATAAACCTGACTATAAACTATTACTTTATTCAAATACTTTAAATACAGAAACCTTTCTCCCCCTGACTTTTAAAAAACTCTCCTTCCCCTCTCTGCCCTCCCAGGAAGCGGTGTTGACGACCATGGACATCACCCACGACGGGTTTGGGTTCATGCTGGCTTTCGGGGACCTGGTGTGGGTCCCGTTCATCTACAGCTTCCAGGCCTTTTATTTAGTCCGCCATCCGCATGAGGTGTCTTGGCCGGTGGCTTCTTTAATTATTGCTCTGAAACGTGAGTATTGACTTCACTCTGGGTATTAAGTGTTACGCACCAGCTCTGTTGTGCTCTGGTCTCTACGTATTCGTAATGTGCCTTTTTAAATGGCCATAATGAGCTCCATTTTAAGTCATTTTGATAGAGGAATGGTAAGATTCTTGCATCTTGCAAAGAAAATGGATACTTCCTACCTAGGTTCTTCAGTAGTTCTCTAAAGAGAGAATGATTTATTAATTTTTAAAATTTTTTAACATGTAACAAGATTTTGCAGTTACGCTTGATGTTCAGTGCCAGCATCAGGGGTGCGGCAGAGCGGGCAGACACTCGCACGGCCCGCGCAGCGACCCCCGCCCAGTCGGGCCCCCACCCGGCCCCTCGCGTAGTTATGACAGTAACTACCGACTCCGTTCCCGTCCCCTCCTCTGCTGCACTTTGCATCCTCGTGGCCGTTTTGTAATCTTTATCCCTTTTTTTTCACTCAGCGCCCCGACCTCCCTCCTATGTGGCAATTACCAGTTTGTTCTAAAGAGAGAGTTTTTGAACAAGCAGTTTGCTTTTGAATTTAAATTTAATTTGAGTTAAGTTTAAATGTAATTGTTTAGTAATGATGCATTTTTTTTCTATTGAGTGCCTGCTTTTTTGGTAGGCGCCTGAAGAAGTAGGAAGACTAGTCTTGCCTTCCTAGGACTTATATTCTGACAGGAGGACTAGACTCTCAGACACTCTCGTGAGGCCCACGGAGGAGACTAGAAGAGGGACTGATAGACCAGAGGTGATGGGAGTTGAAGGTAGAGCTTCTCCTGGGGGACACGGTGTCCAAGCAGAACCGCGGCGGGTGAAAGTGGGCTGGGAGGCAGCCGAGTCAGGCAGAGGGGCCAGCGCAGGGTGGCCCGTGGGAGACGTGCTCGGGAAGAGCGGGCAGTGCGGTTTGGCGGGGAGCTGCGGCCCACCGCGGGCTAGTGACATGGATTAGCTTCAGGGGCACTTTCCTGTCACTGCCCCATTCACTGAACCCCTCCCCCAGAGTGAGGGGAGGGGACGTCAGCATTGGCCTTCAGGTACAGGCTTAGCCATGCCAACCACACCTGTGGGGCGGCATGTAAGACAGGACATTACAGATGAGCTAGTCACAAGGAGTAACTGTTGGCTGCTTTGTTGAGGACTGACAATACCATAGTTCATAGTCAGTGGTGTGTCAGGGCCTGGTAACTTGGACACTTTGAAATTTGAAATGAAGCTACCAGCTTGTAGGACTGCGGTGGGATCTGACGTGTATTTACGAGCGAGATGTAGTAGCATTAACAAAGTGTTCATTGTGTGGCCAGTAGGTGTCACCACTAGCAGAGCCTATGTCTGCAGTATCTTCAGTTCCAGTATTGGGTATTGTAATGTGGGCTGTGTTGTGTTTTGTTCACGGATGGCACTATTATAGGTTAGTTTTGCCTAAAAGGTGCTCTACTTTGGAAGTGTCCTCAGAGCTCAGAAGTAATCTCTAAGTGAAGTTACAGATGCCTTGAAATATTAGATTATATCTAAATCGCTAACATGACATCTTTAAAAATTTACAGTTTGTGGCTACGTAATCTTCCGATGTGCAAATACTCAGAAAAACGCATTCCGGAGAAACCCCGCTGACCCAAGGCTCGCACGTAAGTGTCGGTTTAATATTTGTATTATTTATATTGCAGAGGGGGGGAGGGAAGGAGGGAGAAAGAGAGGGAGAGAAACATCAGTGTGTGGTTGCCTCTCGCGTGCCCGCAACCAGGGACCCGGCCTGCAACCCAGGCATGTGCCCTCACTGGGAATTGAACCGGCGACCCTTTGGTTCGCAGGGTGGTGCTCACAGTACTGAGCCACACCAGCCAGGGCTGAATAAAGATTTTATGCCTCCACTTGTCTACGTGTCACTGCAAACGTGTTTCTGTTTTTATGAAGATTTAAAAACCATTCACACTGCAACGGGAAAAAACCTCCTGGTGTCCGGCTGGTGGGGCTTTGTCCGCCACCCCAATTACCTGGGTGATCTCATCATGGCCCTGGCGTGGTCCCTCCCGTGTGGTAAGCATTCGGGGGTGCACTAACCTGACTCTCTCCGGCCACCCCCAAGGTGTGTGTCCTTCATGGGGACTTTGTGGGCAGAGTCACTGTGAGTGGGGTCGCCTCGTCGAGGTTGGGGCGACCCACGGCAGACGTTCCCCCCGACCTGTGGACAAGTGGCACCTCACTGATCCGGTCTCTGCGGGGAGCTAGCGACTCACAGAGCCTGAAGTTTCACTCGAAACTTCTAGACGCAGAATTTTCAGTTTGGAACGGCACCTCATGCGTTTTGCTCAGCGGGATGTATGGAGTCAGTGGAGCTTTTTTCTCGTGGCTCGGTGTGCCTCCATCCCGGACACCCGGGCGCTCCCGAGGTGCGGGCTCTGTTTGGTAGCAGCCCTGTGCGGCCCCTCCCTGCTGCTCACTGGGTGTGGGAGGGCTGGGGCGGGGGACAGGCACATTTGCTCTAAGTATGAGGACAAATGTTCGCAGCATGATGGGTTGTTAGAATGGACTAATCACACTTTTCATGCACTAGTGGGGTTTCCTGAACTGGTTGGGTTTTCCCCTTATTGGAGAAAATGAAGGTACCTTAGGGTTCTTTCCGAGGGTTTGGGGAAAAGCAGGAACAACTGCATATTGTGTAGCAGTGGGAATCAAAGTACCTCATACTGTTTCCTGCTCTTCCCCGCAGGCTTTAACCACATTCTGCCGTATTTCTACGTGATTTACTTCACCCTGCTGCTTGTCCACCGAGAAGCTCGGGACGAGCGCCAGTGCAGGAAGAAATACGGCGTGGCCTGGGACCGGTACTGCCAGCGTGTGCCCTACCGCATCCTGCCCTACGTCTACTGATGCCCCGCTGGCTGTGCTCTGAACTGCGCCGTGAGGAACCAGTCCAAACACAGACTTTCTTTCACTGCACTGAGTGTCTCCAAGTTTCCTTGTGTTTTTGAGTCAGGACTGTAGAGCCCTGGAGTCTTTGCCTATCGCCGTGTTTGTTTTTATTAAATCATAATAATCAACATCAGGAAAAATCATAGAGGTGTTCGACTTCGCGTTCTAATAGGAAGTTTTCAGTCCTTAAAAGTCTGATCAAGGCCCTGAGAAAAATACTTTTGACATTTATGAGTTTTGATCTTTCTGTCAGTTGGTTCTTAAGTGAAAACACTGTTACAGTTAAAGTGCATTATGTTTTCTGGTAGTAGGAGAATTTTCGTTTGTTTCCTTGAAATGGATGCATTAACTAGTCACGTGACTGGAAAGGAACGCCCGGACTCAGGTGAAAGGCTCTGCCGGAAAAGGGGTGGGCGTTTGTTAGCGGCACTGTTGTAGCGAGACCATCAGCAGTAGTTCGCTTAATCGGAACTTCTGAAACTGTTTGAAAGTGTAAATGTACAGCTTTTATGTAATATACGGTGACTTCAGTGTTTTCTGTACAGTATTTTGAATGTGAAATAATTGCCAGGACTGAAGAGCTAACAAAAACATTTACAGTATTTTAAATTAAATTTTGTAAAGTACTACACGTGAACATGTGAATTAAACTTTTTGAAACAATTAGAATTCACTTACTGTTATATAAAAGATGCTATTAAGATATAGGAAGGGTATTTTTCTTAATCCAAAGTTTGCAAATTTGGCTTTTTTCTACCTCAAATGCAGGTGTTTGCCTTTATAAACTGTTGCAAATAGAAAAAAGATATATATTTTTGCAGGAACATCCCTATTTAAACATTTTTATGCAGATTGGTGGATGAAAATTTGCCATTTCGGGCTACTGTTTTTATATATTTTTGACTTGTTTAATTAAACTTTTTGCTACTGTCGCGCTCATGCAGTTTATACCGTGTTTCTATTTACAAACCTCTGTGAAGGAATGTTGTCATCTACAAACAATTTAAGGGAATAGTTTGAAATCCTTTCTCTCTTAGTTCAATAGATGTGTATAAGGTAGTGTTAGCTGTTAAGTTCTAGTTAGGTCGAGGGAGTCTACTCATTCGTTACTCCACAATGGAAGGCAAGCCCACTGGCCTTCCAATTTCAGCATCTGGGGATGTAGCCAACGGAGTGCTTTTAATCTCGCGTGTTCTACCTGAGCCACTGGTGCCTGCGCCGCCCTGCGGTGTGACTCAGCCCCTGGCGCTGTGGTCCCACGGGGGTCTGCACCCTGTAGTCTGCAACAGTCTGGTGAGCCTGTGGCCCCGCGTACCCTGGCCTAGGTCCACCACGGAAGCTGTGGGGAGGAAGGAGGACACTGAGTTCTTTCCCCAGTGATGAGAAAGGAGGCTGCCAGCAGCTACAATTTGTTTTGTTTTTTACTTTTATTTGACAGATTTTCTAATGAAATTTTAAGCTGGGAATGTTGGAAATAAAAAGGTATCCTCTGATCACTTGGCGCCTCGCTTTGTCCTTTGCGGTAACTCTGCTCATGAAGCAGGGGTCCTCAGGGCGCCCGCCCGCCCTGTTGCTCCTGGGCCCTTTGGCTAGGGTCCCGCCCGCCTCCTGGATTCCCTGTGGCCCAGGAGCAGCACACATTCCGCAGGGAATCCAGCAGGCCGGCGGGACTCTAGCCACTGTGGCCTTTACTTTTGTACAAAAGGCTGTATGTGTTGGTAGGTTCCATAAATCATGGACCGTTCTAGTTAACCATGGACAATTCCTAAAACTATTTTAGCAAATGAATTGGACCAAATAAGATCCCACCTTTTGTCTATTGTTAACATCCTGTACTTTATCATTTTCTTACTAATTCCTAAATGACAGGGACGAGGGCCTTGTAATGCTTTTCTATAACATTGTGTGCCCTTCACTCTTAATGTTACTTTCAGGCAGTACGATTTCTTAGAAAATTAAGTAGATGTTACCGTTTCTTTCGGGGCTGCTACAGAGCCTCGTTCGGGTGTGGGGGCACCGGCCTCCACGTGTGTAAAATGTGGCGGCTGTAGCACGCTGTGTGGAGGTGGTCTGAGGGTAACATAGCCCTTCTCGGGAGTGCTCAACGTGGGGCTCAAGGATGAAAACCCTACCTGCAGAAACACGTCTGGGCGTGAATCCAGTTTGCTGAATTCTCAGGATTGGCTTTTCGGCGGGGGGAGAAGTGAGAAAGAGGCTGTTCGGTGAGGGAAGGCCCGCCCTTTTCTGGGAGTCTGCAGCCAGGCCCCGGGGTTGGAAAGCGTTCCCCAGGCCCACTCTCCGTGCGCATGTGTCACTGTCTGCAGCTGTGAAAACCACCCTTTGGAGTCAAGAAGTTCACAGAAGCAAGCCCTGGTATCTGCTGGCCGCAGCCCAGGACATGCCCACTCACCTGCAGTCCCGCCCAGGTGCGGAGGCGCTGCTCAGAAAAGCAGCTGGAAGGTTCCCCCGAGTGCTGACGTGTTCCCGAATGGCGGAAGAAAGAGACTGCGCCTGGCTGAACACAGGTTTTTATGAGGGTGTTACACGTGTGCGTGTCTTGTGAAACGCACATCTGGTTACAGTCCGAAGTCCGGTGGGCTGGGACGCAAGCTTACTTCTCGTTCTTCTCACACAGCAATGCAACCTGCATTGTGACCCAGTGACTGGGAGGTTTCTTCGAGGGTAAAGACACCGACGTCAAGCAGCTGGAGGCCAAGCCAGTACTTGTCCAGGTCCTTAACCTCTCGGGTGTCTGATAAACCGGGCATTCAAAAGTATAGAGTTCTGCATCTGTCTGGTTAGAAGTGCTTGGGGCTTCGGTGGAAATCTTAAAAAAAGAAATTCAATAGTTACATTGCGTAGTTCAAACACACCAGCAGCTCACATTTGCTATGTGCTAGACTTGGGAGGTTTGTGAAGAACTCACACTTAAGGTCAGACATGACTTCCACATGTAACTGCTCTTGGAGGCAGGCCTGGGGACTCAACTCGAAAGGGTACTTACCGTGGCTTTCTAGTTCTCATTCTTGAGAAACAATGTGGATGTTGGTATGGCATCTACTTGAGACTTTAGCAGTACTTGGGGCTATTTTGAGTGTCCTCTGTCTGAAGCAAATGAGCAAGTTTCCCTGGCGAGACCACGGGGCGTGGAACCAGAAGGGACGCTTGTGGAACTGGGAGAGCGCGGAGGCTCGTGACTCTGTGATAAACACTCGGGCGCTTACCTTTGTTGGCAAGAAGTGAATTTCAGGAAAGTCACAACATAGCTCTCGAGGCAGCGAGTCTTCTAGGACTTCCTCTTCATGATTCCACCTTGCCCCCTCGATGAATAAACCAAACACGTGAACGCCGATGTGTGTGGAGTCTTTGGCCTAAGATCAAAGAGAGGTGCTGTCCGGGGGTGCTGGGCCGCACACCGCCTGTGACAGAAGCTGCCCTGGGGATGGGCGCGGAAGAGGCGGGCCGCTCCCCTTCTGGCCCAGGGAGGGACCATCCCTGCACTGGGACGGTTCCCCCGGTTCTAGGGTGAGTAGCAGTAATACATGAATAAACTTTTTGTGTATGCATAACTGTAAACTTGCATCTGCCACACCCTGTATAATTCTTTCTGTCCCCCTGGAGAGTGGGAGAGGTGAAGTTTGATTGCATTTGGAATCGAAGGGGGACTGTGCCTTGTGTGTGCTGCCTGTCCAGTGCCTGGCCACACGGCCCGGCACGTGCCGAGTGCCGGGTAAAGGTCTGCCGAGGAAGTGATGACTGCTTGCTTGAGTGAGTGAATGAGTGGATGAATGGCGAATGCAGGAGTGAATGATCACTCTAATCTCTGAAGCAGCCCGGTACCTTGAAGGCTCTCCTGACAATGTTGAGCTCCTTCTGGATGACGATGGAGAGCTCCTTCTCCTTGCACTCGGTGGTGTCCGAGGCCACGTGGTGGGTGAAAGCGAGGGTGTCCATAGAGAGTCCTCGGGACCTTCCGTAGTCTTGAAGCACAGCGGTCAGAAAGGCTTTGGAGAAAAACACGCCTCGTGACTCTCAGGGGGTCGGGGCGGGGGATGGGGGCTGTCACTACCACCAGTGTCTCATGGGGAGGGAGGGGTTTGGAGGAGAGGGAGAGTCAGGAAACACAAGAGGTGGGTGGGAGGACAGTGTAAACCCAGCCGCTGCACGCAGGCCTTGGTGACGGTCTCAGCGGCTGCTTGAACTTCCCGGGGAACGTGGGAGGCTTCGTAGGCCCAGAGCCCCTCCCATGTTCTTTGTGGGCGGGAGGAGCTAGAACTACCAGGATCTCACCCACTTCTGGCCCAAGCTTGGCTGATGATACTATCTTATCCTCCTGGCACCAAAGATGGATCCCAAGGGTAAGTTCAAGACCTAAGTGTGTCAGAGTCTCTCAAGAAATGACATGTGGAGGAGTTTTGGCCACGATGGAGGCGTAGGCAGAAACCCTTCACTTCCTTGCACAACAAAAAGGAGGATAACCACCAATCTAAAATCAATAAACAACCAGAAGCACCAGAAAATCAAACTGCATGGAACTCCGACAACCAAGGAACTGAAGCAGTCAACCAGAACAACTGGACCGGTAGGTAAGGGGGCAGGCAGACTGAGAGAACCTGCGGTGAGGCAGCGGACTGTGGGTGCAGGGATGACTTAAGGGGAAATAGAGACTCACGGCTGGCTGTGGACTACGGCAGTTGCCGTGGTGGGAGAAACTCCCAGTTCGTTGGGAAGTGGGCTAGAGCCAAGCAGGGGAGACCCACTGTTCCCTCTCTGGCCCCTCCCCCACAGGCAGCGCTGCAGCACAGGGAGGAGGGTTGCTCTGCCCAGGTGGATACCTAAGGCCCCGCCCCCTTACAATTTAGCAGGTGCCCCGAACAAAGAAATGTGGCCAAATGAAAAAACAGAGCAAAACTCCAGAAAGAGAGCTAAGTGATGAGGAGGCAGCCAACTTATCCGAAGGAGAATTTAAAGCCCCGGTAATCAAAATGCTCACAGAACTGATTGAGCTTGGTCACAAAATGAAAAAACAAATGAAAGATACCCAAAATGAAATAAAGCAAAACATTTGGGGAACCAACAGTGACAGGAAGGAAAGCAGGCCTCAAATCAATGAGTTGGAACAAAAGGAAGAAATAAACATCCAACTGGAACAGAATGAAGAAACAAGAATTCAAAAAAATGAAGAGAGACTTAGGAACCCTTGGGACAAAGGATTGAAACGTTCCAATATCTGAATCATAGGGGTGCCAGAAGGAGAAGATCAGCAAAAAATTGAAAACTTGTTTGAACAAATAATGAAGGAGAACTTCCCCAGTCTGGCAAAGGAAATAAGCCCAGAGAGTCCCAAAGAAGCTGGACTCAAGGAAGCACACACCAAGGCACATCATAATTACATTGTCCAAAATTAAACAGAAGGAGAGAATCTTAGAAGCAGCAAGAGAAAAGGAAATGGTTGCCTACAAAGGAGTTCCCATAAGACTGTCAGCTGATATCTCAAGAGACCTTACAGGCAAGAAGGGGCTGGAAAGAAGTATGTGAAGTCATGAAAGGCAAGATTACATCCAGGACATCCAAGATTGCTCTATCCAGCAAAGCTATCATGTAGAATGGGAGGGCAGATAAAGTGCTTCCCAGATAAGGTCAAGTTACAGGAGTTCATCATCACCAAGCCATTATTACATGAAATGTTAAAGGGATTTATCTAAGAAAAAGATAAAAAATATGAACAGTAAAATGACAACAAACTCACAACTACCAACAAATGAACCTGAAAAAAGAAAAAAACAACAAAATCAAAAACTAAGCAAACAACTAGAACAGGAACAGAATCAGAAAAATGGACATCGCATGGAGGGTTTTCAGTGGGGAGGGGGAAGGGAGGAATGGGGGGGAAGGTACAGGGAAGAAGAAGCATGATTGGTAGGCATAAAATAGATGGGGAGAGATCAAAAATGGTATAGGAAACAGAGAACTCAAAGAACTTACATGTACTACCCATGGATGTGAACTAAGGGTGGGGAATGCTGGAGGGTTGGGGGTGTAAGGCAGAGGGGGAATAAAGGGGGAAAATTGGGGAAACTAATAGCATAATCAATAAAATATACTTAAAAGAAAAAAAATGACATTTGAACACTGGGAAAAGGCAGGCTCTTTTTCCTCTGGATTTACTAATCTGTCTGCAACTGTTTTTTTCCCTGATTGCATGGAGAAAGGCTGTGTGCAGCAGAAAAGAACCGTAGAGTGGAAACAGCTGAGAGCAGGCAGGCCCAGAGTGACACAGGACAACTGACCACCTGGATCCAGCCATGTCTGAAGCCAGACCCTTGGCGCTCCATTTGTATGAGCCTTTAACTTGCCCTGTTGTGCTTAACCAAGTCTGGATTGCATTCTGCATCTCGATACCAAGATACCTAACACAACTTAACTGTTCTCTTTGCCACCTGCTCCTCCTTCCCGTGATTTAATCCCTCCTGTGTGAATCTCCAGTTTAGTAACTGCATCTTACTTCTTGACTGTGTAGTGGCCCTGCCCAGAACCCCCCACCTGTGCTCAGAGTGGATGGCCGTCTCCCTACCTGGGCGGTCAAACCTGCCGCACTGGCTGCTGCATGAAATAGCCACCTAGACAGCGCGCCCGGCTCGCTGTCTCTGCTCATGCCGTCTGCCTTCGATTGTCGTTCTCAAGTTTCCCTAAAATTCTTAAGGCCCAAGAACCCATCTCTACTGGCGCAGCCTGCAGTGACCCTGCCCTGCTCTGAGTGCCTCTCAGAGGGCGGCAGGCTCCAGGAGACAGGACCCGGGTTGTGACCAGCTCTGTCTCTGCGGCGGCAGCTGTCACACTGTGGCCTCACCCAGGTGCTCAGTGACCGTCTGTCTGATGCTAATGTCTCTCCTGAGCTCCAGCCAGGATAACCGGCTCTTACTGTCATTGTTCCTATCTTCCGGACACCTCAGATGTGACTGCTCCTTGTCCATCTGCTCTCCATGCGTCCACTGCCTCGGTGGCCGACATCAGCCTCCACTCAGCAGCACTCCAAGCCAGAAACCCGGGAGCCACGCGTGACACCCCCTCCTGCTTACCCCACCCTCTTGGACATAGAGTCCCCCAGGCCTGATTCCTGACTAGGTCCCCTAGTCAACTACTTCTCTCCTGCTCACCAGCGCTGTCCTAGGCCACATCACCACCGACTGTGGCCTGGACAATAAAGCAGGCTCCTAAGGGACTGGCCCCCAGACTGTGGGGTTGTGCGTCTCCATCCACATGCCCCTCCCACCCATCACGTCATGATGTCCCTGGCCTGAAGCACGCCAGTGGCTCCCACGCTCACTAGGTGCAGCACCCTTAGCGTGTCCCCACAGGCCCGGGAGCCGGCCCGTGCCCATCCTGCCAGCTTCTTCCTACGCCGTCCCCTTCTGGGTCTGTCTGGCCGTAATGAACAATTGGTTCCTCTACTGTGCTTTTTTCCGTCTCATCTCGGGGCCTTTACATGGGATTCTAACACGAATGCTATTCCCAGTTCAGGGCAGTGGTGAGACGTGAATTTCCAAGTTTGACTAAGTTCAAATCTTGGCTTAGGCACTTATTTGCTGTGTGACTTTGGGCAAATTACTTAACTTCTCTCTGCCAAGGTTCTCCTATCTGAAAACAGGGATCATGATAGCAACAAATCCAGAAGACTGTCCTGAGAACTGAATGACTTGATATATATGAAGTCCTCAGAACAGTGCCTGCCACCCAGTAAGCACCACGTAAGGGTGCTCGTTATTCTCCGAGTATCCTGTCCCCACCTGGATAATACCTAACTGGTGGCTGTAAGTCTCATCTTAGAAGTTATTTCCTTAGGGGCCTTCCCTGCCCCTTAGGGTAGGTTCCCTGTTTCGTGCTCTGAAGTACTTCATTCACACATTCATTCAGGAATTCATCCCTTGACTCGTCACAAATTTATTGACAGCGTTTCAGGTGTGGAGGGCGGCACGCGGTGCTTGGGATACAGTGCGGAGTCAGCGCAGCCCTGGCTCCGCCCGCACGGAGCCTGCAGGCCAGCGCTGCCCTTTTCAGCTCCCACGGCTCCCGCCCCCGCGCCGTTCTGACCCCCACGGTTGGACGTCTGTCTCTCCTGCCAGACGCCTGTGCCGAGCAGGTGGGGTCCAGGACCCAGCAAACATTCATTCGCTCATTCGTTCTTGTTACATGAATAAATTCAGGAAAATGGCTGAGGCACAGAATCAACCCCTTGCAGAGGCCTTTGGCATCGTAAAATCAATGGCCTGGAGTTAAGATGAGACACCTGCCCAGGTGCAGGTGTGAGGAGACAGGGGTGAGGGAGGGGCGTGGGTGGGGAGAAGAGACTGCATGCAGGAGGCCCTGACACCTGGGGGCTGGGGCCCTGAAGCTACCCTATGGGCCTCTCCTCCGAAAGGGGAGGAGAGAGATTGGTGGTGGAAGGGCTGGGTGCCACCTCCCCGGCCAGGGGTGGGGCTGGTCCTGGTTCTCACGCTCACCTTGTGGAAAGAAGAAAGCTGGGAGCCAGTATCTTGCAGGAAACCCTCCCAAGAAATTACTCTCTTTATCCGTAGGGCGTCTGGGGTCAGGGTGCAGGGATGGAATAGAGCGCTTCCAAGCTGTGATAAGCCTCATATACCTATCGGAGGGCAGGCCCCAGGGCGGGGTGGTTAACGGCCTAGTAAGCGCACAGGCTCCGATGATGGGGCAATGTCCTCCACCCCTCCTAGCTTCCTCCTTTCCTTTTCACCTCCAACCCTCCCCAACTCGGGAACCCTGTCCTGGACTGGACTGGAACCCAGCTACGGCCTTAAAGCTCAGGAGACCATCAAGCAGGAGATGGCAGTAAGTTTGGGTAACGGCTCCAGCAGGAACCCTGGCTGGGCCTTGCAGAACCCTGGGGGCCATTTCCCAGAGCCCGACCTCTCGGGAGCAACAACGCTCACTTGTGGCTACTCGGCCAGAGGCGCTTTGGCACAGGCTGGGGAGCCTGATTTTCCGGGTTTAAATCTCAGTCCTGCTTCCTAGTGGTGGAACCTTGGGCAGATGACTTCGTGTGTTTGTGCCTCAGTTTCCTCGCCTCTAAAACGAGGACGGTGACAAATGACAGCACCAGATTCGTATCCTAGGGCCACCATGACAGCGACTCAGTTGGGGTAAAGCCCTCACATGTCGGGCACCACCGTGGGGCACTCAGCAAGTGCTAACCAACCACTGTCAGGCCTCTCAAATCATCTTGTTCTACGTACTAAGCACATTGCAAACTTACACGTTAGCTAATTCTTATTTCCTTTCATACCCTCCGGCCCTGCTAGTTTCACAGGACAGTGGCACGATGGAAGCAGAGATGTGCTGGTTCTGGTTCACACTCTGTCTCTGACAGGCAGTGACCTTGGACGAGACTCAGCTTCTTAGGTCTCCATTTCCTCACCCTAAACTGAAGATGAGAACTCCCCACCCTCCGTCCCCTTCCTTACTGCACACGTTGCTGGGAGAACCGAACAGGCCGAACACGTGAATTCTGTTGTGAACCGTTAAGCTCTAAGTGAAAACGAGGAAGACAAGCAATGCGGCCCTCATCCATACCGTTGGTGTATTTCCCTATAAGCCATTTTGGCCCAGGTGTTGAAGAAATTCAGTCGTTGGATGAGATCATTAACCCAGGAGCTTAGGGGTTTACAAGACTTGTAGGCGTGTTTCTGTTAGGATAGACAGACAGGCACAGAATGTTTTTCAGATTTTTTTTTTTCTGGCCTACAGAAATCAGTGGCTGCTGGGGGTGATAGGGGCAGGAGAGGCCAGAATTTTGCAGCTAGTACCCACCTCATCCCCAACTCCTACTTTACAAAATAAATGTTTATAGCCACCGGGCCTCCCCCATGTCCCTGGACACAGTGGGCCCTGGCTCCCAGCGGGCCTGGGCCTGCAGCCAGCTGTACTCGGAGCTGACGTGAGCCCTGAGCTGGCCTGGGTGCTGGGCACCAGCCAGCCGCCCCTGCCAGCTGGCTCCCCTCCTGGTGGACTTGTCCTCGGCCCCTCTACCTCCGTGTGCCTCCCGGAGGCCCGCTTCGTTGGCTCTCCCCAAACTCTAATTTGGGTTTCTCGACTCTAAAGCACGTACACCTTTTCCGAAGCACATACAGGCATATGCAAGCATGGGTTTTACATAAGTACACGTCTGTTTTCATAGTCCTTAAAAGTGACATTTTTCTGAAACTTAAAAAAACATTTAACACAACTGAGAGATCTTTTCGGTGTATCAGTGATAATTTAATGAGATTCCTACGAATAGATACTCAGTTGTTTCCAGCTTTATGCTATTATAAACAGCCCTGTGACGAATAGCTCTTCGGTAAATTCATTTAAGGAGAATTGCCAAATTCTCCACTAAGAGATTTTATTACTATATACTCGTACCAGCAGTATGGCAGCATCTTTCAGGGGACACACGACAGTCCTTCCCTGCCGCTGGGGCCTGCGCTTCAACCGAGCAAGTCGACGCGGGCCGCGGCAGCCGCTTACCTGCCACAGTGGAGGCACAACTGACTTAAGGAGAGACTCTTGTGTCTCCTCCAGTTCTTGGCTGAGGATGATCTCTCCTTTTATAGCAAGCTGAAGATCTTTCAAAGATTCGTGTATAACAAATAATAACTTGTCAAATCGTTCAATTTCTTGGTTCAAAAAGGCTAGTAAGACGCAATGGATAAAGGGGTCATAGCCTGGATTAAAACAAGAGGTAAAAATACGGTATCTTTCAGGTAAAATGGAGACACGTAGGGGTTGGAAGCGAGAGCAATTTCATTGGTCTAGAGCAGGAGCTGAAGACCCTCTTCTGGGGAAGGCCACTTGGTCACTGGTTCAGCTCCGTGGGCCACGCTGACCCGGTCACCACCACTGCCCCCCGCACTGCGGCGTGAATGCGGGGCAGTCGGCCGGACAACGGGCGGTGTGGCGGTATTCCAGCCTGACTGTGGGCACTCAGATTCGATTTCCTCGTAACATTTATGTATCACAAACTCTTCTAATTTTTTTCTTCCCCCACTAAAAACGGGTGAAAATCCTGTTAGCGTGCAGGCGGGCTGCCTTTGCCAGGCCCCGGTCTAGGTGCAGCGGGAGTGCTGTTCTGACAAGACTCTTGCTCAACGTTTGGTTCCCAAACGGATCTCTTTTAAAGGGTTAAAACATGGATGTTGACAACGTAATGGGGCAACTTACCGCAGTCCAGAACTTCAGGGCCTCAGAACTGGGCCTGGAGCCGACCCTGGATGCCCAGGTTTGCCCTGCATCCTCTGCCTCCCCCCCTGGCCCCCCCCCCTCCCCGCCCCCCAGCTCCCATCAGCAGTAGCCTGGACCTTCCTGCCCTGAGGCTGCTCCAGAGGCAGAGAGGCCAGGAGAGCAGGGGCCTCCACGCTTTTCAGAATCTCTCAAGCACAGCTACTGCTTTCTGTTGCTACGATGATTATTTCTCATTCTTAGTCTTGGGGCTATCACCCACCCTCCCCCCAAACCCGCTCCCCCAAACCAAAGAAACCCACAGCATCATTTTTCTTCTCTGCTCTTCAGCTTCCAGCTGGGAGAGAGAGGGAGGGGCCCAGCTTTCCATCTGCTCTGGGCCTCCTCACTGCCGCAGTGTCCTTTGTCCTGCTCCACGCTCCCTTCCTCCGGGGCGTCCTCTGCGGAGGGGCTGGGGGCACGGGGGAGGCTCAGGCCCCGTGCTCACCTTTGAGATTTTCACAAAGGGACTCCCAAATGGGGCTTGCCATGATGTACTTCAGCGTGTTCTGAGCCCCACTGCTTTCCTCCTTCTCCACCGTCAGCGGCAGCCGCTTCAGCAAGTCGGAGGCGATCCCCATCGCCAGTTTGTCCTCACTCCTCTCCTGGCTGCAAAGGGAGGAGGAGAGGGGTGATGTGTGTCCTGGGGCGGGGGGAGGGGGTCCTATTGAGTTCGGTCCCATTGAGGCAAACACAGCTGCAGGGACAGGACCACAAAACCGGGAGAGGGAGCCTTCTGGAGACCATGGCGTTCATCATACTTCACAGAGGAGAACACCAGTCAGTGCCCCTAAGACATCTCTGCAAGGACACAGGCGTTTTTGACACTTTCTTCAGATTTTTCTGCCGAAGTGTCGCCATCTGAATTGGTCTGCAGGCAGGAAATACCGAGACCGCAAGGAAAAGAGGCGGCCAGCAGACCGAGTGCGCTCAGGTCACCTCGCGGGGGTGTTCATCTGGGTGGCAGGAGGGCAGCGTGTGTGCGTGCAAGTCTGGGCGAGGCTGGTCTGGGTGCAGAATGGAGGAGCTCCTAGGAGCCCTGTAAAGAGGGGGACTCCAGGGCCCAGGGAGGACAGGCGGGGAGTGCGTGCACCTCTCCTGCACCCCGCTTGCAGTTCCTCTGCCCGCGGTGGGCACTGGTTTCCCAACAAACGTCCCAGATGTCACACAGAGAGCAGGGTGTCGTCCTTCGAGGTCAGTGAAAAGCCGGGAGCTACACTACGGTGATGCATCTGGCTCAGCGGCGCCGCCCCTCAGCGGATTGACAGCTCGCGGGGAGGGTCCCCTGTCCTCACTTTGTCGCCCGCTTCGCCCGCTTCGTTTCTGATGTTAAAAGTAGGGCTGCTCCGTGGAATCCATCCACGGTGGCTCCCAGTGTTGGGGAGGGAGGGATGGGATGATCCCTTTGGCAACATCAAGGGCATCAGCCACCGCGATGGTACTTTACAGTCACAGGCTGAGGAGCCCCGAGAACACAGGGGCGGGGCGTGTGCTGCACCACTGAAGCCTCAGCACAGCCTCGATGGGCAGACACTGCCTTCATTCAGGGATAAGCCGGAACAGGTTATGGAGGCAGCGTGACCTCGGACAAGGAGCTAATAGGAGGTGTCACTGACATGGGACTTTAACTGGCGTGGCTCAGTGGGTTGGACATTGTCCCACAAAGTCAAGGGTTGTCAGTTCGATTTCCGGTCAGGGCACATGCCTGGGTTGCAGGTTCGGTCCCTGGTTGGGGCGCTTGCAAGAGACAACCCACAGATGTTTCTCTCACACATGGATATTTGTCTCCCTCACTTTCTCCCTCCCTTCCCATCCCATTAAAATAAACAAAATCTTTAAAAAAATCAATAAAAGCAGGGCTCCCTCCTCTTGACTGCCCTCTGACTTATGACAGTTATTTTTCCTTGTCCTGTAGAAGTTAATGACTTTCCACATTTAAACGAACTCGGTTTAAAAACAGAATTCACCGGGTATGGTTCAGTGACTCACTCAGCAAAGTTTATTGAGCACCTACTACACGCCTGGGACTTCTCTGCGTGTGCATGTGTGTGCGCTGCCTTCTGTGTCATCTGGATAATTAGGTTTTTAAAGTGTAATTTTAGATTCTTTTCTTCTATAAATTCTGTACTGTATCTCCTCAAAGGGATATTTTAATCGTTTTTAATAATACTCTTTAACCTTTGACTGACGCCAGCGAGTCTTACCTGGCCATGAGGCTGGCCGGGGTGGCCCTCGGTTGCAGGGCAACGAGGTGATTGATGAAATTCTGGCTCTGGGTCTCCCTGAAGCCCCGCGTGGCCTCAGGGTGCAACCCTAACAGCTCGTGAGAGTCATCGTCAGGTAAGGCCTGGATAACCCGCACGTAATCCTTCATGCGTGCAGATGCTGGCACTGGCTGACGTAGCTGAAAATTTCAAAAATGTCACTTTTCGCCTAGCGAGGTGCGTACTTTCAGGAATGCATGAAGACAGTATTTGCCCACGACATTTTACACAGAAGGCTTTTCTTATTTGTAGGTGGTACGTTCCAGACACTTCTATCAAAAGCTCCCTGTGGGGCCACCACCCTGGAAAGTGCAGCTGCGTGACAAGCACAGCTAGTGTCCTCGTTGGGACGAGAGAGGAGGAAAGACAGAAAAATAAGGCCAGGGTGGTCCGATGCCCCGAGGCCTCAGTCAGTTGTGGGTACCCTAGAGAGTGGATACACTCACGCTTGCTTGAACCAATCGTTTTATTTTGGTAAAACCTACAGAATGAACGAGAGAGTGAGAGAGAGAGAGAGAGAGACGCCTTAAGAACTGACCACTCATGAATGGGTGGACGTGATCAAAAGCTACAAACTTCCAGTTATAAAATAAATAAAAAATTTTGAAAAAAAGGAAAGCTATTTAATGGGAGAAAAAGAGCTCTTTCTTCTGGTTTGCCAGCTGTGTGTCCTCCTGGTCAGGAGCTGAAACCAGTACTGGCTGGTTCAAGGCTCTGCAAGGCGAGCAGGGGTCTGGATGGACAAAATAATTCAGGCAGCAATGGTCAGTTGATTTTGTAATACTGAAAGTTAATACAAGCCACCAAAGGGAACGTTAAAACTGACTTAAGAGCAGAGTTCAAACCCTTCAGCAATAGTTAGTTTAAAATAAGTCACGTGAGGAAGTCAGCCCCTTTCTCACCTCCTCACTGGAGAAACTGAAGTCGTCTTTCAGCACGTCAGGATTGCAGAATTTGTAGAGAAGGGTGTTCAGACACTGCTGGTCCCAGGGGTCGGTCACCCGGCCTCCGTAAACCACGTCCCCGATCTGGTAGCGCAGCATTCGCCACGGCACAGCCGGCTGCTGGGTCAGGGCGTTTTCTAGCACCTTTATGGCAACCTTTAGAAAATCCACCCGTTTTTACTAGTTCCGTGTGTGTTTTCAGCTTGCTTTGAGGTTTTGACATGAACGCAACAACACTCCCACAGTCGTCTAGAAATCCCGGCTGCTAGCGCCTCGGAGCTGGGGGCAGGGGGGCCTCTGCGCAGCCCTGTCAGTAAGGAGGGGGCCTGCTGCCCGGTGGGACGCTGTGCTTGGACACAGCCCCTCACACGGGAGGGATGCCCCATCCCTGCAGTGCAGTGTCAGGCCACAGGGGACTGCCACCCTGACCAGAGTGACTCCTTAGCCCAGAGGGCTAAATCCGCCTCGACGTGCCTTCCCTCCAATGTATCTGCGGCCTCTGGGAGCTCCCCCAACCCAGACCTGAGCCGCAAGGGCAGGCCGGAGAGAAGTGATATACCCAAGAGATCTGGGAGCCAAAGAGAGAAAGAGCACGAGAAACAGATCAGAAAACGACATCATTTTTCCGTGAATGCGAGGGAAGGAAAAGTAACCAGGCGGTTTGTTTCTTTCCCACCGGCAAAGCTCCTCTGACACTGGCCACGCAAAAGGCATGGTGACCCTCCCTCTAATATACGGCTCGGGGGGTTTCTTTACCAATCTACTGTTTGCCCTTTGATGGAGCTTGGAGTAAGGCTTGGACCAGCGCCCAGAGTGCAGCTGCTCTGCGTCATGTTCTGCTTAGGGGCCGATACTCTGCCAGGCTGAGCGCATGAGCCTGAAGCCTCCTGTGGGAACGGAAAAGCCCTCCCAGGGCAGAGAAGAGATGGGAGGAGCGCCCATCTAAGGTGGCAGATACAGAGGCAGAATCAGAATTCCCCTCAGGAAGTTTTTCGGGTATCTGCTCGAACACAGACGTGAAGGGGCAGTCAAGGCCATGGTCAGGTGGGAACCCCACAGCTGGAAAATTACCCCGGGGAACGTTTAGCAGGTGCCGCCACCTGTCTGCTGTAGCGACAAGGCAAACACCCTGCAACAGTGAGCACCAAGAGAAGTTCCATATGGAGAAGGTAAAGGAGGACTATTGAGCTGAGCGTTTCCCTCCCGCCACGGGTCAGTGGGCTCTCTCTCTCGCTTCACGTGGTAAGTGAGAGCACTTCTGCAGCAATGTGTCCGTGTGAGGGGCTGTTCTGACCAGTCTGCCTCCTATAACTGCCTTTAACGTAGGTCCTGGTGTTTGCTCTCCCTTCCCCGGCCCTGCTTTTTTTGGCCAAGGGCACCAAGACCCGGAGAGGTTACCTAGCTTGCCCAACAGGGTAAATACTTGCAGAGCTGAAGGCAGTGGAGATGGGATTTGATTCCAGAACTGCTGGCTTCAAAGTCCACTCTCTTAAACATTCTTTTATTCACTTACAGAGCTCATTCCCAAGCGACCGGGGAAAAGGTGCTCGGTTTGTATTATACTCTTATTTATTTCTTGTTAGTGTTGATTCTGAAGATGATACCACACTTACCTGAAAGTCTGAAGAACTAAATTCATAATCAATATTCCATCCAAATATCCCATACTTTTTTCTTTCATTGACCACGGCATTGAAAAAACACAAGCTGAATAAAAGCTTTTTCCACCATGGTCCACAGTCGGGTTTTTCAAATATTTCTTCCGTCACCTCTCCACTCCCGCTGTATCCAAACATCTTAAGTAAATTGCTTTTCAGTCCTATGGGCTTTTCCACGGCGACCTTTGAAAGGAACGTGGGGGGACGGCAGCACGTGAGGACGGGCACAGCACGAGGACTCGGGGAGATGCTCCTGCAGCACGGGGAACGAGCGAGCTGAGAATGCAGCTTTTCAAGATTCAGTGGTGATCCAGCGAGTCAAGGCAATTCCTATCCAGACACCAGTGACATGTTTCACGGAACTAGAACAATTATTCCAAAGGTTTATATGGAACCACAAAAGGCCCCCAGAGCAACAGCGACCTTGAGAAAGAAGAACAAAGTTGGAGGCATCACGCTACCTAATATCGATCTACCCTGTAAGGCCACAGTAATCCGAACAGCATGGTACTGGCATAAAAACAGAAACATAGCTCAATGGAACAGAATAGAGAGCCCAGAAACAAACCTATGCCTTTATGGTCAATATTTGACGGAGGAGGCAAAAACATACAATGGACTAAAGGTAGCGTATTCAATAAATGGTGCTGGGAAAATTGGATTCATGCAGAAAAGTGAAACTAAACCACCCTTTTCATGCCACACACAAAATAAATCCAAAATGGATTAAAGACTTAAATGTTAGACCCCAAACCATAAAAATCCTAGAAGAAAACATAGGCAGTACAATCTCGGACATACCCTGCTGCAAAATTTTTTCTGACACATCTCCTCAGGCAAGGGAAACAAAAGAAAAAATAAACAAATAGGACTACATCAAACTAAGAAGTTTTTGCACAGCAAAAGAAACCATCAACAAAATAAGAAGACAGCCCGCAGAATGGGAGAGCATTCACCAGTACATCTGATAAGGGGTTGGGTTAATATCCAAAATTTATAAAGAACTTATAAAACTCAACACCAAAAAAAAAGAAACCAATAACCCAATTAAAAAATGGGCAAATGACCTGACTAGACACTTCTCCAAAAAGCGGACATTCATTTCATGAAAAGATGCTCAACATCAGTAATCGTCAGAGAAATGCAAATTTAAAAAACCACAAAGAGACATCACCTCACAGCGGTCAGAATGGCCATCGTCAATAAATCAACAAACAAGTGCTGGTGAGGATGCGGAGAAAGGGGAGCCCTTCTGCATGGAAAGCAGTATGGAGATACCTCAAAAAACTGAAAATGGATCTGCCTATAGCCCAGCAATTCCACTTCTGGGAATTTGAAGAAACCCAAAACACGAATTCAAGAGAATATAAGCACCCCTATGTTCATTGCAGCATTATTTACCATCGCCAAGATTTGGAAGCAGCCCAAGTGCCCGTCAGTAGATGAGTGGATAAAACAACTATGGGACATTTACACAATGGAATACTACTTGGCCATAAAAAGAAAATTTTACCCTTTGAGACAGTGTGGAAGGACCTGGAGAGCATTGTGCAAAGTGAATAAGCCAGTCAGAGAAAGACAAATACTGTGCGATTTCACTCGTACGCGGAATCTCAGGAATACACTGAACTAACAAGCAAGACAGAGACAGACTCAGGGAGAGAGCAGGCTGACAGCTCTGGGGGGCTTGGGTTTGCGGGGTGGAGGGATGGGGCACAGAAGGAGAACTCATGGACATGGACAACAGAGTGCTGATTGTAGGGGGTGGGGAGGGAGGAGGAAGGAGAGGGAGGAGGAAGGAGAGGGAGGAGGAAGGAGAGGGAGGAGGGAGGAGGAAGGAGGGGGAGGTGGAAGAGGGTTTGAGGAGGAATGGTAATGGGGAAAAAGTACAGTAAAAATAAACTACTAAAAAATAAAAAAATAAAAAACTTTAAGAATTCCCTTTGGTTGCCTTCGTCACTAGGACAGCTGAAGTGGGGCGGGGCAGAAGGTGAGGTGGGGAGAGTCGGTTGGGGGCTTTGTTGACAGCGTGGCCTTGAGGGTCTGAAGTGTCCCTCACTCGCAGTTTCCCTATACACACGTATGGTGTGCACACACACATATAGTTGTGTGGACATGCATCATGACATGTGTTGTGTGTGGGTACAGGGATACGACACATGGGTGTGTGTGCACTTGGAGATGAGTTTCTGGATTAGGGATCAGACTAGTTCCTTGTTCACGGAGTAGCTCTGGTCCCCATGGGGAGACGTGTGTGTACAGCGGGGTTCGGACCACGGGAGAGGGACTCCACTGGTGAAACTTGGAGCTGGGATGACCGGCTGGCAGAGCGGCCCCTCCTCCCTTCGAGGCAGACGCAGAGGGAGCCTTCTGCCCTGGAGCATTAACAGATCCTCTCTGGGGACGTGGCTCTGGGTTTTCACCACTCCCGGAGGAAAGCAAATGGTTCCCAGTTTATCCTTAGCAGGCGCACAAGCGGCTCTGACAGTGCATGGAAGATGGAGGGGCGCCTTCTACCTTCCAAGCATGTCCCCCCTTCAAGTATCCCATAGGGCGGGCCGCCGGCAGGCCTCCCAGAAAGCTCTGCCTGTGCAGAAATGAGGCAAGGTCTCCGAGCATCGTCCAGTCTCTGTGAAGGTCCCCTCGCTGAGGAAGCCTTTCCTGCCCACCCTCCCTCGGCCACCTGCGCTTCTCCTTCTGCCGCGAGCCTGGGGGCGCCTTGTGGGTGGTAAGGACTTGGACATACGCTGTTCAAATATCTTTCTTATACAGTTAACACAGGCATGTGGTAAGGAAAACAAGTAACAATATGAGAAAGAATATGAAACAAAAACACTAACGAACGGTGAGGCAAAGGGAGGTTTACAGTTGGGACTATTGTATTACCACCTGTTAGTTACTGTCTTTCTCACACACGACTGAGAACACACCTTCCCCTGCCCCGTGTTATTGTAAGATGTCCCGAGGCGTCCTGTACTCGGATTCTGCGTCCCCGGTGTGAGACACAGGCTGTGCAGAGTCTGGCTCCCACCGTTCCAGCAGAGTGAGCAACACAGTGATTGACACATGGCTCTGGGCTCGCAGGGTCAGGAATAGCACGCCACCTAGGGGTGGCTACAGACATTTCACTATCTTTGCTTCTAAGTAATACTTTCCCTCTTTTTATCTTCTTTTGTAAAATTTCTACCCCCTTCTGTGTTCTATTTTGGCATTCTGCTTTTTACCACAATCACTTCATGCTCTCATATCATGAAATTTTCCTTTAGAATTTTATTTTTGGTGGCAGCATACTATTCCACTGTCTAGATATACCGTAATTTATTTGGTCTTTTCCTAGAAGTGGGCCACCTGGTTAAACCGTAAGACTCTTTATACAGGTTGCAAAATTACCTTCTTTCCTGGATTAGTGTCTTTCTGACATGAACTTATGTGCAGTGTATGAGAGTGGTCCTTGCATATGATCCTTAATATTACTGATGATATCAGAACAATCTTTATTTTAACCTTTGCCAACTTGATGGGCTACCAGGGGTGTCTCGTTGTTTTGATATGCATGTCTCTGGTATCTCGAGGCTGAATTTTTATCTTTTCATGTATCTATTGACCTTTTGTGTCCTTCGCCCATTTTTATGGAGTGTTGCTGGTGCCTTAATCATGTGCAGGTGCTCTTACAGGAAAGTTATCATTATCATCTCTAGCTGCATAGACAACGGTATGGAAACACCTTGTAAGGTTTTCTGTATCTATTACAACCACATCAAAAATGTTTTCCTTGCTACCTAGGACTCCAACTTTTGTTCAATCAGACACTTGATTGATTAACAGAATTGACCACGTCTTAGTATTTATTCAAACTCAATGATGGAGATGAGGAGAAGTCACAGGACTTTTTATGCAACATTTTCAGCTTGCTTTCTGCCAGCCCCTTTGCAGACAATTAACAGTGAACTGTGACTCGGGGAGAGGCCATTGGGGGCAGGGGAGAGAGCTGGAGAAGCCAGGGCAGGGGGTGGCGGGGGTGGGGGCACACATTCCACACTGTGGTTTGTAACAACTGGAAGCCTAGGCAACCTTTTTGGGCAAACAAACATCTACACTGTGAACTGGGAGAGAGGAGGGATCTCGCCTGCTGCTGCTCTGGCGTCCCTCCTGGTCTGCGGCAGAGGGCTGAGCACGGAGTGCGAATTTAGCACACGAGCGTTAGCACTCCCTTCTTCATTCAGAATTATGAACGCAGGGTGATTTACATTCAAACACTGATCCTCAGTCAGTTTAGAAGCTGTTATTTTCTGTCCTTACCTTTAAACTCTTCTGAAGAACAGCAATCGGAAAGGAGGCGTCTGACTCTGAGCCCAACCACAGCCTAAACTCGGGGTCTACTGTCACATCTGGGCTGGTAAGCCTGCGAAACAAAAAATCAGGTATGGCCGTGAAACACTGAAACCAAACCAACATGTTCTAAGAATCACAGCATTTCAATGTTTTAAGGGATGTTAGAAATCCTTTTAATAATCAAAGATCTTATTGGACTATCCTAAGAACTTTCATGTTGCACAAGACTCATTAATTCTCATTTTAAAACACTAGTTTTGGGCCCTGACCAGTGTGGCTCAGTTGGCTGGGGGGCATCCTGCAAAGTAAAAGGTGGCCGGTTTGATTCCCAGTCAGGGCGCGTGCCTGGGTTGCAGGTTTGGTCCCTGGTTGGCGGGCGGGCGAGAGGCAGCTGGTCAACGTTTCTCTCCCTCTCCTTCTCCCTCCCTTCCCCTCTCTCTAAAAATAAATAAAATCTTTAAAAAACTAGTTTTTTGCTCCCCTAAGCACAAATGTGATATGCTCATCAAAAACTGGGGGTGGGGGAAGACAATTTAAGAAGAAAATGTAGAGTGCCTGTCGTCATATCTGGGACAACTGAGCATCAAAATGAATGGCAACAGTAACAGATTTCAATCCATTCAGTGCAACAGGAATCCATGAGTCCATACAGACAAACTGATACATAAATGGGGGAGAAGAAAATCCTTTCCTTGTAGTAGAATCATTCAATTAATCTGGAAGGAATTGCAGAGTTTGAAAGTCACCAGGGGCAAATACAGTAATAATTCAGTCAAAAATCATCAGCGGATGTTCAAACTAGTGGGTGAATCTTGTCACTTACGATTCCACGATCGTGCAAAGCGTTGGCATAAATGACGCTGCAAGGTGGCAGTTCTGGAGGAAGACCCACTGTTCTGCTCTGCCCAGAGCCTTCGCAATGAGGTCTTCTGCTTTAGCTGCCCGGCCGTGGCCCAGCGACAAGGTGGTCACGTGCTGCGTGGTTCCCTTTAACTCTTGTGCAAACTGCAGGAGAGTGTTGGTGAGGTTAACCCCTGCAGAGCAATGCAGAGAGGTCCGCACAACTGTAAACTCATTGGATTCCCTCTTAACAAATCCAATCAGCATTTTTGAGTGATGGTGGGAGAAGATGTAGATGTAGCGGTCACCTAGGTTTTCTAACCGATGGGGATGATGGCACCTACCTACAGCAGCCGCTCCTGGTTAAACTCTTCAATTCACCTGTCCCTTCCTCCTCTGTAGCTCACCCCCACTGTTTCCTGAGTGGGCTGTGTACCCGGCTAAAATGCTTTATTTTTAGCCTCTCTTGCTGCTAGCTACGGGCATCTAAGTTTTGTAAATAGGTGTCGGCAGCAAGGTTTGTTAACACTTGTGTGATTGTCCTTTCTCTCCATCCTGTTCTTTAGAACATGGATTCATGGTAGCTAGAGCTCTGGCTGCCACGCCGGGCTGTCTTCGAGAAATGGACACATGTATCACAAGCGTGTCGAGCACACAGCCAGTGCTTTACAGCACAGGGACACACACAAGGCCCGTGGGCCGAACCCAGCCCTCAGCCTTGTTTTATCCACCCGGCACCTTGTTTCCACCCGGCGGCAGCGCCGAGCCCCTTGCCCCTCCTTAAGGAGCAGTTACATTTATGCAGTCCTCAAGTGACATCCGGCCCTTTGAAGGCAACCGCAAGGCTGATGTGGCCCCTGGTGACAACGAGTTTGACACCCCTGCCACAGAAGGGTTTCAGCTGAGAAACCTCCACGTGCAGGCATTTGGGAGAAGATTTTTGCCCAAAATTCTTATACAGTTTCTTGTAAAGAACTGAAATTTGAAAATGGTGAATTCTAAACACATATTTGACTTGGAGATGAAGAAGAACAGAAGATGAACGAAGAAAATATTTTGCTTCGGGTCTGTAGATCAAAGACGAGAAAGAGAAAGAGAAAAGCATTTGGAGTTTTGAGGAATACAAGGGCTGGACCCGTATCAGCAGGACCAATTGCTGATAGCTTATTTTATAGCACATATTTTTCATGAGTCAATGTAACTAAAACAACTAATGAGTGCAAGGGAAATCGCAACTTTCTAATAAATAATAAGTGTTTGGGGATATTTTCTGCACAGAAAGAGTACGCTGATAAATTCTTCCATACATGTGAATCTCATACATGGGAAACCTCATTTCTCTTTGTTCTTTTACATTTTTAGAAAGGTCCATTCTTAAGATACTTTAAAATTTTAATCTGTCCCTTTCCCAAATGCTTACATAAGAATGGGAACATGTTTTAAACACAGAATGACCCGACACGGAACCCACTTCCCTGCGTCGTCTGACACATTTTGTCGTCGTCTCCCCCGGGAGCAGGCAGCTTACCGTGTGAGTGAATAAGCACCAGCGGGGTCCTGGCACTGGATTCTTTATATGACTCTTTCAAATTAAGTCCACTTCTGTAAACGTCTTGACTTCCTAATTTTTCAGTTATAAACATTCTCACTGCACTCTTTAACTGGTCTGGTCTAAGAATTTTTACCTAAAAAGAAAACCGGGAAGAAAGAGGGAAACACAGGATAAGGCGTGGGCGCCATCACCAGGAGACGCCATCACACGCGTGACCGCGCTCCTCCATCGCCACCGTGCTGCCGGCTCCCACTCCGCTCCACCCACCAAGCCGGCACTTATAAAAGTCCCCCACTGTCCTAATACTTAACCCAAGGACTTGTTTTCTGAGGGGCGGGGAGAGAAAGGGAAGATCGAAGAAATGGAGTTTTCTGTTGAGCTGTATTTGACTAGCTCTTTTCTGAGCAGCTACCGATAGTTCTGGAAATTGTCACTGTGCCCATATGCCCCATATTGTCATCTTCCCCTCTCTTCGCTGTCCAACAGGCTGTGGCAAAGGAGAGAGGGGAATAAACTAGATAAAGGCCTTGCCCCATGGAGCTCCGTGATATTGGTCGTCTCTGGATTGAACCTTCTTTCTAGTATCTTCTAACTTCATCTCGGGGGCACTCTCAAGTTCTGACTCGCACAGGTCAGACCCAGTTTCCAATATTCTGACTCAGTTTCCCTCTGTGTCCGCTCAGCACTTTATCAGCCCATGCCTTCTGACCAGGAGTTTGGAAAATAGGGTCACTTTGCTCCTAAAGTTTCTAGCTCACAAACCAAAAGGCCTGGCAATTACTGGGGGAAGGTAAGGTAGAATGGGCTTTGAAGTCCAGTGCATGGCTATCTCAAGAATCCACTCTGGCACGGCTGAGAAGCAGAGTGGGACGCATGCTTTCCAGGGGCAGGCAGGTCCCCCGAGGGACGGGGAGGAAGAGCTGAACGGTGCACGCTGAGTTTGTCCCCCGGATTACCCATCTTGTGAGTCCTTCCCCCTCTCTAGGGAGGAGTGACAGAGGGGACAGAGAGCTGCTGGAATGTCACTCTACCTGGATCCCCCCATGTACGGGACCCACTCTGGAGAGTAAGGTGCTTCCCCTAAACGGTGGCTGGTGAAATCGACGTTTTGCTGATATAGTTTTAGATTTGACGGGTTAGTTACTGACAAAGTGCTCGAAACATTTAGAATACCAAGACTGGCTCACAGCACATCTTACCAAAATAAGTCTTTGAAATGGGGTGAGTTTCTCCCAGGGGAAATTTACAGGTCTACATAATTCTTCATTTTCACTCAAAAGTTCAGCTGGATATAATTTAGAGAAAGAAACTGGGATTAACCACCAAATACTCTGGATCACTAAAAGATGCCACAAATGAACATTTTTGTTATAAAGTTGTGAAGCTGTATTTTAAAAACATGCTTGACTTCTTGCAAAGGGATCTTTGTTTCTACAGAATCTGCAGTATCACTAACTGCCCTTACAGTCGCAGAAGTGGCAGACACTAAGGTAGATTTAGTTTCGATTTGGCCCTGCTGACGAGGCTGTAGGGTGCCCTACCAAGATGATGGGCAGCTGAAGGACAAAAATGAGGAGCGAAGGGCAGAGCGAACACTTCAGAACCTGCTCCTGTGTGGGGTGTTTTCCTGATGAACACAGGGTGGAGCAGAAGGAGGTTACAGTCGTGAGTATGCAAAACAGTTTATTCTTGTATTATTATTTACTAATTATTGCATTATTTTCCATATGAACAACTGTAAACATACGTTTGCCCCACCCTGTATAAACTAATGACTTTAGAGGTTGGAGATTTATGTTCATAATCTACTTACAGGAAATGAGCATCAAATGAAAGTGCAACAAAACTGTCGAAGTTTTGAAAAACTTCATATTATAGGTGTATGTTTTTAATCCGGACCCCTCTCGGCGCGTGTGCAGACTCCTGCTGGTCACGCTCCTGCGGGGCGGGAAGTCCTCTGGTGCTCCTCACTAACCAGCGCAGGCACAGCTGCCCTTCCCGCCTCCCTCCCGCCTCCGTTTCCCCAATGTCTAGATACAACTTTGACAAAAGAAATAGCTTTTTTGATTATAACTAAAATAGGGGTGTTGATCTTTAAAAAAAAAATCCATGATACATTAAAATTATTTAAAAATTGATAAATGTGGGGTTATTTGAACAATAAAAAGAGCTTCACTTTAAAATCAGGTCAGTAAAAAGTTTCTTTAAATAAAAGATATTAGCCCATCTCATGGTGTAATACATGACGAATCCAAAGAGAACAGTGAAAATGCAACGAAATAAAACCGTAATGGCCCAGAGAGAAAACTCTAGGAGAGGAAGAGAACGTCTTAATCAGAACTGGAAAGCAAGAAGCTCTAAAAGAAAAAAAAAATAGACATAATCGACTATACAAACATTTAAACATTTGTGTGGTATGGATACTATGAACAAATCCAATAGACAGTAACAAATTTTGGAAAATACTCAAATGAAAAGGTTAATATTTTTTAACAAGACAAAAAGTTAATCATCTCTTAGACTGATAGGATTCTTACAAACGGACAAAAAAAGAGATAAACAATCAGTAGAAAACTGGGCTACGTACATGAATAGGCAACTCCGAATGGTCAACAAACACCTGAAAAGGTATTTTTTTAGCTAATAGGGAAAGTCAGATCAGAGCACTTGAAGCTTTTCAGATTGGCGACAGTTAAAAACGTCACCGCTCCTCCTGGAAAAGGGCGCACATAGATTGCTGGCGGGAGTAGAAATTATTGTGGACTTTAAAAAAAGAAAGCCTCCTGGCAGAAACTATTACCATAGAAAAAGTATACAAAAGCAGAGGAGATACGTGTCGCGATGTCCGTTTATCGCAACAGCGTAACCGGAAACACAGTTGGAGACTGTGGCAGAAATCTGGCAGAAAAACGGAGAAGACTGTGGGCGGGAGCAAACTAGGTGTGTCCCAAACTGGGGCGATGTGGGTGGGAGTGGCAGGGGAAGCGAGGAGGAGAGTTCAAAGTGGGGCGGGGGGAGAAAAAAGGAAATAATATGCTAAAAATAGCAAATCATTTAAAGTTCTGTTTCCTATGTAATTTAAAAAAACATACCTGCTTATATAAAAATAAAACACCTGTCCCATAAAACACACATCTGTTGTATTTGTAGGCCTGTTCAGATTCAGGAGCAAAGCTCGTGCGGTCTGAGGAAAGGAGTCGGGGGGCTTCCCTGCGGAAGCCTCGACTTCCATCAGGGTCTTCGTCAGCAATGACATTCAGGGCGACCATCTCACACGACTGTCACGAGGGTTAGAGAACGCAAGATGTCCAGCAACATGGTATCGCTCCTCCTCAATTTTTCACGATACAGGATATTGAACTCCACTTATAACTGGACCATCTTACACAGACATAGACGCAATGGACTTAGATGGAAACACTGGATGCTTGCTCACTTCCCCCCCCCCGTGATTTCCTACCTGCCTCCTGCAAAGCGTTTTCTGAAGGGAAGGGTGTGCTCATCAGAACGTAGACAGCCTCGCTGCTTCTGAAAGCGTCCCACTGCGGCGCGTTGGACAGCAGGGACTCGCACAGCAGGGCGAAGGGCTCCAGCCGGCTGCTGGCGTGCTGGCACTGCTTCCACCTGGGGCCCGAGAGCCACTGGAGGTGCCCACTCCTGTGCTTCTTGTACAAGCCTAGTGGGGAAGGGGGAGCGAGCCCGTTGGAGAGCTGGCCCTCACCTGTCCTTCTGCATCGCAAAGCAGATGCTCAGTAAACATCTGCTGTTGAGGAAAAGCTGTCTTGTGTAACAATTAGTTATATGAAGGGCGATTTCTGTATTGTGGTAAAAGCAGGAAATTTACCATTGTAACCATGTTAAGGGTACGGTTCAGAAGTGTTACGTATATTCATGTTGTTGTGAAACAGATATTTAGAACTTTTTCTGCAACACGGAGGCTCCGTACACATTAAACAACCCTTTTCCCCTCCGCCAGCCCCTGGTAATCACCACTCCGCTTTTTGTTCTTATCAATTTCACTTTCGCCACCTCGTGGCAGTGGGACCACACAGTATCTGCCTTGTCACTGGCCCGTTTCACTTAGCGTAATGTCCTCGTCTCATCCATGACGCGGCATGTCACAGGATTCCCTTCGTTAAGGCTGAATGCTATTCCAGTGGGTACGCACTACATTTGATTCCTCCACTTATCCATCAATGGGCGTTTTGGGACAACATGAAGCGTAACAACATCTGCATTGCAGGAACACCAGGAGGAGAAGAGGGAGACAGCAAGGGATCGAGAGCTATTTGAAGAAATAATGACAGAAAACTTCCCTAACCTGGAGAAGGGAAAAGACACATGAGTCCAGGAAGCACAGAGAGCCCTAAACAAGATGGACACAAAGAGGCCCACTCCAAGACACATCCTAATCAACACAGCAAAGATTAATGACGAGGGAATCTTAAGAGTGCACGTGAGAGACAGTTGATTACCTATAAGGGAGCTCCCGTGTGTCTGCTGTCTACAAGAGATCCACCTCAGAACAAAGGCACACACAGGCTAAAAGGAAAGGGATGGATAAAGAGATTTCATGCAAATGGAAAGGAAAAAAACCCTGGGGTAGCAACACTTGTATCTGAAAAAATAGTCTTTAAAACCAAGGCTATTTGTAAGAGACAAAGCAGGACACTAAGTAATGATAAAGGGAGCAATCCAACAAGAGGCTATTGCCCTTATGAACATTATGTGCCCAACAGGGGAGCACCTAAGCATGTGACCCAAATCTTGATGGACGTACAGGGAGAGACCGACAGTAATAGAGCCACAGTAGGAGATTTAATGCCCCAGTGGCATCGATGGACAGATCTCCCAGACAGGAAATCAACCAGGAGACGGCGGCCTTGAACGACACACTCCATCAGATGGATTTAGGTGATGCCTTCAGAGCAGTTCAGTCCGAAACAGCAGAACACACATTCTTTTCAAATGTACACGGGCCATTTAGATCAATGGAGCAGAACCGAGAACCCAGAAATAAACCCACGCCTTTACAGTCAAGTCACATTCGACAGAGGAGACAGAACATTCGAAGGGGTGAAGGCAGCCTGCTCAACAAACAGTGCTGGGAATATTAAAGGGGTGTGTGCTAAGCAAACGAAACTGTACCACACACAAGAATAAACTCAAAATGAATTAAAGACTTCAGTGTTAGACTCGAAACCATGAAAACCATGGGAGAAAGCATAGGCAGTAAAATCTCGGACGTTTTTCATAGCCGAGTTACCCGAGAAAACGGGAAGTAGGATATTGAAGTCTCTTACCATTACATTGTTGCTGCCGTCTCTCCCCTGAGGCCGGTCAGCGCTTGCTTCCCATAATCAGGAGTGCTGAGGGTTGGTGCGTAAAAATTAACAATGCATCTTCTTAATGAATCGACCCTTCTGTTATTATATAACGTCCTTCTCTGTTTCTTGGAACAGCTTTTGATTTCAAATCCATTTTTTTCTAATGTCAGTTTATCCACTTCTACTCTCTTTCAGCTACTGTTTGCTTAGGAGCTTTCCCCACCCTTTCGCTTCTGGCCTAGGTGTCTTTAAAGCTGAAGTCAGTCTCCGGTCCAGAGCACAGAGCTGTATTCTGGTTACCTCTGTCGGTCAGGGAGTTTAACCCGCTATGTTAATGACGGATGGGGAAGGGCTTACTACTGCCACTTCGTTGTGTTCTGTATGTCTTACCGCTTTCGTGTCCCTCCTTCTGTTTCTTACTGCCTTTGCATCTCACCGCCTTTTCTGGTAATTAACCACATATCCATCGATTCCCTTTGCACTTCCTGTTATATGTACTCTCTGGACTTGTTTGCGGTGACTAGACGTGGGTTCTCCCGGGAAACAGAACTAAGTGGATACATGTTGATCTCTCCGAGGAGATTTACTGCAGGAATTGGCTCACATGATCCTGGGGGCTGATCAGCAGTTGAATTGAAGGTCACCCTTCCCAACTTGGGTGGGCAAAATCCAATCTGCCAAGGGCCCAGCTGGAACACAGACTGAGAAAGGGCAACACCGCTCCCTTCCCTTGAGCCTCGCCTTCTCCTGAGTCTCAGCTCTGTAGACCCAGGACTCACCACGGCGGCGGTGGCAGCGTCTCTGGCTCTTGGGTCTGGGGGCTCTTGCTGACTCACACCTCTAGCTCTCTGGGGGCTCCAGCTTACAGATGACAGACCTTGGGACTACTCAGCCTCCATAATCATGTAGATTAGGATTATAATAATTATAGCAGCTGTCATTTATTCATTCATTCAAAAATTATTGAACCCCAATTATATGTCCAACAGTGTAGGGGACACAGTGATGAATGAGACTTGAACTCAAGCTGCTTTTGGTTTAATAAATACAAAAGCATTGCCTTGGAGCACCGCAGAAATCTTTCAGTGTTTTTCAGGGGGATGTATTTTTCCTAAATCCAGAGGAACTGCTTTTACTTACTGTCAAGTCTAGGCTGGGGCATCACACCTTTACTGTTCACCAATATGCCCGAGTATAAGAAGATGCTCCACTCTTTCTCCGAGAGCACCCCGAAGTCGTCCTGGGGTAGGCTTTCAGTAGCGTTGTTCCGCATGATCGTGGTGCAGAGCAGAAAGGCAAAGCAAAGTTTATGTTGATTAAACAGGGCTGAAGTGACCACCTGTGGGGAGAAACAACCGTTTCGTAAGCCCAGATAGAATGAATTAAGTTCACAAAGCTCCCATTTAAAGAATGTCTCACCTTCAAAATATTTGTCGTCAACACATCCACAGAATTTTTAAGATGCTTCTCTAAGGGATTTTTCTTGTGTTTTAACTTCGGTTCTTTGGAGAGTTTCATACCTTCCTGAGCTCTTTTCAGATGCATTTTCTCCCTTTTCAAGCTGTGTTCTTCCTGTTCTTTGCTCTGGGAGACGACGGAGGAGATGAACACCTGCCGAAACCAGTCGAGGGAGAACTGGTACATGTGCCCGAGGTGCGTGAGGCTGGCCACCACGAAGTAGAGCAGGGCGCCTCGGGTAGCAATCGGGAGGTAGGTTTTGCGTGTCGCTTGAATTTCACTTTCTGCTTTTTTGGTTGCCTTGATGCGCTTTGAAATTTCATTTGAAGTGATTTTGGATTGCCTTAAGAGGTCTATAATCTCCTCGTTATCTAATACACATCCTAAAAGCAAACAAAGATGGATTTCAAGAACCATTGCAATGTTAAATGGCAGTCTCCACACTCTTTGTGTAAAAGTGTTTACTGTCGGCTTTTTGTCGGTTTTGTTCTGGAGGTGAGCTCTTAAGTCAGGGGTGTCAAATTCATTTTCATGGGCAGGGGGTGGGGGCCACATCAGCCTCGCAGTTGCCTCCAAAGGGCCGAATGTAGAGCTCCTGGCCCCTAGTTAAGGAGTAGTTACATTTATACAGTCCGAAAATTACATTCAGCCCTTTGAAGGCGACCGCAAGGCTGATGTGGCCCCCGGTGAAAGTGAGTGTGACAGCCCTGTCTTAAGTGAAGGTAAGTCACGTTATGGTAAATTCGATTAACATCATACACGTCGCTCTCCCGACCCCCCTTCTCTTCCCTCTCTCACTGCAGTGACTGTGGGGTCTCTCTCTGTTGCATGCAGATGGTAAGTAGTCATTCCATCACGAGGAACACATTTCCACGGTGACCCACTATACACACAGACAACGAACATAAAACGCCCAGAAAAGAACAAGTGTACCGCTATTTCAGCTGAGGCACTCCGCTATTTTCTACAGGATTCTGGTTTTTAAACAAACGAAATTGATAGTGATCAACAAAATGGATTTCTCATCTCACGAATAGGGTGCCCTGATTTCTGGGAAGGGGAGAGGGGCCGGGGGTTGAACACTCACCAATGGTCAGTGATTTCATTAACCTGGGCTCCACAAAGCTCCCGAAGGACAGTGTCGGCGGGCGGCTGGGTCGGTGAACACGGATTTGGGAAGGCTGGTGCACTGGCGGGAGCCAGGGGGCTCTGCTCCCTCTCCCTAGACTTTGCCCTACGAGTTCCTTGCATTTGGCTGTTCTTGTGTTATGCTCTTTATAATAAACCAGCAATCTAGGGCGGATGGGTTTCTAAGCAATCAACCTAAGGAGGGGTTCAGACTTCCAGCCTGTCACCAATCTGTTAAAAGCCCAGGTGACAACTTGGGCTTGCGGCTGGCATCTGAAGTGGTGGGGGCAGGGAGCCGTCTCGCAGAACACAACACCTACCCTGCGGACTCGGACGCCATCTCAGGTGGAGAGTGCCCAAACCGAGCCGAAGGGAAGGACGCCAGCTGGTATCACGGTGCTTACTGGCAGGGGAGGGACACCCTCCACCATGTGGAAATTGGGCCTTCAGAACCCCTCTGAAGGGCAGATATATTTGTAATGCTTTTTATTTAGTTGTTGAGTTGTTCAGAAATTATATTGTTTCCATTTAAAGACTGTGGTTTCTTAGACATTTCCTGTGTTGAAGAGGAATGTAATTTCTGCCGCCACTTTAATAAACATCCCATTTTAACGGGATGCATATAAGTTGCTGGATTGTGTCCTTCTATAGTTATTAGTCCTTGGGGAAAACTTAGCCTTTCGGTCTCTGTAATCTAACTTGATACACAGAACGGATGTCAGGTGCCCGAAGGACAGGCACAGGGCAAGGAGGAAACGAACCAGCCTCTCCAAGATTTTTCTTGCAACTTACCCTGACTTTATGGTGGCAAGGGACCCACGACACAAAGCAGAGGCAGGCACTGAGGAACATCAAAATTCTCAGTGTTTTAATTTTAGGAACAGGGTGGTTCACCTACATTAATCGGCTATTTGGTGAACATTGAGACTTGGTAGTTGTGTTGCCAATGCAGCACAGAACTCAAACCTGCTCTGTGCCCTGCACAAAGGCACACGCCGAGGTCCCCCAGCATCACCACGTAGCTTGACTCACCTTGCGTGCTCTGAAGCAAGTTCAGCGTTTTTTCCTCCAGTTCTTCAAGAGTCGTAGCGTCGAGGGAAATGCTCTCCAGTAATTGGAAACGCTGGTTTTCCAAGTGGGGAACTTCGTGAGTCACCACAGTGGATAACAGTTGGTCCTGCAAACCTTGGAACGTGACCGTGAAGTTGATCATGGTAACAAAGTTATGAACGGATGGAGGAAAACTCGGGTTGTCTATTTCTGTGGAGATGTACAACCTGAAACGTGAGAAAGGCATGCCTTAGTCAAAGGATATATAGAGGAAGAAAGTAAACATTTACTTAATAATGGAACACTATTTCTCCTAGAAGGAAATAAGGTTAATTTTTAGTTATCCAGCCTGATACACGGGGAGGATCTCGGTTTATGCCATGTGAATACACTTGCTATTCATGACCTTAAAACACAGCCGTGCATGATGTCCACATGACGTCTGGTCAAAGCGTAAGGACAGAGGAAAGACAAAGGGTAAATATTAGGAGTTCTGACCTGCTGCCGGGTCAGGGTAAAAATCATGGTTTGCACCCGAGAAGGAAGCCAGTGGAGGGACTCGAGGAGAGGAGAGACGTGACTTGTTTTGACCAGGACTGTTCTGGCTGCCGGCGTGAGAGCAGCCTGTGCAGAGGGGGGCGTGGGCAAGAAGGAAGCTGGGGGCCGGGGTAAAATGTGAGAGACGGCGGTGCCAGTGGTCCGGGGCAGTCAGACGCTGCGTCTTGTTGAGTGGCCACTGCAACCCAACGCAGCAGAGACGACCCTCCTTCCTTGTCATACAGGGTGGAGTGGAGACTTAGGGAGGTTGGACACATTGCCCATGACACAGGGCCAGAAAGTGACCAAGGGGGACCTGTTGCCTGTCTGCCCTCCTACACAGGGGCCCCCACTCCCTTAAACCCCCAATCACACATGGGGGCCAGGCTGTCACCCCGGGAAGAGGCCACCTCCTCCGCATTTCTAGAGCTGTGGCTTCACCAAGCACCTAGTCCTCGGAGAGAAGGACAGAGCAGGCTCACACGGCGTTTCCCCAGCTGTGTTCCGCAGAACGCTCTCTTCTGGAGAGGGTTCACAACATAAAGAAGTTTTAAGTCCTGATGGGAAAGAATCTTGTTTAACTTTGTTTACCTCAGAGCTTTTAAAAAAAGAACTGGATCCCCTTTTGTGAGTGACATCTATCAAATCCTTAGAAATGTTGTTCCGCAGAACATATTTCGGAAGGAGGCTGGAGGAGAGAATTCTAAAGGAGCAAGAATTTGGCAGCCCAGCTCAAGGGAGAGGACCCAGCTGCCGGCAGGTTTGAGAATCAGAACCACGTGGTAATTGGCCAGTCTGCCTGAGCCCCTGAGAAACGCACCAGGCTAGGGACCGTTTAAATCATCTTCTAGTTCTCCTTGCTGGTTACTTGCTTACCTAGCAGCCTTTGGATTTATGAATTGAAGGAGAGAATGCACGTGCCCTACAACTCCAATGTCTTATCCCCCGGGAATTATATTTTTGTGGTTCAGTTTGACTCTACAACTGTGCTTTGTGAAGCTGCCTGGCAGCAGCAGAATTCCTGAGGCCCCTTACTGCCTGGAACAGGATACAATGGTTTTAACCGCGTAGACAAAAATCTCTCTTTTTCTTCTACATATAAAATATGGATTTTTGTAATGGAAGCAGAAGCTTTTCCTGTCCAAATGCAATGCTAGGCGAACAGATCAAATCCAACCCCTCTGGCTCGTGCAGGGCCAGGCTTCTGCTGGCCACCCTCCCCGCAGTTCCTGAAACTCTCTGTGGAGCCCACGGGTCTCATCAGGCACCGTTTGAAAACTACCGGTGTGCAACGACTTATAAATAAGACTCCTTTCTCTGTTCTGCAGAGTAATGAATAAGACACAAAAACTGGAAACATGAAAATAAAAGGAACATTCGAAACACAACCTCCCTTTTTCCTCCATGGGACGCTTATCAGGACTGAAACACAGACCTTTCAACATTATTGTCTCAAAAAAAAAATACAAACATTTGTCTCGCTTTCACTATGACATTACCTAAATTTGGAATTATATTCAATCTCAGAATCATCAACCCGAATGAAATGTTTTCCTCTTTTCTGATAGATAGCCTTCTTCAAAATCGCCTTTAAACCTGGAGCTAATGTTTCAGGGAGATTCTGAAAAACCAACAGACATGAATAAAAAATTCACCTTACGAAAAGCAGACAAGCTGAAAAGATACAGCTTTTAAAACATTGTAAATCTTGTTACTACGTGGACAACGGAGCCAGGAGGACCTGAGGGCTGGCCGCTGCCATCTCACCCTCTGTCTCTGTCTCCCACGGACAAAGGTGCCCGTCACTTACGTAAATCTCCCAGCCTCTGTGCTCAGTGCCCACAGCGTGGGTGTCCACTGGGCGGAGTTGGGGAACCCGGCCGTTGCGTACAGGTACCTGCAAGAGGACGCTGCCTCCTGATCTCATGGCTTGCTCGATTTTTTTGATGGAGCTGCCGTCCTCAGCGGAGAGCTCCTGGAGCCTCGGGCCTTCCATCTGACGGATCCAGCTGTACGCCTGCTTGTGGGGGTCAATGAGCAGCGGCCACTGCAGGCCATTCTTGATCAAGATGGCGTTCTCTGTCAGATACTGGCCGAGCGGCAGCCCCTGATGGTGCCATCGGCGGATCTGGAATGAAATCACTCACGTGTTCACCGTTTTGGTGAACTTCTGCACGTCGTCGGTACCCACAGGCTGTACCCGCCCATCAGCGGCTCAGTAGCCCAGATGGACTCATGGTACCCAGGTGCTTGCGTTCAAGCCACCCTCACTCGACTTAATAATGGCCCCCAGGTGTGAGAGTAGCGATGCTGGCCATTCAGAGAAGCCGTGGATGGCCTCCTTTCAGCGAAAAGGTGTCATTACACAGGAAAACCCCCAGTATTACAGGGCCCGGTACCATCTGTGGTTTCAGGCGTTCACTGGGGGTCTGGGACTGTATCCCCTGCTGATAAGGATCTATAGATCAATTTGGAAAAAATAGTCAACTTTAAAATATTGAGTGTTCCGACACATGAACACGGTATAACTCTTCATTTGTTTAGGATTCTTAAAATTTATCTCAAAAATATTTTATAGCTTTATTTCTGTAAGTTTTATACAACTTTCTGATAATTCATATATTTTTAAAAATATTTTGTTGATTATGCTATTACAGTTGTCCCATTCCACCCCCCCACTCCATCCTGCACACCCTGTCCCTCCCACATTCCTCCCCTACAGTTCATGTCCATGGGTCATACATATAAGCTCTTTGGCTTCTAAATTTCCTACACTATTCTTACCCTCCCCCTATTTTCTACCTACCATTTATACTACTTATTCTCTGTACCATTTCCCCCTCTCTCCCCCTCCCACTTCCCTCTGATAACCCTCCATGTGATCTCCATTTCTGTGGTTCTGTTCCTGTTCTAGTTGTTTGCTTAGTTTGCTTTTTTTTTTTTTTTTTTAGGTGTGGTTGTTAATAACTGTGAGTTTGCTGTCATTTTTACTGTTCATATTTTTTATCTTCTTTTTCTTAGATAAGTCCCTTTAACATTTCATATAATAAGGGCTTGGTGATGACGAACTCCTTGAACTTGACCTTATCTGAGAAGCACTTTATCTGCCCTTGCATTCTAAATGATAGCTTTGCTGGATAGAGCAATCTTGGATGTAGGTGCTTGCCTTTCATGACTTGGAATACTTCTTGCCAGCCCCTTCTTGCCTGTAAGATTTTTTTTTAATTACTTTATTGTTGTTCGATTACAGTTGTCTGCATTTTCTCCCCACCCCTCCCCCCATGTAAGGTCTCTTTTGAGAAATCAGCTGACAGTCTTATGGGAACTCCTTTGTAGGTAACTGTGTCCTTATCTCTTGCTGCTTCTAAGGTTCTCTCCTTCTGTTTAATCCTGGGTAATGTAATTATGATGTGTGTTGGTGTGTTCCTCCTTGGGTCCAGCTTCTTTGGGACTCTCTGAGCTTCCTGGATTTCCCGGAAGTCTATTTCCTTTGTCAGATTAGGGAAGTTCTCCATTATTTGTTCAAATAAGTTTTCAATTTTTTGTTCTTCCTCTTCTCCTTCTGGCACCCCTATAATTCGGATGTTGGAACGTTTCAAGGTGTCCTGGAGGCTCCTAAGCCTCTCCTCATTTTTCCAAGTTCTTGTTTCTTCATTCTTTTCTGGTTGGATGTTTGTTTCTTCCTTCTGGTCCACACCATTGATTTGAGTCCCAGTTTCCTTCTCATCACTATTGGTTCCCTGTACATTTTCCTTTGTTTCTCTTAGCATAGGCTTCATTTTTTCATCTGTTTTTTGAACAAATTCAACCAATTCTGTGAGCATCTTGATAACCAGTGTTTTGAACTGTGCATCTGATAGGTTGGCTATCTCTTCCTCGCTTAGTTGTATTTTTTCTGGAGCTTTGAAGTGTTCTGTCATTTGGGCCTTTTTTTTTTTTTTTTGTCTTGGCACGTCTGTTACTTTAAGGGGCGGAGCCTTAGGTGTTGACCAGGGAGGGGTAACGCTGGTCGCTGCGCTGTGATGCTGTGCGTGGGGGAGGGGCCAAGAGGGAGCCATGGCACTTGCTCCACTCTCTGCCGGATTTCAGTCACTCCCTCCTCTACCCACAATCAAACTGGGCCCCTCTAGTGCTGGTTCCTGAGTGGGTGGGCTTGTGCACACTCTAGGCCCCCGTGGGTCTCTCCAGCGACCTCTCCTGTAAGGCTGTTTCTCCTGCTGCTGCCTCAACCCCCATGGGTGTTTTCAATCAGAGGTCTGAGGCTTTATTTCCCTGCGCTGGAACTCTGGGTTGCATGGACTGTCACCCAGTCCACCAGTTGCTGCCTCGGCAGCCAGCTGCAGCTTTGCCCACCCTGCTCCACAATCCGCCACCTCACTGGGTCTGCCAGCTGCAGCGTTGCCGGGAGTCCTCTCTGCCCGGCTGCCAGTCTCCGCCCCTCCTACCGGTCTGGGTGAGTGTTTCTTCTTTATCTTCTTGGTTGTCAGACTCCCATACAGTTCGATTTTCTGTCAGTTGTTTTTTTTGTTTTTAAATTGTTGTCCTCCTTTTGATTGTGCGAGGGGGCACGGTGTGTCTACTTACGCCTCCATCTTGGCCAGAAGTCTGATAATGCATTGTGATGCTAAATGTATGTTACCTAAAACCATGGTGAACCATATTTTGTTGCTGGTGCCGAGAAATGCAGTTGGTTTTTGCATATTGACTTTAATCCAGAAACTTTGCTAAATTTTTATTAATGCTCATGATATATCTATATATTTCTCTTTGATTTTCTAGGCACATACCTATCACCTTCAAAAATTTCTATTTTTTGTTTCTTTTCCAGTCTGATCTCTTTCTCTTGCCTTCCTGCACCGCCTGGGCCTCTGGTCCAGGTTAAACACAGGTGGAGGAGTGGATGGCCCTCTGTGGTGTTTCAATCATGAAGGAAGAACTTCCACCGGAGCTTGCTTTCTCCAACCCTGGTTTCGACTTTGACCTGTGATTAGTTTAGGGGTATTTTCCTAGTGTCCAGGAATAGCAGGGTTTTCAAAGAAACTTTTAGTTATTGGCTTCTAGCTAGTTGCATTTTGATCATACAATTTAAGTCCTTTGGCTTTGTGGTCCATTACACGGTCAGTTTGGGCACGGCAGAGTGCGTGCCCTGCAGTGTCCCGGGGGTGCCTGCTATCGATCTGCTCCTCATGCTGTTCCAATCTTCCCCATTTTCACTGACTTTTGTGTTCTTCTTCTATGAGTTCCAGAAAGAAGGGTGTTAAGGTCTTTCACTATGAATGCAGATTTGTCCACTTTTATCTGTAGTTCTGTAAAGGTTTGCTTTATATAATTTGAGGTCGTGTTACTAGGTACGAACGCATTTAGAATTATTAACATAGCTTGGAGAGTTAAAGCAATTCTTACTGTACTGTAACATAAGGTCACACAATTTCAGTGAGCGCTTTTTGCCTTAAATTCTATCTTTTTTCAAGATAGTCTATGGTAAATTTCCTCCCCTTTTCTATGGTCAAACTTTATGTTTTAGGTCTGTACTTTCTAAAGAACATGATTTCTTTGTATTTTGCTTTACATTTTTATATAGTCTCATAATCTCAGCCTTTTAACTGGACCATTTAGTCCACTGACATCTAATGTAACTATTGATTTATTTGGTTTTAAATTTATTATTAGCATTATGAAAACAAGAAGCCAGTATTTGCTTCTGAGACTTTATAGGTTGTATGGTTAGTTTAACTTGAGTTATCAGCAGGGGAAACAATCTAAAATTACTCTCTGGGGATAAAAGAAAAGGTTCATTTCTTTTTTATTCTCTCAACATCAGCAAAGAACTTACATAGATAGGCAATAAATATTTATTGATAAATTAATAAACGTGAGGTCTATATTTTGGCCGTTTCTAAGAACATTACCTGTGATTCAGTAAGTTCACCAGTTTATTAATGAAAGGAGTTTCAGGGACAGAAACTGGCCCAGAAACTATATTTATTCGACAGGGTAGTAGAATTGGGATGAGAAAAAGGATACTTTTGTGACTTTCACCCAGGGGATGAGAAACAGGAAATGTAACTAATTGAGGCATTAGAACTAAAATTAAAAAAAAAAATTTAAGGCCTGGAACAGACTTCAGTATTTTCATTTATCAAAATAATTTGGGGAAAAGATCCAAGCCCCCCAAAAATGCACACACGCATAAAATCCAAATCAGGAGAATGGAAACCTATTACTACCTCCTGTTTTTGGGCCATGACTTCAACTAAAGAAAAGCTGGAAGACAGAGGAATGCCGTGCTCCGCGCAGAGGCCCTCCCATCTCTCCACGACCAGCTGGCGGAACTCCGCTGTCAGGACCCCGCTGTAGACAAGGCAGGCCGCCGAGACCAGGACGTCGCCCACAACTCCCTCCAGCCTGCGGTCTATTCGATGGATTGTTTCTTGCCATCGGGTCTAAAGGTTAAAATAAAAACGAGTGACTGATATTTGCTATGCTATATACCCTTTTGAGACATTTTGGACATGAACAGTCTCCACGTGGGATCTGTCTTTGCTGTTTCTATTACTCTTGTCATGCTGTAGTTGTAATAATAAATATTGGGTGAAGTTTAAAAAAATGCTTTTGAGGGGAACATGAGTCCTGTTCATGGATTTGTTAAATGTCATATATGCTAAGATTCATAGCCGTTTCCAATTCTTCTGTGACAAAGCAGGATAATTTTAAAAATATAAATTCACTACAGTGCATTATTAATGATGCTCAACAACAGTTGTCAATATTTATTAAACCCTCACTTACCTGACACTTCACTTGGAAAATCTCACTTGACTCTTTCAATACCCTGTTACGTAAAAAAAGCCCCCGACTTCATTTTAAGACAAGCAAGCTGAAGCCTGGAGAAGTTAAGCGACTTGTTCAAGTTCGCAAAGCTTCCGAGGGGCAGCTGGACCTGAGCCGCATGGCCTCCTCCCACAGCCACGTCTGTGCTGACCTGGGCAACAGTGAGGCCTGCCCATCAGGAGCCCTGCCTTCTGGAAGCTCTGAATCCGGGGCAGTGCCGATGTTCTACTGCCTCTCAACACACACTTGGTTCTCCAGGCCATCTACCGCTTTTGAGGGATGTAATCTCCCTCTGATTGTCTAGTTTCATAACCTCCTTCTTCCTGCCCTGAGGGAGTCTTCCCTGATAAGCATCTATTTAAACAAACTACATTAAAATTATCTGGAGGATTCTGTACCATCCTTTGAGGTAGGTGAGGTATGAATGAACCAAGGTTCTGCTCGGCTCCCGAGGGATTAAGAGCATAGAGGAGGAGGATGGATTAGAAGAGAAATAATAAGAGAGGTCAGAAGGTGGACAGAACAAAGCCTAAGTTTCTGTCTCCTTCCTGGAGACAGCTGCAGCCTTTCAGCTCGGGCTGCCCTCGTGCGGGGAAAGAGCACTCGGGCACACTCACAGCAGGCCTGCTCCGGCCTCACAGACAGAGGTGTGCTGCGCCTCAGACACAAGCGAACGCAGCTCCTGAACTTCGTGGTCTGTTGCCGCTCTTTCCATTCTACCCGGCCAGGATCCCTTATTTGTATCTGAATAGGAGTGTCCACTGATCTCAACAAGCAAATGGAGAGTGAGGTTGTTTTAGGCGATGTGTGTGTGTGTCTGTGTGTACACATACAGCCTTCCGTGAAAACAGCATCTCGGGGTTTGTCAGGCCCGTCAGAAGAGAATGAGGGGGATATGAGACGAAAGGAAGCCCTGCCTTCTCGTCCTGCAGAGCGGTCAGTAAGACAGAGGCGCACTGCAGGCGCCTGGTGGCCAGCTTCCTTCGACTCGCTAACACTTCTTTTTCAGCAACAACATCTTGGTAGGTTGCCTGCAAAAACAGCAGGTGTTCTTCAACCTTAAAGACAAATCAATTTATTTTAATTATATTTTATTGATTATGCTATTACAGTTGCCCTGATTCCCCCCCCTTTGACAATCAATTTATTATTGAGACATACCATACTCTCATTTTGCCTCAAGCACTCATTTTTATTTATAGAAATACAGTGTGTAACCACATCATCTTCACATCCTGTCCGACACTTCTTGTATCTGAGTTTGCGAGAAACGCCTCTGAGGCCAGGCAGGTAACACGAATGCCTGAAGTAGGCTTAGATCTTATTCTGGCCAAGTGAGCCCAGGGTTTGCCAGAGCTTCTGAATTTTCAACAGAACATAGAAATTTCAAATGAAATCCCCAGACTTAACAATTTTGGCAATTACCTCACACTGCAGAGGGTAGGGAGAGAGGCTGTACGGGCCAAACGGGAGATGCCAATGGGCTGAGTTTGCCCACTGGACCCCCATCTCCACGACTTTGTCCCCTCTCAGCATCAGTCCCCGTCAGAGACGTGTGTGACAGGGACTGATGATCTCAGTTCCACTCTGGTTCTCATAACGCTACTCTGTTTTAATTTTAAACCAAGACATGTAAGGAATAACCATGTCTTTACAAAGCAGCAGAGTAATTGATGTAGACGGGTTAAGCACAGTTTTTTAAGAACACAGACTGATACTGAGCAAATCTTTGGCAGGAGAAAGCTATAAACATCTTCTAGGACAAATTTGGTCAAAGGCTAAATTAATATATTATTGACAGAATAATAATAATTAACATTATGGAGCATTTTATTACATGGCAGGTACTAAGACTTTTACATTTATATTATTCACTTAACCCTAATTAATCTTGTTCTACCTTCGTTATTATCCCCATTTTATCTGAAACTGATAAACTCTGAGATAATGACTTTTCCCTGATGGTTTCCTCTAGTTCATGAAGGTGTTGACAGTTTAGCAAGTGAAAAAGGCTCTTACCAGCTGCAAACCTCTTTGTTTTTCAGCCAGCCTCTGTCGTGCAATTTTTAGAACACTCTGAGCTTCAGCTACTTGGACTTGTTTAGGGCCCACCAGCTTAAAAGGAATGTCACAACATTCGAGTGTTAAAAAAAGTCAAGAACACTTTAAAATGCCACGTATGTTTATTTTATATATATATATATATATATTTTTTAAGATTTTTAAAATTTATTTTTAGACAGAAGGGAAGGGACGGAGAAGTAGAGGGAGAGAAACATCAATGTGTGGTTGCCTCTTGTTTGCCCCCTACTGGGGACCTGGCCCACAACCCAGGCATGTGCGCCCTGACTGGGAATTGAACCAAGGACCCCTTGGGTTTGCAACCCACTGAGCCACACCAGCCAGGGCTTAAAATGCCGCTTATGTTTAAAAGACATTTATGGATCAACCCTTAAAATTAACTCTCCTAGAATCATGTGCACAAAAGAAACATAAAGTACTTTAGCGTGGTGAAACATAGCACAGCAAACAAATGACACAGCAGCAGTTGCCATAACTGCAGAAGTTTGACCGGAGTACCTGATACTTGTGTGAGTTAGCAGAGCCCGTTTGACTACCGTGCTTCTCATGAGGCATTCTCTCCATGGAAGTTCACTGGGGTATTGCGCAATAAAAATTATTTCTGGACATTCAATTACTGTGATGGGTCACTTCCACACTGTTTTGGGCATTTTGGAGGAAAAAGCATACCTTCTGAACCTCGTTGTAGTTATTCAGGGCTATGATCCACTCACACAGAGAGCAACACGCAACAGAAACTAGAGCGATCTTGCTTGGGTTGAAATCAGGCAAGGTTAAAATTTTCTTCAGCCTCATGAAAACCTAGAGAGAAGACAGTTCACGTATGACGTGAGAAAAAATACTATTGATCTGACGTCTTCTCCAGTCTACACTGGAGTAAAATTTTATTTCGTGTAAGAAGCACCTAACTACTCTCCCACAATAGAAAAGGCACATACCGAGGTGCACCTGGCTCTGGTACCAATAATTGTTTTAAGAGGGGAAAAGCCTCTGTTACAAACATCTTGTTATTACTGCTGTTGTTGCAGTAGCTTTGCTTTCGTTTTTATAAAAAGGACCTCCATTTCAAAGTAAAAATGAAACAGGTTAACCTTCTCCAGCTTTACAAAATTCGGTGCACAGGGAGGTCTGGAGCCACCGCCATGTGCTCCCAGCTGTGAGGAGCTGGGAAGGGCTGGCTCCCCTCCCCCCATACCCCTGGGAGGCCCCAGTCGGAGGGTTGGCAGGTAAATGGTGATGGTGGTGATGGTGGTGGTGGTGGTGGTGGTGGTGGTGGTGGTGGTGGTGGTGGTGGTGGTGCGGCCACCCAGGCTCACCGAGGACTTTCTCTAGCTCTGCTGTGTCACAGGCCACCTCATCTGAATGGTACAACCTGTTTACAGACAGATACATGATATTTCTCATTGCTTTTGGGGGCCATAATCAGAACAACACCTTTCTCAGATTTTTTCTCCCTTCCTTCCCAGCCAGGCTGCTTCTCTCTTGCCCGAAAGGACAGAGCCACTTTGCTGAATAATTTAGATGGCGGGTGGTCCATTCTCTACTTATTACTGGTGGCCTTATTATTATATACTGTTAGGCCTTTAGTCTCTTTTTTTTAAAAAAAATATTTTATTGCTTATTTTATTTTATTATTTTACTTTATTTTATTTCAATTACAGTTGTCTGCATAGTCGCTTCTTTCAATGAGTTATTATTTGCAGCTTGAAAGATCTAGTGAAACAAACCACAGGGAATCATTTTTGCCAAGAATGTTTCAGAATGGGTAGTTGTTGCATTAATTAACGAGTAATAGAGATACAGACACTGACGTTCTGCTACAAAAATTCACGTTGTGCAAATGCTACCCTATATGTCCTAACAGCCCAGATCGTCATCGCTACTAGTTGATTATATTAGCTCTATAACGTCTGTCTTCCCCGATACAAAGTAAGCTTCATAACGTCAAGGAGTGAATCGGGCTTGTAAACTATCATAATGTCTCATAGCGTCTCTTACAAGGCAGATACCCCACAAATATTTACTGAATGAGTTCATGTCCTTCAGCCTAGGACACTCTGTTTATTTGTCTACAGATCTGTCTGCCTTCCCCTAAACTTAGCTCGTAGCTCAGCTCCTATGTAGTATCCCGGTTTCCATATTCATCCAGCCTCTAAACATCACCCAGTCCCACTTCCACACTTTCAGGTATTTGTTATGGCAGCAACCACTTCTTGGTACCAAATTCTGTATTAATTTCCTGTGGCCATTGTAACAAATTACCATAAACTGGGTGACCTAAAATGACAGCAATTTATGCTCTTACAATGCCTTCCGGGGAGACCAGGAAGCTGAATCGAGGTGGAGCATTGCACTTCCTCTGGGGGCTTTAGGGCAGAAGCTTCTTCCAGCTCCTGGTGGCTTCAAACCCGGCTTGGCTTGTGGCCGCAGCCGTGGCCTTGGGCTTTTCTGTGCTTCTATCAAGACAATGCCCAGACCCTTGTGACATCTTGCCTCCCCTGCCTCACCCCTATGTCCTCTTCCTATGAGCTTCCCTCGTCTAGCATGGGCTGTCTACTCGACTGATGCCCCACGCCCCTGCTTGCTCAGGATGTTGGCCCACCAGTGGCCTCCTTGGGGTCTTCCAGAGAACCTACAGTCTTCGGCGTTAGACCTGCTCCTACAGAGGGAACTCCTCTCTTGGTGTCCACACCCCTATCTTCTTTCCTTTTTTCCTGGGCTCCAAGGTGCCCTCTGCTTCCACCCACATACATTAATATTGAAAAGTGCTCAGAACAGTGTCTCACACATGCACACAGACGTTTGACACACAAATAAAAATAAATCTCAGAGGTCGGGTTCAAGACGGTGGCCCGGGAAGACCCTGCACTCATCTCTCCCCCTGGAGACACCAAATCTATGGCTGTACACAGAGCAATTATCCCAGAACTATCCGAGTGGCTTCCACGATTTGGGCAAATGAGAAAAAACCCACACTGAAATGGGTAGGAGAGGCTAAGACACAGTCTTGCCATAAACCTCATTCCGGGTGTGGGAGACACAAAAAGGACGAGAGAGAACAAACGTTGGGGAGGATGTGGAGAAGAGGGGACCCCTGTGCGCTGTTGGAGGGAATGAAAATCGGTGCAGCCGCTGTGGAGAACAGTGCAGGGATCCTCAATGAGTTAATGGCAGAACGTCCCACTTCTGGGTATGCACCTGAAGGAGACACGGACTTGAAAACGCATCTGCACCCCAGGTTCGCTGCGGTGTGTGCACGGTGGCCAAGACACAGGAGCAACCTGAGTGTCCAGCGGCGGTGAACGGATGAAGACAACGTGGTCCGCACACGGGGACGTTGTTCAGCCACGAAAGAGAAGGAAATCCTTCCCTTCACGGACCACAACACGAATGGGCCTCGAGGGCCCTGTGCTCAGTGAAGTAAGTCAGACGGAGAAAGACAAACACTATATGATTTCTTTCTCATGTGGAATCTAAAACCAAAACCAAAACGCCAAACTCACAAATAGAGAGAACAGGTTGGCGGCTGATGAGGTGAGGGGCTGGGCGTGGGGGAAGTGGGCGCAGGGGGAAAGGAGGCACAAACTTCCAGTGATGAGGTTGGAGTTCCCGGGAGGCCATGCACACCATGCTGTATCGTTGGGAATTGTTAAGGGTGTAGATCCTGAAAGCCATCACAAACCACGTGGTGACTTGTGGGGGTGACCGTTCTGCACTATACACAAACGCCGAATCATTACGTCGCCCCCTACACCTGAAACTCACAGTGTCACATGTCAATCACAGCTCAAAAAGTCCTCAGACACGTTTGTTCGCTCACTGCACTTCCGCAATGTAATTCAATTGATCCAGAGCGACTTCCCCCATGGCTGGCCTCTCCTCTGCTTCCGCTATTTAAAGCAGTTCTGAGATGTGACACCACCTGATCTCAGCGACACCCTGCTTTTCCTCGACACTCCAGAAAACCTGTTGTGTTCAGGGCTGCAGCCTCCTCTGACCTTTCAACTCTCACCACTGCCTTCCAGTCCAATACAAAATTCTAATTTTAACACTTCTATTGACCCTTACAGTTTATAAATACGATGTATCCATCCTGCATTAATTAGCAGTCGACTCTGTACCTTCTGAGGTATGCGGTCCTTGTCCAGGTTAATCAGCTTTCTCAGGAAGCCGGTCTCGGAGAGCAGCAGCTTGGCGGTGGCCCAGGAGGGCTTCTTCTGCAGAAGGATGCACACCGCGTTCATGACAGTCAGCACGAGGAAAGGCGGCCGCGTGTACACTCTGCGACAGACGGCGAGAGCCCGGTCAGCCTCGCGTGACAGCCGAACGCGCCCTGGACACTCTCTCAGAAGACGACGCACACAGCTTTTCAACAAGGATTTGACAAGCACACCTGTTTGCTGATACACAGCTTTTTTCATTATTTGGGTTATCTTTAAACATTTGGGTATCTTTAACATGTGGGTATGTTTGCTTGAGGAAGGTGAAATGCCTGAAACTTAAGTACAGGGGACCTCTCAGTGAGAGGTTAATTTCTTTCACTCTAAGTGGGTTCTCCGTAGAGATCTTTGAAGTAGGGCCCTCCTGTCTCGCCCCCGTGTTCACTGACTGCTGACAGAGACGTGTGTGCGTGTGTGTGAGCACCTGCGTGCACGCAGGGGAGGGTATTTGGGTCGACACTTGTGATTTAAGGGGAGCTGTAAGGTGCAGCTCCCTTACGTACATCCTCTGACTCAGCTGCTGACAATGCCGTCGCTGGAACACTGGAGAGCGCCTCTCAGCTGTGTCCTCATCAGGGGACAGGCCACTGCGCCACTGAGGAGAGGGTGACCCTCAGGGCTTGGAACAAAAGGGACAGGTCTGTCCAGGGGCACGAGTCTCCCCGAATGAGAATTGTGCAGACTACGCAAAGGGGGGGCCGGCGGCAAAGCCACCCGTGTGTGTGCAACGTTATCTACAGGAGCCCCCAGCACGGTCCCCTGCCTTAAATTCCATCACTAGGGAATCATCCAGTTACAGTCACCTTTGTTCTCTGTAACTGTCTTTTAAAACGCAGGTAGTTTTCGGGACTAAATAAATCATTATCACTTATTTTGAACTAACTGATCAGGGTGCTTTCCTGAGATTGTCAGTCTGGCTTTTCTAAAATAACGAGAAAGACGGTAACAGGAGAACTAGGAAAGAAGAGGCAAGGCCCACAGAGGGGAAACGAGAGTTCTGAAACCAAACTTCCCCCAACTTTGCCCGGGTTCAGGTCTTTTTAAGGCGATCACGATGAACGTGAAGACACATTAAGACAAAACGTATTATCTGTGAAACTTTAATGTGAATTAAAGAGCTAACAGGACTAAACAGACTCTGAAGCCCTCCACTACCACACAGGGCCCCGTGTCCTGGACTCCTACTGGTCTCCGCTCTGCATTTGCTGCCGCCCGCTGCCTTCTGCTAGTGGCTGGTGTGCAAACCGGCAGAGGACGGGACTGCCACGGGGCTACTGTCTGATTTTGATGCCGAAAAGGGCAGCTAGGGAGGAGGATGGACTGCTGGACCTCGCTCCCACAGGCCCTGGGAGAGCAGCGGAGACCATGTTAGGAGGCACTTCACTTGTCTGGCCTTTTGAAGTGAAACACCCAGTAGCCACATCACGAGGGAGAATCTTTAAAAAAGGGCGTCTGCACAGAATTCAAGCACAAGGCGCGCTCCCCTTAGCGTCTGTAGGACTCAGGCAGGAAAAGGGCCTACTTGATGAGAGCCGACTTCTTAGCACTCCAGGGACTTTTATTGAGCGCTTGCGTCTTGTCAGATGCTGCCCTAGGTATTTTACGTGCTGTAACTCATCCAATCCTCTCAACATCTGTTATTGGCCCTGCTGTGTAAAAGGGAAGCTGAGGCACAGGAAGTGGCAGTGTGAGGATTCCAGCCCGGGACACTTGGTACCAGAGCCCGTGAGCTCCACACTGCTGTAAGACCCTGCCCCTCGGAAGCCAGGCCAAAGGGGGCTTGGGCGGATCTCCCCTCGGGACTATCTGCCAAGGAGAAGGCAAGAGACTGGGACTTATGGAACAAGGCCACGAGGTACAGTGTGGGCAGCTCTGGGGAAGGGCCGGGCCCTGCTACTTCTCTGATGTCATCTCCTGACCCCCCTCGCTCACTGAGCACCAGCCCTGGTCTTTGGCAGTTCCTGAAGCCCAGCAGGCACATTCCTCCTTCAGACTTTCGTGCTTTCCATCTCTCCTGCTTGGAATCCTCTTCCTCTAGATCCCTTCCCAGGTTACGTGCCAGCTCCACTGAGTCCTCTGCTTCTGTTATGTTCAGTAAGTAACCTGCGTAGCTAGAACGGGCCTGGCGCGCCGTGTGTGCTTGGCGTGTTGCTGAATGAGTGAATGAGCATGTGCACACAGCAAGTGCACGTGAGTGAGGCAAAGGAGCTGCAAGTCTTCCTCTTGCCCGTCTTTCTGTGCCTTTGTTCTCAGCGTTAGGTGGGGAAGCTTCAGCACTGTGAATGCTTTGCTCCTCCCATAAAAATACACTGGTTAAAACCGCCTGTTGCCATATTCTATTCTTATCTCCAGAGCTGATAATGTTTATAAACATCACGGTAGATTTGCTTCATATTTCTGCATCTTCAATTGAACTGCTGCTTTCTATACATAATGGAAAACTCAAAACACTCCCGAGATGTAGTAGGCAAGTTCCCCCCATTCGTTGAGCTAGAGAGTTCAACTTAAAAATTATCTCATCCAAAGATTCAAATCAGAACCATCAGATTCAAATCTTTGTACCTTAAAGCATTTCGTTTCTCCTTGGGTTTTCTTAGGAATTTCTCCTTTGTTGCTTTTCCCACACAGGGAAAAGTACGTCCACAGTGCCCCCTAGTGGCGATGGCCAACAGGGCAGCATCAGATGCAGTACTGCATCCCTGCAGCCCCAGAGCACCCTGCAGTTAGACTGGCCTGGGCAGCAGTACCCTGGCCCCTTATTCTTGGACCTGCAGGTCAGGCATTTATATAATCACCAGGCCTTTCTTTCTGGTCCAGACGATGCCGTATTTTATCAATTCTAAGATGCACCTCGTACATCTCCAACATCGGGATTCAGTTTATAACCGAGGGCACAGCGTATAGTTTACTTGGTAGTATTTTTTCTCTCTAAAAGGCGCCTAAAGCACAGATTCACTGATGAGCTCCACACTGCTGTATCCACACTGCATCAAGATTTCACTGATGCCTTACAACTGATAGTATCACAACATTGGTTAGGCACAGTGTATATCACACATAAAATCTAGAAGTGGAACACAGACTTTGTTACTTTTGCCACGAACTTACACTTGGTTTGGAGCTTTTCCAATGGAAGAGAAACAGGTGCATTGCTCACCTCAGCTCAGCAACATCAGCTTTGTCCAGGGCTTTCAGGGCCACCGTCGCCTTGGTTAAGGCCGGCAGGACACTTTTCAGTTCATTGGTGGTCGTCTGCAGTAAAGGCAGAAGCCCCCAAATACTGGTGAACGCATATAGTTGCATATTTACAGTTTTTATATACTGAATGCGGAAAACATGATTTGACATTTTTGCCATACCCCTAACTGATGCATCTGGATGACCTGGGTATGTACACCCGTGCCTACCCTGGTGGAAATAAATGGGTGGTGTGTCCTAACTGCAGTTGGTCCCCGTGAGAACTTGCCCGTGAGAGGCAAGAACACTGAGTGCTGTCTGCCTTTCCTATTAGACCCGGTGTAGTAGTAACAGTGTCCAGGGAAGAGTGGCTCGGTTAACAGTGGGTCATTGTAAAGCTAATGAAGCTGTGGCTTCTGAGCCCCTCCCTTGCACAGGCCCTGGAGGAGCTCTGCCAACGTGTTTGTAGGGTCATACGTTTTTGTTAGACTTGCAGATGACGTTTGAACCACCCCCGGTTAGGATCAATTTCTCTTTACACTTTGCTCCCTCTCGCTCAGGTTTCCCGTTCCGTCAGGTGGCGCTGGAATGGCTGTGGACATGCTTGGGATCTGGTGAAGGAGCGCAGTCAGGAATTACACACGGTGGGCCAAAGTAGGTTTACAGTTGTGAGTATGTGAAACACAGTTTATTTTTGTATTATTATTTATTAATTGTTGTATTGTTTTCCACCTGAGCAGCTGTAAACCTACCTTTGTCACACTCTATTTATATCGCTCACAGTCACTCTCTGTGTAATTAAGTGATTGCAAGCTATCTCAAAGAGGAATGACTTCTGGACATAATCCCCCAAAAGTGCCAGCTTTCCTGGTGATGGGACTCAGGACACTGAGGCGCAGGGCCAGAGGTGACATTGTAACAGACACTCCACACTCGAGCGCCCAGCTCCAGAAGAAGGTGGGCGGTGGAGGAGGAGGAAGGTTTGCAGTATGTGCACCCAGGATCCGGTCTGCGGAGAACCCTCCCATGCATTAGATGTGGAAAACGGAGCGCACAGACTTTCACTGATGCCTACACGAAACGGCAGTTCACTCCTCCATGGGGATAGCTGAGAATGCTGCACACCTGTTTCCCTTTCTTTGACGGGAGTTGTGCAAAAAGAGTTCTTTAAAATTCCTGGGTTTTTTCGGTCATAATCAGATGTTTTGAAATGTCTCAATAAAATAAGTGAGAAATTATACTCCTTAAATGGATATTTAGATAGATGTGAAAGATGTCTTATTTCATAACTTTGTTATTTACAAATAAATAATTAAGACAAAAATTTGTGGGATGTTAAACAAAAGTGATTGTGTGTTAAAATCCATAGAGATTACTTTGATATTAGGAGTGAAATGTAATAAAAATTTCAGACCAAAAACAATAATGTATTAAGAGGAAAAACAAATTTAGGATAGAAGAAATGACCTGGTTCTTGGTCTGTTTTGATAAACCAATTAATGAAGAATGCATCATACAATCCCATTGGGAAAAAATCTAAGGCTCTGGCTGAGTTTACAAGGAACAGTGACGTTGATGGAAATATAAATATCAGAAAACACATCTATAATGAAGATATTCATGAAAACTGGTTACTGAGTGTCCTCAATTCAGAGAGCATTAGAAATTAATCGCTACACAAGAAATCTTGAAATGCCACTGTTGCTCATCCGCACTGGAGGGCGCCCCGATAAAAGTGTTCATGACATCATCAGTGATTTATAAAGCTGGAAGAAACTTTTCTAAACTGTCAAAATGAAAGACAAGTTTCAATCACTATACTAAAGATTCTATGAGAAGTGATATTACAAAATCATTATCATATGAAGACTTAGCAGCTACAGAGGATACAGTAAAGGAATGCCAGGAAAAAGTACTAAGGGATGTATAAGGCAGTTAATTACTAAATATTGTTATTTTTCTAGATTTTGTGATATTTATAATTGTCAGCTTTTAAAATTTTGTGTATTTGATTTCTTTACTTATTCTAAACATTCACTTTCATGTCTGCCTGTGAACTAGTAAGTGTGTGTTCTTTTAAAAACATACGGCCTCAAAACTGTACAAGCTTCAGGCCCTATAAAACCTGGATTTGCCACTGCAGCCAGATTCACCCTTGTGGTACAGCAAAAACAAACAAAAGCCCATTAATTTCTCTATATCCATTCCTTTTGGCCTAAAAAGTTAAAGACTGGAAATTAAGTTGGACACGTATTCCGCAAATCGGTTAACAGCGGCCCCTCGTGCGGTGGCCTGGCAGAGGCCGTGGGTGACTCACTGCGACACTTGTGCGTGTGATTTATAAGCATGTAGGTACACACACAGTGGGGTACAGGCCTGTATGTATCTATGTATTAACTGATGGAGTTGCTTGATCGAAAACCTTTGCATGTGAAAGACAAACGGAACTCCACTCTCCAGCTCCTGCGAGCAGGCGGGGCTGCCCATCGGCCAGGGCCGGGCAGTCGGGCTGCGCCAGACTGGCTCCCGCTGGGCTTCTGACCGGAGAGCGTGGAGGGGGACAGGCCAGTTGAAACAGGGACATACTCGGTCAATAAGAGAGGGGACACACAGTAAACAGTCCCCAGAGCAGCTTCATCTCCGAGGGTGTTCACCAATCCCCGGAGGCCCCACGGATTTCCGGTTCACCGTACCCTGAGGGGCGGGCCGTCTGCTCCCCCAGGGTTGCAGGTCTCTCGAGGACAAGGACTCTGCGGCGTCTCTGTGCCCCTCTGTTCCTGTGTCGTGCCTTCCACGTAGGAGGTACTCAGCACACGCTCGCTGGGACAAGCACTAAACGCACCCAAGGTTGGAGCGCTTTCTGCAGCCTGACCTTTTGCGTCTGGGGACTTGGGAGTAACTTGCAAATCTCCGGCTGATCTTCGGGGACCACATTTTAATCTTACCTGAGCGTAGTTTTCCACGATTCTTACTTCTTCTGCCACAATCTCCTCGTCCTGTTTAACGAGTATCTGAACTTTCTCCACCACCTGGGAATCTCTCTGTAGCTTTTCCATTAAGGTTTCTTTTTCCTAGGGGACCAAACAATTCTTCTCGGCATGAATTTTAAGAGACATGACATCTTTTTTAAAAGAGAAATTCAAATAGCTGATCCCATTGTTGTAATATTGACCAACATCAGCTTGAAATACATTTGTTCAATAGACCAACAGGGATAATAGATATAAAAGCTAAAGGAGTTCATGACCCCCAAAGCAGGATTATAGGAAATGTTAAAGGGTCTTTCTTAAGGCGATGATCAAAAATATGAATAAAATGGCAATAAACACATATCTATCAACAATCGAATCTGAAGAACAAAATAAATAAGCAGGACAGAAACAGAATCATAGATATAGAGACATTTTGATGGTTGCCAGATGGGAGGGGCCTGGGGTGGGCAGAAAAGGTGCAGGGATTAAGCAGTAGCTGTTGGCTGTTGTGGGAGAGTCCCGGGGTGTCAAGTACAGGCCAGGGAGTAATAGTGTAGTAATTTTGTCTGGTGTCGGTGGGTGCGGGGGGGTGGGGTGGGGGTGGGGATTTATCAGAATGATCTCTTATTAAGTTACGTAGTGTCTAACCATGGGGCGTGCCCCTGAAGCTAGCATAATGATGTATGTCATCTGTAATTGAAAATTAAAAATAATTTTTAAAAAAGAGAAACAAATAACAAGTAATGATTTTTAGAATGCTTGGCAGCTTGCAAGGTCCCATGGAACATTTCAGATGGATTTGACTAAGGAAATTTTTCTACGTGAGGTTTTAGTTAGTTATAACATACCTATCATCACATTTAAATATCAAAATATAATGATGTCAATATTTTGTTACTGTTGTTGTTACTGTTTTTCCTTGTTTGACAGACAAGAAAATCGAGGCTAAGGCCACACAGCTGCATGTGACAAAGCAATGACTGTGACCTCGGTTGTCCCGTCCCACAGCTCTGCTTTCGAACACCGTTCCATATGAAACTGTGAAACCTGAACGGAGATTTCCCACAAAATCTACCTGTGATTTCTGTTCTATCTGCGGGCCAACGACCAGGAGCTCCTCTTGCATGTCTGTAACCAGAGCGGTTGCTTCCAGGATCTTGGACAGACCCACATAGAAACGATTCCTGAAGGGGAAAGAAAAGTATTAAGAGGTATAACATAGAACGAAATAGCGGCAAAGCCAGCTCTACTGTGACCACAGCTGAAGGCAGCTTGGTGCAGGCGCCAGTTCTCCCCAAGTTGGTACAGAGGTTTAACGTGATCCCTGTCAAAATCACAGTCAGGTTTTTTGTAGGTATAGTCAAGCTTTTTCTCAAATTAATATGGAAAGGAAAGTGAACTGGGAAAATGAAAACACTTTTGAGAAAGAAGAACCAAGTGGGAGGAACCCGCCATCTGACTGCAAGGCAGACTAAACAGTGGCAGCAGTCACGGCCACACGGTGTGGGCAGAGGGACAGATGTGCAGATCGAGGGGCTGCACCGAGGACCCAGAAACAGACCCGCACACGCACTGTCAAGTGATTTTGGACCAAGGTGCAGAGGTCATAGAGGAAGAAAAGTTGTTTTAAAAACTGAACCTTGGCCTACACCTCACACCTGCTAATTAACTCAACACGTAAAAGGTAAACCTGTAATACTTTCAGAAAAGAGCACAGGAGAACACCTGCGGGGTCTAGGGCTTGGTGAAGAGTTCTCAGACGTGACGAAAGCAGCACACTCCACACAAGAAAGCCATGCCCACACTGAACTCCGTCAAAGTCAGAGCCTTCCTCTGGGAAGGGCCCTGTGGAGAGGATGGGGGGACAGGCTCCCAGGTGGAACACAATGTCATCACCGCCCAGCTGCCAAGGGCCACATTGAGACTATATAATGAACTCCCGAGACTCAACACTGAAAATATCTTAACAGTCCATGTAGAAAATGTGCAGAAGACACAGAGAGACACTAAAATTAAAAGGCAGAAAGAGACGTTAGACTGAAAAGGATATTTGGATGGCAAATAAGCACAGGAAGAGATGTTCAATATCACTAGCCATTAGAAAAGTGCAAATTAAGATCATAATAAATATGTACTTACTAGAACGTTTAAAAAAGTAGCAGCATCAAATGCTCGCAAGGATGCAGAGAATCTGGATCTCATACACTGGTGAGAATGTCGAATGGCACGGCCACTACAAACAATTGGGGGTATTTTCTTAAAAACCTCAGCATACACTTACCGTGTGACCTAACAACCACACTCCTGGCATTGGCCCCAGAGAGACGGAAATTTATATCCACACAAAACACACAAAAGCCTGCGCACAAAGGTTCCTCCACCTCCGTTCATAACCTCCCACATGGGAAACGGCCCCAGTTCCTCCAGTGGACGGATGTCAGACAAAGTGTGGTGCATGCTTAGCTACAAAAAGAAACTACCCATACGGCGACAGCTTGAATGGCTTTCAAAGGCATGATACATATCCCTCTAGGGAAGAAATAGACTGTGGATCTGGAGCACAGGTTGGCGGCTGCAGGGAATTTGGGAGGGAGGAGGCGGGGAGGGGGTGTAACGATGAAGCGCAGCACACCGGGGTTTTGTCCGGATGGGACAGTTCTGCATCTTGCTCTATCTTGTGGTAGTGCCATCTTCTGTACTTGCAACATCTGTGAAGCTAATTATTTCGGATTAATTATTTCGGATTATTCCACTGTGTCATCCAGGGCGTGTCTGCCCATATGGAGTGGGTGAGGCATGGGAAACCCTGGGGAAGGGGTGACGTGATTGTGACCTGCGCTAGTCACACACATGGCTTGGAGTGGAGAGGGGACCCAGGGAGCTGGAGGGGGACCCCGTGGAAACCGGAGGTTAGAGGTGGGAGGAGGAGCCATTAATTTCCCCGGACCCTTATCTCCAGGGCATCTGGCCAGTTTACCCAGGCAGCTGTCACGGCCCGCACTTTAACCACTGACCGACCAACCAAAGTCTCAATTAAGGACTTTTGAAAACCTCCCCGGAGCTGGTAACTCTTGCACCGAAGAGCCTTTACTTATAAAACAGAGAAAGATTAACCTCCTGAACCGGCATGATTCCTTTCAGCTCCACTGTGGTCACAGACGCTACCAACTGCTCTACACCTACCTGGTGTCGCATCTGCCATGCCCCACCTGACCTTGTTAGCAAACACTTAATAAAAAAACGCCTTGACCCCACAGTAGCAAAATGCTGCTGTCGTGACTGCCACTGCCTCTTACGTAAAAGGCAGGCCTCTGTGTGTCTACCCTACATAAACCAGTCTCAACCCTGTAGCATCGGTGGTGATGAAAAAGCTCACTGCCCGGGGCTTCCCGCTGGCCATCTGAGACAGACGTGTGCGACTGCCAGTCCCTCTGGATGCGCCTGGCCTAGTGATGTTCCCAGCTGGCCCGGATCCAGACGGGAGCCCGAGTGTGGCTGATCCTCCAAGTGGGAGTCCGAGCCACAGCCACTCGCCTCCAGTGCTGCCTAAGACACAAGCGTGGCTTTGCTCCGAGCCCCCATCAGCACATTGGGTCAGGCCATCTGACAGGGTGGCCCATTCTTTCTCAGCAGAACACACGACAGGCCAGAAGATGGAGCTGTGGAGGAATGGCTGCGCCGTGGCAACCTTCCAGGCCACCCAGGTCGTGTGGGCGACATTCACCTGTACCTGGGCCAGCTCCTGGCCCCGTGGTCCTCCCAGAACACGAGAGCATGGATACTTGTGAGCACACGAGGCCACCCCACTCACCTCCCTATCCTCCTGGGAGGCTGCGGAGATCGTTTCTCGGTATCTCCCGGGTTCTGATTAGGTCTGAGACCTTTGCCTCGTGTTTCCTCCCCCACCCTCCCAGCTACAGCTGCAGCCCACTGCCCTGGGCTTCAGCGACAGGTGGCCCCTGTCTGCGTAGCAGTCATCTGGCTCCTTTGATTTGGGTGTAAGTCCCAAGGGGTAAGGGACATGGGGAGTTGTCTATGTTAGCAATAAACTTTCTGAACCTAACACGGGCGCACTGCCTCTTGACTGGCTGAACCTGCCCACCTTGCCCGGACAGGGGCAGCCTCCGGACGCCCACAGGGAGAGGCCTACCTGGCCTCGCCAGATCTTCTGCGGCTTTTGCCTTTTCCCACAATGAAAAGGCAGATTTAATCTCAGTATTTTGTGTTTGTCTTTACAGATAAAAGCACCAATGAAAAAATACATGTAAACATAAATATAAAAATATATATTATGATACAAAGTCTTACCTCTTTGTTTGCATTTCCTTCTCTCGTGACCTCAAAATGTGTGCAAATGTGTCTATGAACCGCAAGTAGCTTCTGGGAGTAATATAATTATGCCTCCGAGTTTCTTGGAAGTACTTTGTGTTCAAGTCGTTTATACTTTTGTGGATTTGGACACATGCTGGGGCAAGTTTTTCTTTTAAGTTCTGAAAAAGTAATTTTTAAGAATTAAGAGATAGCAATCCAAATAGACATTAAAAAAGAGCAAAGGGAACACTGTGAATAATTTGAAATAGTTTATCATTTTTGGATATGGGAATGTAGAAAAGGCCCTGGATGAATGGGACCGAGAATAGATGAGTTTTAGTAGTTGGGATGGCGTTGGGGGAAGAGGTAATGGTATGTAATGGCCAGGGACAGGCCAGACTCCTCCTAGGCTGACCCCTCATGTCCGTGACGGCCACCCAAGGATTTAGGGCACCCTTGTCAACGAGCCATGTTTATGGTGCTTTTTTAATCTCTCATCTTTCTTTCTTAAAGTAGGTTATCAATAGCAGGATATTCAATTTCCTTGAGTAAAAAAAAAGCTGCAAAAGTGTAAGGGCTCAGAGGATACACAGATATACAGGCGAACAAGATGAGAGTAGAGAGAGTCCCCTTTGCCTGGCTGTGGGGAGAATTCTGACACAGACACAACCTAGTCTTAACCGTCCATCTCCAGTCCGCCAAATCCTGCCAACCACCTGGTCACTTTTAAGCCAGCTGCATTTTCTCCCGGGTTCCACCTGTCTCTACCCTTTTTGGCCTTTGCTTTCCTCGAGCACTTGGACAAATGAGGTCACAAGCCCTTCCTGGTGCCGCACTGAGTTCCGGGCCCTAATGCATCCACAACACCTTGCAGCACCCACGGCACCTTCAGATGAATCGCTCTGGAAAGAATCCTTACTTGCGGCTCATAAACTCTGAGGTAGTTCTGTGTGTGGCTTGCGCTCTCACTTCTTGGTAGTTTTGCTGCTGCAGCCAAGCCAGAGAAATGTAGTGGAAACACACAGAAGGTTGTGGCAGCCTTATCACAGGACCAGGTGTGCAAAATGAAGGCTGTTTTCCATCATGAAAACTGCCTGTTCACCAGGGTTGGGTGGGGGTAGACGAGTGATGCGACCTAGGCAGTGAGGAATCTGGGCATCGTTGAAATAAGATGAATTAGGGGGCAAAAAAGATGGGACATTGATTGAGTCAAGATAAACACTCGACTTATTTCATAATTTTACCTAGAGCTGCCTAGTTTTGTCCACCTGGGGCTCATAGCTATTCAGAGATACAACACTGTTAGATTCTGTTAACACACTGAAACCTTCCCTCGGATTAGTTTTTTTTTTGAGAAGTTATACTTACCCCTCTGTTCTCTAAATCCACCTTCTCTCTTAAGAAGGAGCTGGCCACCAGAAGCAGGGCTTCTTCCGGCCACTTCTCGTACCAGTCGATGGTGCAGGCACAGATCATGGAAGGGTAAGCCCGGCAATTCTGGCGCAGGTGGGGTCCGGCAGGACTCATTATCATAAAAATATGCAAGTTCCTTAGGATTCTCTGAAAACGAATGAAAACATAGGTCATTCAAATGCAACCCATTGCTCTGAAAAAGTATTTGTTTCAATTCTCTCCCTAGAGGGCAGACCGGAGGCTGCTCCGCTGTGCACTGAGTACCCGCCGCCACCCAAGCCCGTCTGAGGGCAGTGATGGCTCCATGCGGCCCCTCTGAGGACCTCAGCCAGGTCCTGCCCTGTGCGGCCCCATCCTCTCGGCAGGGGCTGTGCAGGGGAGACACCGGACTCCAGAACATCCCTCGCGTAAACCAGCCCTCGTGAGGGGGTCTGGTGCTAGGGCTCTGTTCAGTGGGGGCCCTCCTATCAGATGGTGATGCATCTGAGCATGTAGCCTTTCCTCTCGGGGGGGGGGGGTTGCATTTAAGACCCACAGACACCCGAAGGGAGAAGTGGTCAGATGCATCAGGGCGAAAGACAGAGAGACAGATCGGTGTTATGGCTGGAGCACAGGGGAGGTATCAATAAACTCCATGGCTGAGGGGCTGCAGGGAAAGCTTAGAGATCTCATTTTCGAGGGTCCTAGGCAAAGCATTGGTTCTCCAAGCTGTGCCCACATCCTACCCGTCCCCCAATACCCTGCTGTGCTGCTGCTGCTCCTGGCTTCTGCGAAGGACTTCAAAAACCATATAAAAGCAAATTAAACTGCTCCACGCAAATTTCATACAATGCAGAAATGTTTACATTGAAAATGAAAATACCTCTTTGCTCTACCCGCACCCGCTCCCACTTGACGCCCAATGTTAAGTCTGAAGTGTGCCTTCCCTATCTATTACTGCAAGACACTTCAAATCATTTCATGTAATTAGAATTGGTTCTAGCTGGATTCTCGGCTTGTCTTTTACTTCTGGAAGGCGCTATCCTCTGCACTCCGAACCAAACCTCCTTTGCTCTTCTTTAGCAGTGCAGTCTGTCGGATAAGCCAGCTGAACCACTGGTGTGCCCCAGGCTGCCAGGCTGACTGCTATGCTCCTTTACACCACCAGGGGGCCTTTTCAACACCACTCAATGCAAGCACACGTTCATAATGATTTGTTCTCTCTCAAAGGTGCATTCTACTTCTGGAGTTTTTTACACCTTCTTCCTGTGCCAGATCAAAACTATCTGTTGGGGAATGCAGGGCTGCCCAGCTCAGTTTTCAGATGACCCCATGAGAGGTAGAATTTGGTTCGGGTAATCACAGCTGTCCGCTACGCCTATGGTCCATCATCAGCCGGAAAGACACATGAAGCCTAGGCCACTGGTGTAGTTTATCTCGCTCACCGAACTGGTCCTTTCACAGCCACCCCCTGCTGAGTGTCTTTTCTGCATCGCCTGCTTTTTCTGGCCAGTCTCTTCTGTGCCCATCACCTCCTGGCTGATTTTAGGGCTATGATTCAAAGGGATAAAAAAAAATTGTTTCTTGCCTGCCCACCAACAAGAACCTGGACGGGAGTCTCGGTGCAGGACACTTCCAAGGGTCTGGTCTGGCGTCACCCCCGGCTGGTGCCGTGTTTGAGCCCCTGGCAGACAGGCCCAGTGTATGGTTCATCTTTGGCCTGAGATACAGTTGCGTCCGTGAGTGTGGACGGCAGTTATTATTGCAGCTTTCAAAACTCACGTACAGAATGCAACACACTGCCCAAGCTGAAAATCCTGTACACGGAATTATGAACGTAGTCTACTTTTAACTTAACACAACGATTTGATAAAGCCAATGTACAAAAAGGTACCTTTTGGAAGAACGAAAATAAAGCTTTTCTACTATCCATGTAACTGGTCTGTTCAGCAACGGATCTAATCTTTAGCGCAAGAGAATCCAGCTCCTCATTTTCAAAAATGTCAGGTATTTTCCCCAAACTGACAATGCTGTTCAAATCCTCCAGAAGTGCCTCCTTGGGTGAAACATATATTTAAACACAAGTGAGTAAATTATTCACGTTTTCTACTCTAAACTCCCCAAGCAATAGCATTTAAGAAGAATTTAGGTTAAGTCTTCTTTTGAAGAAACTAAACTTCTCGAACCCATACAAATTTTTCCCCCCCGAGTCAAGGGGGCCTCCTTTGCCCATTCTCAGACTCCGACATCAGAGACACACGCGTGTGGTGGTAGAGCGTGCCGACCCGACCCTGCGTCATGCTCCAGAGGTGCAGGCGGTTTGAGACAACGAGAAGAGCAGGGACTTGGCCTCAGGTGGTCTGCAGAAGACCCCAGCACATCTACTCCCGTGTTTGAACGCTGCACAAACTAGGATTATGTTACTCCAGCCAAGCTCGTCTCTATAAAGGGCTCCCCGTCTAGGGGGTAAGGGAACAGAGGGGACAGCACAATGGAAAAATCTCTACCAGAGGACTTTTTAAAAATAGGAACATTTTGGCTTTGAGAGTAAATCCAAGCTTTCTTTAAAAAATAAAATAAAAAGCAGCTTTGCCTTACTGGTGCCTCGGGATCCTCCTCAGACACTCCCAGGTACCTGGAACCCCAGCCCAGGGGAGGCTGGGCGGAGAGCGGGTGGGGTGGTCTCCCGCAGAGGCCCGCAGAGGCGGCGGGGCCAGCGCTGCCCTGTCTCACTTACATCATGATGCAGGAGCACTGAGGCTCCTTCAACACGCCGACTGTCACCCATCTGTTGGGAGCTGAGCTCGGCGGCTCCGTGGTACTGCTGCATCGGCCTCCACTGGGTTTGGCCAAGCGGCCCACGGGGCTTTAAACCGACGCCAGCCCCTCACGCTAGGGCTCGCCCCCGACAGCAGCTCAAAGAGTCACAAGCCCATGTAAGTTCCTGACGTGACTCCCCAATAGCCCTTGTGATCAAGTCACCCCCGCGTCCCAGGGCCTGTACGCCTCGTGGGTCCCTTAGACAAGGCCCAACAGGGTTTACCAAAACCCTGCTCTTTAGGACTGAACTGACCCATCTAACCCTAACCCAGAGACCCCAAAGCAAAACACATGGACCCTCACAAAGGCATGAGCCCCAGGTCCTGCCTCTCTCTCCATCTGCACCCCACCTTCACTGCCCTATGCGGCCCCTCGTGATGTGCCGTGTGCTCCTGCAGTGACCTGTGGGTAATGAACTTCTGACTCCATCTGTCCTGTGGCCTGTTGCTGAAGTGCCACTCATCACATGGCACCCAGTGCTCCGCCTCACACGTGCTAACCTTCCAAAGTCAAAGCGCCGCTGTGAGGATTCACACAAGAAGTGATGTGGCCAGAAGAAACCTGGGAAGTGTGGTGAGCAGACCCAGCGATCTTGGAGTCCACCTAGCACGGGAGCAGAGGGGCCATGTTCATCCCAGCTTTGGCTGACGGCATTTTCTAAAAACTGTTTCTCAGATGGGAACATGCTCCCGGCATGGGAGAAACCACATCTTCTGAAGTCCAGACGGGAGGTGTCTGGCAGAAACCTCCACCTGACCAACTGCACAGGGAATTTAAATTCGGGAAGGGAAGAATCGAGTTACCCCAGAAAAACTGGATGTGAAGGAGCACAGGGGATGGCGCTTGGATTTACTCTCAAGATATGACGTAAGAGGAGAACACAGCTCTAGAGAGAGGCCCAAAGACAAGATGGGAGTCTGAACAGTACTCGTGACTGTCCTTATAAGGGTCACAGATCACAAACAATATCTCTTTGAGATGTTGCCAAGAAGAAGCAAATATAATTTATGTTTTGGCTATGGAAGGGTGTAACTTACGCAAAAGAACACATTTTCTGAAAGTTGGGTGATTAACCTTTTTTGCCTGTTTGTAAATAAAGTGCGTCCTGCGAGGAGAGTCCCCACTCGACGGCGAGTCCGGGGGGCTGGAGGAGAAAAACCGCAGCCTGCACTGTGCTAGGGCACAGTGTGGCCAGATGGCGGACGGCGTGGTCAGTGGGCTTCGTGAACACAGGTTACAGAGCTGGTCAGACGGGACACAGCCGACTTCCTCGACACACACAAATCACCACCAACGGCCCCACAAACAGCTGGGATCGGTCAGCTGAAGTGGGAATTGTAGAGACCCGGGAAATGCTGTTGTGCCACGCTCATGCGCACGACCCACGCCACGACTGCAAACATACAAGCTCCGGGGGCTCTAACAGGTAGGAACAAGAATAACGGGAGGACTGCCGTGGCGGGGTAACAGGACCGTGGACAGATACTTCCTTTTCAAACGTTACGTGGGGCGACTGTTTGAATACCGCACCGGAGCAAACGAGAGAGGCAGAAAGTACTCGCCTGGTCGAGGTTTAAGTTGGCGACCATCAGAACAGTGGGGTTCCCTTCCAGCCCCGCTTGAACGAACACCTTTTTGAAGTGCTCTTTGAACTCCACGGAGGCGTAGTCGTGCGACACCGGCATCTGGTACACTCGGTGGTCTGCCAGGTGGCAGGCCAGGGTCGCGCAGGCTTCCTTCCCACACCCGTCCATGCCGATCTGTGGGAGGAAAAGAAATCCCGCGTGTGCCTGTGTGTGCTGCGGGGTCTTTCACCGCTGGGTTTCCAGCTGGGTGTGCCAGAGATCTAGGCAGGAGAAATCCCTCAGGCTGTGTTTGTTCCACATATCCCCCCAAAAGTTAGAGTATTTTATCAAAGTCTCTTGAAGCACAGAACTTCGCTGGAAAGAAACTTGGAAGAAGAGCTCACGTGGGCTTATAAACGACCAGCATGTCATTGTCAGTATTTGATTCCTCGTTGGTAAGCATTTAGACAGGTCTTTTCCCATTTATTCGGAGCAGCAAGCAGTTAAGTGCTTTCGGTAATGAAGACAAAGTATTGCCTTTTTGAAATAGCTGTACTGAAACATAATTTACAGGCTACATCCGTGTTAAGCGTACAATTCAATGGTTCCTGTACGGATTACACTTTGTATTTTAATTTATCCATCTACTCCAGAGTCATACTAACATGATTCCAGTAAAATATGGGAAGTTTGCCCTAACAGAGTCCCATTTCTTCCCTCCTCTTTTGTGCTAAGTATTATTATATATACTAAACCTTTGTTATAATCCTAACACTAGTTTTATAATTATTGTTTTATGCAACTGTCTTTTGAAGCAGCTAGGAGAATAGTAATATATGTGTCGCTGTCCGGTGTGTGATAGGCAGGCAGAACAACATCTTTGCCACCCCACTCCCAACAACACGGCCACATCACGTCCCCTGGAGGGCAAGAGACTTTCTCAATGTGCCTAAGGGCCTTGGCGTGGGTGTTGACTTTGTATTATCTAGTTGGGTTCAGCTGCCTCAACAGCAGGGAAACGTTCCTGGATGGGGTGAGAAAGCCAGACAGAGAGACAGAAGTGTGTTGGCTGATGAAGGGTCAGGGAAGTGCCACCTTGCTGGCTTGGGAGGTGTGGAAAGGGGCCATGAGCAAGGGATGAGCACAGTCCCTGGGACCTGGAAAATGTAAGGAAAGACAGAAATGGTCGCTTAAACAAACACTCGTAAATTATGTGTCATGTAGTCAGCCGAATATGTTGGATTTCATGTAGTCCTCTGAAAGCTTTTCTCTCCTGAAGGTATTTGGGGACTTTCCAAGAATTTAACTCCCACCTGTTTTCATGAAAAGCACAACTTTGCGCAAAGACTCAGGTTTCTCCATCCAGCACGCGCACTGTTTTGGTGCGCACTACCCAGAGCAGAGATGGCACATCCACGCTGAGGATGTGCCAGAGGTGGTGCCCGAGCCGCCCCTTTTATTTGCATCAAATACCTTCTAAAAGCAAACAACACGTTTACGTGCTGCTACATTTCGTGTGCAGGCTCTGCAGGGGACACAAGTCTTGTCCTCTGGCTCGTCGACTCTGACCTGTCCTAGATAGGAAGTCTGCACAAACAAAGTTCCTGTAAGCCAGGCAGCTTTACCGGGCTCTCTAATTTCTACTCGACGACCTGAAAGACACGCGGGGCGTTCAAAGGCTCACCAGCAGCATGTGGCTCCCGGGCTGTCGAAGGACCCGCGCGGCCCTTACGATGTGCTCTATGGCCTCCTTGAAGAACACCATGGAGTGAGGGACCTGGCGGGAGACACGGGGCGGATAAACTGGCTGCGGGCACAGGAAGTGCTCACACGGCTCTGCACCCAAGGATGCAGGAGTGACAGTCACCGTCCCAGCCATCTAGACCAGGAAGCTGGTGTACATTCACGGGGAATAAACTTGCACAGGGGGAGGGTCCCTGTGCCAATAGTCAGGCGAGCAGGACAGGAGGGGGTTGGGGGGTGGGCCAGAGGCAGCCGGGAAGGGAATGAGAACAGCGGCACCCAGCTGCTTTTCTTGCCGTGTCTTGGGGGAGAATGAGTGGCGGGAAGAAGAGTCTTAGGACGTGGGTTTGTGGTGTGTGGGGTTTTGCTGGTGCCCCTGTTCTGACACGTCCCTGCCCACAGCAATGGGGAAGGTGTAAATGAGTTCCATCCATTTTATTCCTGCTTGTCGCTGCTGCAGACCCCGGGGACACACTCTCGCGTGCGCTTCCTAACTCCACTAACTCGAATCATTCAACTCCCTCCAGCCTCAGTTGTGCACCGAGTATTTAAAATTTTACCCCATTAAATGAAAAGAAATAAGATGCAATAGCACAAAACTGTATTTCTAATGGCCTGCTTTAAAATATTAGGGCACTTTTTCCCCCCAAACTCTTTCCCTTACACACACACACACCCCTTAAAGATATTTGATTTTATATACATATGTGCCTATATGAATAAATGTATATACATAGTATTTCTCATGTTTTATATGTTTTTACCTCCAAAGATGCTGAACTCAACTTCATCTGCAATTCAGTAAGAACCTTGGCCAGTTTATTGTAGTCATTGGTATTCTGATAGATCTTCTTTCTATGAGACTTGTTTACATCCAAGAAATCCACAAATACAGTTGAGTCATTCATCAATGACTCCTGGGTCCACTGAATCTATTGTAAGATAAAAATTTAATAGTATCCGTGGAAAGCACAACTCTACTTTTCAGAACTAATGCAACATACCTGTGCCAGGGACGCTCGGACACAACAGATCTAGACCTCAGGGTTTCTTAACCTGCTTTGTGCCCTGGACCCCTTTGGGTGGTGAAATGTGTGGACTTCTCAGAATAGTACTTTAAAATGCATACAGCAAAATACAAAGGTTGCAAAGGAAATGAAATCCATTGAAATGCAGTTTTATCTTAAGGGCTCTTTGAGGGTCCATGGGTCCCATGTTAAGAACCCCTGTTGTGGAAAAAACATTTTGAGGTCTCACCAACGATCTGAGAAAAAAACAACAACTTCACGTAATTGTTAATTACCGCTGCAGACCGCCAAGCTTCCACCCGTGCTTTCCCGGCCCACTTGGAGGATTTGCTGTCCTGCACACCAGGGTCGCGGGCTACCTCCTCCTCGAAGTCTGTTTCCCTCTGCCCTAAAACCAGGCGGAGAAGATTAGGTCTCCTTCCTCTGTGGCTCCGCCATGGCGCGTGCACAGGCCCGTCCCAGCACTTACAGAAGCGCAGCACACCTGCTAGGCTGTAAGGTGTGTGGAGGCAGGGCCCACTCCGCTTCCAAGCAGGTGCCTAGATACATCCTTGTTGTCGCAAATGGCAAGATTCCATTCTTTGCTATTTCTGCGTAATGTTCCACTGTGTGTGAATGTGTCTGTATCACAACTTCTGTATCCACTCATCTACTGATGGACACCTCAGGCTGCTTCCATATCGTGGCTACAGTAAATAACGCCGCTGTGAACATAGGGGTGCATATCTTTCCAAAGTAGTGTTTTTGTTTTCTTGGATAAATAGACAGAAGTAGAATTGCTGGGTCACATGGTTTCTCTCTCTTGTTTTTTTTTTTTTTTTGAAGAATCCCCACACTGTTTTTCACAGGAGCTACACCAGGTTGCGTGCCCACCGACAGTGCACCAGGGTTCTCTCTTCTCCCCAACCTCATCAACACGTTATTTGCTGATGTATCGATGATGGCTATTCTGACAGGTGTGAGGTGGCATCTCATTGTGGTTCTGACCTGCATCTCTCTGATGATTAGTGATGTGGAGCATCTTTTCACATGACTGTTGGCCATCTGCATGTCTTCTTTGGAGAAATGTCTTTTCATGTCCCTGCCCATTTTTTGATCAAATTGTTTACATATTTTTTGTTGTTGAGTTGTGTGTGTCCCTTATACATCTTGCATACCAAGCCCTTATGAGATCTACCATTTGAGAATATATCCTCCCTTTCAGTAGGTTGTCTTTTTATTTTGTTGAAGGTTTCCTACACAACATCATGCTCCCCGACCTCAAACTATACTACAGAGCCGTAACAATCAAAACAGTATGGTACCAGCACAAAAACAGACATACAGATCAATGGAACAGAAAGAGAGCCCAGAAATGAACCTAATTTTTGTGGTCAACTAATCTGTGACAAAGAAGGTAAAAATATACCCTGGAGTAATGACAGTCTCTCTATTTTTCCAATTACTCTTGTAGACCACACACAAGAATAAACTTCAAGTGGGTTAGAGACTGAAATGTGAGGCCTGAGGCCATAAAACGTCTAGAAGAAAACACAGGAAGTAAACTATCTGACATCAGTATCGCTCTGAGTGATACTTTTCCAGAAATGTCCCCTTGAGCAAGGGAAACAAAAGCAAAAATAAACAAGTGGGGCTGCATCAAACCAAAACGCTTCCTCACAGCAGAGGAAGCCTTCAACAAAACAGTTACAGCCCTCTTACCGTCCATCAGTTTACTGAAACACTGGCTTTTGTGACCTGGGCCAAGAGGCACTGTGGAAACTGAAGTTCAACGAAATGCCCAGCTGAAGTTCAAGGGCTGGAGAGGGCTGAGGATCTTGTGGAGGTGTCCAGAGAGTGCCCACTTCCGCTAGTTCTGGAGAAAATGAGCGGTTTGAGGTCCCACAGAGGCCACACCCCCGAGCAAAGGCACTGGGACCTTATCCTTTCCATCACATCTAATCCGTATTTACATGTCTTCAAGTGAAAATTCCTTTCCTTAATGTGACAGAAATGTCTGCATATGTTAATAAAACAATGCTTTTTCCCAAGGTACTATTTAAAATAATTTTTAAAATACAACTTTACTACCTGGAAATAATTCTCGAGTTCCCTCGAAAGGAGCTGGTAGAAGAGCCTTTTCTCAGTCCGTTCAATTAATCGGTCGTGAAACACTCGGGCGGCCTCGTGAGCGAAGAGCAGAGCGGCCATGTCTTTGGAGTTAATGGTGGCCTTGTCAGCCTGCAGCAGCCCTAGGAGGAGCTGTTAGGGGTTCAAAAACAACACTTCTTACAGCATTAGCAGGGAGTGTGTGAGTAAAGCCTCGGCGTTTGCAGGGTTATGTGTCCACACAAATAGAAGCAGTAATCCAAGGCACGAACTGACAGTTTCTACCTGTGACCATCAGGGGGAGATGGTTTCAGGACCCCCCCATCCCCGCCCCAGCCCCAGCCACACCCATAACAGGAGGCCCTGCCAGGATGGGGAGCCAGGAGCCCAGACCTCGGGGCTGACAGGGACGCAGGGGCTGGTGGGGATCCCCAAGTGCTTCTTAAGGTTCTGTTCCAAGATTCTTAATTTGCATTTACAAATCCCTTATAAACCACCTCAAGCACAGTATGCGCTATTTTGGGCTAAAGGGCCATAGCAAGCAGAGAAAGATAAAATTCAAAAGTTGTTTATCTTAACATTTTAATTCAGAAAATCACATATGTGATCGAAGCCAACGGCCAAATCCGCACTGCTGGCGACAACCCCTGGAGTAAAAGGGGGGCCGGGACAACTCCGAGCCTGTTTATGAAGTGCCTGCAGGCTTCCGTTTTCAAAGAGTCTCAACAAAATCTCAGAAATAAAGCAAAACCAAAATCTACTTTATAACCGCATCACTCCTGTCCCTACCGAGAGACCCCCAGTGGGTATTCTGACGGTCTGGAGAGGTTCTGCCATTGAGCTCTCTGCAGGAGACTGTCTGAATGCTTCTTTTTAACTGGCTCACGGCAAAGAGCAAGGCCAATCAATCTCAGTTTCCTTTTTGCCCCTTTTAACAATTTAATATCGACGGTATCAATGAGTAAGGACAACAGAGAGAGGAAGAGAGAGGGTCAATTCGGTGAAATAACATTCCCTTGACTTCAATATTCAAACGAGCCAGAGAATGAATTCTGAAACAAACCTTAAACACGTCTCGGAGACCGAACACGTAGTGGCACTTCGTCGGCGTCGGTAACATGCTCTCACACATGTGATAGTACATGGCTAGAGAGCAAGCAACCACTTGATCCTTACTTTTCTGGACGTCGGCTGTGAAGTTATGGATGGAGAAATAGATTCCCAAATGAGCCTTTAAAAAGAAATTTCATAATTCAGTTTGCGGAAAATGTGAAGCACAGACTGTTCCTGGCTAAATCCTACTAAGAAAGGAGATGTGTGTACTATAATGGAGGGCTAATTTTATTTAAAATGTAGTTAGTAATTAGAGTCCACTTTAAACAAATGGCAGACCAGTTAAAAAAAACACTAGATGTTACGAACTGGGGAAAATTCCAACTGGTCCTGGTTTGCTGAAGGATCGAAAGGCAGTATCCGTTCTCTGGTGACAATTTATGCCCCACTGGTGCGTGTACCAGGTGTGCTAGGAATTCTGCCACGTTCCCGCTCCCTGGTAGGTGTCACCAGAGGAAACATAACATGATAGAACTATTATTTCAGTTTGGATGGGCATATGTATATACTTTTCTACATTAGGTTTTTTTGGTGTTGATTATTGATCACCTGCAAAATTCCTAAGTGCTTTTCAAAAAAAATGGTTAAAAATCACTGTATTTTTCTGTGTATAATGTGCACCCACATTTCTGTGCTCATACACACGGGATTATTATACCCATGGTATGTAATCATAATACCCATGCATAATGTGCATCCTTATTGTTTTTTAAAGATTTTATTTATTTTATTTTGTTAGAGAGGAGAAGGGAGAGAGTAAGAGAGGGGGAGAAACATCAATGTGTGGTTGCCTCTTGCATGCCCCCCCCCACTGGGAACCTGGCCTGCAACCCCAGCATGTGCCCTGACTGGGAATCGAACCTGCAACCCTTTTCCTTCGCAGTCTGGCACTCAACCACTGAGCCACACCAGCCAGGGCTGCATCCTTACTTCTCCCTCAAAAATTTGGGCAAAAAAGTGCATATTATACGCAGCAAAATATGGTAATCTTGAAATTTTATATTAAAAAGAAGAAAAGCAAATGATTAGTTTTGAAACATTTAGGGCCAAACATATGGTGATGGAAGATGGTTTGACTTAGGGTGGTGGGCACCCAATGCAAGAGACACATCATGTGTCATAGAAATGTACACCTGAAACCTACATGGCCATATGAACCAATGTCACCCCAATACATTTACAAAAATAATAACTTAAAAATAATTTAATAATCCTGCATAAGATATATTTACGTAATCAAACTAGATTTCAACTTAAGCCATTTTTCTGATATTCAGAATTTTTTCTCTCATTACTTTTTACCCTGTAAGAAAATGAAAAGACTCAATCAATTCTAGCAAAAATTGGGTGTGCTTGCTAACAGATTCCTGAGCCCCCTCCCACATACAGTGAACTGGGATCTCTGAGAACAAACCCCTGGGGTCTGCATTTTAAACATTCACTAAACAAGCACTAATGTGTTTCGTATGCACACTAAACCCATAGTTTTGATATTTAGAGACAAATCTTAATAATAGGCCAGAAAATAGAGAAATAAAATTCATCACTTGAAGATAATTTTTGTTCAACATTAGTGGTTTTAAGTTCTCACACTTCCCCCTGTAGTATGGGATTTACGTTTTTCTTACTCAAGAAAATGAGCTGGATGTATCACCTGGAAGATGGTGCACAGGGCACTCTGCGAAGGGTGCGGCAACACAAAAACGGAGAAATGTCTGAGGAGACGCGGGCTCACATCCCTGATGCCAACCAGAGGGACGCAGGCTGCCACCAGGGAGAGCTCTTGAATGTTCTGTGCGAAGAGTGAAAGCGAAGCATAACTACATGTATCCGTAGGAAGTGAGATGTGCTTCCATTTCCCCCGAATAGACAAAAGATTTCAAATGTTGAAGCAAAAAGATTAAGTTTATTATTCACTGCTAAGCAAAAATTATGATGGTCATAGAAATCTATCTTCTTAGAAGTAAGCCCCTCCCCTAAAAGGTATCTTGATATGTTCCTTCTAGGAAGCTTTCTAAATGACATCAGGAAATAGCCTATTTTCACAAAAGCAATCCTTGGAAAATAAGCAATCTGCTCCTGGGGCTGCCAGAGAGGATTCTGGCTGTACGTGAGAAACCAGGGGATGAGCCAGGGGTGGGTCTCCGGAAGAGCCAGCAGCGGCCTTGGGGGAGAACATGCCTGATTACAGAGTACAGCCACATGACGTCTCATGACATCCCAGCAGCGCAGAGCTGGGTGCAGCCCCGAGGACGACCCAGTCCCCTCACCATGGGGTGCTTTTCTCAGCCCTGCCCGGGCCCCTGCCCTGGGGCATAGAATCCCATGAAAAGCCTGCATCACTATGCTCTTGCCACTTTGAGGGACTTCGGCCGTGTTCCAGTCCATGTCTTGCTTCCTCTTTTTCCCTCATCTCCTGGATGCTCCCTGGGTAGGCAGCATCTCCATTCTTCGGTCTTGGGTCCATGTCTGGGTCACAGGCTGACCGGTGTCAAAGCTGCGGCCGCCCACCAGCCAGCGTGCGTCCTCTGGGCTCCTGGGCCCACGTTTGCCTGAGACGTGGAACTGCTTGGCGATGCAGCCACACAATTTTACAGAAGAGGAACGGAGGCCCAGGATGGTTAAGTGATAAAGTCAGTTTGGGACCACAGGGCTTCTGTTTCCAGAGAAGGAAGCAAATAGTATGTAGCCATTCTGACTTGGGACAGTGTAACAAAAATAATTGCACTGAAATTCCTCCTTGGGATTTTTTTTTTTTTTGACTTTGCAATACTTCTAAAAATCCTTGACCTATGTTCTTGAAAGTGGAAAGATGAGAGCAGTCCTACGTGGGGATTAGCTTTTCCTAGAGGCTAACTGCGATGTACCGAACAACTTGATTCACTATCATTATTTGCCTTGGAAACCAAACCTGTAGGACATACTTGCAATATTCACTACGATTTAATCCTACTAGAAGAATTCCTGCGACCCCAGGGACTTGTCTCAACTGCAAAGATGTTTTGGGCGTAGTTAATTGTTTTGCTCCACACATGCATTTCACTGGGTTTTCTAAACTTCTCACTTAATCCACTCGACACTGTCACACATACTTAATTTATTGTTAAATAACAAAATTAAACATGAATTTTACCTTCCATGCACCTTTTTTAGTATCGTAAAGCCCCCCCAGGTCCAGTAACTGTCTGATTAATTCCAGGGGCGGCTGCGCTCCACACGTGTCTGTCTCCGGCATATTCAGATCATCGATGAATATCACCGCCTTGAGGAAGGCAAAGGGTTACAAACTATTAGTCAGTATTGCCTTTCTTTCAATTATGAATTAGGCATACTAATCATGCTATGGTGTGAAAATAAAATTGTGTGTAACGACATCCTTTTTCTTTTAAAAAGCAGCAGACCAAATTGTATTTTGATGTGATTTTAGAAAATAAGCTTTCAAAATAGCAGAAACTCTACGCATTCTCTACAGACCTACAATACTAATAGAACATTCGATGCTGGACAAAGTAACCTGATCGTGGGTACGACAAAGGAACAAATGTGATTATTATTCACTCAGCATTTGTTTCCTGAGTGCCTACCACCGCGGCAAGGCACCGCTGCGGGTATGGAGCATCTCCTTCCCAGGTACCTGGTTTGGGAACAAGACCTGTCCTGTGGAGCTAGGCTTTTACCATTCTGCCGCAGATGCTGTTATCACGAACAACCAGCAGGAAATTCAGACACGGCTCCAACTTTCAAACCTGTGTTACTGTCTACTTCTGTAAATATTCTGCACCGAAGTATACTGATTACTGGTATAATCTCTGTGTACATTAGCCCCCTTAGGTTATATTTATTTTTGTAAAACAAGTAAAAATAAAAAAAATACAAACAGCAATTTATTTTGAATCACCTAATTACCTAATCCGTAACTGTCAATGCCATTTTTAGACACTCGATTTCCCCTATTTAGTATCACAAACTGGGTGATTATAGACAAACTGGTTTGACCAAAATTTCTCTTGCCTGCATTTTTCATTTGTGTGATTTGATTGAGCAATTACTCTCCTTTTCAAAGTTCCTAAAATGCACCCAATTAGTCAAAGACTCACAATGTTTATCTAAACCTTCAGTTAAAATTGAGGAAATCTGAAGCAAACCCTTAAAAGCTTTCGAAATGGACCTCCACGGGGGTCAAACTCAGATGTTGCTCAGGGCCCCATGTGATCTTCTTATTGATGCCTCTGAGCTCGTTTTATGTTCCTGCACAGGAATCGCTGACCACGAATTTCATCGGGACAGACAGAGGGTTTGGCTTAACCATCAGACAGTTGGGAATGTGCCTGGCAGACAGGGGAAGAACAGGGAGTGCACGATACCCCTTCCAGAAAGGAGCTGTAGTCCAGATTCACAGCAAGGCTGTTCTCTTGCTGCCTTTCCCTGGGGCTGTGGACTCCATAAGCTTCTCTTTTTCTTATATTCTCAAGCCATTGTTTGCAAGAAGAAAATGTGGTAAAGTATGCACTGACTAAACCATTGGCATCTAACTCATTTTCCAGTTTGCTTATCTGCTTACATTCGATTCAGATTCCAGTAGTTTCTTTTCGCCTTAGTAATGCTGAATCAGTAGGATTCATCATGTTGAAAAATGAGTTATGTTGATTCGAAAACCCAAATTTCCATTTGAAGTGCACTTAAATATTCAGGAGTGCATGTTACTCTTGTGTTTTTCTGTTTATCAGCATTAATTAAAATCAGCCATGTTATCAGTTTAGTGTAAGCATGGTGATCGACCAGTCTGAGAGGTGTCTTACCCGGCTGCTTCTTGGTACTCCAAGAACGTCCTTGGTTCTTCTTTTTAACTTCTCGAGAATCATCTCCTGGGCTTTGGCAGCTGTCATTTTGATGTTAAAGTTTATCGTAGAGACTGTAACTCCCGTATTGCTATCGTTACTTTTAAATGGAAGGTCATCAGATTTTTCCGCCTTTTTAGTAATTTTATCTATAAAGCCAAATATGGAAAGAAAAACAAATTTAGAAATACTTTAAAAATATTTCTGCCTTACTCTAAGTATTCAGAAGTATGAAAATTATATAATTTTACTATATTGTTGTCATTTTAAAGAAATTACTCTGTGAACAAATCATTGAGAGAAGGAATACCAACTTTGAAGTGTTTCCAAATATCTCCTTCCTTTTACATGGGAAACAGTGCCTCCCTGCAGTCACAGCCAAGGGCAACAGTATAAAAGCTCAGAGAACCCTCTATTCGTTTGTGCACAATAGACATATAACTTTTACCGCTTTAAAGAATTTAGATTTGCAGTATCTTATCTTTTAACGAAACTGCACGTGACAGATCTAAAAGAAGCCTCTGGTGCACCACGAAGGCATCTACACAAGGACATGCTCTCCGAGAGAGGGTCACCCAGAAGGTTCTTTAGGATGGCGCTCAAGCGAACGGAAAAGGAAAACGCGGCCCAGAGGACTCCTCTGGCGGGAGTCTCCTGGCCAGGCTCCTTTCCCTTCCCATGGCCACCCCTAGGCCGCCCCGTCTCCTCCTCTTCAGCAGTGGGCTCCTGAGTCGGAACTACTCAAGGACGGAGCTCCTGAAGCTGCACGTGTGCTTCTGTTGCAGAGTCTGACCGAGAACCACGGAATCGCAGCTTCCCTACTGCATTATTTCCGTGAGTGTCACAGAACGGGGTAGACAGAGATGGCCTTCGGTTACTTCTAGCCTCGGTCCAGTGTCCCACTGGTTCGCCAGAGTCTCCTGCCCCTCCTGGCAAGCAGATATGACCCTCCACTGTGGGAACTGTTCCAGCTTTTGAGTAGGGCAGACCGGTTTGAGGGGGTAGTGGGTATTTTTTGGGATGTTTTGTTTTAAACTGTTGACTCAGATTTCCCTTCTGAGATTTCTGACAGTATGTAATGACTTGCACGCCACTGAAAGAGGAAGTTTTTCAAGCTACTGTAATCCATACCTAGATTTCCAGTTGCTGTCTTATGAGTTTCCGAAAGCAAGATGCTGATATTCTGTCTCAGGCTGTTGGAATAAGACATTTTCAGAATTCAAAATTAGCTTATTTACCTTAGTAGCCATACGAACAAAATAAAATGAAGTATCAGTGGGTGCTTGATTTTACTTCTATCTCCTACAAAGAAATTTTTTTTCCTCTTCACATTTTTTACAGATAGAATTAGCATGACTATTGGCACTGATACCCGAATTTAACCAAATGTATGCTTACTCTAAAACACAAACTGGGCACATTCCTAGGATGCCAGGCTACTGGGCACTTTGCCTCATGGATCAGTCACCAGAAGCCCGCTCACCTTTGTTTTGGTTTTGTCTCCAGGTGTTTCCCCCGCTTAGGTTACCTTTCTGTATTGTTAAAATCCACTGCAGTTTAAATACTGAACACACAGTAAAATTTTACTTTTTTCACTCTTTCTTTTATGATTATAATAACTTAGATAAGGAATGATTCCTATTGCATTAAATGCTTCAAAAATGATTTCTCTGAAATTTAAGGCCTTATTTAAGTGTAGGAGGATTCCAGTCCCAAACAGCTGGTGCAAGAGGCGGATGGTGTCACGGATCGAAGGGCCCTGAAAGGAGGTGTGGAAGGACTGAGGACGAGCTCTGGGGAGAGGGCAGACCCCACGAAGGGAAGGTGGGCTGCGGGCCGTGGCACATGTGTGATGCGGGCGGATCAAGGAGTCTAGCAAGTGGAGGGAAGATCGGATATGGGCCTCTCTACAGTCCGCCTCTTACTGCAGCAGCAGGCTTCTCTGCTCTTTGAACAGAACCAGAATCCCTTTCAAAATCTGCACTTTTTATTTGCATGGAAGACGTCTCTTCCATTCTCCTCCTCCCTCAGGAAGAGGCGCACACAGTGACAGAGACGCGGTTCTCTACGTGTGCGCCTTCGACAGGAAGGAAGTACATTTGCAGCGCAACAAACCCAGTTCTGTGCAGCACTTCCTCGGTCTGTTTACCTGCATTTTCCCAGGAGGGAGAGTAGTTTATATCTGCACTTTGTTAGGTTAAAAAAAAAAATCAAATTAAATTTAGTCACATTTAAAATAAATATAAGAATTTCTTGCTTAAAGAAATTAATCTAGTTGTTACTACTTTAGAAAAGGGAAGATTTTTATCTCTTCTTTTGAATACTTCTGGCATTTTTATAGAACAGATTTGTTTTTTTCTTAAGTTACTTTGTTGTTGTTCAATTACAGTTGTCTGCATTTTCTCCCCCCTACAGGTTTGCTTTTTAAAACAAGGCACACTCAGGTACTAAAGCAAACTATTTTTTTTACCAGACAAATCAAATTCGAGTTTAATGTACACCACCTTGACTTTTTAATTTCGCTGTACAAGAGGACTTCTCCTAAGAGTGACCCGTACTTGACGTCGAACCCTCCCGGGCCCTCCAGCTTCGCAAGCATCTGCTGGATGGTGACCGTCTTCCCAACTCCAAAGTCTCCTTCCAGGGGGGACAAAAAGATACATTAGGTCAGATTTATGTGCAAGAAAAGGAGCAAATGCTAACATTCAAATGCACCAATAACACTTCCTTCCACGTGAGAATTGCGTGAAGAGTCTGGTTTGCTCTTCCGTTTTTTAAAAATTGTGGTTAAAAGTGGGTAAACCAAGCAGTTGATATAAACACCTCTCAAAGTATTTATATAATTTGCATCTCTTACAGAAGACTGTATTAGGAGTTTACCATTATTTTTATATAGGGTTTATTTAAGCCTATCACAAAGAGTCTGGCTTATAGCCCAGCAGAACTACTAGGTGAAATTAATTTCCCTGAAAGTTTTTACCAACACAGTCTGGGGCGGGGGCCAGGGGCCGGGGGTGGAGTAAAGTGCTTATTGCAGCACAACAGGGAGAAATGACTTTACCGGTCACCAAACACGAGGTAAGAGGACTTCCTGAGTCCAGGCTGGGGGCAGAGTGTGGGTTCGCTGAGCAGCCCGGCCTCGCCCTGCCCGAGTACTGACTGAGGACAGGCCCGCAGGGAGAGGCAGCCAGGCTGCGAGCTGGGAAAGGCAACTGGGTGGGCTGAAATGCATGTTAGAAACAGTAGAAGCTGTATTGAATTATTCCTTTGAAAAGGTTTAGCATTGGCTTGAGGAATTATGTAAATTCCTTTGAAATGAGGCAATTAATTTATACGTTTTCTTTGTGTGCAGTTACATGCGCCAGTGTAAGTAAACCAGCCAACTGTGTGGCTCCCAGCAGCCCGCCGAGGACCTCAGCCCACAGGATTAGCCCTCTGGCTCCACTGGGGTTTGCTGTGGAGCCCTGAGAAGATGGAAACGACTTCTGACGTCCTGCGCGGGCGGACACGTGGAAAAACGTGCACTCACGTACTGTCGGTGGGAACGTACGAAGCTTTTCAAGGCATTTTTTTCAGACTTAAAGAATAAAATGGTCAGACAGTGATTACTCAGACTCTTCCTAACTCTGAAATTCTCCTTCCTTCAATAGTGTGAGTACCTGTGAGCAGCACAGGGCAGGAATTCTTTAGAAGAAGGCTTATGAGGAAAGAAAGGCACCTCGTGTCCCTGGTAGTGGTAAAGTTAATGCTCTCCCCACATTCTGTCACCTTGAAGAGGTTCTCACCGGATTCTTGAGGACCAGCTAGCATCGAAGTCCCTAAGTTAAAATTGTAAAAAAGTTGCAAACAAGCTATAAAGAAATGTTAACTTCATGTCTTTGGTAGGTGCTGAATACTTTATGGACAGGTAGGTACATTATAAAGCAACTTAAATATATACAAACAAACCAAAGTTGTTGCAAGTGCCTGAGGATCTCTGCTGACCTCAGAAACTGTCCCCTGTGTTCACACTCTGAGCTGGGAACTCACCACACACTCCCGAGTCCAGCACAGGCATGCTCGTGACCTTCCCGCCGCTGCACCTACCAATCAGCCCCTGATGCAATGCAGCATCTCCTCCTCCATCCCGCCACTAAAAATGAAGAAAGTAGCTCTCCTGCCAAAGCTCCTGCAATCTGTAAAGAGCTTCGCTTGCTGATAATCCTTCTTCCTCACCAGTATCTGCCTTTCCCTGTATTGGAATTTTCCATCGTACAACACAATGGGCTATTATCTCTAGTCCTCTTATTGGTTGAAACATGTGAAATCGACATTTTTTTGTTAATAAAAACCAGGTGAATACACACACCCCCAAAACTAAAACAAATCTTCCTTGGTCCCCCAAGCTTCCTAATGCCACCCCAACTTTTTCCTCCATGACACGGCCATAACTCCCAAAAGGGATAAATACAACATGGCCTCCTTCTTCATTTTTTATTCATTCTGTTTTAAATTAAAAATTGAGTAGCTAATACATTTACATGGCGCACAATTCAAAGGTCCATGAAGGGATGCAATGAACAGTCAGTCTCTCTCTCATCCCCGTGTCCTGGCCACCTCGTTCCCACACGGGGCAGAGAACGCCCGTGGTTCCCCACAGGGGCGGTGACCTACGATAGTGGACCACGTGCGCCGGTATTCGGTTACGCTGCTTCTCTGGAGTGGTGAATGCCAAGGATAAAAATGACCGAATGTTAGCACTAACATGTGATAAATGATTTGCAGGTTTTCGATAAATATGATCACCCACTAATATATTACTACAATAAATATTGTGTAATAGAACCTTGATACTTCCAATTGAAATTAATTTAGAGGTAGAACTTTTATATGCTTTATGATCCTAATAGCCCTGGCTGTTTTCTGTCAAAGTTATAAGCAAACTCTGAAATCATTTGATGAGTGAAACCTAACCTCAACGCAACTTAATTCAATTTGCATACTGAATTACTTGTATTTGAAAGAAATCTACACGAAGCTTGATCATTAAGTTCCTGCCTTAAACTTCAACCAAGCTCTCAAAGTACCACAATTTTCTATACCTTTTGTTCTACTTCTCTGCAGAAGATTGAGAATAAAAACATTATGGCATATATGGGTATTTGTCAAACTATGATTATTCTGTTCTAACTTAAAGTTTCCTTTACAATCAAGTGTAGTTTTTCCTGTTTCTAGAAGAGGCTGTCTCCCTTTTCTCTTCTCCATAATCGCTGCTAAGCAAAAGAATAAATATTTCCATTAGTTAAGATTTTCAATAAACTACAGTATTACAATGTACAACTGACTCAAATACATTCCGACTTTCTTGGAAAGCAACATTGAAAGGCTATTTTTTTTAAAAAGCGTGTTTTGTGAACATGCAGGGGAAGGCGAAAGCCGGTGTACAGTTGTGAGCACACAACACAGGTTAATCTTGTGGGATGTATTCGTTACGTGTTATTTTCCACATGAACAACTGTCACCCACTTTTGCCCACCCTGCAGACCTGAACTGGTTCCTGCACAGACCTGGAAAGCATCAGCCCCACGGTTGCGGACGAGCTACTTTTACAGATAAGTCTCCCCGTGTTCTGGAGGAATTAGAGCGTGGTTCCTGTAACAGCTCTTACCTCTTTGAATCAGCGTCTGAACATTAGGAAGCAGTTCCGACCATGGTACGAATTCACCTTGCTGCAGGTCCACAAAATACCCAAAGACTGAGTGTTTGTCAGGCGGCAGCTTAATGCCTACATTTGCAAAGAACAAATAGAAAAGTACCAATAAACCCAAGTAAGAATGAGGTTCATTTGTGAATGTTTCACAAACAATATGAGCTCTCTTTGAAAGAGCTGACTGTTGAACCAGAAATAATAAAAATTCACCAAGGGTATATCCGGATATATAAAATGAACCTGTATTTTCTTCTAGCCTTTAGTTGTATAAAAGCAAAGTTTTATTAACTTTTTGCCTTTTTTGTTTTGTATCTAGAACGCAGGGTGAATCATGATCTGACACCCTTTGAAATCTTACCCAGAAGGCCTGCTTATTGCCATGTGTTGGGGATTATCAAAAGCCAGTGACACATCTGTGGTTGTGGTCACACCACCACATTGGAGAATTTTGATACTTATTTGCAAATTACATTTACTTTATACTATTTAAAAGTAATGAATTTTCTTAATAGATTCTGGAAAACACAAACTAAACAAAGCAAAATAATTCAGTTATATTTTCACCATATGAAGGAAGGTGTTAATAGTTGATACATTCCTTTGAATCATTTATGAAATGTTGACATACAGTAAAACTCACCTTTCGGGGGGCACACAGTTCTATGAGTTTTTACCACACACATGTATTCTTGTAGCTGCCATGCTAAATGGGATACAGAACAATTCTAAAACCTTAAAGAAGTCCCTTTGCCACTCCTTTTGTATTTAGACTACCCTACAAAACCTAACCCCTGGCAACCACTTGTATGTTCTCTATTTGCATGTTTTATTTTTTCCAGAAGGGCATGTAAACTGAGTCATACAGTATCCAGCTTTTTGAAACTGAGTTCTCTCACCTGACATAATGCATTCAAGGTCCATATTGTTCTTCGCTACTCATCAATACTTTCTTTTTGTTGCGGAGCAGTATTCCATTGTGTAGATGTATCATAATTCGTTTATCCATTCGCCCATTAAAGGGCATCTGTTACCACCTTTTTCAATTGTGAATAATTGTACCATGAATATTTGTGTATACGTTTTAGTGTGAATACAAGTTTTTATTTCTCTAGAATAAATATCTAGAGGTAAAATGTTGGGCCAGATGGTAAGCGAATATTTAACATTTTAAGAAACTGCCATGTTGCTCTCTAGAGTGGCTGTATCTTTTTACCTTAGAATTAGAAATACACGAAAGGTTTTATTTCCTATGGAAATTAACTTTTAATATCAAAGATAACATTTGGCATTTGTATTGTACAAGGACTAGTCTTCATCCACAAAAAGGAAGGAAATCCCACTATAATGACAACAGGGTGGACTGTTGAAATACATGAAAGTTCCTGCTCCTATGGCTCCATACTAGCACTTGGTATTATTGACTTACCATTTCTTACTTTTTTTGTGAAAAAAATTCACAAAACAAGTTTCAAATTTATATTCTAAAGCAAGCATAATTAGGACTTTTCCATCCCGGAACTTACCTACTTGTGGGTTGCTTTCAAATAATTCATGAACAAGGTCATCAAAATCATAGGTGACTCTCGTAAGAGAAGTAGGTTCAAAACTGGAGTACAACAGTATGTCATTTTCGTGTTCATCTTCACGCTTTAAAGTTCCTCCAAATGCCCACGTGAATGCAAATACAAAGAGCTTTTGAATCATTATCTTCAATTTATCAGGATACTTCTCCAGATACCATGCATTTTCAGCCCTGGAGGGGATGGCTCTGGAGGGGTAAAGGTTAAAATTTTTAGAAAGCTTCATTTATTTCAATACCATATCAAAGTTTCATTACTAAAAATTATAATAATTAAGTGATGACATAAAAAAAATTTAAGTTAATGTATAATTTTCCGTTGGTAAGTCACGGAAGTCACTGCTACTATTTTTATTTTCAGAGCATCATATGAGCAAGAGATTTGTAGTCGCCTTTTATTTATTGAGTATACATGATTCACTTTATTTTAGGTCAATTTGCTCACTGAGAGTTCACCTGCCTTTTGGAAGAGGATCAGATAATTCTCTATTTTACATGGAAAGACACAAGTGAACGGTCATTCACTATGTACTGCTCTTAACCAAGTCTTCGAATAGGCTTAGTGCCATGTGGCGGAAGCCATGGAGTGTGAGTCTGGGCATATCCTTCTCCCACCAGGGTCAGCCCACGTCAGCCTGGTCTTTGGGACCCTGAACTTCTACAGTGAAAAGGCCAAGGGGGATGGGGCTGAACCAAGGCTTGGGCCTGACTTGAAAACGTTTAAAAACAGTTCAGGATTTAGCATTATCATAAAGTGATTTATGTTATAAAAATCCTAAAAGTATATCACTGAACTGAAATTTACTGGCAGTCATTAATGTACCACACACGTGTACAATTGCACTTGCCCTTTCTAGTCACATGTAATAGTTTATTCAGCAAATAGTTACTGAATTTTGACTGTATATCAGTCCCTCTAAACAAATCAAACGTGGCCCCTTATTTCCAGGACAAGGAACTGAACAGTAACCCTGCTGAGAGCCAAGAGTAGAGAGTCAGCCACCCCACAGGGAATAACAGTAGAGATGACCTAGACTGTGGGAACCAGGGAAGGCGTCCGGGAGGGCGTGGCAGTTAAACTGAGACCTGGAAGTGAGTGCGATTTGGCCAAATGGAGGCAGAAGAGCCTCTAAGCAGAAGGGATACATGTGCCAAGAGCACGAGGTTGGAGGATCACGGCCAGTCCGAGGAACAAAAAGGAAAAAGCCCAGGGGGTTGCCGAAGCACATACACAGTCAGCTGCAGAGATCAGGTGGCGAGCTGTGCCAGCGCATTTTCCCTTCATTCCGAGCCTCGTGGGAAGTCATTGAATGAATACAGAGGAACATTCTAATTCATGGGTGTTTTTTTTTTTTAAAAATCAAACTCTTGCCTATAAATGTCAGGAGGCATGCACAAGCATATTAATCACAGTAGTATTTGTGACACTAATTTTAGTTGAGTTCTGATAATGCACTACCATCGGACCAGCCTAATCACAGTAGCATTTGTAGTAACAAAAACTGAAAACAACCTACGTGTCTATCAATGGATAAATACATTGGACCTACACATACAATGAACTATTAGGCAGCAGTGAAACTGGATTAATCACAGGGACACGACATTGACCAAAAATGTAGACACAGAACGTGATTCCACCGAAGCTTAAAAACATGCAGGTTGAAAGGTGTATCGTTTGGGAACATATTACAACACAAGCCCAGGATAGTGGTTACCTCAGATGATGGGACACCATAAAATTTAGGTATACAGGGGACTTCAAAGGTAAATTAACATGTTTTTTGCTGTAACTAACTGGTATGCATATGGATATCCGTGTATTGTTATTTCTATCTCACACATATTTTACAAACATTCTTTCATGACTACTTGCTATTTAATGAAAATTTAAAATAATATATGGTTGTCCATTTGAGAATGGACTGGAACAGTTGAGGAAACCAATTCACAGTCTATTACAACAGTACAGGCAAGCAGCGGAAAGGGTTGGGCTAGAATGCCGAAAAGCAAGTTGCATATGAATGAACGAACCTGGAGGCAGGGTTGACAGGAAGAGTAAAAACCATGTCTAGAATATTCTATCGTTTAAAGGCAAATGTGACATGAATGTCTCAAGGACCCAAAGTGAGATGCAGGAAGGCCTCAACAGTGACTTTCCTGTCCTACAAAATGGCAGAAGAATTGGAGACTTAATAATTTCTTCAATTATAATTGACTGAGCACTTACTATGCACCAAGCCCTTCCTACATGTCTAGCACATCACATCACTCCAGTTTTTTAAATGAGAAAATCAAAGCTCAAAAATACTTGGTAACTGGTTCAGTTGTTCTCAGCTCCTAAATGGCAGATTCACAAAACATACTCATGTCAATTCTATTTTTTCCTCAAATATTAGAGTCTGCACAAATGTATTCATGTTATTCATGTAACTTTGCATAAAAACCTAGTTATCTTGTACTAGATATACAAAACATTATCTAAGTTGACATAAAATAAACTTCAGTGGATTTGATGTTATAAAGTCATAAAAGTATTGGCTTACTGACAAGTCACTCTGAGCCCATTTGGGAGTTTGGCACCTAGTAGGTATTGAAACGTGTCTGTTGAATGAACGTAACTGACCTCTCTTTCATATCCTTGAATTTGACAGACACTTTTGAAACTGGATAACTTTTCTCCTCAGTGGAAGTGTTCTTCAAATCTTCAGCTTAAAAAGGAGAGTATTTTTCCACAATTAACAACAGACTTCAAGTTTAGTTGAGTCATTAGTGAGGTTTCAACATGGTTCAGTTCGTGAATGTCACAGGAGAACATCTTAGTTTCATATATAATATATTAGACTTCCCTTACCTGGCCAAAGGGGGAATGACTTTTCTAAGAAGAAAGAAGCAGAGGATGTACCTACAATCACCTGAATCAGTCCTTGTTTATCTGGAGCATGAATCCGCATACTTTCATTCTCTGTTTTATTCCGGCAACTCTTTGGGAAGTTTGATGGCTCCACAAGGAAAACCCTACCACATCCAGGTGACGACCTCCACACACGGTGCACATCACAAACTAATGAACTGGTCCTAGTAAAGTGGGGCACTAAGGAAGAACCCCGTATGCTTCCAAACAAGAAACGTACTGAACCAACCATCAAACAGGTACACGGTAACTGTCTCCCTCCTAAGCGCAGCACCCACCTGTTTTTGTTCAAGTCATCCCTTTCGCAGAGAAATGTAAAGAATGGATAATTATTTATTCTGCCTTTTAGCTTTTTTAAAAAAAATCACATTTGTTTTCTTTGTTTAAATGACATAGGATTCTTGTAAAACAGAGGTAGAAATGAAGAAAAGCGTATAGAAGAAAATAACAATCACCCGTAATTCCACCACCCACAGATAATAATCATTAAATATCAATGCATTTTATTATGGTCTTTTATATAAATATACGCTATTTAAATATTAAGTATAGGATATTTTAAAATCCAAGCTTAAATAATTAAAGAGAGACTTCGGTTCTCATTATGCTTTTTAAGCCTTATCTTTGTGTCTCTCCATTGAAACGTGATATTGTTGCACCATAATTTATGAATCCATTCTCTTATTGTTAGAATTCAGATTATTGCTGTTTTTATGACAAATAATTCTGTTACAGATAAGGCTCCTTGTGCTAAATCTGTACACTCCTGTGATTATCATAAATTTCCAGAATACTAGAGTTTAGGGACGTTTGTAGTATATGTTGCCAATTGGATCACCGAGAAAGGCTGAATCAACGTGTACTGTGAGTGCCTCGGTGAGAGTTTATGTTTCAGCACGCTCTAGCTGTGGAAATCAAGAGCAGGCTGCCAGAGCAGTAATTTATGGTGTAACCACCCGCACAAACCACAGGAGTGCTCAAAATAAAGACAGGGAGATCCTTCAGGACCAGAAGCAAGGAGGGAAGTCAGAGACAGAAGGGTAAATGCAGGGGCACGCACCACCTGGCCCAGGGGTGCAACGGCAAGCACAGGCTCTGGTAAGCCAGGACCGCGCTGGGAGGACGAGCCCTGCGCACTGGGAGGAGGCCACCTCCATCAGACCCCTGAGTCAGCCCTGGGCCCTGACGGGCCCCCCCCCCATGAAGAGGGGAGTAGGGAAACGGGCTGTTGGCCCAGAAAAGCTGCAAGGAAATTTTTTCTGCCCAGATTACTGGGGGATGAGAGTGTCCTATGAGAAATGAAAGCTCAGTTGGAGCAAAGCAATTCTAAATGGCCAGCATCCGTTTTATTCACTGCTTTATCTCTTGGCCCCAGCCACGATGCTACACTGTTCTCTCAACACTTTCATTGCTCCTTACAGATGCTTTGCCACTTCCCAGGGCTGTGCCTTGGCAGGTTTGCACCTGAGATTTCTGAACAGATCCCCCTGCGACTATTCATGTCTCCAAGAGTTTTTAGAACAGAGCAAAACATTCTTCCCTAATAGTGATCCTCTGAGGATTCTCTATACTCATTTTCTTTGTGACCAGTCCACATTTATGTGTGATACTGATTTACTTCACTGATATGCTCCTCTGTCAATTACTTTTAGTTTGTTCTACATGCATGCCTGCTTTTGGTACGAGTAGACTGAAAATGCCTGGCCTTCCTTTCTTTCTTTTATAAAACCTAAAAGCAGTGGTAAGTGATGGCAGTGACTAGCTAAGATATAATATCATTAGCGTGACTTGGGGAGGAAAAACTCACGTTGTCCAAAGCCGCCATTTTTATTCATGAATTCAAAGAACGCATCGAGAATTCTGCAGAGGGTTGTAACGATTGCTACGTCTTGCACGGGAAACGGCTGGAATTTCTGATGTCTCTTTATAAACTCCAGTCCGCCTCTGACACTGTTTTGGATCAAGAATTCAAGGTAATCCACTCCTGGTTGACTCATAATTTTAGAAGTTTTCAAAAGCCATGACTTAACATAAGGCTCCCATCCCAGATCAACAGGATCCTAACAATCAAAAGCACAAGACAATCTTACGTAAATACACAAAAACACAGCGTCCCCCGGCTTTCGTATTGTCTAATTCACCACTGCCCCTGCCAAATATGGTTTAGAATCATCGTTCACTAAAGGGCAAGTGATCAGAAAAGCTTAAAGAATCACCCTCCTCTGAAGTGTCTGTGATTTTGAACGACGGTCCTACAAGCCGACAAGCATTTGGGGGATTGTGGGTAGAGAGCGTGCAGAGTGTGTTGGGGCTGTGTGCACGCCTGGTGGGAGAAGGGCTTACCCAGAAAATCAGCACTGTACTTGGCTGCATTCATAGAACTCAGTTAAGTAGCTTAGGACGTAGGCCCAACAGGGGTGAGTACTGAATTGATGGGTAGAAAATGCTTATTCTTCATTGTGTCTTCTACCTCTTTGCCGCCCCTGGAAACATGTGCCACGAGTTCTAGGAGGCATGGAGTGGGTTTAGAAAAAGCTTCGGCCAAACTTCCCTCTACTGGAAAAACCACCCCTACCAGCAGCCTAGCCAGTCTATTGAAAGCACTCCGTCCTCACCGCCGTGGAAAATGCTGACATTCCTATTACCAAGAAGCAGTAACGACAGTAGTTATTACATTCGTACTCATCTCGGGGCTAGGAGCCCCCCCGGGAACACAACACTTTCAACTACTGGGATCACGCTGCCGGTAACAACAGAACAAAGAGTGGAAAAGGCAGGAGGTAATGGAGGTAACGACCCGAGATTATCCTTCGTGAAGAGCTTGGAGTTTGCAAACTTACCATGTAGACCACGGCACAGCGGCTGACGGTGGCGGGACTGGCGTGCGAGAGGCTGTCCACTTCAAAAATCACTCGTATTTTCTTGGTTAAAGCTATCCGCTCGCTGTTCGCCAGGCACAGCGTTCTGGTGTCATCCAGCATCAGGTTCAGATTTTCCACCCAGAAGGGATCCACCGGGCCGTCTAAGACAACCCACTGCCAGTCAAACTCTGCCGAGGAAAACACCTGGGATGTAACTGGGAACAGCCCCAGTCTTCTTCCATCACAGTCTTGCAGATACTCTTGTTTTAGCTAGAAAATGCTTTCTAATTAAGTTTAGAAATGATATCCTAGAAAGCATCAGGGCAAATGTGTTTATGTATAGTATATAATGTCTATTAAATAAATACTCTTACCATATACTTAATAATGCCTTAAACATTGTTTCAGTATTCTTAGGCAGCTGAATTGTATAACTGGCCCTTAAAATTTGGGTAAGAGAAAGGGCCATGAACTCATCTTTTCCATGATGTGGTTTGTGCTCCCCCTCCCACCCAGGAACATTTTGGGGATATGCAGCCTCTGGGAAATGGGAAAGGGAAATAGGTGCCCTTGGAATAAAGAACCAGACAGACAGACTTCAGAGTACTCCACCCTGGGAGCCCATTTACCCCCTTTTCCACACTCTGCACCTGTTGTCTTGCTCCGTAGTTTTACAAAGTCTATCAGGATGCTGGAGGTATGAATGGGTTACTATGGAGACAGAGAGTAGCTAGCCACTTACAAGACAGGGAGATACTCCAGCAGAACAGGAGAGTAGAGGCAGGACCCAGCGGCAGAGAAGGCTCCCGCTGGCCAAAACACCTGCCTTGGGGGTGTCCTGAAAACCCTATGAAGGAAACTTATGTCCCATCACGGCACGAATATCAACAAGTAACACCCAAAACTTTGGGAATCCTAAGGAAGTAGAAGCAACAGCTGATGTCTCTTTCAAAGTCTGGAACGGAAATGCCCTTCGGGGGGATGTTGACTTGGGGTTCACCAGGATGCGGCAAAAGCAGTGGTCGGGGTCCTGCAGCAGGCTGTCAAAGCAGGGGCCTCGTCGTGCACATCTCTGCCCCCCCCACCCCAGAGCACGGCAAAGCAGCGTAGGGTGGGTGTGCAGTTAATGTGAAACGTCTGTGCACGAGGCGCGTGTGGGCCTGGCACACGCGGTTGTCTGGGGTCCCACTTCAGAGGCAGCGCAGTGGTAGTTCGCCACTGCTGCTTCCCACACAGTATCTATTTCTACCCGCAACGTCCACGTGGTGTAAACTAAATGGGCTATGTGAGCCCTAGTATTTACACAACATCATTCCATATGCACATGCTGTAACTTAACGTGTGGCAAAATTATTCAAATTTTAAAGAACCTCACGAGGGAAAAATAACAGCAGAACAAAATATCACTAATCAAAAATGCTCTAAAAATACAAACAAAGCTCAGATTGGTTCAGCGTGTCTTTTATGTTACTTAATCATTTCATTAAATTTAATTATAATACTTACTCTCACTTTCTGTAATTTTAACATCTTTCTCCATCTCCTTAAAAATACTATCATCCATATCAGCCTCGTGAGAGAAATGAAGTTGGAAAACCTAAAATAAGTCATCAATAATGTTTAGATTTCTATTTGATCACACTTTCCAACTACAAGAAACTACGTGTAAATATGCTTTTTTGTGTGTGATAAAAACATGAAAGGCAGAAGGTTCTGTAGCTGAAAAGACCAGTATGTCACCACCACAGTACAATGTAACTGCTGGGACTACAGGTCATTTTCTTTGAGAAAATACTTTTTAGTTTTCCCCCAGAAAGGTAATACATGCTTGTTATATAATAGTCAAATAACACAGCAAAGCACAGAGAAGAAAGCAGGAGCTCTTTGAATTGCCACCACCTCTAAACAAACCAATCACAGTTGACACTTTGGTGGGTGATGTTCCTACACCTCCCTTCAAGACAGACTTAAAATTTCAGGCGACACAGGACCGCCCTGGGGGTCTGTTTACTTGCAGATTCCAGCACCTCATCCTGGGCAGTTCGGGTTGAACACGTTTGGAAAGGAGCCCAGGAATTCTATTTTTACTACGCTCCCCTGGGGAATCTAATACAGGTTGTTCTCACACCAATATCGGAGTTGTTCTGATCGATGCACATACTGAATGAACTCTTCATTTGGGGGAGGGAGGTGGAGCTTAATTATTTAATTCCCCAATAGGGGTGAGTAAGAGGTCATCAGCTTCCTGGACTGGCTTCCCTTCCCACCAACAGCAGGAAGGGAGAAGACCAAACCTGTATGAACTTCTATTTCACGATTTTGTCATTTTGGAGTATTATTTTTCTACTTAAAAAAACTTTGCTAATCTGTTTGGTTTCAAATATCATCTTTTTTTGTTAATATAGTCTAGCTGATGAAATATACTGGTAAAGCGATGAGGATACAACCTTTCGAATTTTGTTTTGCTATTCACATTTATTCTCTGGTAAATTCTGTATCACATATTTCATTCACTTTTCCATTAAAGCATTTCTGTATGTCAGTAATTTGTAAGGTGTGCTGGGGCATCAGAATCATCCCTTAATCCACCCGTGCTCCTGTAAAAGCAGCATCACTAACTTTATTGTTTACTGACCATTTTAAAACACAATTGTCTTATTTTCTGGTTTATTTTTATAGCTTATAATTTTTTTAACTGGTTATAATTTTTAAATTTACTTTTACACTAGTATTTAATGATGCTAATCTGTCTTTAAATAAATAATGAAATAATCCAGAATTGTCAAAATAAAAATAATCATTCCATGTTAAACTTACATTAGATAAGTCTGAGATTCTTGGCTTTAGTCCACGAACATTATTTTTCTTTGCATCCCTTGCAGTGTTTAAATACACGTAATTTCGAATTGTTGCTGATAACAATCCATCGGTCCATTCCATGGTGTTAGGGTCCAGGTGTCCATACAGCTCACTAAGAGTGACACACTTGGGGTTTAAAACACAAATATCCACTTTTCCTTTTCTTCCTGGAATCTGAGAATAATCCAGTGTGGTTTTTAAAGACATTAACTATGATACAATTATTTAGTATTTTACATTGTTGTTACCAAAGAGTTTCAGGAGAGATCTTTGACTCCAAAGACAGATCCTCTACAAAGGTAGCAATTTGCAAGGAACAATCAAAACTGATGCATCAAAATTAGCCATTATAATAAAATATGGTTTTCAAAAGTCTAGATATTACGAATAATACCTCTGGAAAAATAATGAAGAAAAATTCCATCGTGCTCGTCCTGGAACACAGTACACGAGCTGGGACGTGGCGGGCCTGGAGCCATGGCTGGGTACAGAGCGGAGGGTGAGCAGGTCACCGTTTCTAGCCTCAGGGCAGAACTGGCCCCCAGGCAGCCCTTGTCTGCGATATGCCCTGGGGGGCCACCCGAACACACCTGGGGTCCATGCCACCCATTTCAGATCTCAGTTGGAAAAAGTGGCAGAGACTGTAAAAGCTGCAAGACTCTGGCCCTTAGAAACCTAAGACAAGAGATTCAGATGGAGACATGTAACAAACCATCGAAGGCCCTAGGTTCAGAGCAGGGCCCGCTACTCGGTGAAGAACTACCCCAGCACATGGTGGGTCTGCAAAGACTGGAAAAGGGGCTGTTTTTACTAATGTCCAGTTTCCAACAAGTAATCTCAAGGCATGAAAACAGAGTCCATTCAAAGGAATAAAATCAACTGAGAGAAACCATCCTCGAGGAAGCTCAGGCATCAGAAGCTCAGGCATCAGACATGCTAGACAAAGGTCTTTAACTGCACAAAGAGATGAAGGAAGTCATGGCCAAAGAAGTAAAAGAAATGAGAACAAGTAGGGAATATAAATAAAGGGACAGAGGCATAAAAAGGAAGCAAATAGAAATTATGGAGCTGAAAATACAACTGAAATAAAAAATTCAACAAAGACTTCGAACAACAAAGTTGAGCAGACAGAAAAAAAGAACAAATTACTTGAAGACGGGGCTGCTGAAAGCACCCAGTCTGAGCCGTCCTAGGACAACTCTCAACAAATTTTAAAATATTAAAATCATACCAAGTAGCTTCTTCAACACAATGGAATGAAACTAGAAATCAGTAACAGAAGAAAAATTGGAAAATTTGCAAAAATACATGGGAATTGAACAACACACACTTAAAACAACTAGTGGGTCAAAAAAAGAAGCAGCAGCTAGGGCTCGTGAACATAGAAATGCACAAAACTCGCGCGTGCAATGAGAGAGCTGCGACGGAAAAAACGTACCCCTGCCAACGTCAACATTAAGATCTCAAAGCACCAATTAATTTTATACATAAGAAACGAGAACTGGAAGAGCAAACTAAACCCAAAGAGAGAAAAGGAAGGAGCTAATAATTAGAGAGGAGATAAAATAGTGAAGAGAAAATCAACAGGCAGAACCTATGAGACTTGATGTTGGTTGTTTGAAAAGATCAACAATATCGACAAGCAGCAGATTGACCAAGAAAAAAATAGAAAAGGCGCAAATAAATCATACTAGAAACAAAAGTATGGACATTACTACTGCTGTGAAGAATTTATTTTTGTTTTTTTAAAATATATTTTATTGATTATGCTATTACAGTTGTCCCATTTTCCCTCCTTTATTCCCTCCACCCTGCATACCCCTTCCCACCCGCATTCCCCTCTGCTGTGAAGAATTTAAAAGGGTCATAAGAAAACACTATGAATTGTATTCCAACAGATCATATAATGTAGATGAACCAAATTCCTAGAAAGACCAGAAATTAGCAAACTGACTCAAGCAAGAAATAGAAAATCTCAACAGATCTATAAAAAGTAGAGATTGAGTTACTAATTAAAAACCCCCAACAAAGAAAAGTCCGAACAGTTGGCAATGAATTCTGCCAAACATTTAAACAAGAATTAACACCAATCCTCCTCAAACCCCTGCAAGAAGAGGACACTATGTATGGGAGTCTGACTTGAAAGTGACTCTAAAACTATTATCATGAAAATAGGAGTTATCCTAGGAATTCAAGGACGATTGAACATTTGTAAATCTGTCAACATAGCTTAGTACATTAAACAATTAAAATATAAAAATAGACACTAAAAATCATCTCATAAGTTCTAGGAGTCAAAAACCAAAGTATAATGAGGATAGGAAAAAATTCTAAAGTATGATAAAGATTTATCACAGACCAAGAGTGAACATCACACTTATTCATCATATAACTACAGAAATACCAACTGCATTCAGGATAAAGAAAAGAGATACTACAGCTGTCCTGGAGAGTCCATCAATGCAATAAATTAAGAACTTAAGTTATATAAATATTAGAACAGAGACATTATATTCATTTCAGGATGATTCAATTGATTACCTAAAAAAAATTACAACTTAGCAGTCCATTAACTAAGGTGACTAAATATAAAACAAACACTTAAGTCAACTGTTTTATTTTACATTAGCAATGACCAGGTTGAGCATCAATTTAAAAAATTCCATTCACCACAAATGATTCCAAACTACAAAATCCTAGCAATAACTTTAATGAGTACAGAACAACTTATGTGAAGAGAATGTAAAATGTAACTGAGCACAAAATAAGATCCTAACCGACAGAGAAGCACTGTATTTGTAGAACATTTACTTACCTGTGAGATAGGGACCTCTTCTTCAGGGGACAGTACGTCTTCCACTGGTAATAACATCAACGCTCTTTCCAGGATTCTCCTGACTGTCGTCTTCCCTCCACCTGTTGGGCCCACTAACATCACACCGACAAACGCCTAAACACAAGTGCAGGTTACAGTGGGACTCTGGTTCACTGCTGGTTCAGCTGAGCTGCAACTGGAACGTTCTTATTTATACATACATCTCTGACTCTATCCGCAAACCCTTCCTTTTTGACCGAAATTACTGTTTGGTCTATGGTTCTCTGGGCTGTTTTACTGACCAGGCTAATGTTAAAATCCCCAGGAATCTAATTTTAACTTTCAAAGGATGATCTCCAATTCCTGATCCTGAACAATTTACCTCCTTTCTGATTCTCCTTTATCTACCTTTCTCTTTCTCTTACCTTATGTACCTTTCTCCATGGCTGGCTTCTGTAATGATATTAACCTGGGCTTTCCTTGGCTCCGTTTTCTCTCTTTAGAATTCTGATTATTCTTCCCATGTTAGTCTCCTGTAATCCACTCCCCACCCCCTTACACGACACTCTCTGGTCTCATCAGTTGGAATATCTTCACCTAGATCTGTTTCTGATGACCCCTAATGCGCCCATTTCCCCAGTCTTTGGTTCTGAGGGTCAGAGTGAAATTCCAACGGTCTACTAAATATTTCCATCTGAGTGTCCCACATGGTTCTCAAAGCCAACATCACCTAATCCATGTATTCTTTTTGCACTTGTTGCGTCTCTCAGGGGGACATTCACATGGCTCTGTGAGGTATTCTAATGGCTTATGGAACCTGTTCTGCTTTTCGGACCTGGGACTTCGGATGGGCTTGGTTGAAATCAATACTTTAGGTTGGCCTCATCCTACTGTTTCTAGTCCTGCTGATAGAAGCCTTACTTCAATGCTGTCTGAGATGACCTGAATGGATGTGATCCCAGACCCGGTCAGATTAATCAGAGAGGTCAACAGTGGGGGATATTCACAGGAAATTCACCAGAAACCAAGACAGTGTATAGACCAGGGGCAGACACTGTTAGGAGCCCATTCCGTATAGGTCTCTGACGTTTCTACAGGTCTCTGAGCAGAGCATTAACTGCTTTGTTTACAACTGTCTTTTCGAGGATGTTTGCACAGCAAACAGTTTTGGAAGACAGAGCTAGTGTTCCCTATCAGGATGGAGGACAGACGGAGCAGCTGTCCCAGTGAAGGTGCTGTCTCCTTCAAGAGCAAAGGTCGGGAACGCTTGCTGGCAGGACCCTTGCAGACGGGTGGGCTCCTCGCCTGCAACACAACTCACCAGGGGTGCTGCTGTCACGTGGCCTTGTCAGCTGTCCTGTGGAAACTCAGTCTTGGATAAAAGGCTTCTGCCATTGCTGTGAGTAACAGACGGCCCTTTCTGACCTAGGGGTCTAGCATTTTCTGCCACTAGAGAACTTTGGCAGGCTAACTTGTTAGCTCACAAGCAGGGTAAAACCTTGACAAACATATCCGTGGAAGACAAAACAGGTGGTATCTTAAAATGAACATTCTCACCGTAAGTATTAATTCAGTTCTATCCCAGTCAAAATCCATGCAGGATGTTTTAAATGGAAGCCAGAAGACTGTTTAAGATTTTCGATAGTAACAAAGGTGCGGCTCAGGACACATCACCCCACAACCTGGCACCTGGGCCTATTAAACACGTAAAACTGAATCGGTGCTTTCAAATGGCAGAAGCAGGAAGGCCACCCCGCCTCCCCCGCCTCAGCTTTCTTCCCTACAACAGGTCAGTAAACTCCCACGGGCTGCTTCCAAACCCTGGCGACTGTGAGTATTGCCGCAGTGAACCCGGGCTGCGTATGTCCTTCTGAATTCGTGCTTTGGGTTTCTTCGAATATATTCCCAAAGTGGCATCGCTGGGTCATAAAGTAGATCTATTTTTAATTTTTTGAGGAACCTCTGCTCTGTGTTCCATTACAAATCGCACAAATCACCTTGTGGTTTTCTTCTTGACCAAGCCTTTTAAAACCCAGGAGCCCTGAGTTGCTAACACCCATTGTACACTCACCTGAAGTTGGTTGTGCAACTGTATGATCTTTCCTTTCTGAGCCGGCCATTGCTGTAAGCCCAGCTGTTGTGTGGCAACAAATATTACTTTCTAAAAGAAAATAAATACATTAATTTAAAATGCATTGCAAATCAAACTCTTGGTATGTGACCCTACAAAATCTCTCCTATCTAGGTACCAAACACTGTACTTTGAGAGTGGTTCTCAACATTTTAGTTCACCAGCCTGAGAATAATGAAAACCGACTTTCCACCCAAAATATAACGCATTCAAATCTTATGTTCACAGACCCCGGAAGCAAATTCATAGGCCCTCCCCCAATTTAAGAACTCATGCTTTAAGATGTATTTAAGAACTGGCTGTTACCAAAGTATAGTAATTTTTCCTACAGTAAAAGAAAATGTAAAAGATTCCACATCTTTGTGTAATTCTAATCACCATTAAAGTAGGTTTTCTATTTTGTAATGATTATTTTCACATTTCAATGTTTAAAATATTCTACGATAGCAAGTAAAATTTTAAAAATTGCCTACTTGATGTAACTATACGAAAAAATCTCAGAAAGTAACTGTACCTTAGACTCAATATTTCAACACTTCAAGTTGTGATATGAGTGATATACTATAATTTGGTAACATCTTTTAAAGTTTTTTATTTACTGATTTTAGAGACAGGAAGACAGGGAGAGAGGGGAGGAGGAGTTTGGGATGAGGGGGGGGGGGAGAGAGAGAGAGACATCAATTTGTTGTTCCACTTATTTATGAACTCATAGGCTGTTTCTTGAATGTGCCCTGACCGGGGATCAAACCCACAACGTTGGCATTATTGGGACAATGCTCCAACTAACTGAGCTACCTGGCCAGGGCCCAATTTGATAACATTTTATTAAACAGTTGACAGCTTGCATATTTATCAAGTAAAAATTATACAAGTAAGAAAGTAGCTGAATAAAGTGATATGCTTGTATAGAAAACTTTCCCCTAAACTCAGGCTGTTACAAACTGAATTGTAAAACTGAGGAAAAGATGAATATATAATGAGGATCGAGAGTAAACCATTCATGTACAAGCAGAATAGCTACTAGAATGGCCGTGCCACTTGTGTTGGCTGTGACTTGCAGAATGTCAAAGGTGACACTAGAGGCACTTAAAAAGGGGAAGGGGAGAGGGATTTGTAGACTCTTCCTGGGAGGGACTGAAGGAAAGCAAATGTTTGCTTTCTCTGTCATTTGACATTTTCCTTCTGTTTTTTCTTTTCCAAACAAAGTGAAAATCCTTAAAACGTAAATGTGAATCTTACAAAATGTAGGCAGGAGCTTAGACCCAAATAACCACTGTACTTCTAGGAACCACACGGACCAAAAACGAAAAAACAATGTACATTCAGATTAGATCATACAGTCAAACCCAACTATATGCTGTATAAAAAAGACACATGTAAAACACAGTGATTTGTCAAGTTTGAAAGTAGAAGAGTGACCACAAGTGTACAAGGCAGACAAAAATGGAGTTACAGTCTCACCAAGGCGGAATTCAAGCCCAAAAACAGAGGACAAGAAAAACACGGCACTTACGTGTTAAAGGGTGCATTTCAGAATGATGGCTCACTACTGGTATTTATATACCGGAACACATAGTAATAACTACTAGGAAGCAGAAATATAAATGCACTAATAGGAGATACTTGTTCACGTCTCTCAGCCCAAGTAAATCAGGTAAACTACCGCTATCAGCATGCCCACAGGAGACCTAAGAAAACAATCAGAGCTGTAAAATGGTGTCGAGGCCTTAGCTAAGCTCCTCCACGGTTCCCGCCTCAGCATCCCTTTTGTTGGGCCACACAGCCTGCGAGGGCCTTAGACTGACTCTAGCCGCCTCATTCCTCAGAATGTCCTAGATCAGAAGCCAATACAGGTTCCTGAGATGAGTTTCTTAACAGCCCGTGGGATCAAGTCTTCCCCTGCCACCCTTTCCTCTGTGTGCCCCTCAGGTAAGACCGCTGTGGAGTTTAGGAAAAACCTGCTCTTTTTGGTTTGAACTGACCAACCCAGCCTCGGCCTGAAAACCCCAAAGCGCTCCACCTGGGACCCTCAAAGGCATGGGTGCCAGGGACTGCCTCTCTCCCTGCCCACACCCGGCCTGCACCGCCCCACGTGGCTCTGGGAGGCGGGTAAGGCGTCCTTCCCGCAGGACCTGTGCGTCACCAACTCGAGTTTAATTTCTTCTGCGGTCTTTTGTTGAACTGTGGTTCACCATCCCACCCTGTGCTCCACTTAACGAATGTTAATGAAATAACGAATGGAAATAAATTGACCTCTGTATGTTGTATTTATAGTTACAAGAGAACATGCCTTCTTTTCACGTGCATATGGAATATTCAAATTACCTATATATTAGGTTATAAAAGCCCCTAAATTCCTAAGCATAAATAAGAGAATATTCTCATCATAATAAAGTAAGATTAGACATTAATAACAAAAAATACAAATAAAAAGGTCCTTTACTGGAAATTAGACACAGGATAAACCTCAGTCTTAAAGGAATACTTAGGGAAATAAAGGAATTACTAACTATAGAATTTCTGGAAAGCAATGTTTATAAAACCCTATACATCTGAACTCATGGTGTATATAACTAAACGAGCACTAAGAGGAAGTTTTATAGTCTTAGAAAACTATACGAGTAAAAAAAGAAACTAAATCAGATACTTTACTCAAAAAGATGGAGAATGAATAACAACACAAAACCCAGAGTAAAAAAATATTTAAAAATATTAATATGGCTATTAAAGAGTTAAAAAAGATGAATTAACGAAATAAAAGGCAGGGACTTTGAGAAAAAATAAAGTAGGGAAACTTACAGGTAATCTAACGAATGAAGACACCAAGTTAAGAACAGTAAGGAATGACTGGGAGAATAACCTCAGAAGCAGAGACTGAAAGAATCACAAGCTAACAGTGGTTTGTTCATCTCCGTACTTGTACCTTTCAAAACTTGAATGAAATGAGAATATTCTAGTTTAACAACATTGACCTAGAAGAGCTATCAACTCTGTAAACAGACTACAACCATGAAAGAGCCGCACCGTCGTAAAACTCACGGGCGGCTGGCTTTCAAGGGGAAATTCTTGCAAACCTTCCCACCTAACCTAAGGAACGGTCAGCGTGTGTTTGTTTTGAGTAAGTGCTTCCGGTGAGCTAAGAAATACGTATTCTGTGCTTGATAGGTATAAAGTTATACACATAAAACCTACTAATTGTACTTAAAGAACAAATAATTACGAAACTGTTAAACTGTATTTTCTAAAATAAATTTTAAAACATTAGTTTTAGAAGATGGGTAGGGACCCAGGGAAAGGAATCAGTAAGTTTTCATGGCCTGACCCCTGAGAAAGCCCAAGGAAGAGCCAGAAGACAAGGAGAGATTCCAGGTGGAAAAAAACAGGGAGGAGAGGAAAGGATGGAGGAAGGAAAGAGGATATGGTGGGAAGACCACCGGGCCTGGCCAGACTGCGAAAGGCACCACGCACCAGGCAATTGGGGTCTGCACTGCAGGCAACCCCACCCATCGTGGCTCTGTTGATGTGGTCCGACACAGGTCTTAGGAAGGCAACTCTCCCGGCCCGCTGACAGCGTGCTGGATGCTGGGGGCAGCGGGAGGCCACGCCCCAGCACCGAGGGGTATGGGATCCTACCTAGGCTAAGCAGTCACTGGGAGACTGCACATGTAGGAGAAATGATGAAGAGCTCTACAATTACAGCGTGTAATCCAGTGGTCACCAATACTTACATTTGGAAGTCTTTTTTCATTACTCTGATCTAATTTCTTACAGCAGCCCCTTAAAGTAGGAGAGCAGACATCATCCTCATTATTCCCATTTGAAAGATGGGAAAATCGAGGAACCGAATACCTAACAGCCTTCCTTGCCTGAAGGTACAGTTCATCCTTCCTCTGTTAGGCTGCAGTGCAGTGGAAGCTCTTTTTCTCCCAAGGTGAAACAGATCTCCAAGTATTTTTATCCCCCAAATTATAACAGAGTTCTGATTTTGGAAAAACTCTTAATATTTTTAATCCACATCTAGATACTCTGTATCTAAATCATTTGTGACAACTTTCAAAGGTCTTTTTACCTCCAAGGCGATTTGATTTACTTTTGCAACTGTCGCTTGAGGAAAAATATCTCCTATAATCTGTTCAAAAAGCGGGACATCTTCTGCAAGAAATTTTGGCAAACACACTTCTCGCACAGCTTCAATGATGATGGGAGTTTCATGTGTTTCAGAGAGGTGGGCGTTTGTGTCACTGTGAGAACAGAAAACAAACGTAAAGAACCAGTTAGCAAGTGCGTTTTACGAGTGAGGTTGAGTGTATTTTCATTTATTTAAGGAACTGTTGTTTCATTTTCTGAGAACTGTCTATTGAGGCTCCTTTGCCCACTTTTCTAGGAAAACTTTGTATTTTATGAGAATGAGCTATTTAACTGTGACGTGAGTTGCAAATATCTTTTTTCCTAGTTTGTCATTTGTCTTTTAACTTCAAAAATAGTATTTTTTTCACTTTTATGGCTTCTAGATTGACTCTTAGTTTTAAAATCTTCTGTTGTCCAAAGATATAAAGGATATTTCATTTCTTCAAATACTCTTATGCTTTAAATTTTTATATTTAAAATCTTTAATACTTTAAAAAAATCCTTTTTGAGTTTATCCCGGTAAATAATATTGACCGTGATTCCCACCGGATCTTTATCCAGATGGCTGTTTAGTTTTCCAACACTATCCACTAAAAAGGCTGTTCTTGCCTCCCAGCGTCTGCTGTGCTAAACGCCCAGCGCATGTAGTCTTACTTCTAAACCTCCTGTTCTTTTCCAGTGGTTTGCCTGGTGACTCACGAAGTCAGTACCACAGTACTTTAATTACTGAAGCTTTATCGTATGTCTTAATCCTTAAAGGGGTATTCCTCCTTCATTGCTCTTGTTTTTCAATCCTTTTCTAGCTAGTCTTAATTGTTTATTTTCCCATGTAAACTTTCGGGTCGGCTTGCTTAAAAAACTAAACAAAAAGACAATACCTTTGGTATTTTCAATGGGATGAATTTCCATTCGTAAATTAAATCGTTATGATGTTAAGCCCTGTAAGATGTTAAGTATGTGCTGTATCATTTCATTTGTTCACGCTTTCATTTCTGCCTCTCGGTAGTGTTCTAACGTTTTCTTCCCACGGGTTTTACACGTTTCTCATGCGGGTGTGTTCGCACAGGTTTTGCACTTCTCATTAAGTCGTGGCTCTCTCCCAGGGCTCTTTCATTTTATTACATACTTATTACGTGAAGGTGGCACATTTGTGAGAGAACAGGTTCATCTGAGGGAAGGTGCCAGGAATTTTGTGCACTTTCTTCTTTTTTTCATATTCTTAACAAACTCTACCATGGTTTATTGTGACACTCTGGGAGCTTCCTGTTTTACCATTACTTAAAAATTTAAACATTATTTTCCCAGTGTTGTATGACTCCCTTTGACCTAAAAATTCAAATTCCAACTAACCGTTTAAACTTGCGTTTCTTCTTTCCAGCCGTAATTATAATTGTCTTCAGCAACCTCAGGCCAAAATTATAATGATCCTATCAAAACATTGAAATATTTGAATTATTAAGCGTCTGAAGGAAAAATGAAATAATCTGTCAATAAACGTGAAGAGCATGTAGTTCAATCGCTATGCAGTGAAGAAAAACAGGGATGCAATTCTAGAAATGCCCAATGTGCTTCTAACGCTCTCACTTCTCTCTCAAACTGGCGCTCCAAGAAGTCTCCTTCTTAAAGAACGACAAATAAGTATTAAAGGCATTAAAAATGGAACTGATTTTTCTCTGACATAGAGAGAAGAATTGAAAGAATACTTCAAGGAGAAACGCTCTGGAAATACTGTGGTTAGCTGTCCAAACGACTCTGGGTTATACACAAATAGAAAGCGGGCATGTGCTGGAACAATACTTTTCACGGAGTGGTACTCTCGGACCATTGGCACCAGGCATGCCGGAGACTGTGCGAGCCCTGCCGCAGACAATAAGAAAGCTGGCAGTGAGGTCCAGCAATTTGTCTCTTAACGAGCCCTCCAAATTCTTTTGCTGGCAGCACAACAAAGTTTGCGAGCCGCTGCTCTGATGCTAACGTCCCTGCCCAGCGAACGCCGTCGATAATTCGAAATGACACATCCTCACTCACTCTCCCCAGATCCTGGGGGGAAGGTCTGCAACCTTTACTGACTGTGCATGTTGCCTTACACTCAAGACGGGGCACGGACTCGGGGTGCTGGGGAATTCTAGTTCCGTTACTTTCCCGGGTATCCCTGGACCAAGGCCAGAAGAGCGTCACGCAATCATGATCTGAGAAGAGCAGTTCATTACCTGTTGCGAGAGCTGTTTGCTAGCTAATTCGTAAAGGGTGACTAGCTTCCGGGAGAGCAACTTTGCAGATCGGAACCCAACGGAAAACAGAATTATTTCAGCAATCATTTGGTAATGGGGCGTCATCATTGCCACCGGGCGAAACAGGGATTTCAAGTTCTCTGGGAGTTCTACTCGACCTTTGTATCTTCAGAGGACAAGAAAAACAAGGAGAGAAAAACACCACTTTTCAGTTTTCCAGATGAGGTACCACGTAATAGAACTGTCCCCGAAATGACTCTATTGTTATGGAGCAATATCATTATTGGCTTTCTATGTGACCTTTATCGGAAAAGAAGTTTACAAGATGGTTTCTATTCTACTTTTCATCTCACAAAGCATCCTGGTTTACGGTCTTTTCTTCCTGGGCCCCCCTGTGGGTGCTTCAAGGGTGCTTCAGGAGAGGAGACACAGCATACCCTCTTCCCCAAGAACAGAATCGGTCCTGAACACCCTCCCATGATTCACCTCACATTAATTCCATGTGGTTTTCTGGGCCATTGTCCTAACATTTCAGCAATAGATGTTTATGAATCTGCCCAGCCTCCCCTCCCAGAGCCACTGTACTGTTATGCCTTCTGCTATTCTCATCGGCTTTTCTGGCTGCGTCCTCTTTGGGACAATTGCTGACCCTTGTTCAGAAGCTGTGAGGTCAGGCATGCGGGTACGTGCAGAGAGTAGCTCTTTATAAACGGTGTGGGTAGCAGAGGGTTCAGACAGGTGGAGGGTGAATGATAGATACATGATGGCAGCAACTCCATCTATAGTTAAGACTTAAGACAAGTATTTTGGTCTGTGTCCACTTCCACTACACATTAACTGACACTTACCCATAATTCATGGTGACAAATATTGCACAAGACAAATTGATACGAATTTCTCTTCCTTCCAGTACAAACCTACAAGACATCACAGTATTCATCACTAAGAGAACTGTTTTCTCTAACTCAAAGTACATTACTACTACTAGTGAGTTTGGGAGCTTTCTGAAGGCTATGTTATGTTACACACCAAGCCTAGCATGCCTGAAAGGAACAATGGTAAGAGGGGAAATAAGAGGCTATCTTAAGCTGAAATTGTAAGTTCTGCTGGGATTCTGATTATTTGATCATGTGTGAAGATATCTGAAGTTTGGGGGCCCCTGAGGATGGAGGGTACCCTCAGGATGAAGTGACTAACCCAGGAAAGAACCCAAGGAGAGCCGTGGGGCAGAGCCCTGCCTGGGTGGCACAGTGGAGCTCAGAGAGTCCACTGCATAGAGCTCCTGCTTCGGCAAGGGACAGAGCCCACACCTACACCCCAATTAAATAATTTTGGGAGCCTGTGAAAGAGAACCCTCTGCATGGACACTAGTGTCCTGTTGTTGGCACCAGTGATAGAGACAGTGGGGAGGAATCATCCAGTGATTTCATGGACGGCTGATACCAACGAGGGAGGTCAAGACAGGGAAGGAGGCACAGCTGGGACAGAACCTGAGGTCTCCCAGACACGGCCGAGGGAAAGTTTGCAGAGGCTGAGACGGGGTGAAGAAGTGGTACAATGTGGGGTCCTGTGATCCCCACTTCCTTTCAGACTTGTGAGGCTCTGACAGTTTGAACAAAGCCCTTGAAGGTAAAGCTAGAAGTGAGCGCCCATTGGCCTGAGTTAGAAATACCAGATTGTGACAGACGCTGTAAACCCGCAAACCCAATTCTGCCCATAAAGTTAATCATGTAAGTTCCTGAGTTTATCTGAAGAGAAAGAGATTTTTGTTTGGATTAGTAAACATTAGTGATCCTGACAAATATTATTATTACAAGGCTTTTTAGTTAAAGTATATTAATCCAGAGTAATGGATTAAGAGAGGGCTTCGGGGATGTGGCCAGTATAATTTTGCTTTTTAAAAAGTTGTAGAATTACAAAAAAACATGATTTCTCCAAATGAAACAGCGTAAGACGACAAGGTACCAAGAAAATTTAAACTCAAATATTTTTCATGTTTGCTGAGCAAAGGGAACATTCTAGGTAAGTGCAAGCCCTCCTGTTCTGTGTAGGTGCCCCCCAAATGCTTCTCGTAGAGACAAATTATTAATAACAACAATTAACTCAATAGCAATTAACTGAACAGTCAGTGCGGACCACACGTGCAGTCCAAAGGTACGAGCGCATCGCAGAGATACCGGACAGAGTAGCTGTCTTTGGCAGCCTTAATTGCTTGGATCTGTGAGGCAACCACCGAGAGAACTTCCACATCAATGTGGTTGATTTCATCGAAACAGCACCATGCTCCTGACTGAACCAGTCCAAAGAAGAACTTCCCCATTATCTTAAACAAAGATAAAAGATTACAGAAATTACTACGCAGGTAAAAATTTTACTAGGATATTAGTTTTTGCACGTTCTCCCCATTTTACCCAAACCAAGCAAACACCCTTTTTTTTGGTAGGTCTGCTTGGACTCTTGGGCCACTGTGTCTTATAAAAGCCTAAACACACTGACGGGGACATGGAGGTAGGGCCGCAGCTTACGCTGGCACGGTTCGGCCCCCCACCCCCCACCCCCCAGTGCCACACGCGTTCATTACAGAGCCCTGCTCTGTCCTCGAGTGTCTACAACCCTCTGGGGGAAGGCTGTAAAGTGTCTGAAGGAAGCCACGCCTTTTCCTGGGTTGGGACGAGCCTCGAGGGTCGGAGGGCCACGGGCAGGTCATAGTGAGGGTTGGTGAGCCAGGCCCAAAGTAAGAGACAAGGCGGATCACAGCCAGTCTGCAGTGGGCCCGGCCACAGCAGGCAGCTGCTACTCAGCTAGCACGGTGCAGGGTGGCCAGGCCTCCAGTGATCCTGGAGAGGCTGAAAGTCCGGGTCAGAATGTACTGGTCTGCAAACATTGGCAGCTAAAACAAAAACCGGCAAAACACCGTCGGGCCAAACAGCACCTGTGGACCATGGGGAGCTCTCTCCAGGGGTTGCAGAGAGAGAGACCCTCAGGCCCCCAGAGACACAGCTGGTTTCTCCCTCCGCCGCAGGAGTCAGAATTTCTCTTTCCTTCAATGTTCAATATTGGGTTTATCACGGGGTGTTTGGGCATTAATTGTGATTCTAAAAACACTGCATTAATAATATTATGTATCATGATTACTAGGCTGTTTGGTTCCCCTTAAGTTTTGCTCAGCAAGTAAGAGCCTCCCTCTGGAAGGCAGTTTCCTTTCGGAGAAGGGACCCTCTGTGGTCTCTTCATTCAACCAGCTTCTTTATGCTTATTGATTCCTCCACATGCTAAGTGAGCCCAAACTGGAAATGCTGGGTCTCAGAGGTAATGGGCTTTGAACCGCAAATAAAGTGACAGCAATAAAATGGAACAGGTTGGGACTTACCATGCAGAGGAAAGTGTTTTGAAACTAAGTAACTGTGGCAGGCACAGAGCACATGAAATTTTAATAAAGATTTCGGACTGTTATGAGATATATCTTAGATAATTCTCAGGCCAGACAAAGTAAGGCTGACGTAAAGTTGTAATCACTTATGTAAACTCTGAGTCAAATTTTCTGTTAATCTTCATTGTTCTTAATGATGTATCTTTTTAGTAAATTAATGTACAGGATTAGAACATATAAAATAAAGCAATACTCTTAATTTTTAAAAAATATTTATGTTCCACATTAGATTTTGTTTGGAAAGATCTCCAACAAAAAGTTTGAAAACCAATCTTGAGAAGTAGTTCAGTGGAATAAAAACAAAATGTATAATGTGTTAAGTTTATATTACATTCTAAATTTCTGTTTGTTTAAATTAATATTTACAATTCTACTAATGCTTAATGTATCTCTAAGATTTTTTCTTGTTCTTTCACTGAATTATTTCTTTTATCTGTACAGTATTTTTACATGAGTATGTAAGTTTTACCTTATAATCCAAATCCTCAAAGCAGTTGAAGACCACACAGTGTTTACCTAAGGACTGGAAAAAATATTATTTAAATGTATTTCTTGCATTATGACACAAAATGCTAATGTTGAAACTTCCAGAGTAATAAAATGTCTTAATCTTTTGAGAAAACTTTTGCAATTAAAGATGAATTACATGCCAAGTTAAAAAATTCACAAAACTCAACTTAGTGAAAATGCACATATACTATTAGAGTTCAGATGATTAGCACATGGAGCATGAAGGTCATGCCTTTAAACACACCAAACAAACAAGAAAACTAAGAAAAAAGCCTTCCAGTGAAGTCAGACTAGATCCTTTCATCAGGTACTCCTCTCTCTGTCACACTCACACACATGCACACACCTATTAATCACCAAGACTAGGCAAAGATCTGTGAATGGGGTTCCAGATAAAGGAGTCCCCCCTGTGGGAAGGGGAAGGGGGCCAAAGTGCCATTCACAGGTCAGTTGGCTACTGTAACGGTGTTCCAAATAAACACAGAGCATGTGTGGCTGACCGAGGCCCCAAGTCCCACGTACGGCAGCCATCCAAAAATTAACCCACCAATGGTATGAACGAATGAATGTGCTCGTTAAATGTCGTGGGTATCTTAACGACGGAAAGGGTGTACGTTTAAGGTACCATTCAGGTTTGTGACCCTAAAAAAAAGTTTCTACTTTGGATACAAAACCACTTACTTTTGCTAGACCTTTGATGCTGGCGGTTTTTCCCGTGCCAGCCGGACCAGAGGGGCAGCCTCCAAGATTCAAGCGCAGGGCTCCGGTGAGAGTCAGCCAGCACCTGTCAGTGAGGGGCGTGACCACCAGCCTCGGGGTGCAGCCCAGGTACTCGTAGCCGTAAGTAAAGCTGGCGTCTCCTTGAGACACATAGCACAGCTTTTGCTTGTCATTCCACTTATATTGCAGATGTCTGAAAACAGTGTTTTAAACGCTCATGTTACGGGGGCAAAAATTACTTTTAGTTTTTTCAAATGCAGAAACGTAATGAGAATTAAAGATTACAATGCAAGTCAAGTGAAAAGTGATGGATAATTCATAATGACGATGCTAGCCATCGGAATGAGAACCCGGAAGAGCCCGAACACTCGAGTACCCTTCCCATGAGAAGAGAAAACGGCCCCGCTGAAGCCTGCTGCTTGCCTGCCGTGAGGCTGTCGGTGGTGGTACGCTCCAACTCCCTTCTCTTTATCTTTTGTGTATTTATAACTTTTTGCTTTGCGGCTTAGTTAAAAGATCTTTTATTTACAACAGGGGCTGCCTGTCAAAAGCTGTGGCTTTAGGTCAAGGAACATCGATTTTTCTGTTTGCTTAGAATTTTTGTACGTTCCAGAAAATTAAAATCCAGGTTTGCCCAAGTTTGTGGTAGAGAATTAATTTACCTAGGGGTGTGAGAAATTACCTGGCGTAGAGTTACAACTGAGATCTACCTACCTCGTCCACTCAAAATCCTCCGCACGGAAGATACTTTTAAGCAGCAGATCTCCGACTATGTCTCTGCAGTGAACGTGGAGGGCGAGCAAGGCCCCCAGCACGGTTTTCGTCCGCGCGTTGCCAGTGCCCAGCACCACCAGCTCTGCGGTCTCCTCCAGATGACGTAGTACCCCGGCGTGGACTCTTCCCAGCTCTTCTCTCGGGTGAGAACTCACAAAACTCTGGACACAGTCATTGTAAAACATGATCTGGCTCTGAAAAATGAGATACGAGTATAAATGGTATAAATTACATGTTTTCATGAAGCGTATGTGCGGGGAGTGTGTAGGTGTGAGCGCACTTGCGTGTGTGTAAAAGAGAGCCTGCACGTGTACGTACTTGAGAGTCAGAGACTGCATTTTGATGATTGTGAGGGCCTCAGTCATTGCCGAATGGAGATATACTTATCACCAGTATTCACGCTTTCTAAATGTTTTGTCTGACCACTAGGTGAAGTGGTGACCTGGGGACGGTCATAATGGTCGCAAACTCCAAGATGAAATTTGTAGTGTCTCCTCAGTTGAACTCAGAAGTACTACACCTAGAAAACTACAGTCATGGTTTTCAGACACTTTATATAACTTCGGGTGTTTGACCCACTTCTTGACACTCTTCTCATACTTACCAGAGCTGTTATGTATGAGAAGGCTACTGGATTGATGTCAGACTGACCCGGAAGTGAATGTAGGGGCACAGGTCAGAGGCTTATAGGTCATTTATGTGGGCCCAGTGTCATCACGTGCACCCTTAAAATTGGAGACATGTTCTGCCTGTTAGCAGAGGGAGGTGAGACTGCAGCAGATGGCTGGACAGATGCAACACAGCCAGCCTCGTAGGTGAATGAAGAGGCCCCAGCCAAGGGATGCCTGTGGCCGCTAGAAGCTGGGAAAGCCCAGGGAACGGAGTCTCCCCTGAGCCTCCAGAAAGGAATTCAACCCTGCTGACACCTCGATTTTAAGCCCTAGGAGGCCTGTGCTGTTCTTTGAACCTGTCAACTGCAAGAGAGTCCATTGCGTTGTTTTAAGCAGCTAAGTTTGTAATAACGTTTTAAATTTCTTTTTAGAGAGGGGGGAAGGGAAGGAGAGAGGGAGAGAAACATCAATGTGTGGTCGCCTCTCGTGTGCCCCGTACTGGGACCTGGCCTGCAATCCAGGCATGTACCCTGACTGGGAATCGAACTGGCAACCCTTTGGTTCACAGGCTGGCACTCAATCCACTGGGCCACTCCAGCCAGGGCTGTAGTAACATTTTAAGGACAGCAGTTGAAAACTAATATAGTTCCATACAGTGATATCCCCAGGAAAATATGGTTTTATGGTTTATGGTTTACTTTTATTCATTTTATTATGAAAATTTTAAACTGGAAAAGTTGAAGGCATTATGAAATGAATACCTATACACCCACCACCTCTATTCTACAACTTCTTGCTGCCTTTATCACACATCTGTCCATCTCCCATCGACCTGTCCACCTTGTTTCTTGATGTGTGACAAAGTAAGCTACATACACGAGCACCCTTCCTAAGGGCTTGCCCCTAACCCTTTGCTCTCTTGGCCACGGGGCCAGGGAACCACAGCGAAGCAGGGCGCCAGCCTACCACGGTGAGCGCCACTTGTCCGGGATGAGAAACCGCCCACAGGGCAAAGGGCTGCTGGCTCCAGTCTTCAAGCCCTTGCTTTACAAATCTGCAAACAAAAAAGCATTATTTGTGTTATTTCTATCTAATCATTGATTGTGGCCATTTAACGATCGAGCACAAGATCACAGGGGAAGTTCCCTTTAGGGTCTCCGATTTTTTTGTTCTAATTTAGGTGTATGGGGCCAAAAGGCATTAAGAGACCCTTCACTCATGTGAAATTTACACCCCTTAAATTCCTCTTTAACATCACCTGCGCTTTTCCAGTGGGGCCGGTGGGTTTCCAGCATGGAAAAGCTGTATTGGACCAGGAGATGGCACCTGTCAGCCTTGAATTTCTAATACTGTCAAGGACAAAATCCGTATTTAAAATAATTCCTACAAGACTGAGTACTGGGCTGAAACCCCAGATTAATTTTAACAGTAAAGTGCTGTGTTTAGCTTTAAAAATTAATTATAATTTTAATGGAAACGCTGGGTGGGTATTTAGGATAATATTAACAAATACAGGTATTATTAAAACTTCAGGGCCAATAGCTTTTCTATAACCAGCAGTAAAGAACCAGAAATGTAAGAGACTGTTGCAGTCAAATTTACTAGAAACAGAGCAATGACAGATTCAAATATGAAAGGATAACATTAAAGGGAGTGAGCCAACTAAGCGATTCTAGGAAGCAGAAGCGGGACGGAAATGCGGAGCCGTGAAGGGGCTGCCCCCAGAGGCCGCTGGGCTCTGCGTCTCAGGGAAGCAGGCAAATCCGGCCCGTTGTCAGACCCTGAAGAATCCCGAAGCCTACAAAAGCTGAATGTTGTCCCTGATCACACCCTCCGACTGACACACTACCAAAATGATTATTTTGTCATCGCGTTCTATCAAAACAGGACAGGACTCGATTCCACGCATTTCTCCTTATAGTTCCCACGTAGATTAGTAGAGAATGAACCAAGTTTCGATTTATATATATAATACTTCCAGGATCTGACCATTGTACTTACTTTTTTAGCACATCAAACATGCTTTTCTCTACGTTTACTAGCCATTGTTCCACAGCATTTCTTACACGAATTTTCCTGTTATGAAAAAAAAAGTTCCTGAGACATTCCTTTGATAAGCCAGTAGGCTAAGTTTTCTACACTTACAACATTCATAGACCAAAGAACTATAACTCTATAATATCTTTTGCTTTTTCTAGATTTTAATTTGGAAAACTATGCAAAAAAAAGTCACTTAGTTCTAGTAAATTCTGACATCAAAACTATGAATTTACAGAAGAGGTTCCATTAAATATGGATTTGCAAACTAGATAAATTGCATGAGAAAGCACTTCTGGATTCCTCATCGGATCTTCTAACCAGGAACCCTAGATCTGGGCCCAGTTTGGTGGAAGGGAAGACTTGGGCACAGTGTTTTTAAAAAATCAGTTCACATCAGGAGCCGTGTGCCGAGGTCAGCGAGCCATCACCATGGCTGGCAAATTGAACCAGTGCAGCAGAGGAACCTCGCCTACTACAACTGCCTGGGAGCCACTCATGACGAAGCCAGGGTCACAGACGCATCTGCGAGAGCCAGGCCAGCAACTCTGAGAGGGTTTCCTTCTTGTGTTCAAACAATAAAACCTTGCACTGGCTTTCGGGATAATGTTACTCAATAGAGGCGTGGAAAGGTAAAATTCCACGTAAGTATATTATCTTTGCAGAGAGAGTTTGCTTAGCAAACTTGTCTGACAGATCAGAAACTGTCCAAGCAGAGGTTTGAAGAAAATTTTAACGGAGTCTAAACGCTTAGTCTGGAACATAAATCTCATACTTCGGCAGCACGAGCATTTCTCCTTCAGCAGATACGAGCATGACCACAGCAGGAGGGCCAATTTCTTGTTTCCATATCAACAGTCCTTTGATATTTTCAAAACATTTCACGAGATACGGCTGTGGACCAGGAACAAATGTCAGCAACGCTACAAAATTCTGACCTGGTTGGGAAAGAACATTGCTGAGCAAAGAGTAACAGTATTACCTGGACAGATTCCGGATTTCTGCTCTCAGCTAGAATACGAAGCAGCTCAGCATTGCTAAGAAAGTAAAATCTTGGGAAAATCATCCTTTTAATTTCAAGGTAGTCCTGTCCAGAATCAAAAGGAGCGCAGTTCAGAGCCTGTTCAATCACAGCCTCAACTGGGCCTACCCTCGCACACAGAAGCCACGACATTAAAGCCGCAGCATCCAGGGCAGCCCAGTCAAATAACACCCCATGCTCCACGAAAGTTATACTTAAACGGCTGAAAGAAAAAACGTTAGTAAGGCAAAACTGAAACAAATGAAAACCAAAACAAAAACGAAGCCCCCCAGATCCCAGCCTTCCTTGTGTGCACACCCCCCCACACACACGCCGTTGTGTTACTGGTCAGCAACAAAGCTGTTTCTCGGCCTTGTCAACACCGCTTTCCGGGCCCCACTCTCTGCTCTCAGACCCCCACACTCTGCTCTCAGACCCCCACGCTCCTGGAGAGTAAGTTGTCATCGCAGCCCCTCACCTCACATTCTTCTGTCTGCAGAAACCCTGCATCCCCGCCCCTCCCCACAACTGAGCTGCATGCACACCAGCTTTCACTCTCTTCCTTCTTTTCTGGGGAACAGATTCTGCTCTGTGTGTGCCAGGCCGAGCTATTCTTGTTTTATTCGCTACTTTCCCGTATCTTCAATTTCTCTCATTAAACATGGAAGAAATGCTATTTGCCCACCTTCACTCCACAGAGTTCTTGAGAAGAGACTGTAAAGGCAAAGCCTTTACTTCCTCATCTCTCAGCCATCCTCCCCCTTTGCCCTCCCACCCCCGCTGCTACCAAATTTGCTGGGAGCTTCCTGGTCTTCGTATTGCAGGACATTTCCTCAGCAGTGGCCTCTGCTGACCCTGACCTTCATTTTGATTTCTGGGATTCACTGTTTTTCTTCGTCCCTCAGCCACTCCTTATCATTTGCCTTCAAGGTCCCTCTTCGTCCCCTACAGGAACGTCAGATGTTGACGTCTGTTGAGTTCCAGCCTCATCCTCCTTCCTCCCATTATGCTCTTCTTGAGCAATTCTGATACATACCCGGCTGCTCTCTGGCTCAGCTCGCTTCCCTCTGCCCCAGATCTGTACACCCAAATGCTGACCGTGTTTACTTCTCTTCAGTGCTTTATTTTCACCAGGTATAAAACTGACATCTTTCCACACAAGCCACCTATCTCTGTCGTCGGACCACCTTCAGCTTTGCTGGCCAAGCCAGAAATCCAGGTACAATCCCACCTCTCCTTCCTGCATGCTCACCACGGTCTCACTTGTAGGCCCCGATCTTTCTAGTCTTTCACCTGGTTTCTTCACATCTATCCTCCATACACACTCCATGCTGGGAGATATTTCTAAAATTAAATTATTTCACTCTCTTGCTTAAAATCCTTCAGTGGCTACTCAACAAATTCAAAATTCACTGTGATACTCAAGGCCCTTCCTCATTGGTCCCCTGCTTCCCTTGCAGCCTATGCTCCACTTGTACCATCTTGTTTACGATGCCAGAAGGTGCCGAACTTTCTGATAGCGCCACATCTGTACTTTTGTCCTGGCTCTGGACCCTCCTCCCACCCACGCACCCGCACCCTGCCTCTTTTACCTGGCTGACCCAAACATTTCTCAAGACCCAGGCCAATGATCACCTCTCCCAGGCTGGCTTCAGTTCTCCTTAACATGGTCACACCGTCCAACCCAGCATACAGCACCATGCAATGTGTCTGTAACACTTTTGTTGCCTGAAATAGACTGAGTTCTATAATGGGAAGGAATATGGCTTTTTTCTCTGTAGTCCCAGGATCTAGCAGCAGTGCCTGGTGTAACATAGGTGCTTGGTCCAGGGCTGAACGGCAAACTCCGGGTTGGTAATGATGCTTAGGAACGGCCCAAGGATATGCTAGAAATAATTAGAAAGTGTATCTCAAGGCCCACTGTGTAAACTGGTTACTATGAACCAGATCACTCCGGGTGCAGCCCCTACGCCCGCCCCCAGATGGAGGGTTTAAGCAGCAGAGCGTCTTCCTGGGCAGAGAACGTCCTACGGGCTGCGGGCACTCTGGAGGAGGCAGCACAACCACCGAGGCTCGTGTGCGACGATGACACAAGACCCGTGTTTGGAAGATACCTTGGCTTCTAAAGTGAAGTGAATACATTTACCATAAATCTCAACTATTAAAACCTGGTATTTAAAGGACATATGTGTAGCCGACAACTTAAGGTTCTGATGTAGAAATTTATAAAATCAATGATAGAATTTAAAAAAATCATCAAGATTTTCAACTTTTGCTGATTTTATCACAATAGTAATAGGTGTGCGAATGTGAATAACGCTCAGCTCTCGTGCTTTCAACGCAGCATCTCCTTCAGCACATGGCCCTGCCGGCAGGCCCTGCCATCAATCCCGATTCAAAGACAAGGAGAATGAGGCTCGTAAAAATCTGACACTCGCTCTGGCTGGTGGGGCTCAGTGATTGAGGGCCACCCTGAGAACCAAAGGGTCGCTGGTTCAATTCCCAGTCAGGGCACATGCCTGGGTTGCAGGCCAGGCCCCAGTGGGGGGCGCGTGAGAGGCAACCACACATTGATATTTCTCTCCCTCTCTTTTTCGCTGTTTCCCTCTAATAATAAAATAAAGAAAATCTTTAAAAAAAAACAAAAAAAACCCTGATACTTTGCCGAAGGTCATTTAGATTGGTCCCTTTCAATAGTATTGTCATCGACCGTACAGACGGCGAGAGTTTGAAATATTGCTGGCAGCTAGTCAAGAGGAAGATCGGCACCAGAACTGGCTTCTACAGCGCATTACGTTACATTCTGTAGGTTAGTGGTTCTCCGCCTCGGGACTCACAGTTTTACCTCGAGACTTTTCTTTATATATCCAAGAGATACGTTGCAATTTTGCAGAGTTTCAAGAACTCCCGCAGAGGTGGCTACTTGCAAAACATCCAGTTTGTTTTGTACTTTTAGCATTATTTCTTTCCACATGGATATCACTTGCGAGAAGAGTTTTGCTTCTCCCGGGAGCTGTCTTTAGAAAGAAAATTAGAGATTATTTTTTGACGGTACTATAATTAAAATCTATAACCTCAATGCATTTGGCACAGAACACTGTTCAACTGACAAAATGTTTTGATAAGTTGCATTTTTGCTGATCCTAAATTTATTTTTTGAGTGTCATTACGTACAAGGTAGGAACTACTATGACAAATTGGACGCCCATCAATCGCTGAACAGGATTACACTTAGTGCTGGGCATAGGACAGGTACATGAAAGCTCTACATAAAGTACGTGACAGTGATTTTGTCCTAGGAAATGAGATAAAACGAAGGGCTACTGACATGTGGAGCGGAGGTGGGGCCTGGGGACAGGGGCTTGGTAGGGAAGCTGTTCTACCTGCAGCTACAGGAGGAGCTGCGCTTTCCCATGAAGGGACACGCACGGAGGCATCTGGCCTCGAACAGGGTAGACAGGTGTGTGTTAGGGAAATCCGAGTTCCGTTTGCAGTTATCTAACCCAGAGGATGAGGAGGCGCAGGTACAGAAACTTTCCTCTACAGAACGCCGTCACTATTCTCTCCCCTTGCAAAGGGGAGGCAAACCCGCACCTGGCCTGGCCGCCCACCCACACAATGATTTGAAGCTGAAAGAGGGAAGTGGTGTCAAAGGGTGTGTGGCCTAGTTCTGTCCTGCTCTCTGCTCACCTGTGTTTCCCACTCCCATCCCATGCTAGCCCCAGCCTGGTTCAAGCTCCTCAGAACTGGGAGGTTGAAGCAGAAAGAAATTAGAGAAAAAACCTTTAAAAAATAATTCAGCCCTGGCTGGTGTGGCTCAGTGGATTGAGCGCTGGCCTTTGAACCAAAAGGTTGCAGGTTCGATTCCCAGTCAGGGCACATGCCTGGGTCGCAGGCCAGGTCCTCAGCAGGGGGCGTGCGAGAGGCAACCACACATTGATGTTTCTCTCCCTCTCTCTTTCTCCCCCGCTTCCCCTCTTTCTAAAAAGAAAAAGAAAAAAATTCAGCTGGTGTTACTTTCAATTTTTTCTTGCCTCTTAAATGCCCTTCAATAACGTTGGGACAGGTACCCCTGGGGCGCGCTGCCAGGGCCTTTAGGGTGCCCCCAGCTGGGACGTCTGCACTGTCCCACTCACAGCCACTCCTCCTCACTGCTGGAAACACGCGCCTCCTGGACGCCCCCGTTCTGACCCACGCCTGTTTTGAGTGGAGATGGCTCAGGATGGAGCCTTCGACTGTCTCACCGCGGGCTGAGTCAGGATTTCTCAATGTGAGCACACTACTAACACCCTGGGCCAGATCATTCTTTGTTTTCCGGGGGGGCGGGGTGCTTTCCCGGGCACTGTACCTGCATAACATCCTCTATCCACTAGATCAAATTCCCCTTGTACCTCCCGCCCTGTGATCAGAAATGTCTGCCACATTGCCAGACGTTCCCCGGAGGGCAACACCCCCTCTGGTAGAGAACCAGGGGTCTAAGATAACCCTGTTCTTGCACTTTTTGCTCTGCTATTAGAGGCTGCTTCAAAATTCCAGAGAAGAGGCCGGGCTAGTTTCTAGTGCCCCAACCTTTAGGGCAATGTACGTCCCCGTGCTTCCAGGGGCCCTCCCGCCGTTACCCCTTTCTCCATCTCAGGTGACATGCCAAAAAATACAGCTCATTAAAAGTCCTATTGGAGAGGGTACCCCAGCCTCCCTCTGCTACGCACACTCCCAGGGTCTCTGGGAGCTTCCGGTGCAGCTCTCAGTTCGTCTGGAGGCAGGTAATAGCGCAGCATCCTCCACCCCGACAAACTCCCTTTAAAGAACTCTCCCCTCTGACGTCCCTCTTGCCTTCTCTCTTTTTTGCATCTTCCCCTTAGGGTCAGGGCCATTGTCCTTCTCCATTAGTCACAGGCAGGTCTATCATGGTCCCACTTTTCCCCTTTTCTTTGTAACTGTTGTAAAGGAGCCTTCAGCTCTTAATTTAAAGCCACCCTGTTCTCACCCTCATAGCACGTGCTGTAAAGGAACACCCTGGTGACATTTGGAACTCCCTTACCTAGGAGCCTTATGTCTTGGATAACTAGGAAGTGTCTAGTTTGAATGTAAGGCACTAAGCTGTAGCCATAAAGGACTTACCCCCGTGTGCTGGGTGTCCCCTCTGAGGACTAGCAGAATAAGTCTGGGTTAACCCAAGCGCCTAAGGCGTCGAAGGATGAGAACTAGACACAACAAAAACGGATACTGCTTCCCAAGAAATAGTAACCATTTCTCTTTTGTAAACCTCTAGGAGTTCCCCTTTTGCCTCTAAAATAAAGCTCAAAATGCTTAACCTGATACTCATGGTTTTCTATCATCAGCTCGAATATGACTCAGAGACAGACACCCCATGGCTTCCTCCCTTATTTCAGGGTGGCTCCGAGGCCCGCTCGTGTGTGACTGACTGCCCGCAGCTTAACGGGTAGTACATATGCTTCAACGTAAGCACTCCCAACACCAATCCCTTTACAAGGAGACCAATTAGTTCAAATGCTAGCGATAGAAAGGTAAAATTTTTAACATCGTCTAGGCCCTCTATTCTTTCACATGGTCCAGCGTGACAAACTATCATTTATGTATGAATGCCACTAAAAACACGGTCAGTGTTTATGTCAGCACCACACCAACACTCCAGAACTAAGCAGACACATGCTGTAGCCTAGGGGTTATAATGATGGCCCTGACATCTCTTCCCCACTCCTTAGCCTTCTGTCATAACTGGAGAAGAAGGCCTCAACAATGGTATCTGCAATCTGTTGTGGAAGAAACAAACATAAAAATGGTTCGGCAGTGTATATTCCTACGCCTACTGATGGGATTCTTTTAGAATGGTCCAGGGATTACAGGAAATAAACTACCCACCATGCTTTTTTTTTTTTTTTTTTACCTGAATGTGGCGTATTTTAAGTTTTTACCTTTGTATTTCTAAAGAATTAAAGACTGGTTCAAGAGAAAGCCACGATCTTTGACAATTCACCCATTTCTCGAGAGTGTACGAGAAGAGCGCCAAGTTCTGGTCCCATTTATCCACCAGATCCTGCCATGATAAAAACACACAAAGGCACACACGGGAAATTACTAGAGTCATAAAATAGAAACCAAGGTCAAAAATCAAAAGTGAGTATCGGTCACTGACATACAGGAAGTAATCAGGGGAGGGCCCGTGCATGAATAGGGCTCTAATCACATCCGGTGTGGGGACAGCAGCAGCACCGGCAGTGGAAGGGAAGCATCCGAGGCAGGCAGCCCCCGCCCCTGGCAGGGCTTCCGGCTCAGGGGCTGCTGCCCCACCGCCCCCTCCCGTGGGGATGGGTGGCAGCGGAGGCACTGCCGGCAGTCATGCCTCAGGGGGTGACTTTCGTCCCCTCTAGATGACACTGCCCAAGTTAAACTTCCTGACATTTCCTCCTAAGCAATGCATAGGGTTTCCATAAGAAGTTATTTTGTGTAGTTTAAGTACCAAATATTCAATCCATTTCTCTGTAAGTGTATGAATGAGTTACTCGATTCAAAAGCTCACAAGACCGCAAAAACTTAAAGTGACACACAAAACTGCAGATCATTTCAACATTTTCCCTTTGCCATAATGTTTACCTTAATGGGCTCGCTGTAGGAGGATCCTTTAACTGTTGCCAGCGTCATCTGAGACTCTTCCAACTGAGCTAACAAGTCATCTAGAGACGAAATGATGAGGACGGCGCCAGCCTCCGTGTGATGGAGAACTAAATGCAAGGGAGTTGTGTTCCAAAGGTCTATGATCTTAAAGAGCATTTTCTCAAGAACACTTTCTCGAGTTGCTGACGTTGATATTTCATTTATTTCATTTTCATACTGAAACATCTAAAATGGAAAAAAACCACATTTTTAAATATCCAGTGGCGCATATAACTCCTGATACCTTCAAGGCGGAAGATTTGAACGAGCAGGTTGAAGGTACGTCAGAAGTGTAGAAGATCCGACCCCGGTGAGGCTCCCATCCTAGCTGCAGACTTCCTGGCTGAACCTTCGTGGCACAGCCCCTTCGAGAGCGTCATCGTCCTCTGCACGTTCTTCTTGTTCAGTGAAGATCTCTAACCACAGCGTCTACTGCCTCTGGTTCTCGTCAGTGAAAGACTAGTTAACAGCACCTTCTGTGTATGCGCGGACGGGATTACTTCCTTCAGCTCTGTTTTCTCTGTGCGAATGTCGGCTGTTAATTGTCTTGTGACATGCTTTTACTTTCTACAATAATTCTTGGAATATGATCTTATCCGAGAGAAGGTTACTCCAATGGACCCAACCTTCCGTGGCTTCCCTGTCTTTGCCACCTCTTTTGATGAGGATAAGGTTTTCTCAAAATACGTCAGTGAAGCTTATATAGGTCTTCCTTCCACGTGCCCGGGCTGACAATTCGCACAGGACAAGACTGACACGAGATCTCTGGATTCACTCACCACAATAAAATACTCAGGGAGCATCTCATCTGCACATCTTAGAACTAGCGAGCTGGACTGACCGCCTTCACCCCTGAGAGAAGACTCTACCCTGTCCTCCCGTCATTCCTATGGGGTCAAAGAGTGATACCTATTCCCCACATTTTGTTGATGCAGCTCAGCAGGGCCCATGAACAAATATACACAAAGTTTTCATCACGTCTCTTACGGAACTCCACTGGATATAAGGATGGTGGCACCAGTTGGCTGTGTATGGCCTTCAAGGAAGAGCTCTGGGAAAGAGGCTCGCACTTTGACACAGGTGACTCAGCTAAAGGCAGACGGGAAACAGTTGGACTCAAGTCTCCACACTGACGAAAGAACTTTGTGCCTACTGCGGACACACTGAAATTGCTAAGCACCACTCAATCCAGACACTGATAACATCTAGTGCACAGAACTGCAACCGAGTGGACCTAGCCCTATCTTTATGGTCCAAGTTTGGGACCTGCCCAACAGATGGTCAGATCTCCCAAATGGCTTGGTAACAGTCTGAAAGTTTCAGATGACTCTCAATACTGATCGTAATTATTGCCGCTATGATAAAGCACCTGGCTTTCGAAAGTGAAAATGGTTAACCATAAAGTAATTGTGTTCATCTTATGCATACTACGGGCCGCTTCCATTTTATTTACTTTGTGACATTGCTTTTCACGTCACGGGCTTTTTGGAACCTGCCCATCACCTTGGACAGAATGACTGTTAGATAAAAGCAAAATGTACTCAATTAATGGGGTCACAGATGAACTTGTGTCCATGCCTGTCCATGCCCATCCTGGTCCTTGTGGCGTGACCACCTTCCCTGGTCAACCCCGAGTGACGCAGTACGCTTCCGTCAATGGAGGCCATCTGCCGGCCACGGCCTGTCCAGCCAGGCACTTACATTATACCGGACACAGTGCTGGGTTTCTGCAGGATGGCCAAAATCATCCAGGAACTCGTAGAGTTCAATTGAGATTACCAACTGATTGTCCATCCCCTCTATTATAATAATTAACCTCAAGAGGAAGGGGCGCCTCTGACTCCTGGCTACAGCATTTCAGAGGCTGAAGACCTTGTCCAGTTTTGCTCAGATGTTGAATTATTTTCATTTGGATCCTCCAAGGACTGCATGGGACTTCCTCTTTAAGCCATCTGTTCATGTGAGAAGTGTAAGGATAGCTCCCGGAATCCTTGGAGGGAGTGCAGGTCACCAAACAAACCATGCGGGCCACCAGCTGACCCCCTCCGGGCCTATCTCCCCTACCTTCCATTGCCTGCTGCTACACGTCGTCTGCCAAATTTCACTCTTAACTTGCTCGGAAATGATTCCAATAACCCAAGACTTGGAAAATAAAAGTTTCACTGAAATTGTGCTAGACTTTTGGAATGCTGGTTTGAATAAACTTAGCTGTTGGCATTGACCCACATGTTCTGAAATTATCTAGACACTTGGCTGAATTCATCCTTTTCTAGGAGGTCAGTTAGGAAGCTGCGGTAATGACCCAGGACAGAATGAGATTTAGATGGGAAGAGGAGTAAGAGAGCAAGAGTGGATTAAAAGATTATTTCAAAATTTCTAGCTTAAGCAACTGGGGAGAAAATGGAGATGCCATTCCTGAAATGGGGGAGAAAGAGGAAAAACAGAATTTGGGAGATGAAGAATGAGAAGTGACTCTCTGGCTACATTTTGACATACCTTTCAGACACGGAAGTGGAGATACTGGATAGGAAATCAGATATGTGAATTCAGGAGGGAGAATGAGATTAGGGCGGGAGATATTAAATAATATAATTTTAAATATCAATTAGTCTTTTAAAATTCTTTTTAAAAGTAAAAAATTCTTTTTAAGTTTTTAATCCCATTTCATCATTACAACAAATCGTTTAGTAGAAATCGCAGGCATAAAAAATACCGTTACCGATTTCCTTGGACTGTCTACACCGACACGTGAAACATCAGTGGAGCTTACTGTGAACCAATTAGCAGAACCGCCTATCACCTTTCAGCTACCGATCAGCTCTCACTTCCCCAGACGCTCCACACATTTGTCCCCTTTCTAACTCCTACTGCCTCCAGACTGACTTGCTCACTTAAGATGGGCCGCTCTGGCATTTCACCCTATTTTTTCAAACCGTCTGCACTCACCTTGAGCGCCAGAAGACTCTCTACCGTACAGTTTTTGTGGAGACAGGCTGACTTTCCAATAACCTCCTGGAGGGCGTTCCAGTGCCGGGGCTGGAGGCAGGGGTTTCCCAGGGCGGTGATGATGGGCAGCTGCTGTTTGAAGTCCATCACTGACTGCTTGAGATGGGGTACCATGTTGTTTCTAGGCAGACCTGCAAACACCGTTGGTCGGCGGGCTTACAATCCGTTCGTCACATTTTCTGAACCAGACTTAGTTTACCAGTTGTTAGTCTGCACTGAAATAACGAGCTTTACTCATGCAGCCTCCCATGGAATGAACTATGGATTAAAGCGCAGCAATGAGCAGCACTGGAGATTAAAACCTGAGACCGGTGGGAGCCACGCTATCCGATACAATTTGCTACTAGGGAAGCGGCTGCTGCAGGGTTCCCCAGATTGTTACTGACGAGACAGATAAAGGGAGCACACACTTGCACTGGAAAGGCTGTAATCAGTTTTGGGCTTCTAAATGCCGCTCAGTCAGAAAGAACATCGTGGGGGAAACAGTCACTATTATTTCACAAAGAAACTGGGTTACTGCTGAACTGTAGGAAAGGTAGGTGAGAACCGTGCCATGGACCAGCACAGCTCTGCCCTCTGGCGCCGACTGAGCACTGAGACACAGGACTCAGAGTCTGCGCAGTTCAAGTTTGGTCCTTGGCTGTGGAACAGGGATGGGCAGAGAAACGGCCCAAGGATTGGGGGACTCGTGAGAACTGAAAACTATGTTCAGTTTGTACAGATGGAGCTTCTTTTATAAAGGCATGTTGAATAACAAAATGTTTTTCAAGACATGGTTAAATAAAAGGACAAGAAAATAACTTTGGTCTTTGCAAGTCTATACTTTGGTAAACAGCAAGATTTTACCGGGGAAACTATGGATAAAAGAAGGTGTTGTCTATTTATTGCTTCCTATGCTGTTCTCCAAAACATACCCAACAAAATATTGAGAGAGAAGGCACAAAATGGGTGTTACGTAAAAGCAGGGAGATTGTGGGGCATTTGTTCCCTATTTTTCTCTTTACTCAACTTTTGTGATATTGTTCTATTTCCTGTGTAATTGAAAAGCAAGCAAACGAACGTGTCTGTCTGGAGTATGGCTGAGAGATACGGGAGGAATTTAAAAATCCAAAGCATCCCCTCCCAAGTGAAATACAAGTGTCCTCGTGGAAGGGACATGCCACTACAGAAGTGCTCACACGGGAACAGCCTCTCTGCACGGGCCGCAGAGCTGATGATCGGCAGAGGAGGAACCTCTCTGGACGACTCTGAGGATGTCCAGATGTTTCCCTACTGCCCAAAGGACACCGCAGGCGTCCACGGCGATGATCTGGGTGAAGATGCTGCAGTGGGCCCCGATCATCAAAACATCTGCCCCAAGAGGAGCCAGAATCTGGGGGGAGTGTCTGGGCTCCAGCTGGGGACCCAACTTTTAAAGGACACACAGATTGTTATTAATTACTGAAAAATGTTTTGGCAAAGTTTTCACCTCTGTTTTGCTTGAGAAAACCACCCTACCTATAAGCCCGCACTGCCTCTCCCATCGCTAACGGCCACGCCTTGGGAACAGGTAAAGACACGAGGATGCTGCTGCCCCAGAGGGCATTTTGCCTGTAATCCTAGGTGGGCAAACCCGAGAAAGGCACTCTTACCTTTTTCTAGTATGAAGATTATGTTCATCCATTTTGAAACATTTCTCTGTATTGATTCTGTATCAATATTGCGAAGGGTACTGTTCCTCCATTCCTGAAAGTGTGCTCCCCATTCCTGTTGGGCATCCCATAGTGTTTTCCTTAAGGTTAGGTCATACTCGATGTCAGAGATCTCCGACAGTGCAACCTGGGTGATCTCTTCCAAGTTAAGAGAATGCACGTGAGCCTTGGTGTCAGTGAAATAATCCGGGTAGTTTGTGCATATCTTCACTTTGTTAGCTAGGCTTGCAGCTTCCTGGGAGAGGCCCTGGATCATTTCCGTTGCTGTCGACACGCGAGTACCGGCGTGTAAGAGAACGGGGGTGCTTATCTGCAAAGCCACAGCAGGACAGTGTGAGCTCAGGACGTCCGGCCCTTACGCACGCTCACCGACAGCCTGGCAGCATGCAGTCTGAACCTTACCGAGCACATCTGCGGCCTTCGTCTGAAAAGATTACCTCTGGTGTATAATCACGTGTGCTTATTATGGCTAATTTTAATCATTTTAATTATCATCGCCACCAGATCTATAACTTACTGTGTGCCTTCTCTCTTTCAGGCACCTTACCTTACTAAATCCATGCAGCGATCCCGAAAGACAATTAATACTTTTTACGATTTTTCAAAGAAATTCTGAGGTTATAAATAATTTCCCCATCAGCAAATGGCAAGCGGAGATTCCTGGGACTGGCCTGCACTTCCTCCTTCTGACCCGGTTAACGTCTGTCTTACTTGCATGCTGCTGGTCACATGCCGCCTCCCGTGAGAGTCTGACTGTCGCACATTTGCAACAACGACATCCTAAGAGGGGCAGGAGTAATACTGTGCCCTGATTTTCCCTTACTAAATTAAGATTAAGGAGAGTTTCATTGGTTTATTTTCTGTGCACCTCAGAGAACCCAGGACAGTACACTGAAGATGGCCGTTGTTTATTGAATAGTTGCTGAAAGAAAAAGTGAATTTGGATCCTATCATCTTATTTTTTTTTCAAATCAGCCCAAGGAATTGCATACAACATTGTTTCACGGGCAGTGTGGTCATCAAATAAACACTAAGAACAATCAGTAAGCTGTATAAAGTTGACAAACCCTATTTCTGTGACAGTGGATAATGCTTAATACACAACCTGTAACAGTGATACCTATGAAATGGATAAAATGGTTTTCCTTAGGCTCCTCCCATAATTTCCCATTCATTCATATTTATGCTTGTAAATCAGTTATCTTGACTGTTACACCCCAGCTCTCAAGCAGTTCCAGGCTGGTGTTGGTAGCTGGGTGCAACAAAAGCCTCAGGAGCTCCGTGCTGAGCTGGGGTCCCAGGGAGGGTCAACCCTGGTGACTTTTTTCTCCCTGGGTTCTGCTGCTTTGCCCCAGATGTGGGCGCAGCTGTGGGAGTGGATGGCACAGCACTGCTACAAGCTACAAGCCCAAGCTTTCTAACCTGAGGACCGAAAAGAACAGCGCCGGGAATCTGGAAAACAGGGATCTAACCCTATTCTGCAGAGCAAAATCTCACACTGAATGACAGTTCACTACCCAGAACCAGACCAGCCGCTGACTGGTGCCCCCGTGTGGTGTAAATCTGAATAGCACCGCAAAGGCTTCAATCACTGAAAAGACTCCAGAATAGCAGCCCCCAAAAGTGGATTGAAACATGTCACCTACACATAAGTCAACTGCCTTCTAAAGAACCAAAATATCAATGCTCTATGGCACAGGAGCAAACACAAGGCCTGCGGGCTGAATCCGGCCCTCCACCTTGTTTTATCTGGCCCGGCACCTTGATTCTACCTGGCAGCAGCACCGAGCTCTCCCTTAACTGTTAAGGAGCAGTTACATTTGTACAGTCCTAAAATTACACTCGGCCCTTTGAAGGCAACTGCGAGGCTGATGTGCCCCCACTGAAAATGAGTTTGACACCCCTGTTACAGGATTTAAGTAAGACAAGAGTCTCACAGCATATTAAATCCAGAATATATAATACAAAGTTAATCTACAAAAAAATCAGGAAAACCTCAACACACATGGGAAAAGATAATCAATAAACACCAGATGACACAGATGTTGGAATTATCTGACAAAGAGTTTAAAGCAGGAATTATAAAAATTCTGCACTCCCCCCCCCAAAATGAACAAATACTCTTGAGACCAGTGGTAAAATAGAAATCCATAGCAAAGAAAACCAAAAACCGAAAAACAATAAAGAAAACTAAATCTCACTGGATCTGGCTCAGCAGCAAGATGGAGGTGACAGAGGAAAGAACAAGAACCCGTAGACAGACAGGTGTTTACCCTGCAGAGCCGAGTCCCTCCCAGGAACCACCCACGGCCAAAAAGAGCTAAGTCACCCACGGTCACACCTCTCTGCAGGCCCGCGTGGAGGTGTCAAGGCCTAGCCCACTGGCTTCCTTCCAGGACGGCGGCTCAGGGCCATCCTGGTTGGAGAGGTCCCTACAGGCTCCTTCGTGTCCTCTGTGGCAGTCACACTGCATTTCCGCGTCCCCCTCCACCCAGCCTCGATTCCCTCACAATGGACTGATTGCAACACATCTCCATTCACTCAGGGTCCAATGCAATGCACTTAGATACAAAGAGGGCGAACGAGGAGCTTTGCGCGCGCGGGTCCGTACGTTTCTAGTAGCGGTTCGAAGACTGGGGTCAGATGTGCATGTCAAGGAGTTGCCTGTGATCTTCGTTACATTTCTGTGGAGCAGAGTGGGCCAACTGTGCAGATGGAGAAACTGAGAAAACAAGAGCAGTGGCACTGTGCCGAATATGTATTAGGGACTGAAAACAGAGTAAACATAACGTCTAGCAGTGGTGAGGTAGAGGGGTGGCGAGGGGCAAGGTTTCTGGTGCCCCAGCTCTTGCTTGCTGCGTGAGAGCCGGCAAGTGCCTTAAGCCCTTCAAATCTAAGGGCTAGGCTTCCCGGTGGAGATAAAAGAGCAAAGCATCTGGCGTAGTTACCAACACAGGGTGGAGACGCAGTGCGTGTTTGGTGTGTAGGTTACGGCTCACTCCCTGTGACAGTGAGCGCCGCTGGAACTCTCGCGACCGCTGGGCCCAGACTGGGGCCCAGACTGATCTCTGGGTTCCTCAGCCCTTTCCTGCCGTGGCCCGCCTTCGGAAGCCTGTTGAAGTCTATGGAGAAAGTCACCAGCTCTACTGTGATTTGCTGTCCACATTCACCCTCCATTGAAGAAAACGCTACATTTCAGTGAGAGGTTAGTGAAAACAGACCTGTGATTTTACTTCCCATTCAAGCTCACATATCACCAAAATTCCTTTTGTGGATTCCACCTTAAAAGCACACGGACTAAATTATTCACCTAAGAGTCCACGGAAAAGAAAATACCTATTTGCTTAGGCCTACATGAGACTAAGGTCAGGTTGATTTTTAATGAAAAACAAACACTTACTTTGGCCTTTAAGTTGCTAATGTCAACCCGGAGGCCAGTGACATATACTTCCAAGTTGTCTCTGAAATGAGCAACAGTAGCGTCTTTATTCGTTTTACTTATCTTCACAGCAGCTTTTAGCTGAGCGAACTTGATGAGAAGGATTTTGTGTATGGCAACTTGCTCTTCTGAAATATGGATCTGGTAGTACCTGAGAACGGAATACAGCTGAGCAACTGTTGAATACTCCTTATCTAAGTGAGATATTTTTGAGGAAACTGCATCCAAAAAGGTAAAATGTTCCAAAAATTCTTCTATTTCCGTGGGGTCCCGTTCCAGCTCTCGCAAGGACGACTCTACAACCTGAAAGCAGCATGGATATTACGATTTTTTCATTAATTCCTGGGTTTTCTCTTATTCCTTCCATCGTGCCAATCACCAAAGCCGGCGATTCCACCTCGCAAACACATCTCCACCCCGTGCACTTCTCAGACTGCGCGGCGTTACTTCCCTGGCCCAGGCACCTGCCCCAGATTCCAGAAACAGCTTTCCTCCCGTCCCGTCCCACGTTCCTGGGCCCTCACGCCGCAGCTGCAGCGGGCCTCGCAAACACTCAAGTGGCTTCGTGTCCTATCCCGTTCCCAACGGGGAAGGCGAGTAGAAGGTGACACAGGGTGCAACTGTAGGAGGTTTCTTTGAGGAACTGAAATTTTATCAAAGACCCAAACAAATACAATGCACACTGGAGTTTTCTGGAGGATAATACTACCATGTACGTTTTCCAAGTGCATATTTTATAATCATAATCTACTAATCTTAATGATTCTCACGCAGGGGGAATTTCCAAAATACTTACTTCCAGTAGACTTGCATTCTTTTCTTCAATTACAGACCGCAGGAGGTCCTGGCTTGTATGTATGACTCTCTCCACGTACGGTAAGCACTCTGACTGGTAATCAAGACTTGTCACGGTGAAAATGCCGATGCGCTTCTCGACGGCCATAGCGACGATCTGTCTGAGGTAGTTTCTGAGTTTAGCTAGCACAGCTCTGAACTCCGCTGAGGCCAACTCTCGCAGAGACGGTATTTTCAGACTCATGATTTTGGCCTTCTCCACCATAGCACAGTATTTTGCAAACTTGGAGCTGTACACACTGACTAGGCACATTAAATTTCCGATAATAGCCAGGAGACTCACAATCTGTAAATAAAAATGTTAAAAAGCTAGTCAGAATTTTACTTTAAGAGTGAAAAAAAAGCCTGGCCTGAGATACTAATAATTCTGCTAAAAATACGTACCAGTTGTATGTGGAGTTCATTTCATTAGGAACCTCTACTAAATACGTATGTTGAAAACCTAAGACTTTAAGAAATTCAAGTCACTTTTTGTATCTGGCTCTTATGGAAAGGTTTACAGGGCCATTTAACTCTGTATGAACATGTTATTCGGGGCCATGTTCTAGAGACACTGGTCATCGGTTCCTCTGCTGGTCACCCTGTCCTAGTGCCCACACTCTATGCCCTAGAAGAGGCCTCTTCTGTGTACTATGGGGCGCTGCCCAGTTCCCAAGATGTGGCTCCTTTGGATGGGATGGAATCCTGACCCAAGCTAAGCCCGTTCCACTCCCTTGTGAACCGGAACCAAATACACAGTCAGAGAGCAGCGGGAAAGCCAGGGCCCCGGCACATGGACATATGGCCAAGGCGACACTCTGAGGGGCCAGAAAGGACAAGGCTCATCTTCACGGGGGGCTGGGAAGGAAAAGGCGAGCAGAGAGGAAACACCACGAGGAAGACAAACTGGGAATGACTTTCCAATCGCTACACATAAGGACACCCCAATTCTTCCTTAAATCCCTTCCATCTAAGAAGGTCAGTGGGTTTCTGCTCATTAGGCAAATATTCCTTGAAGAAACTTTTCGACTCACTTTACTTTGGTAGACAGGGTCCGTTTCAAAAAGGATCTGGCGATCTGGCCATTCGGTTTGCTTCTTAAAGTCTATTATACTTTGTGACTTGTTAGACAAATCCATAATCAAAATCAAGTCGGTAAAGACAGACAGGCGGGGATCTCGGCAGAGCGGAATAACCTTGGCTAAAATACAGAAGCAGAAAGTTAGCATTTTCAGAAGTCCCAATGTGAGCCACACCTGAAAATTCCCCATGCCGTGTAGAACTACTGGTAACTAGGGCCGATTCGTTACAGGGAGCAGAGGGCGATCTCTGCAGATAAGTGGAATTCAAAGGCAGGTGTAGAAGTTCGGCTTTAGTATTATGCAAACAAAAGAACCAGTCTTAGGTGACTGGCGGGGGGGGGGGGGGGGGGGGGCGGGGCCTGATGAAAACTGTGACTAAGAGTAGGTCACGAAGCTGACATGAAGTTGAAGTGCGTGTGCCATGTGAAGAGCACGCTCCCATCGTGAGGATGTTAAGACGAGAAGATACAGCCCCTGTTACTAATGAGCTCATAATCCAGCCGAGCAAGTGGATATTCACAGGCAAAAGAACTTTGGCCTCACTTTATACATTTTAAAATAGAAACTCAAGATGAATCATATACCTAAAAAATAAAACACACGTGTCTATAAATCTTCTAGAAGAAAACATAGGAAAGATCTGTATGACTGAGTTAAATGAAGAGTTTTTAAATACAAAACTGAAGGCATCATCTATGAAAGGAAAAAAAATTGATAAGCTGTATTCTATCAAAATTACGAAGTTTAGCTCCATGAAAAAGAACGAAAGGATACGGCACATACTGGGAGAAAATGTTTGCAAATTTTATAACTGAGAAAGAACTTGTATCCAGAGGACACGTAAAGACCTCCCACAACTCAACACGGAGTATAGGGAGGAAGGCTGCACTCCTGAGGCGGGCAAGAAGAAATCAGATGACGCCTCGGACAGCAGCTTCGGCTGGAAAGAGGGTCCTCTGAAGGCCACGACCACGGCACTGTGGCTGGAGAACACCGCCGCAGCTAGGGAGCTGCAAAGGGCCTGCCCTTTCAAGGTCTGGGTAAGTCTCACATTGTGGAGGAGGGACCCGTTCACGGTCAGACTAGTAATTGCCATGCAATCTCAGGTGTTGTCCGTGCAGCCAGAAAGAATGAAATTACGTGAGGCGAAAACAGTATCTTTCTTTTGCCATGATATAGAAGATACTGCTTATTTGCTTTAAGTCTCTTAAGATTCTGTAGTTCGTCAACTGGAAAAAAATCCAAGCCTTCTCTGTTTTCCTGATTCTACGGTTATGTGTTTAAACTCCCCCACGCTCAAGTAATTCCAAATTCACGTTGATTTACCCCCAAGAGTGTGGGTTTATGTCTCTAATATACCATAATGCCTGCCACATCCCTGGGTAAAGGCATCAAATGCCTCCATTTAAGAAAATATTGCTGCAGAATACAATGTATCTAATTAAACATTTAAAACACTTACTTATACATTTTTCAATGTCAGTCACCATATTTTGAATCTTTATTGAAAACTCCAATCTGTTGGGAGCAATAAAGAGGTTTGTGGGGAATTCTAAAAGTCTAGGAGAGAAAACAATAAAAGCACATTTCAGAATAATGCAGTAACTAACATATAAAATGCAATTACTTATGATTTCAAAAATGCTTACTACTTACTCATCGTATTTACTCTCAAAATCAAAGGAGATGTCTACATCTGTTAGGACCCAGTGAAAGAAAGAGAATAAAGAATTGATTAATATTTGTATCGCCTAAATGGCAAGTTGAGCCCTGGCTGGTACTTCTTAGTGGCTTTCGCACCAGCCCGTGGACCGAAAGGTTGCTGGTTTGATTATTCCCAGTCAGGGCACATGCCTGGGCTGTGGGCCAGGTCCCGAGTTGGGGGCATGTGAGAAGCCACCACACACTGATGCTTCTCTCTCCTTCTCCCTTCCTTCCCGTCTCTCTAAAAACAAGCAAATGACAAATTGATATGTCAGCGCTTCCCAATCACCCTGAGAGGAACCTGGAAAGACTTTGTTCAAGCAGCGGGCCGCCCCACCCCCAGATTGTGATTATGGGGGTCTCCGATGGAGTCCAGGAGTCTCCACTTTTACTGGAATCCCAGGTGCTGTTCCTCCTCAGGAACGGGGTGCTCAGGGCCCCACAGCGACCACGGTATGTGTATGAAGGTAAAAAGGAGTAACGGCGCAGTTACCCGCATACACTGCAAATGAGCTGTGAGTTCGTGCTTGCTGTGCGCGTCCTTTAACGTGTAAAAATCACAACCTACTAATCGATAGTACACAAACTACTCTGTTTTCTCCCACTTGTTCATTCCCAGCTGTTAGGATATTTCCCTGCTTTTAGAAAGAGATGAAGGGAGGGAGGGAAAGAGAAACATTGATGTGAGAGAGAAGCATCGGTTGGTTGCCCCCCACATGCACTGGGGATTGAACCTACAACCCAGGTTATGTGCCCTGACTGGGAATCAAACCTGCAACGTTTTGGTCACCGGACGATGCTCCAACCAATTAGGCCACATAGGCCAGGGCTCCCCCTTCACTCTTAACAGTCTCATCGGTCTTACCTGAAAGAATTTCTTCAAGGTTGTCATTCGGTTTTGGGGGTTTTGTTACTGGGAGTACACTGCTTGAGTGTTTTATGGAACAACTGACTTCACTTTTTGATATTTCGTCTTCTTCGCACATCGCCGACTTTTCGGAGCACTCAGCAGATTCCTGGAAGTTCTCTTGATAATTTTCGGAAGAATCACTCTCAGCAGGAATTCTCAAGTGCAGACTTATTTCGAATATTGGTGCCTGTATTTTTCTCAAATCCTTATCCACTGTGATGCTATTCAAAATCTAATAGGTAGGTTCCAGTTCCAGGGACAATATAGTGACAAAAAGAACATTTCATTTAGAATAACACAGACCTAAATTTTACAAGATCAATAACTTCAGTGTAACTAACATTGTATTACCACAGAACTGATATTTGCATGTTAAAATAAATTAAAATAAATGATATACTCTAGTATTCCTCCCCCCCCCCTCGCAAAAAAAACCTGTAAATGGATGACAGAATGGCCACATATTAATCACCCTAGAGCTTACTAAAAATACAAATTCTCAGGCCCTATCCCAAGGACTGAGCCCAGGAAGCCCAATCATTTAAAAGCTGAACTGGTGATTACTCAGGTTTAGGGCCGTGCTAGTCGGGAATATATTTCAAATGCAATGCCACAGGCCCTAGCTCTTCGCTGTCACACACACATTCGGGCACAGGCGTCCCGACTGGAAAATAGCAGGAATAAAAACAGAATGGACAACTTAAGTGCCCTGGGGCCCTGGCTGGGCACGAGCGTGCCCTGTCCTGACCCTTCACGTCCCACCAACAGTCCTCGGTGCCGGAGGCGCCTGGGATGTGTATCTCCCTGCAGTCATGGAACCCCCGGCCTGGCTGGAGCCCGGCCTTCAGTTCCAGCCAGCAGCAAATAAAGGCCCTAACGGTCCAAGTAAACGCCGTCGGCACACTAGTGAGCAGCCGGGGAAAGAGCCTGGGCAGGTGCCGAAAGTGATGTGTGAGCCCTACAAGTTCTACACAGAAGGGGGCAGAGTTTCCGTTTGGGAGGAGAAAGTTCTGGAAGTGGGTGGTGGTGATGGCTGCACAACACTGTGCGTGGACTAATGCCGCTGAATTATACACAGAAAACGGTTAAAACGGTCCATTTAGGCTATGTTTCATCACAAGAAGAAAGTCCATACAGACAATTCCAAACAAGTATATAACGTGTTGCACAGCTTACTCTGGAAAATAAGCCCTCACTCTGGAATGACCGACCCTCAAGCCCTATTTACCTTCCGGTGTTGCAGTACATAACTGTTTTGCACAGAAGCATTCTTGAAGCGTGTATCGCATAGTTTGACATACAGACACATCTTGGCGTACTTATTTCTGACACAGAACTTACAGTCCACTCGCTGTCGATACAGTGGTCACTGTTTGATGTGTCCTGGGCACTGCGGCAAACAAGTCACCCTCACCTCATCCTCAGAGTAGCCCGGACAGGAATTAGTACTCCTGCTGCACATGAAAAGACCCTGAGGTTCAGGAAGCTGATGTTAATGTGTCAGAGGCAGTACCGCTGGCATGGGGCAAGGCTGGAAGGGAGTCGTGGGCCTGTGACTCCAAGCCCGAGTGACAACATGGACTGGGGCTTGAAAATCTTTTTGTAACAGAGTCACTTTTTGGGTGTTACGCTTTTTGTGCCAACAAGAATGACTCATAAATAGTTTGATTCCTCTGAGTGGTAAACTCTGAATGAAACAAGAAGTTCTAGAGCATTCTGTGGGAAGTTAGGGAAGGACTTCAGCCCTGATCTCTCAAGAGAGTGAGTTAGATCCATATTTCCGACGTCCTAATAAATACTTTTACCCGGTTGCTCACAAGTACCTCTGACTCAGCATCTCCTAAAACAAAGTAACTGTCGTATCTTGGACTGGGCATTAGAATGAGCTCCAAAAGGTAGGCCACGTCAAACATGAGGTCAGCACAGGCAAAAAACAGGAGCGAACCAAGCTCAGGTACTGGGAGCAAAGCACGAGCAAGATGCGGAAACCTGGGCTGTGGGCAGAAATGGTATCAGGGACAGACAGGAGTCAGAGAGGCCCACACGGTTGCACACGTCAAATCGAATCACAAGCAAACTGGAAAACCAGAGTCAGTGTGAGTTTTAAAAAGTCAACATTAAGAATTTATGTGACAGAGATCTACAGGTAAAGTTAACAGATGCGGGCAAAATTGAGAGGTAATATTTACAGTCTAAAATGAACAAATACTTCATATCTAGAATATATAAGAGAGTCCTAAAAATAAGAAACCCAACAGAAAAAAAATGTTCAAAAGACATCAATAAGCAACTCAAAGAAGGAAAATTAAATAGTTAACATAGATGTTAAGCCTCACTATTCAAGAAATGTGGAAGTAAAAAGTGAGACCCTACACATCAGACCAGCAAAGATTAAATGGTCATCAAATATGGAGAGATGATACGAGTCAGAGAGCTGGGGAGAAACGCACTGGCAATGGGGATGCAGCTCTTGGTGGGGGGCGAGGTGGCAGCGTTGAAAATACACTGTCTCCACCCTATGGCCCAGTGATCTCCGCTCATGAATAACACGGACAAGTTTTCACCAAGTCCAGCAAGTAACCTGCTCAGAGGCTGCTGATTGCTGCCTCGCTAGTGGTGGTGCAGCCTTGGGAGTAACCTGAGTGTTTGCAGACCAGACATATAAAAGCTGATGTATGGAAATCCGTGCAACAATCACGAACAATAAACTATGTGTGTGTGTGTGTATACAATGTCATAGATTGGGTTCCCAGGCGGCAGACCCTGAGGCAGGCAGGGTGTTTACTAAGGAATGTCCTCGGGGTCAACACCTGAGGAAGGGGCCTCACGGAGGCAGAGTGGGTGGAGGGGAAGCTGAGCTGTGCTACAGGCCAGGCGGCAGCCTTGGCCACGCTCTGGGAGCTCTAGGGCTGGAACAGCCCTTCAGAGTTGCCCCGAGCAGGGCTGCCATACCACGCCATTACACCCTGCAGGATTATTCAGTGCATGGGGGCTACCCCACAAGGGGGCTCGGCCTTGGACGAGGTGGAGCGCCTGTCACAATCTCCGAGAGAGCTGACAGTGACAGGCTACCTGCAGACAGTACTCCCAGACCCTGGGGCCACAAGTCCTGCATGCGAGGGATATTCGGTGGTCCGTCACCATGAGACCTAGCTCTACACCCTGCCCCATATGAGATGAAGCTTAACAACAAGATGTGGAGTGAAAAATGCACCAACAGAATGGCGGCACACTGGCATTTATGCAAATGTCCACGTGAATACACCAATAACCAATAATGAATTGTTTTAAAAATGTCATTGTGAACTTAGGGAAAGTAGATCGAAGAAATATACACTGAGTATAGTGTATATTGAGTTCTCATTGAGGGAGGAAGATGGTTAAGTATATGGAAAAGGAAAAAACTAAACTAAAACAAAACAAGAGGCCTTGAATGAGCTGATGGAAATAGTATTCCACAAACTAAGGAGGATCAACTCAGCTCTCTGATCTGGTCTCTTCAAAAATAATAAAATTACAGTAAAAGGACAGGTATAAGAATACATAAAAATTTAGCACATGGTAAAGATACATCTTAATTAATTGGAAGGATAGATTATTCAATAAACCATGTTAGTGCATTTGGGGAAAATTAATTTAGCTGTCTTATAATACGTATACCAAACTAAGTATCCAGCAGGAGAATTATTTAAAGGTACAACAGACAGACGTTTTGCTCCACTGTACTGCCTTTGTTTCTTTGTCAAAAACCAGCTGGCTGTATTCATGGGGTCCTGCTTCCGGGCTTTCATCCCATGCCGTCGATCTTTTCGTCTGTTCTGTCACTAATGCAACACCATCCTCATTACTGCAGCTCCATAACAACTCCTAAAGTCAGGGAGAGCGGGTCCTCCCGCCTGGCTCTGCTCCTCCGCCACTGTGCTAGTCTGGGTCTTCTGCCCCTCCATGTGACGTCTGGCCTCGGTCTGCCACCATTCACAACGTAATTTGCTGGTGTTTTCAGTGGAACTGCCCAGGCTGTACTTCAGTGCCCGACAGACAGTAAGTGCACAACAGTGCTCGGACCATGGGGAACCGAATGGGAGAAGTACAAGTGCAGCTTCCTGCCCTGGGAAAGGGGGGGGGTGTGTGTGTTTGGGGCAAGAAATTGTATTAATCATAAATCACATTTTAATTTCAAAACTTACTCCTTTTACTTATTTACTTATTGTTCATTTATTCACTAAAATCTATGTTTATATTTTTCAAAGACCATTTTACCTCAACATCAACGTCTGTTTTTACTTCTGTCTTTCCAAAAGAGGTAACACTTAGGGTTGAGTCATTAACAAGTTCTTCAGAACCCCTTAGTATATTTCCAGTAAAAGGAGAGATGTCCTCGTATATTCTGGAATAAGAAATGGAAAGAAAAAAAAGTTTTTAAACTCTTATATCTCGTTAACATCCATAAAACATAAATAACTAGACATTCCTCCAAAGAAATATGGCCAATAAGTAATGCAAAAAGATGCTTAGCATCTCTCCTCGCTGGGGAAAGACAAACCAGGACCACAATGAGACAGCACTTCACAGAGTAGGATGGATATTTTTTTTTTAAAGGAAAGTAACAGAAACCCGGTGCATTGCTGGTGGGAACTAAAACGGTGCAGCTGCTTCTGGGGAAAACAGGAGGGGAGTTCCTCAAAAAGTTAAGTGTGGGATCCCGCCTCTCGGTACGTGAACTGAAGACGTGAAAACAGGGACTCGGACAGATGTTTGCACGTCAATGTTCACAGCACCATTATTCAACTAGCCGAACGGTTAAAACAACCCAACTGCCCACCAATAGATGAATGAATCAACAAAATGCGGTCTATCTATACAATGGAGTATTATTCAGCCTTAAAAAAGAAATTCTGACACACGCCACGACATGGATGAACCTTGAAAACATTGTTACGGGAAATAAGACGAACACTGTACGATTCCACTTACAGGAGTTACTTAGAATAGGCCAGTTCACCGACACAGACTGTACAGTAGAGGTTACGGGGCTCGTTGGGGGCTGTGCGCGTGAAAGCAGGAGTCACTGTTCATGGGAACAGAGTTCCAGCTCACGACAGTGAGAAAGTTCCAGAAATGGACACGCTGATGGTTGCACAACACCAAATGTGCTTAATGACACTGAATCATGTATTTAAAAATGGTAAATTCAAGGTATTCATGTTTTGCTGCCATGAAAAATTTTTGTCTCACTGAAGCAGAATGGGGAAGTAAAAACATTCCACAAGCTTTAACTGAGGAAAATAGAGACAGGAAACATTTATAGAAAACTAACTATGTACAAGTATATAGTAATAGGGAGAAATAATTTTAATCATAATTATTAGGAAGATGGAGAATTCATAAACACACCGAAAAGCATAAAGAACTCTAAATTATAAGGTGGAGAATGGTACTGGGAATTAAGAGACATGTGACTGATAACTGCAAAAATAGGAAAACTGGAAAAGGGGAAGAAGAATAAACAAAAACAAAGTAAAATCAGTAACAGGCGTAAAAAGAAAATGGGAGAAACAAGATTAATCCATACCAGTCATTACCAAATGTGAATAGGCTCAATTTCCCTAGCAAAAGACAAAAACTCTCAGGTTGGGTTAAAAGCAAAAATCAAGTCACAATAAGATAAGATCCTTATGGGAATATAAGGTGAAAAAGTAAGGTTGAAACTAAGGCTGTTAGGAGTTTCTGGCAACAAGAGAACAGCACGGAATCCTTTTTTTTTCTTTTCTTTGTAACTGAGGTGCAGCTGACATATTAGTTGCGGGTGGACTGCATTCAGTATTTGTAGCACTGTGAGATGATCGACACGACAAGTCTCGTTACCGTTTATCACCCTACAGAATTACGCCATTTCTTCCTTTGAGAAGAACTCCCAAGACTCACCCTCTCACTAGCAGCCTTCAAACACGCACTACAGTGTTACCGAGTCACCACGCTGTACTGCACATCCCCAAACTTGGTTTCTAACTGGAAGGGTCTCTCAACCCCCGTCACCCATTTCGCCCACCTCCCAACCCACTGCCCAGCATGCAATCCGCAGTTTGTTCTCTGCATCTATGAGTTTTGTTATGTTTATTCATTTGGTTTTTTTTTTTTAGATTCCACAGGTAAGTGAAATGCTATTCGGCATCCTCTAACAGGTCTACCCGTGTTGTTGCAAATGGCAAGATTTCATTCTTTTCATAGGTGAGTAGTATTCCGTATGTATGTGTATACACATAAACACACATGAATGTATAGCAAACCCCTCTTTATCCGGTCATCCGTCAGCAGACATTTCAGGGGTTTCCAAATCTTAGCTATTGTAAACGCTGCTGCAATGAACGTGGAGGTGCGTATGACCTTTTCAAATCAGTGTTTTCATTTTTTCACGTGAGTACTCAGAGGTGGAACTGCTGGGCCACGTGGTGGCTCTATTTTTAACTTGCTGAGGAACTGCCACACTGTTCTCCACAGGGGCTGCACCTATTTCCACTCCCACCAGCAGCCCACGCGGGTTCCCTCTGCTCCACGTCTCGCCAACCTGTGTCATCTCTTGTCGTTTCGGTGAACGCCATTCTGACAGGTGAGCGGTGACGTCTCGTTTGGGTTTGTTTGCATTTCTCTGGTGATCGGTGACGTGGAGCATCTTTTCATGTACCTGTTAGCCACTTGTATTAACTGGAATGTCTAGTCAGATCCTCCGCCCATTTTTAATTGGATTTCAGTTGCTGTTGAGTTGTGTGAGTTCTTAACATATTTTGGATTTTAACTCCTTATTGAACCTATGCTTGGCAAGTATTTCCCCCCATTAGCAGGCTGCCTATTCATTTGGCTGACGGCCTCCTCAGTTGTGCAGAACTTTCTAGTCTGATGTAGACCGTGTTTGCTTTCGCTTTTGTCGCCTTTGCTTTTGGAGTCAGATCCACAAAATCATTACCGAGTCCCGTAGCAAGGAGCTCACTGCCTATGTTTTCTCCCAACAGATAGTGACGGGACAACTGAGTACTGACGTGCAAAAGAATGAACTTAGAACCCTGTCTGATACTATACACGAAAGTTAACATAAAACGTATCAAAGATCTAAATGCAAGTGCTAAAACTGTAAAATATTAAAAGATAACACAGGTGTAAATCTTCATGACCTTGGATTAGGCAATGAGTTCTTAGAATTGATGCCTAAGCACTATCATTAAATAAATAAAGTGGATTCTTCAAAATTACTTTTATGCCCCAAAGAATACTATCAAGGAAATGAAAAGACCCGTAGAATGGAACAATATTTTTGAAAATAATCCATTATTTAGTAATAAAAGTGTATAGTATCCAAAATGTTTAAAATTCTTTTTACAACTCAACAATAAAAAGACAAGTAACACAGTTTAAAAACGGACACAGGATTTGAACAGACAGTCCCCCGGAGAAGACACACAGCCAGCCAGTGAGCACATGGCGGCAGCACGCTCCACGTCACCGGTCAGGAAGGAAACGCGAGTCAGCGCTGTCGGCAGGTCAGTGGACACAGGTTCAATGCCGACGGCTGCTACTTACCAGACATTTGCTTCGCGTTCACTCTCAAACCACATTGTGACAAGTCCTCTCATCATCTCCAGGTTACAGATGAGGAAGCTGAGGTTTAAAGAACTTACTTAACCTCTGCTAGATTAATAGTAACTTAAGTCACAGAACTCATCAGAGATAAAAACAGGACTTGTAACTAAGGTGGGCTGATGCCACATGAAGACACACTTGAACCTGGACCCATGCATTCCTCCTGTAACATGCCCAAGCGCACGCAGGACGTGCTGGGTTTTCGCAGGGGCTATAGAGCAGTACACGAGGATTGTAGCGAGGGAAGAACACATAGGAGAAGTCCAGAAGAAACTACGCCAGAACAGTAAGACATTGTATTTAAGTGATAGGACTTTTGTTCTACAAATTTTCTATAATCTACTGAATGTATTATAATAGCTTTTTAAATAATGATGCTCAGAATGGAAACCCTTTCCTACACACACACACACACACACACACACCCAGTTTAGAAGAACTACAATTATGCTGTGTTATCAGTAGACAGTTCTGTTTTCACACAGGTCGAGGCGAAGTCCTGGCACTGACTCGAGTCAGAGACGAGCCCTTGGGTGACTGATTTAAGCTCTGGGGATTCAGTAGTAAATTAGAGAACGATACACTCACTTTAAGATTCTTCAGAATTTTATGAATTGATATATTTTAACTACGCTTTAGTTATGATACTAAAACTTTGATTTGGCTGAAATGATGTTGTTAATTTTGATAGTTTGGGCATGATTTTAAGTATTCCACAATTTCAATTCATAGTCCATGTTTCACAAATTACAGTAGATAGATACAGTTGTGGAAAATAAGAAATTAAAAAAAAAACAAAACGGTGTTTAAATAGAAGGTGAAAATATTTTGTATTCAACAGATCTTACAATTGACTCAAATTCAACTGAACTTTAAGGCTCCTTCTAGAATCACTCTTGTATCTTTAAGAACTAAGCTCTGAACTTTAAAGATACAGTGTATCTGTATATAGAATTGCCATATTTAGAAAAGTACAGAACACCGAGTTAAATTGGAATTTCAAACAAATAATTTTTAGTATAGGTAATATTTGGGACATACTTATACTAAAAAATTGTTTATCTGAACTTCATATTGTACTGGATACCAGGTATTTTACATGGCAACCTGACATATGCAGAACTTGGAAAAAATTTTGGGAAATTTTCTTAAGTTTTATGGACAGTATGAAGTAAAATATTACCAGATAGTATGTTCAGATAATTGTAAAAATTGAGTGTATACAATTTGCTATAAGGAGAACTTTCAAATCTTAGCTTCGACAATTGGATAGCTCCTCCATAAGTGGCCATCAGTATTCACAACCCTACGATTACAAATTCCTTATAAATCAAAAGTGTGATTTACTTGATGAGATTTTCATTCCGCTTTTCCACGGAAAATGGCACTCTGGCGGAATTACTAAAGAACTCCAAGAGCAGCGTGACCGCGGTGTTCATCAGCTGGCGGATGAGCTCCTGGAACAGGCAGTCGACCAGCGTCAGGAACCGCAAAACGGTTTGGAAAAAACGTCGGCATTTGGACTGTTTGAAATGTGTTGTGTTGTCCTCAGAGAACTCCAACTCAAAACATTCTCTGATTTCTTCCTTTTCTGCCACCTACAATTCAATCAACAATTGAGAGACAATTGTTAACACAGCATGGTGTCTAATCCATAGTATTTTTATTAGTCTGAATAACATATTGGAACTAAACATAACAATTTCCACTAAAACCTTACCTTATGCTTACACTGTACTTGAACATGAGACCAAAAAAAAACAGCTTGTGTTCTGAAGCCTATGCAGTTTGGCGTCTCACTTGTAAAGCAGGTTAATTTGGGACACTGAAAGGGGAAGTACATACTCATAAATATCTGTGTGTTCCTACACAGAGGGACCCTCCTCACACACACCGAGAGCTACCAATGGGGGAGAGTAAAGTCTAAGTATGAGGATTCCTAAAACGCAGTCCAAGGCTGCCTCCTTCGTGCTAGGCTATAGCAATTATATTTTATTTTATTTTTTATCCTCACCCGAGGCATGCTTACTGATCTTAGAGAGAGGGGAAAGGAGTGAGAGAGGGAGGAAGGGAAACACTGATGAGAGAGAGAAACATCGATTGATTGTCTCCTGCACGCACTTTGACGGAGCACAACCTGGGCAGGTGCCCCGACCAGGAATTGAACCTGCGACCTTCCTGTTTATAGAATGATTCTCCAACCAGCTGTGCCACACCAGCCAGGGCTAGAATTTATTTTAACACGTATATGTTACATAATACAGAAGTAGGAAAAAATTTAAGTTTATCAAATTTGATGTTAGATTTTTATATGGAAGTATAATTACCTCTCGAGACAACTGACTTAGCAGGTCAGAAGTGAAGGGCATGTTTTGATCAAAAATATAGGGTGATATCAGTATCAGGACCACCAAGCACTTCTAAACTATGATCCTAAAAATAATCTGGAAGCTACTCAAAAGGATTCCTTTTAGATACACAACCATTTGATTCCTGATGGACCTTTAAAATTCTAAAAATATTTCCAATTTTTGTACTCTTATTGGTTAGTCATGCTTTTTCATTTCTGCTCCAGTCAGTACCTAGATACTTAGTAAGCAGCCATCCTTTCAATGCGTGTTCTAACTTTAAAAACATGATTGCACTAGTTTTCTATGTCGCTTTTCTTCGTATTTCATCTTATTCATTTGCATTTTCTTTTTCAAATTAATTAGGTCAGTTGCTTAACAACTTGGTGATTTTTCCCAGTACTGGCAGCTAACTGGAGGAACGGCTTAGCAAGGTGAGGAAGTTCTTTACGGAATCCACAGCTGCTTGAAGAAGCTGGGCTACAGAAAGACAGAGCACCTAATTTTTATACTCGTCCCGGGCACAGCCACCCCGGGCCTAACAAAGGGAATACTACTTTTTAAGGGATTGTGTTTTTATTGCAAAGGTTCCACTTTTCCAGGAGTGATTTGAAGACTATGTGCATAACGCATATTCAAAACAAAGCTTTTTAGCCCTGGCAGTAAAACGGTGTTAAAGCGCTTAATATGGACCCGTTTCAGTACAAAAATTATACAGTGATAAGCCTGGTCTTTTTATTAAACACTGGCGAAGCTGATGGGATTTCTGCCACTGGGCAGGCTAACCTACCCTCTGCCACCACAGGGTGTGAGTTGGGGCGGGCTGTCTCAGTTCTCCAGGTTTACGTCACTGATTTCAGCTCTCCGTCCCGTCCCATCCCACCACACCTGTGCTGCATTCTTCCGGAGCTAGGCCGTCCCAAAAGTAGCCGGGAGGAGCACTTTCCAACCCAGCTGTACTGCAGAGTCACTTCAGAACGGAATGTTGATAGCGCTGCTGGGCTCTCACGGCAGACATTCTCATTTCATGGGTCTAGAGGGTCCCAGACACCCATTATTCATGAAAAGCCACCCAGGTGATTCTAGCGGGCAGCCTGTTGGAGAACCACCAGCCTAGAGTTTGGCCACGGAGTCACCAGACACTTCATTTTGAAAACTTCATCCAAGATAGCAGTGGAGGTGACTCCAGCCTCCATGCCACGAGCCTGTGGTGAGACTATCAGCCACAGCGCTGCACACCGACACCGGGTCCCAGCAGCGTCCAGTGCGCCTGCAGCGGGCCTGGTCCCTGCTTCCTGCCCGGGTCCTCACCACGGTGTGTATGAGGCCCTGCTGCTGCATGGCCACCTGCAGATGCCCAAACAGCCAACTGCATGCACAGCACCAGTTGCGGCCACCCCTGCCGCCTGCCTTGGTCCCTAGCGACCGGACCTGGGGCTGCTGCTGGGCATCCCAACAGCCCTTGCAGCCCCTGGGGACCCACTGTAGAACTGTCCAATGACCACACAGCTTCTAGTCCTCAGAAGCCTCAGCCAAGAGACATCGCACCCCTCATAGGACCTGCTGCCTCCACAGGGCCCTGCATTTGGCACCTTGCACCACAGACCCAGGGTCACAAGACACTCCAGCATGTCCCACCCACAGGTGCAAATCTTCCCTTGTCGAAGTCGGCCCATAAAGAGATGACGGCTTCTTTAAATGCACAAATACCTGTGCGAGGCTACAGGGATCAGGAAAACCAGGGATTCGTAAGTCCACAGAAGGCATGTAGTAGACCTCCAGCCATTAGCCCCAGAGAAATGGGTATCCCGAAATCATCCAACAAGGAATTCAAAATAATTGTACTCAAGATGCTCAGAGAGCTACAAAGGAGACCTGTCAGGGATCGCTTTTTAAGTTACATAAATGGCTAACCACCAGGCTGTACACCTGAAACTAGTGTCACATTGAATGTCAACTGTCATTGAAAATTGTTCTAAATGAAAGAAATTATCCAATCAGAGGAGAAAAAGGAGTGAGAAGGGCCTATGTAATCTATGGGAAACCAACAGAAGTATCAATTTGTGAATTACTGGGTTTCCAGAAGGAGAATAGGGAAAGAAGGGGGCAGAAAGCTTATCTAAAGAACATGGCTGCAAACCACGAAAGACCCCAAATAGCCGAGGAAATCTTGAGGAAGAAGAACAAAGTTGGAGGCATCGTGCGGTTACCTGGTATCAAACTATACTACGAGGCTATAGCAATAACCTTGTACAAAAACAACCTGGTACTGGCATAAAAACAGACACATAATCAATGGAACGGAATAGAGAGCCCAGAAATAAACCCATGCCTACATGGTCATTTCATCTGTGACAAAGGAGACCGGAATATACAACAGGGAAAGACAGCCTCTTCAATAAACAGTGTCGCAAAAACTGGTCAGATACATGCAAAGAAAAATTAAACTAGATCACTTTCTGTGGGGGAGTAGTGGGAGGATAATGGAGACAACTGTACTTGAACAACAATAAAAAAACCCAAACTAGATCATTTTGTTCCACCATATACGAGAATAAATGCAAAATGGATGAACACCTGAAGTGTAAGACCTGGAACCACAGAAGCCGCCGAAGAAAATGCCGTCAACTCTGTGACATCGCTCTGAGCAATACTTTGGGGGGTATGTCTTCCCAAGCAAGGCAAACGACAAAAGTAAAACAATGGACACATGGGACTATAGCAAAGCACAATGATTTGCACAGCAAAGGAAACCACAAACAAAACCAAAAGACAGCCAACCGATTTCAACAACAGGACTGGCAGTAGGTCTCATGAGTTCTTACCCGAGTTGATTTAAATGGAAATCCCTTAACAAAATTGATGACCTGATCCTGGTGATGTCGGACGGGAGAAGGTAGGGTGACCCTGAGTAATGTTTTACTACATCTCAGGGGCCTGAGTTCTTTTGTTAATACCTCGCTGACTCCTGCTATCCACGGCCCAATTGTCATCCCAGAGTGTGTCTACGTACAACCGCGCTCAGGGATGTCAGGATGACTGAGGAATACGTTAAGGAAGAAGAGGCTTTATTTCATGGACATAAAATAGCTGCACTTTGTCTTCCTGTCACTGGTCCGGGCAGTCACTGCTACCCAGTGTCTATCAGAAGTTCGATTCAGAGAACAATATGTGAAAATTACTTGAGGGAGACCCAGTCCATTTATTTCTCCAGAGAGCCTCGAATATCCTTCTGGATGCGCCAAAGCAGCAGAGAGAGGCGGCAAGGCTGTACGGAGGTGACATGCATCGTCCCTTACCAAGGTGCACTGAGAACTACGTTCTGTGCGCTGCTATTCCCTACACGGGGAAGCTGTATAAAATGATCCTGTAATGAGTCATAGCGTAGCGGGTACGAGTGTTTTGAGGACATCGTTCATTGTATTACTGAGTCCTTTTTATGAAATCCTTAGGGAAGTTTTATCTCATCCACTTGTTTCTCCTGAACGAGTTTCTGTCTTAGGGACAGAGCTTTGTAACAAGTCACAGGTCAGCTCAAATTACACTTGAAGCATCTGGAAAGTATATACACCTAATGATTTATACAAAAACACTTATACGCACATGTATTTGCATTCCACATGGCGTTTAGGAAAGTTCCCTGTACTGTACCTTGTAGATGGAAAGTACTCATCACTTGGCTGATTAACCACCTCTGTCCCTCTATCCGCCCACTTCCAACACTTCTTCTAGGGGTGTGATTTAGAGCAATTGCTTTAATCACTACATAAAAGCTGATACATCGAGAGGATGCAATTAAAGAATTACCTTTAAAATTGTCCTTTTCATTTCTGAAATAGTTTTATCCCTGATATCCTGAAGTTGTTCCAACGCGTGGGTCGCTTGCTGTAACTGCTCTTCACAGAACTCATCCAGAGAGTACGTTCGAGACCCGTCCAGCTAAGAAATGACAGTGAGTGTCGGGTGGTGCAAAATCAAGACCCATTTACAAAAAAGAGAGAGATAAAACATTTCGGCCATCTTTTCACGTCGTACAGAGGAGCATGTTTTATACTTCCATTTGTATGTTATTCTTTGTATTACACTATATTCCTTACATATTTTTCATATTCAAGTACCCATTATTAAATATAACTAAATCTTGATAAAAGACAGAAAAATACAGTGTTTTAACTGTAATGAAAATTAAGCCAAAGCAAAAAAACTCAAGAGCCAATGTATTTTTTTGAAATATTCATGAAGCCAGGGGAAGCGACAATCCCGGGAATTGCTTTGCCTTGAAGTCCCAATTACTTGTAAAACTTAAAAATCTGTACACTAAATGTACAATAAAGAGGTTAAAATTAAGTAATACAAATAAGGTAAAAATTATTCTGAATTTTAATGTTTTAAAGGGTAAAAAAGATGAAGGGTAAAAGACAATGGGTGATAAACACAATAACATTGATGTTGAAAAAAAACAAGCTCTTGATTTACAACATCAACTTTATTACATATGTAGAGTCAACGCAATTAATTTTGAGCTGTCAAATCTGTAACTCGTGCCAGCCCTACTGTCGCTTCTCTTTCTAGGTCCAGGTGACTCAGCTGTACTTCTCAGCATCTCCCTCACACAGCGGGTAAGTTAAGCTGCCGGAATGCTGTTCTAAGTGTTCATTAAACACTTAAAATTTGTATTTCTATATACTCAACTTTATTGAAAGAACTATTCCATATAAATTAAATCACTCATTAAGAAAGTCACCGTTTCTCAGAATTGTGGAACAGGAGAATTCATAAATTTAACCTAAACCTCTGAGTTGCAACTTAATACAATTTTTCTGACATGCTACATACTGAGAGAAAATTAGTCACCATCAATTATGTATTAAAGATAGTTATAAATAATATCACACACTTGGAGTTTTGAAAATAAAGAAAAAGTCTCATAATAGACTTAGGTTAAGTGTACGGAAGAAATTCTTAGAAGAAACGTTAACTTCAGAGCGACCACCCAAGGGAATAATGTTCCTCGCAGGTACTTTAGAGTCAGGCATGCACAGGGCTGGTTTACTTAGGGATCTAGCTCTCCGTACTCCTTTTATTCAAAACCCCAGTTGTTCTTCCTCATTTCTATGCACCAGTCTTAGCTTACGGTAGCACACGTCCACCCACCTTTACAAGGCATATGGCAGATGGATTGTCTTCACGTTCATCAGCATTTTTCAGAGTAACTGCGTCCTCACAAAGTCCCTTTATGTAAAGCAAACAGCCTTGAAACAGCTCATCAGCCCAAAAAAGATGGTGGGACAAAAACGACCTGAAAGTTAAAGATTTTCCACAGACTTACCTCTCCTTCAAAGTGAATGAAGTTAACTTAGAGATAACTAGTATAATCGGTTTCATAGGCCCACAGTTAATACGTTTTACCTCTATAGCATTTTAAATGACGTTGATAAAGATTAGTAAGCATTTCGGGTTGTGTCTGGCTGATAACGTTGAAGGCAAGGTTTTGGTGCTGGGAGGGCTGAGTAAGAACAAAACAGGAAGGGGAACAAGTGCTGATGTGATTCCGTTATGCCACCTGGTTCTAATAGTTTTGAAATGGTAGGCAGGGACCTCCACAGGGAATCATATTACCCACATTTATTAAATTTAAACAAGTTCTCTAACCACCTACATCCTCAAATAGAGAGGGAGGCCCTTGATAGGCCCTTTTCTTTTCTCTGTCCCTTTCCACTGGTGCAATCACAGCCACCACAGTGAGCCAAGTCACTTCTGACCACACTGGGAAGAGCAGGAGGACAGACTGGACCAGAAACAGGCAGGGCGGAAGGGGTGAGGACATCTCTTTATCGAGGGGACGTTGCTGAGTGAAAGCCAGGCCTCCGCGTTAAAGCCCACCCGAATCAGCCAGCCACTGAGGCCGCAGAGTTGCTTTCTGGTGTCAAGGAGCAAGTTAACTACCCCCCTGATGACCGGCACGTACTAGATGCTAAATTAATATTCTTGTATGTCAAAAAAGGCCAAAGGCTGGGAGAAAATATTTATAAACCACTTACCTAAACAAAGAACCATATCTAGAGTATAAAAAGAACTCTAAAAATTCAGCAGTATACAGACAGACAATCCACATAGAAAATGTACAAAAGACAGGATGTTTCACCAAAGAAAATATACAGGTGGCCGATAAACACGTGAAAAGATATTCAACATCATTAGTCATGCAAATGCAAATTAAAACCACAATGAGATATTACTACATACCCCCCCGAATGAGTGAAATAAAATAATAAAACAGTAACACCCCACACTGCAGCATGAACGTGCAGAAACTAAATCACTTCCACACTGCTGGAGCTGGTGCAATGAAAGCTGGCAGTTGCTGTGCAAAAATCTAAACATGCAATGACCCTATGACCCAGCGACTGCACTCCTGGGCATTATTACACCCCAGAGAAATACACACACGTGTTCACCCCAAAACCTGTATGTGAATGTTTATAGCAGCTTCACCTGGAAGAAACAGAAACTGGAAAACACCCAGGTGTACTGGTTGAACAAGCAGGGGTACATTCATATCAGACACTGCTTCTCAGCGACACGAAGGAACAACTTACACCTGCACCAACCTGGGTGACCTCCAGAGAGTCATGCCACGTAAAAGGGCCAGGCCCTCTGCGGTTCTGTTTACTCAGCACTCTTGAAAAGAGACAACATTCTAGGAATGGGGAACAGGGGAGCTCCTGGCAGAGGCTGAGGAGAAGCTGGGGGTGGGAGGGAGTGAGTAGGATGTACACGGGGATGTGAGGGACCCGTGGTGATGGCAGGGCTGTGCTCCTTGGTTATGTCACCATCGTATTTTACTCTAGGCTTGCAAGATGTACCTGGGGGAACCTGGGTAAAGGGTACACAGGATCTCTCTGTATCATTTCTTACATCTACAACTGCATTTCAATCACAATAACCTCAAAATGAAAAGTTTAACAGCAGCAGCAGCAACAGAACATGGCTGCTGGAGAGTCCACAAAATAGAACTGTCATCTACGTTGGATTGCTTGATCATTCCCCTTTATGAAAGCAAAAGGTCTGATCACATGACCAAGGGACTTGGGCATGGGCTCCTCACAGCGCTCCGACTTCCTCGCAGCACAGAACGACACGCTGGGAAACACAGGGCGTGTCTGTTATGTACGGCTCCGGCAGAAGCGAGGCCTGCTGGAGCGCGGTTGGTGGGGTAATAACACGGGTGTAATAATTCGTACTTTTAGTTTGAACATTTCACCTAAAACGTCAGAGGGTGTGCTTGAGGGTGGTATTGTTATGTTACAGAATTACATGCTTATGATTTTGTAACAAAAGATTTTGTAATAAAAAAGGGCGTTATTTGTGCCAGACCCTGTATATACACATTTTTATATACACACACATAACATGATGTATAATATATAAAAATATTAATAGTCTCTAAAAATTAGATGGATTAAAATTAATAGTCAAGGTTATGGAATGTGACTTTCTAATCACTGAATGAAAATTGATATCTGCTTCCATACTACATATTTAAAATACAGCTCCCTCTCGCAATTTCTATAAATATATTGCATATTAAGACTTACCTGCTCTTATCTGTCTTAATTCTCTTAACATTACATTTCCAAGTAACAAATGCTTTGTTAATTCTGAAAAGAAAAATACTTCTTACATTCTATACTCATAAATTTTAACTATATAAAATAAATTTAGTAAAGGCTGAGCAATACTGAAAAGTTCTCTAGAACGTGACTTATCCATGTGAGTTGCCTAAGGCAAATACTAAACCGTATCACTTTTCCCCCAAATGATCAACAGAATATGGAGCAAAGTGGAAGTGACTGTCATCATAATTCTCACAGATGCATAATCAATTTACTTCCAACATTCCAGTAAATACAAAAACTATGAAGATATATTCTTTCCCCTCATACATTTATTGGCTTACTATTTTTAAGAGAGACTCATTTCAAGAAGAGTTAAGATTCGATTTTCTGGGATAATGAAAAGTACATTAATAAGAAATCATTGGATAGTGGTAAGTAAAAAGTTAAGATAATGCATATTATTCTGATAATATAACACTTCTGTTTTTTTTTAAATGCATTTATAATTAAAAAAACTCAAAGTACCTAAATGAGAAGGACCTGACAAGCCTCCTGGTGATTATTCATCATCCTGAGCTTTCGCTCAGGACACAGACATGTGGAACTGTGCCTGAAAATCCCCCTCAGCTTCTCTAGGTGCATTTTGCCACCTGTCCTCTGCACCTGCGGGACACGTGCCATATCACAGCCTCTCCCGGGAGCGAGATGTTTCCACCTTGATGAAACACCCGTAGAGAAACACCGAGATGTGCTGTGATGCTCACTTGCCAAAGTGAGCCTCCTTGCGTAGCTGGTAAGAGCCGCAGGGGGAGAGAAAGTGGTGGGAAGAGGGGCGCCACAGGGCCAGCCAACCAGCCCCTCTTCGTGACTCATTGGCCAGAGCCACCCAAGCAGCTCAGAAAGAATCTCAGGGTGTCATTCAAACAGGCAGGGGCCAGGCCTTAGAAATCAGAGTGCCTCAGGGAAATCTAGTGACTTGACCTTCAGTCAGGCTCCAAAGAGGCATAGTAAACAGATTCCTGTCTCAGCCATAGTTCAGACCCCTCAGGTCCTGGCACCTCAGGACTTAGAGGAGCCCTGGAGCCCCAGTGACTCCCGGGGAACCCAGGGGGTCCGGATGGGTGCCTGCACCAGGCCACAGAACCGCTTCTCCAGAACGTCTCAGGCGGGAAAGGCTCCTGAGGGCGTTCAAGTCCTCCCTGCCCTGTACACGTGGCATGGCCAGCGTTCGGTGTTAACACTTCACATTTATCTCACTTTTGTTTGTGGGATGCTTCCTGTTACCATATGAGTGATGAAAGCTTCACAAAAATACATTAAAAACAAAGTTTAAAAACCAAATAAAGCTGTACCTTTTAACCCAACTAAAATTTAACTTGCATTTTCCTTAACACGAATAAAGAAAATGAGTAATTTTCACTGAAGCCAGACGTCATATAAAAAGATGATTCTTGTCCCAATTCCAATTAGGTTTCACAAGTGTATTCAATGGAAATTATTTAGAGCAGAACAGACCCTGAGGATTTATTACAAGGCAAGGAGAGCAGTGGAAAGGCCAACACCGAGAGAGTTCAAGTCCTTTGGGTAATGGAAGCTGATAATGCAGAATCAAAAGCACCCAGCTTTACTACTAGTGTCTCATCTACAGGGATGTAACGACCACACGTATTCTGCAAAAGAAACTTCCCGGAGTTGCTCCTCGAGCATTCACGCTGCCTGTGATTTGGTTCCAGACAATAACCAGCTACCTACCCCCTCCAGTCAGGCCACGCCTCCCGTGGACCTACCCCAGAATGCGTTCCTGCCTAAAACTTTGAACTTGCTATAGTCTGTCAGAAACTACTTCCTCTCCAGACCCCACAATCGTGTATCATTTTCATCAGCCATCCTATTTAAAGCAGCAACACATAGCCACACACACGTGAAACTGTTTTATTTCTGTCTTACCTATTTTCTGGCCCTTATCAGTACCTGAAACTACCTTATTTATTTACTTATTATCTATCTGCCTCCATAGACTGACTCTAAGTCCTATAGGTCCAGAGACCTGTCGGCAGGGGCCCTAACAGTGGAACAGCAAAGGTACTCAAGAAGCATCTGCTCAGTAAGGGAGTAATTTCTCTGCCGCAAAATCCATTCACTTCCCTTACTGAAAAGTTCCTCAGGTTCTTAGTTATTTCAACTATTTGCAACGTTAAATGTAACAGTTTAAAATATTGTTTTTCTTCTTTTCCTAGTCCCCAGCAGGTAGCAGCAGACCGCAAGAAAAGACAGACTTTAGAGAGGAACTAAAGAAATTATAAAGCTAGACACGAACACGACGAACAACCGTCTGGACTACTTTGCGAAGGATCGAAAAGTCTCAGGAAATCCCAATATGATGTGATATAAACTTAGAACTAGCCAAATTTTTAAATGCCCTTGAACCAATAAGCTGCCCCAAGCTCCCTAATTCTGTTTTATTTTCCTTTGAAATAACTCATCTCCCTCTTGACATCTTGCCTACGTATGTGTTCTACCTCCCTCTCATCCACTACCATCTAAGTCCTCTGGGAGCAAGGCGCCTGGTGGGTTTGTTCAACAGCTTCTAAGCACAATGCCTGGTTTGTAGCCGACGCTCAATAAATATTCGTTTAATAATGCATGAGAAACAAGGTAAACTAAGGTCATGATAGTCTATTTAAGTTTGCTTGACACTAAAATATCTTTTTCTTACGATATTTATCCAGAAATATAAAAGAGCTGTAACCCCTAAGTTGGGAAGCTCCTTTGAACTGAAATTTTTATGGGCTCCCCCATTTCCTCTGTTATTCCCCATAAATATGGCATTCCTGTAGCAGAACCCTGATGTCATCCAGCGAATTACTATTTCAAAAGGATATTATAAATTGGTTTCAGTTTCGTGCATCTCACCGAAAATTGGAAAATATCTTGAACTGCTGTAATAAATAGTAATATCTCCTTTCTAATAGCCATTCCAAAGAAGGCGTGAGTTCTGCTTCTTCTACACCGCCCATTTTGGTAACCTGCAAATAGAAAGCCCACATCACCTCACTTCTGAAAAATATGTGTCATCTTCAAGAAATCTGGAAAGCCTGAATTTGGCTCAGAACTTCTTGTCTTTAGAATTAAGCTTTCTCTCTCTCTGACCTTCACCACCTCATCGACACCCACACTCCACTGCCCTTCACCTTTGAAACGAATGATGCGGTAACAGTCCAAAATTCTCTGCGATGCCGAGCTCTGTGGGCAGAGACGACCTGGAGGTCATATGCATTATAAAAGACTTTAGGATTTTTCCGGGGAATACAATATACAAATTCTCCATCATCTTTCAAAGGTTCCTGAGGTTAAAAAAGAAAATTTTTTTTTAGTTAACTTGACCAAATTAAGTAGTAAAATGGCTGAACAGATGACTCGGGAAATTGAAACAATTTCAAGCAAGATCAATCTTAAGATTTAATACATTTAATTTTCATTCTTATACATGATGTGGTAATGAAACATCCATGAAAACTGACCTGTACACTAATGTATGCTTATGAACCCAAAGAACTTAACAAACGATAACACCTTCCGCGTGTATGCTGTGCTTCCAGTCAAGGTGTCTGCCAACGAGAGGCCGTACGAGCACTTGAAATTTATCATTTATTTTGATAGTGATGGTGGTTTAGTATAATAATAGCTAATATTTGTCAAGTAATATATGATGAGTAGTGTTTCCCATACATATCTTCACAACCAGTTTTTCATCTCTTAAATTTAGCCCCTTAGATATGAGATGATCAAGTTACATCTTTTTAATTCTCAACAGAGGCAGAAATCACTACTTGGAGAAATTAGGAAATCTGAGAAAAGTCCCGCAGTCAGAAAACAGGGCTCTGAGCCCGAGGCTGACCCTCCACCCATGCTGAGCGGCTGGGGCTGCGGCACACGCAGCGGCCTCTCCCCGGTCCCTGACGCTGCTGAGAAACCAGACAGTTCCACATTCAGACAGTTTTTATGTGAAGCTTATTTGAGCTTTGAAATTCCTAACTTTTATTGATAAAGCATTTAAACAAAGTTCCATTTAGTCTTGTGGGGTAATTAAATTTTATAATGAAAGAGCATTTAGTATTCTTCAATATAACTCAATGAATGATGCCTCCAGAAGCTCTTGAATTGAGTAACTAAAGAGCTTCTAGTCACTGTAATTTTGAACTTTGGATCCAGTTTTACTTTCTAAAACATAAAACTGTCATCCTTAAAGACTGTTAGGGTTTTTTTTCAATTTTCTCAGCTGTTTCTTTTTCTTATTTTGACTCCTGACATAGTGGGTACCTAGAAACCTTAAAAAAACAAGTTGAAAAGCTGCAAATAAAACTAAACTGAGTGATGATATAAAGTACACGGGCTTTTTATAGCTATTAGGCACTTGAGGCACTTCCGTTATAAATTATGTATCCAAAAAATTGAGATCACTAGAAACTTAATGCAGACACAATATTCAAAATGGATCACATATGTAATTAAATAATGGTAGAAGCATAAGAATAATTAAATTTTTCTTTTCAATGAAAAAAATGTTTTTCATATTCTCAATTCTTTCTCCATGAATAAAACACATCTTTGTAGAGAGTCCAAGGATACTGAACTGGTATACAGCTGGGTTTTTTTTAAGTACCTTGCCCCCTTACCTGCCAGCCACCATGCATTATCTCATTTAACTGTCAAAGCTCTCTAAGGTAAGCATGACTATCTCCATTTCAAGGTCTAAGAAACTAAAGCTCAGGGAGGTTAGAAACTTGCCTAAAGTAACACAGCAAGTACATAAACAGAGACTCAAAACCAGGGGAGTCTGACTCTGTTGCACATGTGCTTTTCTTTACATGGACGCTGCCCCTGACCAATGTCCAGACGTCCATTTACCTGCATGGTCCCAGAGCAGGGACCGGCAAACTCTAGCCGGGACCAGGTGCCTATTTCTATGAACAGGCTTATAGGAACACGGCTGCCCCTGTCGATGTTTTGATTCTTGCTGCTTTTGTGCCTCCGTGACCGGATGGAGGGGTCACAACAAAGATCACAGCCTGCAAAGCCGAAACTATCTACTATCTGGCCCTTTTTGGAAGAAGCCTGAGGACCCTGGTCAGAACAGTGGCTCTCAATTGTGTGTTGGCATCACCCAGAGAGCTTGATAAAATAGCGGTGGCTGAGCCCCACCCACAAAGCTCCCCATTCAGCAGGTGTGGGGGAGAGGTGGGAACGTGCGTTTTTGTAAGTTCCAAGGTGACGAGGAGGCTGCTGGCCTGGGGACTGCACCTGGAGGACCCCAGATCTGAAAGTAGGACCAAACGGCCCTGTTCAGTCTCCGAACACCTGTCATAAATGAAGTCACAGGAAGTAGACCTTAGTTCTTACCACAGCTTGCCCCTCTGGTCACGTGACATTGGACAAGATAAAATTTCTTTGAAGAGGCTAATGGGTAAGAATAAAATGGAAAGGATAAGGGAATAAAGAGATGAGGAGATAAAAAGTCGAGTACGAGGAAGTAAGAGAGGGAGAGGGACAGAATGTTACAGAAGTACCCTGGGACTTTTTAAAGCACAAAAAGCTGATGAACACGACCATAAGTATAGGTCTGAATTTCAGGCAGATGTCGTATCTGTTCTCCATTCTTTAAGCGAAATGAATGATCTCAAATGCTTTTCATGAGTATTCACCATGAAATAATTCGATATTAATGTAAAAATAATAATGATTTTAATGTATGTAATAAATAAAATAAAGATTGCGATAGTTTCAAACATTCACTTTTATAGTACAAAGATGAGTAAAATGGAATACCACCTTTAGAATAACCTTCTGAGCTGCACTTCGGGGCTGTCTGTGTTCCAGGTTATGGTGTGGTAGCACTGTTTGCCAACCGAGCTTCTCTCTCAGCCGAATGATATTTCTCACCACGTCGTCATCCTCTGGCTCTGGTTTAGGACAGGAAAACAAGATCCAGCGTAAGTGTGAATATGGGCATCAGTTAAGGGCAACGTTGACTATTCCAAATATTTCTACATAGAGAAAAAAATACAAACGGTAACGTACACTGAAAGTTTACACAGACTATACAATTGGAGGAGAAAATATAGCTTAAAATTCAGTTTTAACAGAAACCGGAAGAAACAATAGTTTTCCATTTAAGAAAGAAATCACGAAAGGCCTAGTTACACGGGTAGTTAGCCAGAACAGCACTAACCAGAAACTGTCAGAAGGCTTTTCTGAGTCAAGGCCTGCGCTGGGGGAGGCTTCGGGATCAGAGAACAGGGGGTGGCGACTAGAGATGCAAGTGTCCCCCCACCCACCCCCGAGAACACCCATCCCACAGGCCCTGCCAGACCACATCTGCCTTGCGCTCTCGGCAGCTGACCCGTCTCTCCTTCCAGAAACAGTCGCTTCTCTTGGCACTTGGTCACCACGCTCTACAGGTTGTCCTCCTGGCCCTTGAACTTCTGGGTAAAATGAGCCACAGGAGAAGCACGCCAAGAGCCGTGTGGGCACAGGCGACGGCATTATAAAGCCACGCATGATTTCCGGTGCTCCAGAAATCACGAACACCAGCTGATCGAAACCCCTGTTTAGCTTAGGAATCCAGGCGACTTGAGCTGCTGTGTAAAATAGTGTGAGGATTCCCATAAACCTGGTGTAAGACAATGCAAATTTGTTCTCTCACTTTCCATGGGTCAGCAGCCTAGCTGACTTCAGGGTCGCACAGGGCTGAAATGAAGACGTTGGCTGAGCACGCCCTCCTGCAGAGTTCTGGCTCCAGACAGCACTGCCTCCCCGCTCTCCTGAGGCCATGTGACTGCAGTCCCCATTGTCTCGCTCCCTGTTGGACAGGTCCTGTTCTCAGCTACTGAAGTGTAGGCACCTCCAGGTCCTTGCCTTGTGGCCCTTCAGAGGCGGCAGCAGGGCAGCATCTGCTACCATCTCTGGTCTCTTAGAGGCTCATCTGATTAGGTCGGGCCTGTCCAGGACAATCCTCCTTTTGATTGACTCAGAGGTAACTGATGAGGGGCCTTAACCACGCCTCAAAACCATGATATAAGATGAAATGAGAGGGGTGATATTCTCCCATATCCCCAGGTTCTGCCTATACCAAACGGGAGGGAACCACACAAGCTGTGTGCACGGGGTGTGGGGTTACTGGAGGATATTTCAGAATTCTGCCTACTACAACTTCCTTTTAAAAAAATGATACAAATGTTAACATCTGTTAAGTCTAGGAAGTGAATAAATAGTTATGTTAGATTACTTTCTTTACCTTTTATATTTGAAATTTTTCATATTTTAAAAAACCCTAAGTATGTATGATTTCCCAGTCTGTCTTCATGGGTCCGTAGATGCTACACGGGGAAGCACCTTAAAGAAATACAGTCATTAAAGGACTAGAGTGGTTTTATTCATCTGGCAGCCATGAAGCCTAAGTAGTTGCTCTTTCTTACACTGAAACCAACTGCAAAACAACACAGGACAACGTGACAAAAGACTAAGAATTGTTAACACACACCGAGCGCTGCCTTTGTTGCGATGAGACCCACTGTGCTAGTTTCCGGAATGCACTGCAAATGGCCACCGACTTAGTGGATTAAAACCATATACATCCTGTGGGTCAGGAGTCTGGGTATGGCTTACTGGGGGCGCTGCTGGGGTCTCAGAGGCTGCAACCAAGGTGTCGGCTGGCTTGGGTTCCCTTTTGGAGGCCCAGCTGGGAAGGGATCCTTGTGTTTGCTCCTTCAAAGCCAGCAGAGGGGAAAGAGACTGTAGAGACTGAGTTTGCTAACAAGACAGAGCCATCTACAATGTAATATAATCCCAGAAGACAACCCATGACTCTGCCCTATTGGTTGGAACCAGCCACAGGTGCTGCTCCCATCCTGGGGTGGGAGTGGGGGGGTGGGGTGGGGGGGTGGGGGGAGGTTAGACAAGGGTGCGAACACCAGCACAGCCACGCTGGGCTTGGGCTCTCTGAGACGGTTTAGGATTATGAGGATCTTCTCTTTAAAAAAAGGGAAGCCTGGGTGAGCGAGAGGCCCTGGTTTAAGCTCCGGTAGCCTTACGATAAACCTGCCCTGGAGCACGGTGTGTCAGTGGAAATGGAAACGCTTCCTTTTCCCCATAAAACTTAAAATATTAATACAAAAAAGAACTTCAGGTATAGAGAAAGCACAAACTGGAAAATGCTAGTGGAGGAAAATCTGTTTTAAATGAGTAATTTATTTGGGGATTTAAACTCTATGTCAGACAAAGACATACAATTATTCAATACTACGACACCATAGAGTTTTACTGAGAGGATAAACCAAAACCATCCGAGTTTATCTTATTTCTAGTTCTGTAACCATAACCTTCAGAGATTTGCCTCAATTAAGAACACAGTCATTGAACAGTCTGCAAAGTTTTTACTCTACTGATATTTTAGGCTCTCAGAAAGAGTGTAAACAACTGTTGAAGCGACCAAACACAAGTCCAGTAAGGCCGTTTCCTCGGAAACCGTCGTCCAATATAAGCCCACACGACCGCAGCATAACTTGAGAAAGTGCAGCGCCTACTAAGCAAGCTGGGCAAGGCCACCTACTTGTTCTGTCGTAGGACACACGCCTTCTTCCCCTGGGTTTGAGATAAGTGTGAGTTTGATCTTGAGTGTCCTCTTTTTGCCCCTTTGATTTTTTATCCTTGTGGTCAACTGGCTCTGGAGCAACATCTTGCTGAGTTCCACTTTCCTGAAGGTAATCTGCAAATAAAACCGACATTAACTGAATAACCAGCATGAGCTATAAACACCACGGTGATTCCACATGCCAAGCAACACAGTTATCATTACATCAACACCGTGTTATACAGTGTTTACACTGAGCTCAGTTCCGGGCTCAATTACAGGCTCTGCCACTGTTTCGCGATTGACTTTGGAAGTTTCCTGTCTGCCTTACTTTACTCACCTTCGAAAGGACTGCTACAGTAAGAACTTCATGACGTGTTCCAAGGATCAAATTAGTTCATATGGTTAAAGCACTTCCTGAGGGAAATGTTATTGATTTTATTACTACAAAATGTGAATCCTCATGTGAAATACATAGCAAAGCCCTTTTTATCAAGTGTAATTTGGTAACTGAGACCAGAAAATTTTTAGACACAAGTACAGAAAAGTAACGTAAAACCTGTTTCTCATTCCTTCAATGACTTACCTTACTGGTGGACTTTTCAACACAAAGAAGAATGGAGAAATTATTGAAAATAGGGTTTCTAAAAACCAAAGAAATTTGACTTTTTCTCACTGATTTAACAAACATTTATGTAGTGCAGGCACTAAGCTACCAGCAAGCAGGTGATGAGACAGTAATTACAACCAAAACAAAATGAATACAAATGAGACGGTTCGTTCTGTTTCAGCCAGAACCGGAACTGCTGAAGGGACTGGGGAAAGAGGGAGGGAGGGAGGGGGGCAGGTAGGGGGTTAGGGAGGCAGATAGGGAGCAAGGAGGAATTCTCCACGTGTACAATCAAGAGGACACCACAGACCTGCCCCATTCCAAGGCACCGAATGTGTGAATGAAGGAGCGGTTTTCAGTTGTGTGGTGGAAACAGGGCTGGGGATGAAAGATGGGAAAAGAGAGGGCTGTTCAGATCAGAACGAGAAAACGTGGGCCTCAGTGGAAGTGTCTATGAGACAACTGTGAAAACCTCCCTGTATCTTTAACATCCATTCCAAGGGTTTCTCCCACTTCCTGGCCTTAATTGACACCTAGTTATTTTCTAAACACACAGCTGACAACACGCCAGCCTCCCAAGTAGCGGCTGTCTGTACCCTAGCACCCCATACATCTCATGATTGGAAGGTGGGCTTGTTTTCCTCCCTGCTCCTACTTGCCCTCCGAAAGAAGGAAAGGAAACCCCCTCCTCTGAAGCACGTGGCTTCGCATCACGTCCCTCTCCCCCACTCTGCATCTACATCCACCAGCTGCCGGGTCACTCCGTGACTCTGGAACCCTGGCCCCGGGGAGGGCCTGTGTCCTCCGTGTTAAATCTGCCACAATTCTGGAAGGCTTCAGTGATCACGAGTTAAGACTTGTCTGATACTGTGCCCCCTTCCCCGCTCCCTAACACCCTCCCATCTCTAGGCCACTCCCAACATTACACCCCTGTGCCTCTCACTGGCCTCCGTCCTTCCAGCATGCTCAACCCTGCCAACACCACCACGTTCATACCCCATCGGTCCTCTGGTCATTGTCCCATGACGTTCTCACAACCTGCCAACCCTCGGTTGTTTTCCGTCTTTCTCTTTACCCAGCTGAGGTTAAGTGGCCTTTCAACAACCTCTCTCCAACATCCTCAACTCCTTTCAGTCTCACCTCTGTGGCAAAACACCAGCCCCGGATGAGCTCAGCGCTGTGTCTCTGTGCCTACATCCCACAGCCCGGGGCTATCAGAGAAAGGCTCACACATGGGTGGATTGGTAATCTCCAAAATTCACTTCAATGGACCACGAATGGACCCTGCACACAAACCTGAAATCCCACCGTCTGCCTGGTTAATGTGCTCTTCTAGACTTTTACGACTCTTCCAGATTTCTCCACGTTCCTGAAATCTCCAGCCCTTTACCCTCCAATCTGTTTCAACTCATCTCATTGTCTTCTTCCCAGGGGACGCAGGCATCAGGTGGGAATCCCTTCAGCTTGCCAAGCAAGCCAGGCAACCCGCATCTGCACCCACCCTTTCCTCCTGCCCTGCTGACCGAGAAAGGGCTGTATTTCTCCTGCCATCCAAAAGCAACCTTCACCATCCCTCATGCCCACACTACGAACTCTTCCTTTCTCTGTGGCCTATCCAAGCAGCTCCACCTTAAATAAAACCTACTCCTAGACCACGGCTCCTTCTAATTAGCAAGCTATACCTTGCCTTTCTTCACAGTCCAATTTCTTCAAAGAGTTGCATATAATCACTATCCTATTTTCTACTGACTATCCACTTCCTAATCCATTCCGTTCGGGGTTCGGACTCCCGTCAAACAGCACGCAAGGGGGCGCATCGCTCAGGTCAGCAAATGAAGTGGACCCTTTCAGTCCTCGTCTGACTCGAGTCATCAGGCTCACAGGGCACGGTAGACACGTCTGCCCTTTTCATTAGGGCACACCTGACAACGTATCAGTTTCAGGTGTACAAGATAACAGTCTGGTATCTGTATATACTGTGAAACGTTCACCACAGTATGTCTCGTTAACATCCACCACCACAGTTACAAATATTTCTGTGATGAGAACTTTGAAGGTTTACTCTTAGCAATCTTTAATTTACAATGCAGTATTATTAACAATAGTTACCGTGCTATACATTACATCCCCGTAAGTTATTCATAACTTGAAGTTTGTACATTTTTGACAACCTCCAACCACCTTACCTACCTCTACCCCAGACTCTGGCAACCACTGCCCCATTCTCAGCATCTGTGAGTTTGAGATTTTTTGTCTCGGGTTTCACGTATGAGTATTTGCCATACAGGACTTGTCTTTCTCTGTCTGACGTGTTTCACTTAGCAAAACGTCCCCTAGGTCCATCCACACTGTCGCAATGACAAGCTTTCCCTCTTTTATGTGGCTGAGTAATATTCCATTATGTGTGTGTATACATATGTGTGTCAGTGTGTGTGTGTATTGCGGTGTGCACATACACATATGTATGTGTATATATGTTTGTGTGTATATATACCACAATTTCTTCATTCATTCATACATTGATGGACATGTAGGTTCTTCCTGTGTCTTATAAATGATGCTTCAAAAAACATGGAGGGGCAATATATCTTTTCAATATATCTTTTCAAGCCAGAGTTTTCCTTTCCTTTGGATAGGTACCGAGAAGTTGAATTGCTGGGTCATTCGGTAGACAGGGAGATGAGAGAGGTAACGATGGCCCCGAGCCCCCGAGGTATGGCTGAGGAGGAGCCCCAGGGCTGGGGTGGTGGGCTTGCCCTGCCAGGGAGGCACATCCCCTCCCTGAGGTGTGCACTGTGGGTGGGGCTGGGGAAAGGCAATGTTCCCATTTGATTGCCCTTGTTTTTAATCTTTATTGTTAGAAAGTAGGGACACAGGCAAGTAAGAAAGAAGCTAATGCTTAAACTGTGACAGTTTAAACAGATGCTGTGATGAGTGGGAGGGAAGAGCCAAAGAGGGGACAGGAAATGACATTGGGCAGCCCTGAGTGCCCTGCTGGGGCTGGCGACCGTGAACCAGGCAAAAGCCAACCAATGTGATTATGTAAGTTTTCTGCAAAAAGGCTCACTGATCACAAGTGACGGTGGAGGAAATGGACAGGAGTGCTGATTAGAGCCAAAGAGGAAAGAAATGGGCAAACAGGGTGGAAGGTGCTGGTAACAGAGCAGGTGACCCAGGACAAAGCAAAGAGCAGAGTGGAGGCCCAGGAATGACCCTGGTACAAGTGAGGGTACAGAGGAGCTGAATAAAAAGGGAAGATGTGTCTGAAAAATGCCACATACTAAAAATGGCAGAATTCGGGGTGAGGAGGAGGAAGAGTAAAAATGGAGTTGGAGGAGGGACAATCAGGAGGACAAGAGCCACAAGGGGGGGGGGTCACCACACGGCCAGAAGGCACCAGGACCTAGGAGACGGCTGACCCACCTCTGGGATCTTTTCCTCAGGGAAAAAGAAGTGACATCCGAGAAAGAGGGATGGGGATGCAAACCGCTATGGAAACGCCAGGTTCTCCCGGCGGGGCAGCGAGACCGCTGTTGTCATTTGTAATATCATGATCGGTATTTCGATTGCGTTCCCTTTAGAAGACAATGTTTGTATCACCAGATATTGCTAACTGCTATGACTAATGAAATTAGTGCAGTTCCCAGTCTGGTACTTTAAAAGTAGACTCTAGTATCTGCATACACTTCACTTCATGCTATGTACTCCCTGTCAGTCTCCCCGAGAGAAAGCATAAATCAGCATGCCTGGACAGCGAGCATCTCCGCTGACTTCTGTTGCTTCTGTCTCCAAGGGCATGGAACATGTTCTATATTTTAATGTCTCCTTTTCTGTCGTTTGAGCTGCTTCATGCTCTGGTGGTGTGACACATCCGCAATTTTGCTCTTCACGTTTTAGAAGTCTAATTTGACAAAGAAAATAAAACATGATGGCTATCATTCTCTACAACTTCAAATTTAAGTCTTTACAATACAGGATCTATTCTTCCAAGAAGTTTACGATGGGCACTTTGATAAGAAGTTCTGAAACCCTGGCTAAACAGGCGTCAGTGATACTATCGTTAACACGTTAAAGCTGGAGGGGACTTAAGAATCCTCATCTAATTTTAAAAGGTGAAGAAAAGTCATTCAGTTAAGTTAGTGGCAGAGTAAGGGCAGAATACAGATTTCTGAAGTTCAATACTCCTATCTTACCCACCTGTATAAAACAACAAAAAAGCAACCACCACCAACCTATATCGGTATTAAAGCCCAAACCTTTTCACAATCCGCTAGCCAACTGTCTGCTTTGTAAATGCTGGCGAACCTTTGCATGGGATCCAGACTCACCGCCTCCCACTGACTGAAGCCACAGACCCCATTTTTACAAGGCAGCGGGAATTCGCGGTGCTGTACATCCTTACATACACTTCTCAGTGGGGAAAAAATACCCCTTGGTACATTAAACAAAAATACATGAGTAAGTTAATACTTCTCTTCAAAGACAAATAAAGCACAACTCCTCTGAACTGGTTCATGGAGAGCCTCATTAGGTGTTCTTAAGCCCTTTCTTTCCCTGTGAGTGCTGAGCTCTATTTGGCTTTATAGACACATTGCATAGTTTCCTCTTCCCTGAAGTCTCTCCATGTTCTCGTTCTCTCTCTCTCTCTCTCTCTCTCTCTCCCTCTCTCTGCAATGAATTACCTACTGTTTTCTTAACAATGTTTAGGAATTCTTTTCCCATTGTGAGTAGTAATCTTTTCTCACATGTGTGGCAAATATCTGTATCTTCAGGTTGGTACTTTTCACTTCCTTGACGAAGTCTTGATAAACCCGAGTTCTTAACTTTAATTTGGCCTACGTGTCTATCTTTGCCTACGCAGTGTGTGTTATGTCTTCTTTAGGAAATATTTCCTTACCCCAAGGTAGTGACAAAATTCTTCTATATTTTTCATAACGGTGTTAACGTTTTGCCTTTCACAAGTCTTATAATTCATACATTAACTTCTTCAGCCCTAGAGTTCTGAGTATGGTGTGCTGGGCCCATAGGAGTCCCCTCCCCGCCCCCATAAGGATTCGCAGCTGTCACAGCCGTCACCGAAAACCCGCCCTTCCCCTCGCGGACCTGTGATGCCAGGTCTGTCAGTCATCTACCCCTGCTTCCTGACTTTTGTCCGTCCTTGTCTCTATCTCGTGCTGCATCCATTTCTACAGTTTTGATACCTGTAAGCTGAAACCCAAATTTTCTTTTCCTTAGAGAATGCTTACATATTCTTGGCTCTTTGCTTTTCTTTATATATAAATTTTGTTACATTCTGATTTAAATTTTTATAATTTTCTCCATAAAAGTCAAACATGTTTTAAACTTTTTCTAGGTACCTTATTTTTCATTCCTATTACAAATGGTAGTTATGATTTGATTACATTTCTGACCTGATACTGGACTACAGAAATGCGATTCACTTACGTATTTTAATCTAGCAGTCTTGCTAAATTCACTTACTTTGTAAATTCTTCTGTAGTTTGTTTGTAGATAATCGCTTCATCTATGAGTGACTATAGTTGGTTCCTCCTTTGTCAAGTCTTATAGCTTCCATTTCTTTTTCCCCACCCTTTTTGTATCACTGCCCTCCATCCAATAAGGGTCCTTGTCACTTCTGAATTGAAATGTTTGTAACACTTGACCATTATACACATCTGCTGTAGGGTTTGGTAAGTGCCCTTAATCAAGTACTTTGCTAAGAGTTTTTATCATTAAGAGATATGGAATTTTATTAAATGCTTTTCCTCCCTTAATCTATGAATGGTAATTGATACTGATAGATTTTTCTAATGTTGAACTAACATTGCATTTTAAGATATAAACTATTCCATTTGATCTCAACATATCACCCACTTTTATACACTGCTATAATCTGTAGGTTAATATTTAGGATTTTTTTTTTGCTTTTAAGGTTGTAAATGAAACTGACTTAAAAGGTTGTTTAAACTATCCTTATAAATTGAGTTAGGGACTATTTTCTCCTTTTTTCTTCTGTAGAAGTTATGTAAGACTGGAATGACCTGTTCCTTGAATTTTTGTTAGAACTCGTAAATCTGTTAGGAACTCAAAAACTACATTTGTCTGGGCCTGAGGTACGTGCTCTGTGAGGGAGGGCGATCGGCTGGGGTGGCAGTAACTCAACCATTCTAGTGGTCAATAGACAGTTCGTTTTGTTCATTGTTGAGACTATTTTGTTTACTTGCATTTTTCTTAAAATTGTTATCTTTTGTGTAGGTTTTCAACTTACTGCCATGAGATGGTTCACCACCTCCTATCTTTTTAGTTGCAGATTTATTGTACTGGGCTCTGCTTCTGATCCAGTATCGGTCACTGGGCCACGCACGGCACGGCTCCTCGGAGCACCGTTCACACCTGGGTCCCCTGGGCGGGCATGTTATGGGTTGGTCTGTAAAGACAGCGCGCTGTGCACGGTGCTTCCTCACTGTCTGTCCGTGATTTCTCCCCCATTTCCTCAGGCTTGCTCAGGCCTGTCCCAGCTTTGTCAATTTTACAGACAGCTGTTGCCTGTGCTGATGTTCTCTATTTTTGTCTTCGATTTCTATTTTGTTGATTTTTTTATCTATTCCCTTCAACTTTCTCTTTCTTCTGTTCAGTTTGCCCCCCACTGAGTTTCTCAAAGCAGACTGCTAGCTCATTAAGTTCCCAGGCATTCTTATTTTCGTACAAGTTTTTATGACTATAAATTCCTCTCTAAACATTAAAAACTATATTAAAGTTTTCATATATGTGACATAGTTAATGCAGCAGATAAAGGTCCTTCTCTTCTTTCTTTTACTATATATTCAGTTCTAAGTTTTTTCCTTTTAGGGGTCCTCCTTTCACCTATGAGTTATTCATAAAAGTGTTTGTTTTTCAGACACTGCTCCATTCCCAAATGTATGGGGGCTTCTATTCAACCTCTTGTAATTGACTCCTAATTTCCCCGTCTGCTCTGAACTGCATGTTCTACCCACAGTCCATACCTAGAGCAAACCATTTCTTGCCTGCCCGGGATTCCCCAGTGGTTGGCCAATTTCTCATACCCATCAAGCTCTGTCTCACTTTTTCCTCATATCCAAGGTTGGTCTGGGGGAAGGCGCTAGAGCCAGTGTTAATTTGCCTCTCTCATGAGGTCCTCCTGCCTGAGAAAGTGAGTTTTCTAAACTCCAGAACTCTCCCCAGCCCTCCCAGGGCATTTCCACTGTCAGACTGACTTACCACCAGCCATATATTGTTGAAATGAACTTTCTTATTTTACCTTGGTTTTGTGTTGCTTTTCTCCTTGCTCGCATCTTGATTTATTTTTGTCGAATCAATGGGTATATATGTTGCCATATTTTTTTTCTGAATAAAATCGTGAAGCACTGGGCTGTAAAAAATATTTTTCAAATATAAAAGATGATTTCACAGCTATGACTGTAGGTACTCAAAACTGCACATGTAGTCCCCAACCTCTCAACAGGCTCAGTGTAATGTCCCGCTCACCTTCGACTGTGTCTCACACATAACAGAATTTCTAGACCCTTCACTGGGCCAGCGACGCTTCTCCGGGCAGTCTCTGGGCGGCCCCACTTCCTCTCTGAAGCAATGTTTCCTTCCTCCCTTGTGAGTTCATGTCAATACAATTCTGATTTGCCTTACTGAAGATGGTGATCAGCTTTAAGATCATCTCCTCAGGGAAAATCATTAGAAAGAATTCAGGTGGCTTGGTTGGTCAGACTGTCGTCCCCATACACCAAGGTTGTGGGTTCAATCCCCACCCAGGTCAGGGCACGTACAATAAACAACTAATGAATGCATCAATAAGTGGGCCAAGAAATCGATGTTCTCTCTCTCCCTCTCCCTCTCTGTCTCTGTCTCAAACTAATTAAAAGAAAAGAAAAAAAAGAACTTAGGGAAGTCCGCTGAACAGGTAGCCTGGGCTGAACTCATGTCCCCAGAATTCACTAAGTATGATACTGAAAGGCCACATTCATACACGAGCAGCACGTCTCAGACAAGACAGAAAAGAACAAAAGGGGATGGGCTTTGAAATACAAAAAAGAGGGCCGCTTTCTGATTAGGGAGGGAAATCTAACAAGACCCTCAAGTCTCCGAGCAAAGGTGACACATGACGGGGAAGTAAGCTCCTACTAAAGCCTTTAAGCCAAGGTGCCAGCCCAGAATCAGCGTAAGATATTGTAGAAATAGCTTCAACTGGCAGTGAACAAGCTTCAGGAAAATCAAGCAAGACAGACTGAAATAAGCCAGGGGCAAAAGTAGTTCTTACTAGAACAGAAGTGATAGAAATCTCTGCATCAGAAGCGAAGCAGACAGCTACAGAATCCGTGAAGGACGGTCTCCCTAGGGAGGAGACTCAGGGTGCAGGAAGAGCTCCTGTTAGCACCCAGATGGTCCCAGAAATGGCCACAGAAGGGTTCTTCACTGCAGCCGAGAACTGAAGGGTGGCACTTTGGGGCCCACATTCAAGAGAAGAGAACAGATGCTAAGGGAGAATCCCACTGCGTTAAAACGTATCGCTGAATCAAATCCATTCCGGATCGGCAATGGAGTAGAAGTCGCAGAATTTCTCGGGGAAAGAGGCCAAAGAGTAAACATTTTAGGCTTACAGGGCCGAAGGCAAAACTCAAAACTACTACACATATATTCATATAACAAAAAACATTTCCACAAATGTTTTATGGAAGAAATTCAACATATGATCATAATTGAGTACAACTTTTAAAAATACAGGCCTATTAATGAGAAAAACAATGCTCTTGAGGGGGATAATGTCACTTAATTGGGATTCAAAGTCAGTATTACCCGTGATCAAATTCCTTTGTAAAAACCGCTCAGCTGTGGACCATCACAGAAACAGGTGGGAGGCCAGATCTGACCCTGGCCCATCACCTGCCAGAGCCCCTACTACAGAGTCTATTGTACTCCCAACATCTGCTTCACCTTCAGAATGGCTCGTATTTCATGCCATCACCATTACCATCAAACATCCAATAAACCTGAGAAAAGGGCCTTAACTTCATTCTTAATCCAAAAAGAGTGGCTTAAGAATTTTACACCAGAGCCAAGTTCCATGTTAAGTATGAAGATAAACATTTTCAAACATGCAAAATTCAGGAAAGACATCACCCTCAAGGTGTTTTGGTAAAAAGTATGTGATAAATCCAAAAAGCATGCCAGTAAAGAAAATAATAGTAAAGGCATTAAGCGTACTTACATATATAATTAAGTCAAAACAACTATGGATTAAGAAGAAAATAAACATGAAAATTACTCCTCAATTAGAGCTATTCAACGATGACAATATCACATATTCAAACCTGGATGCAGCTCTAGCAGTTCTTAGAACTCAGACATTAAAATTTAGAAGAGTATTAAATGCACTGAGTATTTTAAAGACTGAAAAAAACAAGTTGTTCAAGAAAGGAGCTAGAAAATGAACAAGCTCGAAGGAGGAGAGATTAACATAACAAAAACAAGCAATAATCTTGATCAATAAAAATAACAGCTGATGAAGGGAAAAAAGGAACAGTACTCAAAATATTCTCCCTCCCACCAATGAAATAAAAGACCCCAGGCCCCAAGAGCTTTACAAGCGAGTGCTATCGAACATGCCGGGAACAGAGAATCCTCACACACCCTCTTTCAGCAACAAAGACACAAAGCTACTGCACTCATTTCTTGAAACTAAATCAGCAATGATTCCCAAATCAGAGAAGGACGAACACTTGCACCAAAAAAATGTACAGACAATAACACTTATGAACATAAATGCAAATACACTAAATATTAGCAAAGCAAATCCAACAGTGAGTGTTGATGTATGTATATGAGGATGGTATCGATACATGGATGGAGTTTGAATGCAGGTACAACACCTGTGAATGTTATTCATGTAGTCCTATAGATTAACTTATTGGAAGTTATATCTTCTGCATTAAATCACATATATACTCATCGACATGTGTTATGTGTACATATGTTGGTATGCATATGTTACACGATAAATGGTGGCAAAGTTTTTCAAAGAGTTCATTAGTCACTTATGATTGGGGACACCCCCCCCCCAAATTCTCAATCTGGAAGAGAGCTCACCTGGCCGGATAAAGAGGCAACTTGACTTGGGGCGGTGAACATAAATACACAGGTGATGTATAATAGAATTTTATATCTGAAACCTATATAATTTTATTAGCCAATGTCACCCCAATAAAGTCAATTAAAAAAAGAAAAAGAGCTTCTTCGCACTAAGAAGGGAAGCCCAGGGCAGGGCCTTTGTCCGAGTGGAGCCTGGCGTCCGGTGGGTGCTCCACGAATTCCCGCTGCAGGGTTACTGCGGGCAGGGTTCCAAGGCACCCCGGCCCACGCTGGTGAACGACAAGGCCCTGCCCGTCACTTGCAAGTCCCACTTCCACTTGGTCCCCGGGGCCAACACCAGGGCCTGTCCCTCCACGGCCCTCTCCCCCCAGGGCTTGGCAGACTGACACGCAGGGCAGGTGTCAAGGAGGGTCCCTGCTGCCCTTACCCGCAGAGCTGTGTGGTGCCCGACGACAACCTCAGCCTTTCTTGCGGCCCAGTGTTGAAGGTCCAGCCTGCACGCGCTTGAGAGGTCTAGGGGTAGACGACCCAGAGGGACAGTGGAAGGGTGACCAGGAGGGACAGCGGGCCAGCAACCCCTACTGGCCCTAACAGCCTCACCGACCCCAGTTACCCCGCATACGGCCAGCAACGACCGAAGCCCGTGCTGCCGCAGGGGTGGCCGGGAAGGCGTGGGGTGGAGTGGGGGTGGGGTCCCACGGCCAGCGCAAAGGATGCTGGGGAGGGAGGGGCGGGGCGAGGGTGGAGCCTGAAATCGAAGCTGTGGCGGGCGTATCCTTCAATGTTCCCATCGTAGCAACACCACAGCCCCCAAGGGCGTGGTGACAATGACCGTGCTTTGGCAGGGGTGGGGGGCGCGCAATGTGGCCCAGAAGCGTGCGCTAAAGGCAGATCGGATATTTAGCCCAAGTTAAAGGCCCCAGACTAACCTGTCTACTGCCTGCGTGCAAACCCAGGTGTGGCCCAAAAAGCAGAACACGGGCCGTTGCACAACAGTTGATTCTGGGAGCCGGTGAACGGAGTGACTTAATGTTTAAAAGTTTCACACCTGTGGTCATAAACTTACCACTTAAGAGCCTCAGTTATTAGTAAAAAAAATATGTATGGAAACGTAAGAAAATGGGTCTAAGAGATACAGGAAATCTGGGAAATAATTTAATATATAGAAGTGTGTGCGTGTGAAAACACCTCTTTTCTCTTTAACTGTCTTACAAAATTTAATCAGTGAACGTCCCGTTTTTCACTCACTCAGCCAGGTACTAAGCACTGTGTGCCAGGCACTGAGCTGGGCACGCCAGATACAGGGCCCCTTCCTTACATTTCTCTGTGGGGGCCACAGAAGAGAAACAATGTAGACATGTTGGGGGCTCTTATACCTAAGACTGTTTAATTCTAAAAGAACAAACTTCCCATTTCTAATAGTAAGGAGTTTTGACGTGTAATCACCCATCGCATCGCAGTAAAATTTGAGTATGAATTTGAGTCTGTGGGAAGCTGTTTGTTAAGAAGGTTTGAGGATTAAGGGTGAGGAAAGAACACTTTAAAAGGGATTATTATTTTGGGAGTAATGTTACCTGAGGCAACAATAATCTCTATTTCATAAAATTAGCCAAAAGTTGAGTCATAACTCAATAAAATATCAGTCAACAAAACTGTCTAAAACCAAGTAGGACAAGGAGGCCATCGTGTCCTCCCAGCTTCTTTGTCTCAGCAAACAGCACCTGCCCCGTGGCATCTTCCTTGGGCCTCCCACTCCCTGGCCTGCTACTCCAACTCAGCATATTACCCAGTCCTGTGGATTCTTCTCGTAAACTATGTTTAGCCTGTCACCTTGCTCCACTGCTACTGTTTCAGCAGGAGGCAAAGCAATGGTCTGCAAACCTGGGTACAGTACCTGGGAGGAGGCACAGACCTTTCAGGGGCGGGGGGACAAGTCCCGTACTTTCGCCTGCAGCATCTCAGTAACCGTCTTGGCTGCGAGCACTTTCACCTCAGAACTAATTTGCCATAAGGCTATTTCACCATACTTCTCCTCCAAGGCTTTTGTTTGTGATGTTCTATTTTTTTTTTATTAATCGATCCATATTTGCGTATTGTCACCTGTCCATCGATAGACGTTCCAAAGCTCTACGGGACGTGTTATTGCGTGCAGCACATGCAGTGTTACTGAGGGACCTGCGTACTGACGTGTGATCATTTTCTGGTGTAGCACGCGGCCTGGCTCGGGAAGTTTAATCACCGTATTTTCTTCCAAGCCCACAGATGCAATCATCACTCACTATTTGCAGAGCACCACGGGTACTCGTCACTGTCCAGATCACAACAAGGGTTACAATGTATATAACATAAAAGCCAGAGTGCTGCAAGAACTTGGTCAATGCAGAAATGAAATGAAACCAGACTGTCAACCAGCGTTTTACCCTGTATGGCAAAATGGCTTTACCACCGATTAGTTCTGCCATGACAATGTTTGTGGCCAAGGTGTTTACCCTGAAAATACTTACAGGAAAACACCTGGAACTGTGAAGGCAGTGATGGTGTTGCTCCACACTACCTGGAACACAGAAGACTGAATCCGTGTCTGTTACTCTTTTTATTCCTCTAGTTCTGTCCTCAAGATTTTTCATGGGTGCCCTCTGTTCAACTGTAAGTTTAGGTTATCATTCCACAGGCTCCTCTGATTTTTTTTTTTTTTGAGAGAGAGGAAGAGAGAGGGATAGAAAGAAAAAGAGACATCGATTTGTTGTTCCACTTATTAATGCATTCACCGGTTGATTCTTGTATGTGCCCTGATCGGAAATCGAACCTGCAACCTTAGCTCTAACCAACTGAGCTACCTGTCCAGGGCAAATTTGCATTTTCATTTTACTTTCCTCCCAAAGGAAATAATCTTCAAATCATGCACTTAAAAGTTAAAAGTATTGCTCTGCTCCTTTACACGCTTACTTCTGGCTCATTTGCCACTTTAAAAGAAAGTCTTCTAAAATTCAGTTATTTTAGGTTATCTAAAAATCCACATTGCTAAAAAGCTGATGGGCACCTATAAACCTCCTTTTAACGGACTAATCTATTCTTGGTTAATCCTAATTTGAATTTCAAAGAAATGTGAATGGTGACTGGTGTTTGATTTTTACAAAAATATTAATTGCTTATGTCCAAGTGTGGAATAAAGTTCAGTGACAGGTTGGGCTCTCTCAAGCATTCGCCCTCACTATGCTCAGGGGCCTGGTTCACCGCCCTGCCAGTGAGTGCTTCAGCGCCAAGGGGACTTCATTCTATCGACCCGAGTGTAGCCCCCCCGAGGCAAAAAAATATCACTCAAAAACATTACTCCTTTTCTACTTTAAGGAAACTACTAGATATTTTCATTCTGTAGCAAAAAGTGAACTTTTGGAAATTTGTCGACTTTTTTGGGGGCAAGCTTATTAGGCTGCTGGATTTCTTGAATATGTAGAAAAGACTTAAATTTTATAAAGCAACTTCATAGAGAAGAAAATGCAAATAATAGCACTTTCAAATGTTAAACTGTGTAAATGGGCAAAAAGAACATTGTTCACAGGGCATTATTCGACTTTTTAGCAACATGTTACATAAAGGTTCTCATGGCAGCCTATGAGCACAGTTCTGATGCTACATCTACTCGGGTTTGTAGTCAGCAGGAAAGGGGTTCTCACTCACGTTGCAGGCTCTCCTCGGCCCAAACTCGTTCCAAGTTTGTTTTGAAGACGTGGACTTGGACGTCTAAGGCATGCTGATTCAGGTGCGTGTGACCTGGGGTGGGGGCCACCATGAGACTGAGCCAGGATCCGAGAGCACCTCAGTGAGCTGGAACAACAGACCAGGCCTCCTGCGATCCACCTGCACGGGAGTGCATGGATGTGAAATATATTGGGGTCGGAAAAGCTAACTTTGCCAAAACATAAGTGGTTAGAAGTGTTAACGGTGGTAATCATGGAAAATTTTAATGTTTGTAGTCGACTGTGAATTCATCGACTTAATAATACAGTTTGCCTGACCATAGAGCTAGTTCTCGAGTGTCCCGAGGAAGTGGGAATAGATACATTCTTTGATGCACATAACTACAGCTTACACGTGGGAACTGCAGGGAGGCAGATTGGATTATATATGAAAGTAATTTTTCGGATCAGTCAAGCTAACCAGGAATCCCACGCCTTGAAAAGTAGTGATATCTCAGTTTTGTATCCACCTTATAATACACCCTAATTATCTACCTAAAGTAGTGTCTCCAACTTGAAAGGTTATTTATTGGGTGGTACAAATAAGAATATTTGTGGAAATATCTAGAAAATGACTCCCAAAGCTGAATCGTATTTCCTGGTAAACCTAAATATTTAAGGACAAAAATCACATCTATTTCCTCTGTATCTCCTGCAGTACCAGCAACTGTAGGCACTCCATAAATATGTATTGAGTATGTTTAATTTAAGACAAAGGCCAGGATAACAGTATTTAGATTATTGAACTGTCACAAAAGGAACAATGGCTTTCATGCAGACTGAAAAGATATAGATGAATGGAATTGATTGTGTTTGCAAACAGAAACCAAACTCATTCATTATTGCTACTTGTTTTAAGTTTGATGTTTACCGAAGACAATGAACATGAAGCCATTTTAGTATGGCAGTACATTCTGACAATTTTCTCCTTTCTATGTTATAACTGAAACACTTTAGTTCTATATACTATAATTTACTGCGAAACTGTAATGCAGAATAGTGATTCATGAATTTGTGTTCTCAAAGAAGAAATCCATTCAAAATGACAGAGGAAAATTATAGCAATTAACATAACCATCCAAAGCAATACTTTCTAAGCATATCACATGGTTAGCATAGTCAGTAGAAATACGCAATAATTTGGATTCAGAAAGACGTCAACCTTAATCAAGAACCTTAAATTCCTAAATGTAAGTCAAGTTATAAAAATCAGTATCCATGCCCTAGCTGGTGTGGCTCAGTGGACTGAGTGCCGGCCTGGGAACCAAAGGGTAGCTGGTTCGATTCCCAGTCAGGGCACATGCCTGGGTTGCTGGCCAGGTCCTCAGTAGGGGGCACATGAAACACAACCACACACTGATGTTTCTCTCCCTCTCCCTTCCTTCTCCTCTGAAAATAAATAAATAAAATCTGTTTTTAAAAACTCAATATCCATCTAGTGAGACACCTAACGACTTCTCCAAGCCAGCTATGGAAATGAGAGGCTGAACCATATTAAACACCCATATTATCCAAATAGTTTTCTCAGACTCTTGTCTGGTAAGGTGTTGGTAAGAGAGATCACCCTCACAGAATTCACCCAAGTCCAGGAGGTCCCCAAAGTTTGAATTAGTGTCCCCCTGTGTAAAGGTATCATCTCTCTCGAGTCACTAGACAGACTGTCCTCTGAGTTACATTCACGGACAGTTCCCAGACTGACCTGCTCAACCGTGAACCTTACAGACTTGGAGACGACGTCAGGGGAAGCATTTTGGTGAACTGAACCCTGGGGGTCGTCCGAGGGTCGTCTAGGTACACGACAGGCCTGATCTCTGTTTCACCAGTTTTGCAGCTTCTGCAATGTTTTCACACCGGATTAAACATTTAGGGCTCACATTCATCTAGATTCGTGGTTTTCTCCACACAATTAATTCATTTACCCAATTTAGTCCCGTTGGGAGTATCAATCTTTCTTGGCAGTACACAAATAGGAAGCATATTTGAAGGCAGAAGAATCGAAAAAAGGAATAGAGTTTGAAAAAGACCCTTTTCCCAGACTCACGGCACTGACTTTGCCTTGGAGAGTTGCTGATTTAGAGGTTTCTGTTCTCTTTTCTGTGTTCTTCGTTCCACCTAAATGACCAGTCGGACACCCACTGGAAAGAGGTAGGCAGGAATCTACGTGACTTGAATTTGTCAAAAAACCCTACACGAGTCTATTTCCAATTAGAGGTTTCCTCTCCACCTGATGCATTTATGCTGCTTAATTGTCTGTTCTTTGAACCGGAGTTGCTTATTTGCATCAAATTGCTTAGAATAACAGATTAACCTTCTTGCTTTTGACAACTTTCACAGCCCAAGTCCCTAACTTACTGTGAATGCTTCCTTTGACTCTCTTAACCCGTGAATAGATCAGAAGTGGATTTTCAAAGGACACATATGATTACACTTGAATTATGCATTCGCTTATTTGATTACAATCCTCCCTGGCAGCTAAGTGGGTTTGATTATAGGTGGAGGCATGTGTGCGTGGAGCAGGCTGTAAAAAATAAAGGCCTGTGGTCTTGGGGTCCAGGCTGCTGCCTCAGGAAATCAGCTGTGAGGACCCAGGATACCACGTGGGAGGATATAGAAAAGGTAGAAGAATCTGGAAGGCCAACTTCACTTAATCCAAAGGACTTGGAACCTGCCCTAGTCAACAGAGCCATCTACTGCCTTGCATACCTGTCAGCGTTCTAAGAACTTTCCCCTGCAGGGCCCCAGGCCCCTACAGTGGTCACCTGCTCGGCAACACACCCCTTAACTGCCTTTTTCCCTCCCTGGTCTCACTTTCCCCACTCCCTCATTGGCGTCTAATCCTTATCTTAGTTTATTTTACTAAGCCAGATTGGGAGTCCTTCCCAATTTGTTTTGGGTGCCAAAACTTAAAAAAAAAAAAAAAAAGTAAAATAAAACATAAAATCTTGCTAACATGTTGACTTTTTCTTCCACTGAGAGAATGGTGTCTTTTTTTTTTTTTTAAACACTGTGTTCCCATCTCCTGGTGTTGCAGTTGCTGATGGAGGAGTTGTACTCGGGCGGTGTAGAGAGGGATTTGAACCCTAACTTGGAGGTGTAGAGGTGGATTTGGCCTTTGAGAGGGAAGGATAGTTCGTAGCATTAGTCCAACCAGGGCGGGGGGGGGCGGGGCGGGGAGCGGGGGAAGGCCCCTATCTTTTCAGGGCCCTTGAACACTGGGATTTTGTTGTGTATTGTAACGAAACAGGGGCTGTGTATCTGGCTTGACTGTCCGGCAGACCAGTGCTTTCCAATCAGAAGCACCGGGGAAGCTACAGATTCCTGGGCCCCAACTTTGATTTATAGAATTCGTCTCTCTGGGAGTGTGTGAGTGAGTGGGTGTGTAAGCCCCTCAGGGGATCCAGGTGCACAGTTCAGTTGGGGAGGGGGGCGCTGCACAGAATTTAGCATAATTCTTCCATCTCTCGCCCTTAGGCGGAAAGGGATCACAAAAGTCAGCGGTGGGGGCGGGGAGAGACAGAAGGTGTGGAAGCGGAGGCTTGGTGCGTGCGGTCAGTGAGACAGCCGAATTTAACAGCTACATGACAGTGTGAAAGTCCGCTTCCAGGATTCCTGAGATGGCCGTCATTAGTCCTCTCTACTGCAGCTTGTAATTTAAATGGTCAGGGCACAAGCCTCTTTGATGAGAAAGTGTTATCCCTGGATGTCTCTTATGTACGTAAATGTAACCTTTAGGTGAGAAAGGAGGGGAGAGACAATATACGAGTAATTAGTGACTCAAACGCAGACCAGTAGCACCTCGTGGAGTGTTGGCATGTAATTACAAGGCTGAGATTCTCATAATTTGATATTTAGGCAAAGAAATAAGGAGAACACCTGCAACTCATTCTGCAAGGTTAAATGGGACTCTCTTTAGTCCACGCTCAATACAGCATTAAACAGCAGATACTAACCCAACCCCCTAAATGTTTGGAAATAGTAAATCTAGAAAGCAGGCACCAAAAAAAATAATAATCACTTCTCACTTGTCTATTTCACAAATTTATTAAAAATGAGATTTGACAACCCTTCATCAAAATTTAAAGAACGTATTAAATTTTCTAACGCCATAAAACACACTCGCAACCATATCTCCGCCTGGCCAATTTCTGTCAATCCCTCCACACACAACAATGTCCAGACAAAGTGCCGCAGCGAGAGCAGTGGGTTCTGAAGTCTTACTCCTGCCCCTCTGTGAGTCCCATCACTCCGTAAGAGCCACCACACACTGCAGTGCCCGGGACACGATTAATAAATGGAGGAGTGAATGAGTGAATGAACCCATGCATGCTGCCCAGACCCCCAAATTGGTCTTGCCAATCGAGCGGTCAACTATTTACTGAACACAGCCTACGCCAGGGGTGTCAAAGGTTAACGAAGGTGGACGTTAGTCAAAGTGGCGAAAACAGATTTATTCCTCCACTAGGACAGTAGAGAAAGAGCTGAGCTCCATTCTGCAGAGGGACTGGGAGTTTTCAAGGGAGAAGGCGGGAGAGAGAGAGAGAGAGAGAGAGAGAGAGAGAGAGAGAGAGAGAGAGAGAGAGAGAGAGAGAGAGGAGGCTTAAGTCAAAGGAGAGGTGAATAATTACAGAGGGTAGATCAGCATAAATGTTGTGGGCCAGCTGGCAATCATCGAAGTGAGGATTCTAGCCTCTCACAGACAGGGGAGACAGAGGCCCTATCCCGATGGCTCTGGGGGCCCTGAGAAAGACAGTCCTGAGTTGAAAGAGGTACACACACCCCTTGAAGGGACAGAGAAGGACTCCCAATTGGAGGCCCTTTTTAGGAAGTACTCTATCACTTCATGACAGGGAGGCCAGGGGCGTATTGTCAGGCATTGGCTAGAAGAAACACTGAACTCCTTGCCAGCCCTGAGCTTTCCCAGACCGGAGCTCAGAAAGGCTGGTTTGTCCCAGCGACACTTACTTCAGGCTGCGGGAAACCACACCGAGGGTCTAGGGCAGGAGTTTGGATGGAGTCACGCGCCGGGAGTTCTTTGCAGTTCTAGAGGGACAGGAAAACAAGTGACGATGAGGAAGACCAGTTAGCTGTCTTTACGACTGAGAAGACATGGGGAGACCAAAAGATTAACATGGAATAGAATATTATGCACACAGGAGGATTTTTTTTACGAAGTGCAATGCAGAGTAAGTTGTCATGGATGTTGTCGTGGAACACAGAGGAATCTCTTATGGGTTAGTAATTAGGGAATGCTAGGAAATCAACGGGAAATCAATCAGAGAATCTGTCAGCAGAGACGGGAATACACTGGAAGTTAGTCTGAATTCTGGCTATTCTGCAGCCCGGAAAGAGACAGGAAAAGTAGACAAGAATAGAGATTCTTATGTAAGGGAAGAAAAAACAAGTTCCCTTTCTCCCTGCTAAGTTCTCAGCAGAGGCTCCTGTAACCCAAGATGAATTAACAAGAGAGAAACAAACAGAAGTTTATTAACACATGCACCTCATGTAGGCATGAGAGAGACCCCAGGAAAAAGGAGTAACTCTCAAAGACACGGCTTAGAATTCAGGCTTCGGCACCAGCTTCAGCTAAATCGAAGACAGAAGGGGTGTGGGGTGGGGGAGGCCAGGAAAAGTAAACATGACTAAGGCCTGTTGTTCCTCAATCAGTGCCTTCTTTATTTCTAAGAGGTTCTTGTGATTTAGTCATCTTTCTTTTTCTGATACAGAGAGGGAGGTACCCTCACAAATCAAGATTTCCTTTATAATTGCCAATTTCTCTTACAACCGGGTAACTTCTACTCAGTTTTCAGAGCTATTCGTATGCCTGCTGTTTCTCCAAAGAAACAGCCCAAAATATCCCTTATGCCCAAAAGGCATATTTTGGGGCGGCATGTTTTGCCTCCCTTCCTTCCTTGTCTTTGCAGCTGCCCAAAGGAGGTTTCACCGTCCAGAAGCGGAGCTGCTAGGTGACTTCCTGTCTCACTGAGCCAGTCTCTTAATCCTGAGAAGAGGCCAGTTAAACAGTTGTGTCTCATTTCAGCAAGGGGTGTGGCCAGTGGGCTCTCACCTAGCTTAAACCCCTGGCTTGATGTGAGTGATGGGGTGTAGCGGGAGAAGCATTTCCGTGGAAACAAAAGAAAAACAGAAGTTAGTGATCAAGGCAGACTGTAGAGGCTTCTGGGTCCAGAGGGCAACCAGGGGAGAATAATTCTGGATATTGGTCTCAAAGCACCTTTTGCAGCTAGAATGTCTCCCCTGAGGTCATCAGGTGCTCCAGTGAACTTTCCGAGTGGCTCACACAACAGGTCCAGAGGTCGCCCAGGCCTGGCCTGTTGTGGTAATTTCTCTGAAGTTTGTATCAAGCCATCCAGAGCTCTGGGGAAAGGGCAGTTTTTATTCAAAGTGATTCCAAGTCAGAAAGGTGGGAGAAATTGGAAATACTAGTTTGGAGAGCTGTAGCTAGATACGTGTGGAAACTAGAAAAATACAGGATCCAGTCTGTTTTACAGCTAGACAAAAAAACCTCAGAAAAAATAAACAGGACTAGACTTGGCTATCCATAGGACCTGCTGTAGCTTTCTACCGAAACAATTTTTCTCTCTGAAGTCACTCCTATTTCTTCTACCAGCGATAATCACAGTCAGCCTAATTTGTTTGCAAAATAAGTCTAGTCTCATTACACTTGGCCTGATTATTTACAGAAGTGAAGCAGGAACAGTGATTAAACATATGGGCTCTCTTTAAGTCTGCTTTGCTGGGACTTTTAATAAGGAACATCATACCGGAATTTCAAAAGCCTCTCCAGGCTCGGAAGCCAAGCCAAGGACTTGCCATCAAACATTGCCCGCGATCCCTACAGATTTGGGCGCATGCCTCTCCTTTCGAGGTCTCCAAAATACTCTACCATACCTGGCCCTGCCAGGAAGTGACTTGCCTTGCTCAGCTTTGAGGCTAAGAACCCTGGAAGCCAGGTACCAGGCTGGTTTTTCAAAGGCATCTGTACTAGCTTCGTGAAGTCAGCCTTAGATCCTTAAAACTATCTGTGTCGTGTCCGATTCTGGGCACGTCAGCTTCTAGTGTGGCCTTCCAGGCAAAGCGCTGGTGCTGTACCCAATTTTTCTGATTGTGCCTTGTTACAAGAACAGATTCTTATTGAACGTATGCAAATAACTGCATTTCCATGAAAATAGGAACACCCAATAAGAGTTTCTGAATTCTGGAGGGACCACAAAGGGAGAAAATGATAAATGTTTCAATTCTGTGCAAAGGTATAATTTGCCAATTTGCTGTAAGTTTGAGATAGCTTACAAGAAAAAAAGAAAATGTGTTCCTTAAATCTGAAAAAAAAAACCCACCTCAAAACATTAAAGAATCAGCAATGTTTTGAACAAAGTCATAATTATAATCATCCTCCTTAGCTCATTTAGTCCAGTGTCATTAATTCAGTATTTTTTTTTCCTAATCCATCAGTTTTTTTCGTTGGAGTTCTGGAAATTTTGACCCAGTTCACTGGTATGATTTCTAAAGCTATCAGAAACCTGTACTTGTGAGAAACATTTTGGGCAGGCTGACATTGTCACAGTGTTCGAGAACATGACCTTGAATTTTACCAGAACGGCCCTTTGTCATGCGGAGTGAGCAATTAGGACCTATCTTAGGGCATGGGGTATTTTTTAACCTATTGTTTTGTTTCTTAGCTTTTGCAGCCTCTGCTGAAATGGAAAAAGAATAGGAAAAAGTCCGATTTTACTCTTCTGTCAAAGGTCTCGACTGTCCATAGTAGATCTTCCTCATGAATTATAATAAAGGAGGAAATCTCTACATCCAGGCTATTCCAACCAGCTCTGCCCGCCATTCCCGTATGTGCCCAGAGCTCCACAGCCATCGGTGAGGACAGTGTGGCTTGGTCTCGTTGGGGCATGTGCCTGCTGAAGAGGCGTGTAGCCTCTATTACAAAGCTTCCGGCCCTGGCCGGTGTGTTGTCCTGTAAACCAAAAGGTCACAGGGTCAATCCTCTGTCATGGCACATGCCTGGGTTGCAGGTTCAGTCCCTGGTCAGGGCACATACGAGAGGCAACCAACCCATATTTCTCTCTCACATCAATATTTCTCTCTTTCTCTCCTCTCTCTCTCTCCCTGAAATCAATAAGCATGTCCTTGGATGAGGATAAACAAATTTTAAAAAAGCTGTTTTTCAAGCTGCGTGGCTGTGTATCCTGCTTCTAAGCAGGCAAACATGACCCTTCAGCTTTGAGCTGTTTTCCCTCCCTGAGCAGCATCTCGGGGCCAAGTCAGTAAACAAGTCTCTCCAACCTGAGGCGTGGGTTATGCAGGGGCAAGGTCACGTCCGCTTCTGTAGAGCTACAGAGCAGTTGCTCCAGGAAATGCGGATCGGATCCCCACTGTTCCTAGACCCCAGAGGCTGGTGTCCAAAGCGTTCATCAAGGACTGTAGCCATCAGCTGGTCCAGCACATACACACACTCACACCCCAGGCACAGCCAGCCTGACATGCCCCGAGGCAGGACTGGTACCAGCATCGACACCTTGTGGCCCAGGACCACCAGCACTGCCTCCCCACCACCTACCCTGGTCCAGGCCTCTATCTGGTGCTGCCCTTGGAGATTCTCAGGGCGTTTGGGAAACCTACCTACGCTATACCATCATTCATTCATTTGCTCTCCAACTTGACTGCAAGATGGAATCCTCTGGGAAGTTTCAGAAAATCCTCGTGCCTCCCCCACCTCCAGAGCTCCTGATCTCATTGGTCTGGGGTGCAACCTGGGCATCAGGAGCTTCGAAAGGCCCCCCCCCATGTGATTCCAATGTGCAGCAGAGTTGAGGGCAGCTGGTATAGCCTGTCACTGGTCAGTGCTGAAGAGAATAAAGTCACCCCAAGTGAGGGCTCTAGTGGGGCACTCCCTCTGCCAGGGCTCCCATGGAACACACAATTCTTCCTGAGGTCTGTCCTGCCCTCAGCTCAGATGAAGGCAACATGGGGCCTCCTGGCAGCCTGCACTCCTGGGAGGCTGGGCCTTGCATCCCCCTGCCGCGGCTGAGAAAGTAATAACGGTACTAATTATAATTGTGATTGTTTCTAAAAGAAAAGGATGTTCTCCCGAGAGGGTGCCAGCTCCGTACAAATGCCAGCAGCTTAGACAACAAACTGCGAATTTTATCTCCATTCTTGAAAACTGCATAGCGCTTGCAAAATCGGAAGTGATTTCGCAAGAATCACATACATTTAATTATTGGAGATTAACTCTACCTGTTTTGCTCATTACTTTTAAGGGGAGAAAAGTAGGAAGAACACATATTAAGGAGAAATGTGTTATTATAATTCAGTAGCTGAAAGGGCCTTCTATTGGTAGAGAGAATATTTGAAATAAGACCGATACAAGTATAAATTCTGGGCTCATCCCTAAAAAAAAAAAAAAAAGTCAGAAAAAAATCTGCACTCCAAAACGACTTACTTTGTGTCCCTCCAAGGACTACCCTACATTGCATTTTTCCTCAAAAAACATACATATTGAAAGACCTGTTACACATCCACACACAGGCACGGCAGAGGAAAGGGGGGGTGGGTAACATTTAAGTGTATGGAAGGCAGGCACAGCGCCCTGGAGGGAGCGTGGGGTTTTGGAGTCCTGCAGAACTGGCTTTGGATTCTGCCTGTTCTTGGACAACTTCCCGAAACTCTGAATCTCCTCTTCCTATAAAATAGGAACATTCTCCCCTTCTTTACAGCACCGTGCATGGCCGAGGGGAGGGGGAAGCACTAAAACGGAGGAACATCTGTGCTGCTAGTCAAATCTTGGTTCCTTCTCTTCTCTTCCCTTAAATTCATCCCAATGAAAACAGCACTACCCATTGCCCCTCTTGGGGAACTGTCTACATTAACGTAACTTCACTATTCCATTCCCTTCGTGAACACAGTTTTACTATTCCAAGGATACTCTTGCCCAAGCAGATGACCTGGTTGTTCACTATAGGAACTTCCCCAATAACTCATCAGCTCTTCAACAGGAAGCATCAGCAGATAGTCGATGGCCTACAGTTTTCCTGCTTCAAAAATCTCTGCCTTATAGTCAGTAATACTGCAATATGTACATGTATGGTGCCAGGTGGATCCTGGAAAGGTTGGAGCGAACACTTTGTAACCACTATGCTGCACACCTGAAGCCAATACAAAATAACATGGAATGTAAATGGTAACTGAAAAAGAAAAAAAAAAAAGCTTCCCCTTGCTGTTTCTGCCCATCTGAAACCACGAGAGACCATATACAACTGACAATGACCAGACTGCACACAAGAGTAAAACCCTGACCCCAAATTGGCAGCAGCCAGCCCAGGAAATTAACTCTTTATCAACAGTAAGCAGCCCAGGGAGCCAACCTGATATCCACAAGCCGAAGGACTTACAGGAAGTGAGCCTACCGTCTCCATCAGTCAGTCCAGCAAGGCAGACAAGTGGTTCTAGAGATTTAGTCGTCCTGGTGTAGAGGCGGAGACACCGCTACAAATGTGTCTCACAAAAGGCTAACTTCTACTCAGAGCCTTTCCTTTGTCTGCTGTTGCTTCAGAATACCGAGCTCGAGGTAGTCCTTGTGCCAAAGAGGCATATTTTGGGGTGACAGGTTCTGTTCCCCTTCAGCTTGAAGGAAGGGAGAGGGCTGGCCAGGTGGACATCCTGGAGGAGAGTTCAGGCAGAGGGAACAGCTAAAGCTCCTGAGAGCAGAAATCATCCCACGTATCAGCCCTCACAAAGCAGACACTAGGGTTGCAAGTGAGCCCAAAGGCTGCTTTTAACTCTACCTCAAAAGAGATTCGTCTGTTTCCATATCTCCCTTGTATGTGTGATTCCGTTTCCAATCAGAAATGCAACGCTGTAACTCAGTGCGCAGAAGAGGGAGTTAATAAATTATGCCTGACATTTCCAGGCAGAAGGTTCTTTACAAGGATTAAACTTCATGGTGCTTAGGAAACTAAATTATTTTATAGAGTTTGCAGCAAGAAAATGCCGCAAATAAGGCCAAAGTTTTAATGGCAAAACCCCCCCACAAGGTATTGCAATGTCTTTGCATCTATAAGCCCTTTCAACATACAAAAAAAAAAAATAAGATCAGATTTCAGTCTTTAAAACACAATAAAAGATTGTTGCTGGTTGTTAAAAATGTCTTTGCTTTGGTAGTTTTTATTTTATTAAATGAATAAAAAGGAAATCATAGTCAAACTATAATTGGGCAAGAACACCCACACCAGGTACATGCAAGGTAATAAATAAGACCAGTTCTGCCCTTGGGCAACTCACAGCTGAGAGAGGAGGAGGGGGAGAGACGGGAGAGAGAGGGGGAGAGAGAGAAGCATACAGATAAATAATTGCAATGTAAGTGGTAGGCAGTAACAGAGGGTCCTTCGTCAGGGTGTCGATGGAGCTCACAGAGGACGGGGCGTTTGAACGATGACAACAGCAGACACAGAGCCCACCGTGTGCCGGGTGCTGCTCTGGGCGCTTCAGAGCCAGTCACTCGCTTTCTCTGAACCGCACTGCCTGACGGATATCGTTATGATTGCCTTTGTAGATGAGGACATGGGTGCACAGAGAGGTTGAGGAACTTGCCTGAGGCTAACACAGCAGAAGGGACCGAAGGCTGCTGCCCCCTTTGGAAAAAAATGCCCCCTTTGTGTTTTTTTCAGGGCCGTGTTTGGGGAAGGACTTGTGCAGATCTCTGTAAACTGTCTTGAATTTTGAGGGTTCTCCTCAAAGCTCATGCTTCCTGAAACTTCTCCCGTCTTGTTTTCAATGGGTGATGGGCCATCATTTATTCATAACCCATCCACAGCTGCCTTTATGGGTCAGACAAGGAACTACTACCACAGTAATCCCCCTTTTCATGGACTTAGAACGGAAGGCTCACAGCCCCTTCCTTTCCCGGGATTTCTGCCCTCTTGCTGGACCTGCCAGAGTCTCTGCGCTAGTTATGAACCCTTCCTCAGATCATTTTCCTAACTCCCCCCGGAAGCCAGGCCAGCTTGCGCAGAAAGCTAGCTTCTCTCTGCAGCAGGTCCAGCATTTTTAGTAAAAGGTAGTTCCCTTCGCAGGAGTGAGCAGGTGCCTTGAGACTAACACAGACTTGTCTGGGTGCACAGCCTCCTCACCTGCTCACGGATGGTGTCACTTAGGTGCTGTGTGGTGGCCCAGCCAGGCAGCAGGGGGTGACCCTTAATTTGACTCGATATGCACATTTAATAGTCATTTTATACTAATGTTTATAAGTGCATGCACACAGGGCAACTTACTGGTCACCCAGTAATCCTTGATAAAGTCTCGAAAATAAACTGAGCACCGTGAGAGTCACTGTTACCAGTTACTGCATTTGCAAATCTCCTTGGCACTTCAGTTTTTACTGAATGTTGTTATATTGAAGTCTGAAGTCCTCCAAACACCGAATATAATTTTTAAAGATGATAGTAAACAAATGTTCTAAAGAGGGAAGCTAAGGAAGGCAGTAGAATTGAAAGTTTATTCTAGGTAGGATTTCAGTGGTCCAGATGAGTTAAGGAAAGGGATTTTAAGTGAAAATGTACTAGATCTACAGTCGACTGTAGTTCGTAGTTCGGTCTCTGACCGCAGTAGTTTTCATGGTTCCGAGGAAAATGTTGGGCCTAGCTCCAGAGTTTGTCTAAAGATTCCCCGGTAAATGACCTGGAGGAAGACTCTGGGTGCCACTTGGCCAGCGATGGGGTGACTTTGAAGCTGTTTTCAGGGATGGTGGTCATGCCGTGGGCAGCCGTGGGGTTTTCTGTGAGTCATGAGCCCTTCCTGGGTCCAGGCTTTCGTACTGTGAAATGAGGCGTCTGTGAATCTGGGACAAGAGGCTAGGAAGGATGGAGCCATCTGTGGGTGGGAAAAGGGACTTACCGGTAAGATGCAAGATTCAGCACCAGACAGCAGGAGTGGGGTGCGTGTGCCCGGGGCCTAGTCCCCACCAGGACATCTGCTCTTGCCCATCCCAGTCAGAGGCGGTGGGGGGAGAGTTGGTGAAAAGGGAGAGGATGGGAGAGAAGCGGGATGAGGACGGACAGCGAGCGAGAAGATGAGTGAGTGAGTGGATGGGTGAATGAACGATGCAAGCAGCTCAGTCCTGGCTGAAGGCAAAGGGTCACACACACTCACCACGCCTGATGGCGGGTGTGACCTGGGCTGAGTCCCTAAACTCCCCTGCTTTTCACAGGCTTCTAGTCACTTCTCTGGAGGAGCGTGGAGCCACGCGGCCTCGGCTCTGCAACTCCTTGGAGGCTACAGAAAATATCCCCATCTGAAGAGGCCTGGTTGGGTGTTCGGCACCGCAGCGTTCTCCTGGGGACTGGTCGTGCCTGTTCCTCCTGAGGCCTTTTCGATGATGATTGTAATTCCAAACCTATGCGTTTGAATGCTAGCACTTCAGACAGAGGGAACTTAAAACGGATTCCACTCCGCACTTCAACTTTTATGGGTGAGGAGAACACAGACCGCATTTCAGGGCCGCCTCCTTGGGCTGAAGCTCAGCGCACCCGAGGACTTCATAAACTCGACCATTGAGTGATAAGGACACGCTTTGCAGGGAATTTCCGGTGCAGGGCGGTCTACAGCCGTCTGTGCTATTTCCTGCTGCTTCTGTATTGGATCTCCCCAAGTTGACCTTCCATGGAAGTATCAAGGAGAGAGGATGATGAGTTTCTTCCCGATGTTACACCAGACCCGTTCATACACGCTACCCTGCTCATCAATATGTAATGCACGCACAATGCACGTGTGTGCAACAAGCACACGTGTACACAGCGCATGCACACATCCAGCCATGCATATGCACATCCATCTACATGTGTGCACCCACACACATACACACCAGTGCACACACACACGTGTGCACATGGGCACACCTCCAGGCCCTCATGTGCAAGTGCTCATGTCCTCCAAGTTCAGGTTTCTGCACCAGCAGGGGCTGGCCCAGTGCCCACAGGCTGCTGGACTGACAAGGCCGTGAGCGATTCACCAAACACGCTGATTGTTATTTTAAATCTGTACCAACAGCTCTTTGAGAAAAAGAATCCATCCAGATTCTTCTTGGTACCTCCACCAAGGACTAAAAAAATTATAGGCTCTGAAGAAAAGTCAGCATCGCAAGAAAATGCAAAAGTCCCCAAATACTTCTCTCCACCCTGTGACAGTACCTCTGGGGGGTTTAGTCACGTGTTTCATCTGGACATCAGGTTCCTTCCAAGGGAACGACAGGCACTTGTCCCTCCACGCCAGGGAGATACAAACTAAGAGCGATATTAATAAAAACAATCAACCCACATTACATCCACCCCCTCCCTGCAAAGTGATGCTTTTAAAACTTAGGTCTGGTCATGTCACAGATCTTTCCTAAACCTCTAGTCACTCACAGTCAAAGCCAAAGTCCAAAGAATGGCCTTCAGGGCCCTTTGTGATCTGGCCTCCATGACTTCTCTGCCAGCACTCCCCACCTCGGCTCCTTCCTGTTCTTGAACCTTCTAAGCAAGGTCCCACCCCAGGACCTTTGCAGCTGCTGCTGCCTCTGCCTAGGGCACCTTTCCCCGAACCAGGCACACAGCTCAGGCCCCTCTCTGCCTTCCCTCTCTGCCCAAGTGGAACCATCCTCTGTCATGAGAACCACCCCAACTTCCTGCTGTCTGTGCCTCCCCCTGCTTTGTTTCTCTTCCTGGTCCTTACTGCCACTTGCACTGTGACACCTTCGTTTGTCTCTTTGTCTCCTCTCCCTAGACCATCAGTGTCCCCAGGCCCCAGAACAGGGCCCAGCATGTACGATTGAGCGCGGAATGCCCAGTAAGTCTGGGTTGAGAGAACCAATGAATTTCTTAAACACTTACTGGGTGCCAGCCAGTTTTCTAAGTGCTTCATACACTTTACCTACTTTAGTGCTTACTTCGTGGTGTGAGCCTGAGTATTCTTCCCTTTCTACAGATGAAGAAACTGAGGGTCAGAGAGTTCAAGTAACACGTCCAAGGTGACACCAAGAAATAAAGACCATTATGTATTCACTCGCCGATTCCCCCCCCAAGTCCCCCATATATTTTAATAACAACAATGATTCTTCGATGCATGGGGTCCTCGCTGAGTGCTGGGCACAGGGCGAAATGCTTCACATGCATGCTTCACCTGCTCCTCACCTGACACAGGCCCGTAGACTATGTCACCTCCGGTCAGTTTCAGCACGTCTAGAGCTTTCCTGTCTTTGCTCGGCATGTTGAAAGTGAAGATAGCTAGAAAATATTTGACTGTTCAACTTATTTCTTTTACTTCAAAAAAGCTGTCATGCATTGTGAAGAATTTTAAAAATGAATAGGACACAGTTCCTGGCCTCCACGAGCTCACGGTCTGTGGAAAAGATAAAACCACAAGTGAAGCTGAACCGAAGCAGACTTGGAGACAAGCACCATAATAAAGATCTAAATTTTATGCATATTACTGTAAACCTGTTTCTCGAGAGGGGTAATATGGCTGATAGTTATTTAAATGTATCTGGGTTCTCTCTCTCTCTCTCTCTCACTCATTCACACACACACACACACACACACACACACACAGAAATAAAAACAGTGATAGATTGATACCAAACATAATTTAGTCTGTAACGATCCAAAAGACACTAAGGAAACCTTGTAGCTCCTTGGGACTGCTGATTGCACTAATATTCTGGAAGGGCAACGCTGACCTGAATTTGTGACGACCCCGAGATATGCCCCAGAAGACAGCGTGTGTGCGTGTGTTTAAATAGTGATGGAAGCATCCCCTGCACAGTGAAGAAAACAATTGCAGCTACCGAAACTCTCAGATAGCTCCGAATTTGGAAAAGCAGGTGTGTGCTATGATGCACTTACAAGCACAGCACCTTGAACGTAGAAGGTTGGATCCGTGTGTCTGATTCTTTTCTTTCATCTAGTTCTGTCCTCAATATTTTTTTATGTGTCTTCTGTTCAACTGAGTTTAGATTACCATTCAACAGTCTCTTTTCATTGATTTTTTTTTTTAGAGAGAGAGAGAGAGAGAAAGGAAGGGAGGGAGAGGGGGAGGGAGAGGCAGAGAGAGAGAAAGAGAGAGAGAGAAACATCAATCTGTTGTTCCACTTATCTATGCATTCGTGGTAGATTTTTGTTATGTGTCTGACCGGGGTTCAAAGGCACAACCTTGGCAAATCAAGACTATGTTCTAAGCAGCTGAGCTCCGAGACCAGGGCCAACAGTCAAGTTTTCAAATGAAGATCCTGGTAGCTAGACCTGAGCGGTCTGATGAGCTAAATACAAAGAGGGCTGCGTGGCTCCAGGCGGTCACACGCTCCCCAGCAGTGCCCCTTGCTGGGCCCCATGTGCCTTGGGGCAGAATATCACAGTGGAGAGAGTGCGTGCCTTGAAATCAGAAAGACTCGGGTTAAAACTGTCACAACAGATTTACCTCTGAGCAGGCTGTTTGACGTTAGCTTCTTTGCCTCTCCTGTAAACATAACGCCACTTACACAAATGGAAATGAAACGGGCGAATACATATAAACAGATCTGGCCAGATGCTTCCCACGCTGGGAAGCCATCACAGCCTGTGAGGGGTCCCTGAGGTCGCATCCTCAGGGCAGAGTTTATCTCAGGGGCCCCGCCCATCCTCCGCTGCTCTTTGCGGAGCCCTCAGGAAGAAAACACGTATCCCTTTCCACACTCACGCATTTTCATCTCCTGGGCCCGTGGGATGGCCCAAACACCGCTCTGTTCCTTACCCATCAAACTCAGAGTAACCGTCGTCTTTGCCTTGCAAAAACTACTTCATGGCCCCAACGCTGGCCGTGCCGAAGAGCCGTCTCTCCATGCTACACATGGACATGGACTTGCCTGTTTCGGATCAGATAGGTCAGCGCAGAGAGGGCAGAGGGACAGTGTGGAGGGGCGCAGTAGGAGACGGTGAGGTCAGAGAGGAGTGAGTGGATGCTGATGCTCCCCATGACGTCCCTGGCCTCTGTTTCCATCCCATCCTTCAAACTCACTCCATTTGAGAAAATACCTTTCAAAGCTTAAGAGTTTCTGGGATGTTTAAAACCTACTATAGTTTGTTGACAGGCCAGGGGGGCAGTTTCCTCATAAATGATGAAGACAGCTCCATAAGAGAAAACATTTTTAGAAATGAAATGTCCATGCCCCCCCCCAAATGAAATGAGAATGTATACTTCTCAGCAGTGATTTTGACAATGTTATTTATTACTCTACAGTTCAGGAGAACGAGCATATGGTGTACAAACACCTTTCAGGTCCAGGGATGTGAAGGCAAGAAGATGTTTGTCACAAGCATCTCAGTTCTATACTTAAATGTCTGCAAAACAGCTGCCGCCACTGCACAACGTGAGCTCGTGGTGGCATTTGGTAGGTTGACAACAAAAGAAATTGGTACTGAGTGTACTACTGATGTCACAGGAATAATTATATAACCAAACAGTTGCTGAGGTCTATTTTTAACCTAACTCTCAATAATAGACATATCAAAATGAAAGATTTTTTATGAACCTGTTATAGAGAGAAAAAGCACCCAAGTGCAGAGAATTTGAAGTGAGCTGGGAAGGTCTCGATTAAAACGGTCCTCAGGAAGGTCAAGGACGGCCCCTCTGCAAAGCCTGTGGCCTGTCGTCGGTCCTCATTCTCTTTAACGTCCCTTTAGACCTTTTTCTTATAATTCCCCTCCCCTTCTCTTCTGAAACCCCCCACTCTCCTGGCTCTCTCTCTGTGTCTTTCTCTGAGTACTTTGCTTTCCTTCTCCTACCTCCTGCCCTTGACCAAGCGGAAGTAAGTGGTTAAAAACATGACCTTGGATCAGATGCCAGGGTGGAATCCCAGCATGATGGCCCTTTGAGTGACCTCGGAAAATAACGTAATAACTGTAAATGTCAATGTTCTCATCTACAGAAGCAAGATGATCAGCATCTACGAAAATGTCAGCTCCCATCAGAACTACCCCTTTGCTCACCGTCAGAGGCACTTTCATTTCGTGGTAATGCTCCACACACTCCTAGAGTCTGTATGATGTAGGAAGCAGCCCTGGCCCCCTCACTAGGAGCCGAGGGTCTAGGAGGGAACCCACTGTCTGTTTTGTTCACCAAGTGCCGAGAACACTGCGTGGAACATCGTAAACACCTAATAAATATCTAGCAGCAGCTGAACAGCAGCTCTGTCATCATCCACTACTTGGGGGTGGGGGGTTTCTAATCCTTCTGCTCCACCACCCTGCAGTGTAGCTTCTATACTCAAGGTCATGTCATGGTCCAAGATGGCTGCTGAAGTGCCAGCCATTGCAACCATACCCCAAGCAGCAGGAAGAAGAAAGGGCCAACAACGTGTACTTCTCAGACAATCAATTCTCTTTAATGAGCCTTCTCAGAAGTCCTACAAAACCTTTTTGTTCATAGCTCTTTGTCTTGAATCTAGCTATGTGGCCACACCTAACTGCAAGGGGTTGGGAAATAGAGTTGTTGGCTAGGCACAGTACCTCTGAGACCTCCCGGCTAGGGTTCTTCTCTGTGAGGCCTGGCCCCGGGCTCTGTTTCCACGACCTCAGCACCACAGAGAGCGCTTCTCTGAGAAGCAGCTTGTCACATACTTGGAACAATAAATGTCTGAAAGTTTTTGTTTGGTTTTCTATTTTTTTTTTGTTTTTGGCTCTGAACATCATTTTCCTTTGACTTTTGCCAATTGTACTAGTTCTGCTTCAGGAAACCAGACTGGAAAAAAAATCAATTTTTTCTTCAGTATGAAAATGGATGTTGTATTGAGTGATTGGACAATAAATAGCCCTTCACATTTTCTGAGAGCGCCATTCTGTGATAATAAACCTTGCCTTTGTCAAGCAGTAGCTCGCTAGTCCTTTTACCCTTTCTTCACCAGATCTTGTACTGTCCTTGCTCTTCACCAGGTTGACCTTGGCCTTCATACGACACGGCTCCTGGATGGTGCAGGATGTTCCAGAGCTGGGCCAGCCAGTGGGGAGCTCGGGGCAACTAACAATGCCCCTGTTCTTCCCAGCCCCTGAGGCTGAATTAGCTTCCTTTTCAACCACTTTATACTACTGGCTTATAAGAAGCTTGGGTCTACTGAACTCTCGGGTCATTTGCACGTGAACCTCCAGGAAGGCAAGTCCTCCCATTTGGTGCTTTGTAACACTTTTAACCTGAATGCATTTATAGCTGAGCCTGTTGTATTTTCTCTTTTGTGGAGATGGGCCCAGAACTTCGACTTGTCGAGCTCTTTCAGAGTGCGACTCTGCCGCGCACGCGTGTTCTGTCTCCACCCTCCAGTCCCTCACCGACCAGAGCAGCCTGCCTTCCAAATCGTCATCTAGGTCAGGATGCTTGGCCGGCATCAGCGTGGGTACAGCCCGTAAGAAACCTTCTTCCTGGGTAAAACTAACCCACTGTCACGGGGGTTCCTTTCAAAGTCAGGTACCAGGACTTGCGTGAATTTCACAGTACAACATAGATTGGGCAAGGAGTGGGCTTGACTACAGAAAGAGGAAAACTTATAAAACGACAGCCAGCAAGAAAATGGATAGTTCTCCCTGCTTCCTGCTGTCCTCGTGAGAGGGGGCGGGGCCAGGGTACGAGAGCTGACCTCACCGTGTCTGAGAGCAGCCCCACTGGGCACCTGGCAGTCTGGACGTGGGTGCCGGCGGTTCCCAGGGGCTCCCCGGGAAAGCAAGCTGCCAGCACCTGGACAGCTCATTTAGCTGTGGTCCCTTCTGCTCATGGGAAACGCCACGGGTACCTCCCATGTACCCCCGGAGGAAAGGGTGCCCCAGGCCCCAGCTGGCTTGTGGTCCAGAGAACCCAGAGGGAGCGCCAGGGCCATTTTTGCCAATTCTGCCGCTTGCATCACACCCTGAATCAGAGATTCTTTGGATTTAGTCTTTTCTTCAGCTACAAATTCACCTAAGAATATTGACCTCCAGCCCTAATCATCTATCTGGTCTACAAAGTAGCCAGTAAAAAGCTTGGTAAACACACTGCCCTGACACGAGGCGGGCAGCAGGGGCTACACACGTTCGCATTCAGCCCACCCCCCTCCCCAGTATCAGCTCCTAGGCGTCAGTGTCAGGCACACAAAGTACGCAGATGGGAGGTGATGGGGCTGCTGCGTTACAGCTGCGGTCTGAGACCCACAGCCTTGCAATTGGCCTTTCCTACCGCTAGATGGGGATCTTAGGATGGGGAGAGGAAATGCTGACTCAGTTTCCTAAGAGACGTAGGAATCGAATCAGCCCAGTGGAGCTCCCCGAAGGTAAAAGTCCCTGGCTGTGACTGTTTCTCATAGTTGGCGTCGCTAAGGAACCTCAGACCTCTCCCTTTGGAATGTTCTGCAGAATGAAAACAGTGGGTTTAAGCTACAACATCACATGATGTCTGTGTGGAGCCTAAAAAGGGATTCCGCTCTCACATAGAATTAATTATTCCAGCTAACCAGTAATGGGGATGGCTTAGGGCTCTCCTCACTCAATGAAGATATAAAGGAAGAACCAAGTCATAGTTCAAAAACTTGAGCCACATGGAGGCACGAATGAGCCCGAGTGACAGATTTTTCCAGCTCCTTGGCCCCCAGGCGTCCACGCCACACAAGGAGGTCCTTTGGCATCATCCCACACAAGCATTCTGGGAGGAAACCTGGTCGACACGTGGTGAGGGACGCCAAGGAATGCAGACGGAGAGCTACAGAGAGTCTATGCAGATGTGCACACAGACAGGAAAGGGAAGTCATGGTTCTTTAAAACGCTTGGCACAAAAAATTAGGTTTTGTGACAATGTAGGCTGGGCTATTTGAATATTAATAGTCAATGATTACTTGGCAGCTGAATGCTATGATTAAAAATCCGAAGACTTTAGAAAATAGAGCTGCTTTATTTTTCTTATCCTAACCTGGCGACATTTTTTCATTGCTTTTAGAAGAGAGGAAGGGATAGAGAGAGAGGGACAGAGAAATGTCAATATGAGAAACATCCATTGGTCCTCCAGTATATGCTGGGGCTCGAACCCGCAACCCAGGAATGTTGCCCTGACTGGGGATCGAACGAGCAAACCTTTGGTTTGTGAAGCCCAACCAACTGAGCCACACCAGCCAGGGCGAAAACAGAGCCACGTGAAGTCAGATTACCTGGCATGGCCGCACAAAGGAGGTGGGGCTGCAGGCAGGTGTGGGAACGGAGCGGTCTCCCTAATGTCCTGCGTGTTTACCTACCGGGGCTGATCTCACACACGAGTGGGGTTCTCCCCGGAAAGCCTGCTGGGGCTTGTGCCGTGACCATGGCCAGTTGCCAAGATAACAGCCGGGGCCCACCTTAGTTGGTGGGATCATCCCTGGCCATCCATCTCAGCAGGGCTGCCACAAACCGAGGCAGGGCCCAGGGCTGAGACTGGCTGAGCGGCCGCAGTACCCTGGGACCACCCAGGCCCCCACTGCCATATCTCATCCAGGGATCTCCAGCCCAACAGTGCCCAGAGCTGTCCCAACCTGTCCCTCATCAGCCATATGCAGCGAGCCCGTGGGCTGGGTTGGGGCCACAGAAGTGACCAAGACCTAACCTTTGTAGACTGGAGGGCACAAAGGCATCACAGAAACTTCAGCTTCAGGTCATGACTGCAGGAATGGTGGCAAACTAAGGGAGCATGGAGGAGGCCCCAGAAGGCTTCCTGGAAGAGGTGGCGCAGGAAATGAGCATTGAGAAAGTGACCATTACGAAAGAGAACACAATGAACAAAGATAGGAAGGGGAGACAGAAGGAATCTGGCCTTAGTGGTTGACCAGTGCTGGCTCCTCTGCTGGCCATTCAGGAATTTCCAGATGTCAGACCTTTGGTAGCCTGCACCTGGCCAGAGTGGGGTAGACCGAAGTACAAGCCCCCTTGCACACAGCAAAGGTGGGTTCCCACCTGGTGGATTTAGCCAATAGCCATGTTTCCTGTTACCTATTTCTTGAAATAAAACACGAGGGAAGTGGGGAACCGAGATGGGGAGCAGGCCTTCCATCGGTCACTGAGTGACCGGACCGTGACAATGGCCTCGTGTGGACTGCACAGGTGCAGTCAGAGGCAGGCAGGAGCATTTGTAACGTGCAGGAAACTGTCAGCCTGTCCCTGACACTCTGTGAACTCCGCAGTTAGGGTGAGAATTTGGGAGGGACGTTCTGCCAACAGCCTTTGCGATTTTTCCATGTCATTGGTCAGCTCTTCTCTTGCAAGGGCAAATGCTTGATTTGAAAGCTTTGTTTTTTCAAGTGGCTCTCAGCCCAGGGTAGGAGGCTGGATAAAGAGCCAAAGGCCCAAGTCCCAGTCCTGTGTCTGCCACTTAGCTGCTGTCCGACCCTGGACAAGTCGCAGCCTCCCTGGGCCTGCGTTTCCCCACTGGTGAGTCTCGAACAAATGAGGCCACCGGCATGCAAGTGCGCTCTGTCATGGCGCAGCCCTGCTCCCTGCCAGTGACATGAGCCGTGACAAGATATTCCCCTTGGAAAGAGTCTTAACCGAAACCATGTGCCAGCTAATAATATAAATGTTTGCACTCCGTCCTCTGTCAACTTTCTGTTCTGCCTGTGGGTTCTGGGCCATGTGGAAGGTCCATATGCACAAGTACGTGAGCCGTCTGGGCACAGAGGCAGTGACGGATGTGTCCCCACGGTGGATTTTTCAGTCCGTAACCAGACTGTGGGAGTGTGGGTGTGTTGGCTGGGGATGGGGACGCTTTACAAACAGGAGTTTGTCACCAGGGGCTTCCAACCTCTTTGATGCCGTGGTCTGGCTGTCCCGCGTGGTTGGACATGTGCTTCTATGTAAGAGGCTTCACCTGCAACACGGAAGTCGGACTCTCCTTCCAAACTGTAGTTCCTGGTGGCCAGGACGGCGGCGAGTTCTCTGGAATTCTTCTGTTTCTCATGTGCCGCCGGCCTGTCCATGGTCGAGAGGTCTAGCCTAACACCCAGCAGTGACGGGCGTCCTGTTAGCATGGTGTCCCTCCGGGCTTTCGGGGACTTGTCCACCTACCACCACTGCATCACAAATTACCCCCAAACTTGGTGTCTTCGAACAACAACATTTGTTTTGCTCAGAGCTGGGTGGAGACAGCTTGTCTCAGTTCCACGTGGCTTCAACTGGCATGGCTCGCAGGTGGGAGCTAGAATCACTTGAAGGTTAACTTACTCTATGTTAGGTGGCTGATGCCGGCTGTCAGCTTGTCTAACTGCTCGGCCCCTCCCTGTGCCTTGGGCTGCCTTCCAACCTGGTGGCTGGTTCCCAAAGGTGAGTGTCTTGTGAAGAGAGAGACAGATAGAAGTCATATCACCTTTCAGGACCCAGCCTGAGAAGAGTCATTTATTTCTACCATGTTTTGTTGATGGAGGCTCTTGCACAGTAGCCCCACAGCCCAGTTTCAGGAGGAGGGGAAATAGACCCCCTGTCTCGGTTTGGGGCATGGCAGTCACTGTCACTGAGCCACTTGGGGAAGAGACATTCTGCCACGGGGATTCTTGTCATGCGATGTGGTGGGGTCTCCTGGAAGATTTTATTGCTTTACATTTTAAATTGTGATTGGCGTACTTAGGGCTATCTCAAATGGTGAACTTCAGATTTCTTGCTCTTTGACTGAAATGTTTTTTTTTTTTAAAGATTTCATTTATGTATTTTTAGAGAGTGGAGAAAGGAGGGAGAAAAGAGAGGGAGAGAAACATCAATGTGTGGCTGCCTCTTGCGTGCCCCCTACTGGTGACCTGGCCCACAACCCAGGCATGTGCCCTGACTGGGAATCGAACCGGTGACCCCCTGGTTCCCAGGCCGGCACTCAATCCACTGAGCCACACCAGCCAGGGCGTGAAATGTTTAAGATGAAAACAAAAATTCTTAATAACATTATGGAGAAAACAAAGCCCACATTCATATGCTTTTATTAAAAATATTGTTTGTCAGGAATAAAATAAGATTCTTGTTGTTTCTGCCAGCACAGGGCATGAACTTACATTGGTATTTGTTTCTGGCACTGGTGGGAGACCTGATTTTTCAAGAGCTTTCCAAAGAAATGCTTCTCTTGCCGTCTGCACACGCATTTCCATCTGTTCGTGCCTGACTCGGGAGGTGGTCCAACTTCCTTCAAGGTCATTGGAAGCAAACTTCTGTTGCATCTCAGTCAACACTTCACTTGGTAAAATTACTCATAGAATCATTGGATGAGTACACGTCTGTGAACTTCAACCAAAAGCTCTCTTGGATCTGTCTACAGCTCCCCACTGACAAGAAGGCAGCATTTCAGCGACGTCCACAGACACGCTCGTGCAAACAAGAGCTCTGGAAAGCACGGAAATCTAAACTAATCAACTCACGAGACATGGTCAAGATTGGCTGGCTCCGCTGCATTTGCCTCAAAGGTAAAACCAAACCTTCGCTCTGTGCCTCGAAAAGACACCATGAAATGGGGAGAGGGCTGTGTATGTCACGGACACTGTGTGGCTTGGGAATGCATTTTATTGAACATTCCCACCCTTAATCTCCTTGAACGAGAGCCTGTCCCCAGTTTTCCGGTCCCCATCCTGGTAGAAGCCTCCGTATCCCATGCCTCGTCCAACCCCCCAACTAGGTTTTCTGTTCCTTCCTCCAACCCATCCTCTGACCCCGGGGGTCCTCAGGTCCAAGGCCTTCAATGGCTACGAATTCAAATGTACATTTATTTTACTTTATTGAAGCTATTGGGGTGACATTGGTTAATAAAATTATATGGGTTTCAGGTGTACAATTCTCTAATACATCATCTGTATATTGTGTGTTCACTGCCCCATAAAATGTACATTCCTGCATGCAGCATGAAAGGCCCTTTCTACCTGGCCCCAGCCTGCGTTCCAACCTCATCGCCTCTAAAATGCACATCCTACTCCAAGGTGAACCTCTGGGGGCTCCCAAAACAAGAACCTGCACTTTCATTTTTGTTATTACGCCTCTGCTCCTGGCATTCCATCAGCCCGGAGTGCTCTTTGCTGGGCCTGTTTGAATCCTACCTGCTTTTCAGGACCACTACGGCCCTATGTGCGGCCTCCCCGACCCCTGCCCCGGGTGGGGTTTCGCCCTCCTCTGAGCTGTTCCTTACCGGCGCCTCTCTAGTTGCTCACACTTAAATAGCTATTACATAAGGTAGGGAATGTAAGACAATGTCCTCACATTCACTTGTGAGACCAGGAGTTACTGGTGGACGTGTTTGATCCACCTTTGAAGCCGCCCCAGCTTCTAGCCCAGCCTTTGACACACAGACTCAAACTCAATGTTTCCGTCTCCACGCTCACCCCTCCTGCTCCGTCCTGATCTGTCCACTCTGTTGCCGATGCTGTCCTTGCGCCGACCTCACAGCACCGCCGCCCCACCAGCCGAGACCTTTCCTGTTGCTCCTTCCTTTGCAATCCTGCACTTGTCTTTTCATTGCATCCCCAGTGCCTCGCTCCCTCCTTCCTCTACTTTCCTCTGCCCCAAGCTTTTGTAATAGGCCCCGCTGAGGCCTTCTGGCCTTCGGCATCTGTCTTCAAACTTATCCGATAAAAAAGCACTGGCTGAGTGAATATATCCACCTGAGCTGCTCTGTGCCAGGACCCTCCTTTCATTCCCGAAACTTTGGATCATTGCTGGTTGCTCTTTACACAAGTCTGAATGCTTTGATTTGGCTGCCGAGTGGCCTCCCTAGTGTCACCCTTTTCACTGATGGAGAGGTTGTGGGGGAGAGACCTTGAACTGAGATGGATGTCAGAATGTTTCCCACTGAGAGCCACGAGCCATCGTTGGGTCGGTGGGTAGCAAAATGTACTTAGTGGGTCATAACATACATCTATTGCCATGGGTTGGATTAGAATGGCATCATCAGAGTACACAGCAGTACAGAGCATGTAGTAAAATCATCATCTGCTAAAACGCGTGTTCCGTTTACACACACACAGGGTCACGATGCAGCTCTTCTTGTGGCTCATGTGAAAAACCTGCGAAAACCACTGGTTTGTCCAAATCCCAACCTGTTTCCTATTTTCTAAACCTTCTCTTTGCAGAAAGACAGGTCCCCAGGTATTTGAAGACTCTCCTGAAACTTCTCTGAACATCTGTGGGCCTGACTGCCCTGTGTAATTACGCTGCCAGGCTTGGGCCATGTGACCCGGCCCTCCTCCCACTGGACAGCGTCACTCGGTCCGCCTACTGAAGAGCTCTGTCCCATGCGCTCCTCCTTACTCAACTACTGTCTCCGTTGCTTTTACCAGCCTGAAGAGATGCATAATTAAGCTCCATGGCAACCAGCAAGATAGGAAAGCAATCATCTAATTTTTGATATCACTTAATAAAAGGGCAACAAATGATGCAAGGAAAAGGACAGATAATACTACCCAATACGCGTGAGGGCCAGAACCAAGATAACCTATTAACCATGGAGCCCTCGAGTGTTTGAGCTTGTAACTATCACTACTTGGGTCTGGGGGTCCAGGATGGTGTCTGAAGTGCCCAAGGCGTTAGTATGTGGCCCTTATGCCTGAAAGCAGACCCCCCCATCTCGCATCGTGATCCACCTCCAAGGGTCATTAGGCATTTGGCAGTTCCTGCTGTGTCTGCAGGAAAGGAAGGGATGGAGAGAGGCAGGGCTGGGTCTGTTGGGACAGCGCTGCACAGCCAATGAGGAGAATACCTAGTCGAGTCCCGCTTCCTTCTCTCACTACACATGGACTTGAGCGAGTCATTTGGAGTGTAAGCACCAATTTCTCTTTCCTTGAAATGGAAGGTGAAAAAGGATTTGCATTGTTTATGGAATTAAGATTAGTTAAAATCATACAACCCAACTATACACGGCAAACTCACTTTAGATCGAAGGGCATGCGTAGGCTAAAAGTGAAGAGACAGAAAAAGATGCTTCGGGCCCATGGTAACCAAAGGAGAGCAAGGGAGGTTATACCTACATCAGACAAAATAGACTTTAACTCAGAAACTCTCAAAATGGCCAACAGAGGACATTATGTAATAATAAAAGGCCAATCCACTGGGAAGAAATAACCATTATAAATATATATACACCCAACATTAGAGAACCTAAACATGGAAAGCAAACACTGCTGGAACTGAAGGAAGAATTACACAGCGATACAACACTAGGAGACTTCAGTACCTCTCTTTCAATGGTGGACAGAACATCCACACAGATCGATTAGAAAGCCCAGGGCTTGAATGACACCACAGACCACGGGGACCTAGCAGACACACACAGAACACTCCGCCCAACAGCAGCAGATCCTCACGGGTCCATCTCTTATGGCCTAAATGGAGTGACACTAAAACTCAACAGCAGAAGGGAAAACGAAATGTTCACAAATAGCAGAAAGCAAACAACAAACTGTTAAATAGCCATCAAGTCAAAAAAGAAATCAAAGAGGAAATTAGAAGACACCTCACACTCACACACACACACACACACACACACACCCCCAAAATCACAGCCTATCAAAATGTGTGGGATGTAGCAAAAGCAATACTGAATGGGAAACCTATTGGGATAAATGCCTCTATTTAAAAGGAAAAAAGATCTCAAATTTACAAACCTAACTGTAGACCCCAAGAAGCTAGGAAAAGCTTCTGCAGGGGCAGGGATTCGGTGAAGATTAAAGGAGAGGATGTATATAAAAGCCCCTGATTATTTCCCTTCCTCTTCCAGCAAGGACCTTTCCGGGTTTTTTTTTACTGTGACTCCTCATTTTATTTGGGCCTCCTCTATTTGCAAATAACTGAAACCAACTGGAAGCAGCTTAAACAGGCAAGTATCCTGGAAAGACACAGGGGCATCCCACAGATGGCAAAGCACAGTCTGGGCCAGGCTCCGGGCCACCACGTGGCACCCGGACTGAGAACCAGCAAGCTGTCGTGACTCAGCGCCCAGCTCGCAGTCCATCCCTGGGACTATGGCTTCATGCCTTCATTGTCCATGATGTGACGTTCACCCCACTTCTCTGTCCCTGCAGACAGATGGTGTCTGCTTTCCCTCGTTAGGGCCGCCCCAGAGCTCTGGAGTTTACTCCCTCTCTCAGCGAGTGACCCAAAGTCCCTCACTCTCCACTCTAATTCGGGGAAAAGTAGCTGATTGGCTGATGTGGGTCAGGTGTTCACTCCAGACCCAACAGACTCTTTTGTTCATCTGCCTTTTGGTGGATGGGACCCTCTCCACAGAAAAATACACAAACATGGAATGTTTACACCTAGTTTCAAGGGGTCTCAGACCCTCTGAGGCACAACCATGAGTTATGGACCCCAGGCGAAGAAAACCTGGTCAAGGGAACTTAACTGACATAATTCAACTCCTCCTTCCTATGCGAAAGAAGTGAGTCATCAACATAATTTGCACCAGGAAAACGTTCACATCCAGAGGCACTTCTTAGGACCCAATCACAGCAAAACGCTCCTTGGATACAAACACAGCAACAGCAATTCTATTGCACTTACGTCTTTGCAAACCATCCCATACATCCCTTTAAGCACGGCGCCCACCTGCAGCGCCAGCAAATCACACTGCCAGGGGATCGCCGGGCCGCGTCACCTGCTGCTGCCCCCGTGCTTCTACCCACCCACGTGTCCTCTTAAGATTCTGTAGATGCTCCTCTCCTTTCCTTTCCTGTTTTCCACCTGGAGGCTGAGAGCTACAGAACCCTGGTCTCACGTGAACGACTTCCCTGCCAAGCTTGTTCACCTGTCCTTCCCCCCACGCCACCCCAAGGTGTCTGCTTCCGTCAGGATTGTGAGTCACAAAAACAAAAATCAGAAATATAGCTCCAACTCATGAGAGAAGAGAGAGAGGGAGGGAGGGAGAGGTAGAGAGAGCGAGAATTATTAGCTGATTACATAAGAATTAGTTTTGGTAACTAAAAAGCTCAAAGTCAATAGAATGGACATTGGGTACAACTGTATCCAAGGACAGAGGTCATCCGGACCAAGCCCACATCTCTTTCCCCACCTCTCAGTTCTCTTTCTCTCTGTGTTTGGCTGACCTCAGACAGAACCTGTCCATGGTGAACCTGCCAGCTCCAGGCTTGCATTTTCCTTCGAGCTAGCATCTCTAGTAGGAGCCTCCCCATCCCAATAGTTTCATCAAAGTCTCAAAACTGAGCCTCTTGGGGCCCTGGCCTGGTAGCTCAGTTGGTTAGAGCAGCAGCAGGATATGGAAGGTTGTGGGTTCAATCCCCTGTCAGGGCACATACAGGAAACAACCAATGAGTGTGTCGATGAGTGGAACAACAAATCGATGTTTTTTCTCTCCCTCTCTCTAAAAATTTAAAAGTTAAATTAAAAAACTGAGTCTCTTTGGAGGAAACTTGAATCACATGTGCATCCCTGAGCCAATCACTTCAGTTGGGGAGATGGCAGACACTTGTTGGGCAGCCTGAGGTCACCCACCGACCAGTGGGCTTACCCGCCAGAAACTTGTGGGGTGAAAGGTGGTTCGTCAGAGGAAAACCAGAGCTCTTGTCAGAAGGAGGGATAGACAGTAGGTGGGGAAAAAGCACAAAGGCCCATTCCCTTCTCAAATTGCCTTTTCCTTCTTCCTGCATACTCGTCTTAGAGTCTGAGTCGTATAGCATCTGGTCGCACCCCAGACCAAAGACAGCTCCATTAGAGCTCGGTGTCTACTCTGAGAGTCTGTCCCCTCCAACGCCACCCCTCTCTGGTGTCAAGTGTGACTCAACGTGGTGAACCCTGAAACACCTGGGCACCCAGAGGGGCCATGGTGGGATGGAAGTGTCAGCTCACGCCATCCACAGCTCCTACCCTGGACAAGACCCCAGATTGTTTTCCAGCCTCGGGTCACTGTTACTGGTTTTTAGCCTCAAGAGTAACTCTATGCATGCTTAGGCTTCACAGTCTGTGACTCAGAACCCGGGGCCATATGTTCGTAACTGAAGATATTTAGAAACAATATAGAGGTGACCTAGAATTTTTTTCTAGAATCCCACAAAAGGAATTCTGAAGAAGCACCCGATGTTCCCCAGCTTTTCTCAGCATGCAATAAGCAATGTAACTAGGGCTTTATCCTGTCTTCTCTAAAGCTTAAGAGGAAGTGATTAAATTTGCTTTTTAAGCCCCAGCACTTGCCCTGCCTACCTACCAGCAGGCTCCAAGAAGGAAGTGAGATAATGCGTGTGAAGGGACTTTAAAAAGTACAATTCTAAAGCAAGCTGTTATTATTAAATAACGATTAGACAGTTATTTAGTAAATCATTCGACAGTTATCTCCCGAATATTTACTGTTGGCCAAGCCCCACGGCACCTTCTGGAGGGCTGACACTGAACAAGAGGCACCGCAAACAATGACGGCAGGGACCAGCCCACGGCAGGCGGACATCTGCCCAAAACATCCCAGCGGTTCGCTGCTGACCCATCTCTCTCTGCGCACCCACCACTCCCAATCTCCTGGTCTTTCTTGGATTTGCTGCCATTTTAAATAATAGTGTGGGGATGGCTCGGTCTTCTTTGTCATCTAACATTTTCTGTCACCCACCTTTCACTAGTTATCTCCTTCCTTCGTTTTCAAAAAACAATTTTCCTTCCTCTTTCCTCAGAAACTGTCCAGGACCATCTGTCTGGTCTGCTTTAAGGGAAGGGCCCAACTTGTCAAACTCGCTGTAGAACTAAAAAGCACGAACCCCGACAATGGCTGCCTTTCAGTTTGGGATTTTATTATTAACAGCCCCCGGCTGCCAACATGTTCCTGATTATTTTTTAATAAATGGAATTAATTTCATGCAGATACATCCCTCCGAGTGGACGGAGCAACATCCCACACGAGCAGGCATATTAAATAGGTATTTTCTCCCCCCAAATACCTGAAGATTCACAGGGTCCATCATAACTGTTCATTGAACACAGCTTCTAAGTTGCACAGTCTTATTCATGAGTGGGGCTCCAGGTTCCATTCTAATTTATGTTGTTCTAGACACGGGGGTGTCCCACCCGCGGCTCGTGGGCTGCATGCGGCCCAGGGTGAATTTGAAAGAGCCCAACACAAAGTCGTAAATTTACTTAACACACTATGAGATTTTATTTTTTGTGCTTATGTGTTGCAATGTATTTAATGTGTGGCCCAAGACAGCTCTTCTTCTTCCATTGTGGCCCAGAGATGCCAAAAGGTTGGACACCCCTGGGGGAAATTCTCTCCCTTAGTCTTCCCATACAAAAAACTGGCTGGCTCCTGCTCTCAGAGTCCAGAGTAAGTGAACCTGTTTGCATTCCCGCGGTCTCTACGCCCCTGTGGGTCAGCTCCAGGTAAGGAAGTCCCTCCTTCTCTTTCTCTCTCTCCTCTCTCTCTTTTCTCTCTCTCTCTCTCTCTCTCTCTCTCTCTCTCTCTCTCTTGTAAAGTCTTTTGATCTGCGAGTGCAGCTTGGACCATAAAACGTCTTCACTGCTGTCACAGAACCTAACAATGTCATTTTATTAGCCAGACCAATGCAGCCAACACTTCCGGTCAGACCAGGTGATGCTGGGGTCACGTCTCTGGCATATCCAAAGAAGGAAATACCGAAGATCTCCTTCTACATGATGTGCATTCTATCAGGTGAGGAAATGCGAATGAAAGAGAAAAAATGAGAGTGTGGGTCAGGAAACAGAAACACTCTCTGGCAAGCTACAGTTTGCTGATAGAAAACAAATCCACCTCTTTACGACCATCCACATCCCATTAGGAGAAAGGCAAACCATTAAATCGCTAGGCCCTTTATTTAATCACTGGTGAAGAAGGAAGAAAGCAAGTACAGAAAGCGAGTCCCATTACCTCCATTACTCATCACCCTCAGTTCAGAGTCAAACATTTCGGCACCTGCTGCTTCTAATGACATTTTAATGGCTCTTTGCTCAGACAGTTTTGTTTGGCACAGTGGGAGAGAGTCAAGATTGGGACGTGCTGGTTCCACAGGGAGGAGAAAGCCTGCCTGGGCTCAGGAGGAAGTGCGGGGCTGGTTATTCCTCAGCCGCACCCAACCAGTGGGGCATGGGGGCACCCCGCCCGCAGCCCGGGGGGCCTCTCCTCTATTAACTCACTCCTGCTGTTTGCCCTGACCTCTTGCATGGAACGTGGAGACTTCCTGGTGTGACACCTGCTTCTGGGGAGGCAAGATGGAGGAGGGGGATAGAAAAGGGGCCAGGGAGGCAAGTCTACATTTTGTTTTAGGTGCCACAAGATGTGCACAGCAAGGTGAAGGGCCCTGGGGCCACCGTTTGCCTCTCGCACTGTGGTTTTCATGCACCCAACCACTCTTTTTCTAGTACAAGTCGTCATTGTGGGCACTTTAGAAGATATCCTCTATCAAGATGGTGGGTGACCCAAGAAATAGGAGATACTGCCTCCAGGGAACAGGTGATCCAGGACAAGAGGCACAGGGACTGTCCCCAGGGTGACACAGAGACCCTAGGAGCTGGCCAAGGGATCAACCAATTCAAGCGGGAGGAGGTAGGAAGGGGGCAGGCCTTCCTGGAGAACGAGAAGTTGATGGAATACCTAGTGTGTTTTGAATCTATTAAGAGATTTACATAATTGGGAGAGAGTTTTGGGACAAGTTGGTGATAAGCATCATTGTTAACTGCCCCCCCAAAACAAAACAAAAACAACTCCCCAAAAGTTATGGCACAAAGTAAATGTAAATGGCTCAGCTGTGAATAGGACTTACATGGTCGTAACAATGACCTGACTACTGACTGATCAAAATTACCACGTGACTATAGTGTGGGAATGTGGAGGAGGGACGTGGTAATTTATACCTGAGGAGGCTGCTGAAAGCTCAGATTCTCCTCTTCTGTAGAAGGAAGCCCCTGCTAATGTCCAAAACCGAGAAAGCAAGGCATAGCAATATGAGCACGGCATTCAGAGGAATGGAGCTAAACCTCCCTCACCCAGAACAGATGGACGGATAGACAGACAGACAGAGACAAACCAGAGGAGCTTGAAATAGTTGTTTCTGGACTGTGGGACGTGCAGAGAGGGAGCAGTGGAGAAACCATGATTTATAGCGAACCACGTTCTCATACCAAACCATGCTGAACTCTCTAACACTCTGAACACGTGTGTACAGCACGTGGATAAAAATAAAAGAAGCCCTGTGAGTCTCTGTGTTGTATTTATCATGTTAAGCTCCTTGGTAAATTATGAAAATTCCAGTTAAAGTTGAATTTCAGGTAAACATCAAATTTCTTTGGGGCAATAAAAAGGGCATGTAATGTGATGTTTTGATGTTTGTAAACACTCTGAAATGACTGTCATAATCAAGCTAATTAACATACCCATCACCTTGCATAGTCAACTTTTGATTTCGTGGTGAGCACACTTAGCAGATTTCAGGGACATGCCACAGTGCTATTAACTAAGTCACCACGTGGCCCAAGTGCCCCGCCCCCCGTAAGCACTCTCTACGCGCTGCCTTCTGAGTGTGACTTTTTCAGATTCCACGCATAAGTGAGACCACAGAGTATCAAATAATTGTTTAGTATGAGTCACATCCCAAATAGTTCGTGGGCCATAACTTCTACTAAAAAAATTATGCATCACTTATCTCAAATTCAAATTGAACTGGTGCCCTGGGTTTTCACTTGCTAAGCCTGGTGTCCCTAATTATGAGATTATCTTATCACTAGGTATTTTGTTCACTACCCTACAGAGGCCACTTTATAAGAACCACAGAAGAAACCTCTTTATGGTTTCCGTTTCCAGAAAGAATGGTCTCCTGAGCAACTGATTCACTTTTTTCTTCTTCTGGACTCTGTGGAGCATGGAGAAGAATTGATTCTGGTGAAGTCTACTCATTGGTCTGAATCTGACAAAACCACCATAGATGGGAGTACAGATCGACAAGGGGCGCTGAGGAAAATGGCTATATGAACCAAGCAAACTGGGCTACAAAAATTTCTGAAATAAACAAAAACTAAATAGACAAAAACAACAGCACACCAGGCCTCTGGTTTTCTGAGTCAGTCCCTGTGGGTGGTCTCAGAGGAGACTCCAGAGCTGACTGGGCAGAGCCATCGGCGCTGGCTGGCTGGGCAGGTGGACCTCTGCTCACGGGGGTCCCTGGGACCAGCCTTTGGGCCCCACAGGCCAATATCCTTCAGATGACACAGAAACATACCTGGAAATAAAACTTTTCCCGTCCCTTGTCACCACACACGCATGAGGCACGAAACCCCAGCTGGCCACTAATTAGGATGCCAGATTTTGCTGCTTTCTCTCTTGTGGGAAGAGAGCGGCTGTCACCGGGGAGGTGGCATCCTCAGTTGCTGGAGAAGGGGAATAAATTATCCCTTTCTTGACATCCCCTGCCAGCTTGTTAGCATTGCTGACAACGGCTCAAAAGCAGAGAGAAGAGAGGTGGGAATGAAGGAGGGAAGTAAGTTGCCACTTTTCAAGCTTACATGGGGCAGACGCTTATCTACAGCAATTAGTTGCATCGGTTTTGCTCAGAAGCCCTCCCATCCCCCTGGTTTCCTCTGTGACAAAGCGAAGCTGCCACCATGACAGTAGACGCCATCATGGGCCTCTCCTGCTCTGCTCCATCTCACTGTGAGGTAGCCCAGAAAGAGGTGAGAAATTCCAAAAGCCCCTTCCGAAGGCTACAGGGCATAATGCAAGAGTTCCGGAGAACTCTCTTGGATCACAAGGGCCTGGGACTTAAAATGTCACTGTGTCACTTATTAGCTGAGTTCACCTTGAGGAAGTTCCATCTCATCTATAGATGAGGTTCATCTATAAAACAGGAGTAATGAGTCTGTCTTCTCCCCAGGCTCACAGTGAGGACTAAATATAAAGTGCTGAATGGGGCTTGGCATAGAGGAAAGGCTCCCTGAATGTTCTTATAACCCTGCAACACCAGCCCTTCGAGACCCGCCGCGCCGCCCCCACCTCCCACCATCTCTTCATCATTCCCTTCCCAGCCCCACTGAGGGCCATGGCACGACTGGTCCTTGCACTCTTGGCCAGAGAAGACAGGTGGGATCATGATGGCTACACAGGGAGTGCTGGTTCCAGGTGTCAGGCCACCTGGGTAGGGCAGTTTCCGAGCGAGAGCACGCAGCACGGCTGTCACCACTGGGCGGCGCACCAGGGCGGCACCTGCCTTCTGGAATGCACCTGGCCGTGCACAGGTGTGCCCTTCCTCCCAGAATCAGTGACTTGCTCTCATGACATAGGTGACACTTTGCAGCCTGGACAGTGTCCCAGAGCTCATGGGACAAAAATTCCCAGAGCTCATGGCAAGAGTCTTTCTGGGTCACCTGATTAGAGGCACTGTTGGGGCGGAAAGGCTGACGAGGGTCAGGGGAGAGCACTTCATCCTTAAAGCTCCATGCTTTAGATGGGCGGGGGGGGGGGGGGGGAGCAGATAGATTCCTTAGACAGATTTTCAGCTGTGCACATGCGTGCCCGAAGACCAGTGTCCCATGTTTCCATGTAGTTAGATGTGGCCACGCGGCTGAGTGCTGGTCAGATGGAATCGGAAGTTCTGTGTGGCCGACTTCCAGGAAAGTTCCTTAAAAGATAGCTAACACATGCCCTTGCTACTTTCTCTCATTCTTGCAGACTGGAACGTGGACATGGTGGCTGGAGTTTAAGCAGCCCCCTTGAGGGGCAGAAGTCAAATGCAGGTGGAGGAACAGATGGCTAGAGGGAGCCTGGGAGCTGAGTCGTTGAGACAGTGAGCATTAGCTCCGGGCTGCCTGCCTGACTCCTCTTGTGATGGAAAGAACTGAACTGGCTCGGTTGGTAGTGTGCTCAGAATCAAGTTGCTCACATTCTCTGCTCCAGGCTCCTCCCCAGGCCCCACGCCCCTCCACTGCCAGTGCCCTCCGGGAGGACACAGAGACACCCCCACAGAACTCAGGCCCCTTTCCCTGATGAACCCACAGTTCCGAGGGTACCAGACATGTGCCCAGGGCTGGAGCCAAGTGGATACCAGGAGCAGAGCGGAAGTTCGGCCTCCTTTCCTGCTGTGGATTCACTGTTTCTAACCCCCCAAGAGATGCCGATGGTTCCCAGACATTGACGCTAACCTTTCTGTGAGTGACTCTCATCTTTCAGCTTCTGCCCCATACCTCCTCCTGCTCACTCGTTCCCAATTCAGAGCCCTTGTTGGGTCTGTCAAATTGCCCAGAATTTGGTCATGTGCCACACCGAGGTCTCAAGAAGGCCAGGACAACCCTGTGTCAACTTCTCCACTCACACGGTGGAAGTCCCAGATATACAAAGGGGATTCAGAAATCAGGGAGTCCGAAAAACAAAAAAAAAACAAAAAAGGCAGCACCCACTCCATAGCTCCTGCATTGTCACTCTCAACCCCAGCTTTGTCACTGGGTCCTTCTTCCTCTTAGGCAAAAACAAGCCAACAAATATTAAAATCTCCGTGCATGTGAAATTTCTCAGTCACTATTTGGGAGAAGGAGGGGGTTCCACACAGCAGAAGACTGAATTTCCAGCCTCAGTGATGGCAGAAGTCCAGCCACTCTGAGGGCAATGGGGCTCGGTGATAAGGCACCATGGAGAGCTGAGCTTGACCTCTAACAGGACAGGGGGAGATGACAGACCTAGGCAGGCCTAGAAGGAATGGAAAATCATCAGGCGGGAAAACCGTACCGTGGGAAACTATAGCCTGGGAAACTGCCTCTGACCCTACGCAGGACAAACAGCTGCCCTGCTGAGATTGGGGTCTGGGGTCGGCCTATGCGGCATAACAGGATGCAGCTTTAACTTGAACCTGACAAGATGCATCAAGAACAATGGTCAGCAGAAACGGCACCCAGAACCAGCTCCAGCCAGTCAGACTCTGACACCTGAACCAGTTACCCTTCATGGCCTTTTGTGCTTAAAAACCCTGCCCTGAGAACAACTGAGCGAGTCTTAACCTCCCTTGGTGGGCTCCACTTTCCCTCTTATTCCCCGCTAATAAACCCTGCTCCTTAGCTCACTGCAACCATCTGGTTTTTTGAGTGACTCCAGCCTAACAGGAGAGGGCAGGGAACCAGCTGCCAAGGCCTAGAAGCTTAAAGTAGATACTTTCTAGATGGCTTCCTAAAACTTGTGAAGGAGAGAATTCCTGTTCTAAGGACACATAGACCCAGGGTTCGAATCCTGGTCCCACCTCAGTGGGAACTTAGACAAGTTCCTCAATATCTGAGCCTAAGTTTCCTCATTGGCAAACAATGCAACGGAAAATTGCTGAAAGCTTGGAATAAGGTAATGCATGTCGAGTAGCTGCCAGGCTGTTGCTTGATAAGTGTTCCTCTGGGGAATTAAGGATAAATAAGATTCCTCTTTGTGCAATCAGCTAGTTTGGATGTTTCTGTATCATTTTACATATTTGCAACTGTTTTATGAAAGTATTTTAATATGGCTGTGAAAAACATCCATTAACTGTGTTCGATAAGAATTTAAATTAAATGATTCTTTTATTTTAAAAAGGGCTTTTATTCTAAGTGGAAATTGTAGATTAAAAGTTATAAACGAGCAGTCTGCTGTAGCGAATTGAGTGAACTGTCACATGTTGTTAAAAAAGAGACGATGCCCACTCAGCAAACCAAGATCTAACACTGAACCCGGACACAGTTTCGGCTTCCAAGGGACGTCACCTTTCACCAGCCACTCAACGTGGAATTGCCTGCTCAGCATCGAGAGCTAGTCCAGCCCACAGGCCCCTCCCGCTCTCCTTAGGGGGGCAACCACGCCCGAAACAATACATTCTTTACTAATAATTTACTTTTTCTTTCTACACCCTTTCTGCTTTTTAAAAGCCTTTCTTCTACAGCAGAGCTCCTTTCTGTTTGCTAGATGGGATGCTGCCCAATTTATGAATCATTGAATAAAGTCGATTTGATCTTTCAATTTACTCAGTGGGGTTTTTGTTTTTGAGCAGTATGATTTCTGGGCCTGGAGGCCGGAGGGTAAATTAACTTTTGTAGGATGGGGTACAACGGGGAGCCTGCCGCCATGCTGGTGGCTTCATGTGTAATCTGGACAATGCTATAAGAAAGTCACTTCACAGATATGCAATCGGAGGCGAGGAGACATTAAGTGATTTGCCCAAGGTCACAGGGTGGAAGTTTGTCTGAATATGAAGCACACTGTTGACAGATGAGCTCAGCGGCTCTGCGGTACTGCTGCGTCGGCCTCCATTGGGTTTGGCCAAGCGGCCCACGAGGCCTTAAACTGCTGTCAGCCCCTCACGCTAGCGCTCGCCCCCAACAGCAGCTCAAAGAGTCACAAGCCCATGTAAGTTCCTGACGTGACTCCCCAACAGCCCTTGTGATCAACAGTCTCCCCCACGTCCCAGGGCCTGTACGCCTTGTGGGGCCCTTAGACAAGCCCCATGGCGCTTACCAAAACCCTGCTCTGTGTCCCTTAGACAAGGCCCCATGGTCTTTGGGTTTGAATTGACCCATCTGACCCTAGCCTGGGAACCCAAAGGCACTCTGCCCTTGAACCCTAAAAAGGCATGTGCCCAGGTCCCGTGTCTCTGTCTCTGCCTGGACCTCGTGGCGTGCTGTGCTCTTCCTCTAGGACCTGTCAGTAATAAACGTCTGTTTCTATTTCTCCAGCGGTCTGTTGGTGAACTGGGACTCACCATCCAGCCCCCCAGCCCCCAGTTAACACGGGTTAACCCAACAAGGCCATAACACACGCACTCCAGCTACGTCCCAACGCTCTTGCTCATCTGGATCGTGGACACCAAGCAAAACCGTAATAGGCACATCCAACAGTCCAGAAACCACTAAGCTTCAGCGCTGACCATGGATAGGTTGTTTATCACAGCCCCGTAGGTTCAGCCAGGAAAAAAAACAGTGAGCCCCAGTGGCTGCAGATAATTTGTTACTCAGAGCACAGCTGACATATAAGCTTCCTGTTTGCATCAGTTTCCTAACTTCCCAAGCCCCACCCACCGGGATGATGCAGAGGTGGACCCAGGTGACTACTGAGCACGGGGCGCGTGTCTGACAACTGAGGACCCCGAGCTTGCTCCCCCCCCCCAGAGAGAGACGTTATCTTTATTGCCCCCCAGTGGAAACAAATCTTCCCCGAGAAGGAAGACACATCTTTATCTTTACTGTCCTGGAATGTGAGTAAATCTGAGCCAATGAGCTATTGATGTCTAGATGTGAAGAATGGTGAGAGATTCACAAGGATCCGATTCTCATGGCAAAAAAGTAATGGGATGTTAACACACCACCCTTTCTTGGTTGTTGTTTTTCCCTTCATTCATTAAACAAATTTCTACTCATTTGCTGACTCATTCAAAATGATTTCACATACTATTGGTTTCTACATGTACAGGTAGGTATATGGGTTGCTGAGCATGAGGCCATAAGCTAGACAGACAGCCCTCACCGGGCAGGGCTAACATTTTTATTCTGGCCCGAGATCTGCTCCTGCGAGAGACATCTTTCTCAGCCTGTCACCTGGGTGGACCCAGATGACCCAACTGTTTCTGGGCTCAGAAAGCAGGGACACGGGCTTGAGACTGACGATTCACAAAATCTTTGCAAGGAGGGAGCCAGTTACTTAACTACTACGTGAACCTCACGTAGTAGTTAAGTAATGCTTGTAGGCATTTCATCAGAAAGGCAGGAAACAAGTCGGGCCACCAGGAGGGTCTGATACACATCCGCTGAGTCTAAGGAGCCAGCAGCTGGCATCACTGCTGATGCCGGGGACGCGCGGATGCTGAAAGGACCAAAAGGACAAGGACGTGAACAACAGTTTTCTCCTTCGGGTATAAACCGCCCTAGAAACAAATATTCTTCAATCCCCATGATAATTGCTAGTTTGTTTGTTGGGTAATATTTAGCTTTGTGTTGTATCTGAAAGTAATGTATGCTTATGTTAAAAAAAATAGAAAGCATGTAAAAACATAAAGGAAGTAATCACTCATTACGATGGCACCCAGATAGAACTATTTCAGCTTCCCAGGGTACTCCGTCTGGTCAACTCACATTCACCTACTTACTCATATATATGGATTTTGTCTTTTCCTGAATTGGAATCCTATTGCATATATAGTTCACTGGGGGTTTTTTCCACTTAACATTTATAATAATAGTGTTTCAAACCAATTTTAATGGCTCCACATTGCTTCATCATGTAAACATTAATTTATTAAAGCAGCTCCCCACTATTGCACTTAACCTTGTGTCTAGTTTTTCATTGTGATAAATAGCTTAATGATCAGCATCTTTTATTGTTTTACCTCTTTGCCCACATTTGTTTATTTCATTGGGACTGATTGTAACGGCGAGATTATTAAATTAATAGGTACCAACATTATTGCCGAACTGCCCTCAAAACCACCGTGCCGTGTATTCTCCACCATTTTCCTGAACTTGACTGCCAGCAATAGGCCTGACTGACCAGTGCTTCTGGATTCTTCCTCCGGCGGTCCCCAATGGAATTCTCAAGGGCCCTGATGATAGACGAAGTCACCTACCAGTGAAGGCTTCATGTCTAGAACTTGAGAGGGTTTTTCCTCCTTTCCAGGGCTTTGCAAATGGCAAGAGGTGTCGATGGCCCAAGGCTGACTCTTTAAATAGTATCCGGGTCGCAAAAGTAAATTGTGCGTGTCCTTGGTTTTTCTTCCCTAAATGGATAGATTTTTGATTAAAAAATATTACGTAATCACTTTAAAAATTGGAAACACAGGAAATTATTCTAGAAAATAAACCATCCATAATCTTCACAAATGTAGTTATTGTTAACATTTTTGTGTTTTTCCATTTGGGCTATTATTCATGCAGATATTTTTTCTTTCGCAACATTGTAAACATACTATCAATACATTTTCCCACTCAGCTTTTCCCCGACCATCGCTGTGAGTGTTTCCCATGATGTTACATAACACGCATGAACTCATTCTAATGGCGGCAGGGTATTCCGGTGAGAAAATGGACCTCAGTGTAGGCTGTCGTCCCCTTACGAGGATGTTTAGATATTTTGGACTATGAAGAGTCCGTATCAGCACCTTTTGCATAAAGCTAATTTTATAGTTAGCTTTGATCTGAGAGAGGTTTTTAGATACAAAATAGTAATAAGAGCTAATAAAAATAATGATTATTTACTGAGCACTTACTATTCTCCAGGGGTTTTCCTTGCATTGCTATTATTCATGAAGATCTTTATGGGTAAATAATAATATCCCCGTCTTGAAAATGAAGAAATGGAAGCTCAGACATTAATTTGCTTTAGGTTGCAAAGCTAAACCTCAGCCTAGATCCTTAGTGTTTCAAAACCCCTTCCCTTCCATCCAAATATACTGGTACTTTACTATCTCAAAGGGAATAAATATTCTGAAGGACCTGACAGGTGTGTCCTACTACTTCCGCTATCTTTTCTGCAAAATGGAAAATTATAATCTTCATGGATCTTCTCGTCCATGTGCGTGGTTGTGGGACCTAGAACGGTGTTAAAAGTTTACATCACCAAATGCCAGTCTTTCCCTCTATCCTAAACTTAGAGAAGGTTGGTAAATATCCACTACTTTTTCTTTCCCATTTTTTCTGTAGTTTGAATTTTTTATACTTAACTCCTCACTTATTTCATCAAGAATTTAGGTTAGTATTCGGAGCTGGTATAGAAAGCAGTTTAATACGTACAATGAGAATAAGCTGATTTTTCTCCCAAATTCCTACCATTAACCTAATTTTATTGCAGATGTCTCTTTCTTACTGAAAGATTTTAGATACTTTTTTCAGTCCTCACCAGAGGACATGCTCATTGATTTTAGAGACAGAGGAAGGGCGCGGGGGGAGGGAAAGAGGAAGAAACATCCATCAGTTGCCTCCCGCACATGTCCCGACCAGGAATCGACCCCACAGCCTAGATGTGCCCTGACCAGGAATTGACACTCCAACGGAGTAGACCACCCGGCCCAGGCTTGAGAGATGTTAGCTTCTTACATGTAATGTGTTTCTTTGCTTCCTCTTGTCACTTATCCATTCACTCGTTTTGCAAATATGTATTTAGTGCCTGCTGTTTGCCAGACATTGTGCTAGGTCTTGGAGACATCCATACAAGGGAGCAGATTTACTAAAAACAAACCAACCAACAATACTTAATGATAATATGTCTAACAGGTATGCAAAAATAGAGGATCGTGATAGCTTGTAGCAAGCCTGCTCTGTTCCTGCACGAATATCACACTTTTAATTACTGAAGTTTTCTGAATTTTAATATTTAATAATTTAATCTTCCTCCCTGACTCATTGCTATTCTTGCCTGCTTTCTCTGCCAGGTGAAAGTCATAATTTTTTTCAACTTATGAAAATATCACATTGTACCATTGAATTAAATGACACTAGAGTAGTTAAATTGTAAAGAATTGACATCATTATAATATCCCATTGCTCTATCCAAGTTTTTAAATAATTCTCAATAACACTGTTAGTTTTCTCTGAATACATTCTAAATTTTGTTGTTACGGTTGCTTATAGGCATTTCATACTTTTTGTTATTATCATCAGAATCCCAGTTTTCATTATATTTTATAACTTGTTTTTAATGTTATAAAAGACAGCTATTGATTTTTATGTATTGATTATGTAGTCAGCTACCCTACTGAGACCATTAATTTTCATATTTGTCAATTTTACTTTCAATTTTCAATTTTCTCTAGATACATTCCTATCTGCAAATAAGCTTTTTTCTTATAATATTTAGGATATTTTTCTATTCTACTTTTATTAAATTGGCCAGAGTGTTCAGAAAAATAAATAATAATGGTGATTATGGGCTCCCTCACTTTTGTACCTGGTTTAATGCAAAGTTCTTCATTATTTCACTGTTTCTTATGATGCCTTTTAACTGGGTTAAGCAAGCATCCATCTACTCCTAATTTTTAATAGAGCTTTTATTAGAAACAGGTGTTGTGTTTTATTATTTCTGCAATCTTTAGTGATTGTTTTTTTCCTAGTGGTGTCTTATGTAAGAGCTTTCTTTTTTTTTAGGAGGCTGAGCCGCTGCACCGCTCCCGTCTGACTGCACTGCTGGTTTCTCTCTAAAGATGGCTGCGACACTGGAGAACACCTTGGAAAGAGGCTTGGACCTGGAGCCCGCCCACCTGAAGGTGCAGGCGGGCTGTGAATTCAAGTGGAAGATGCTCCAGGCGCCTGAAAAAAGACCCAAGCCCCCACCGGACACCCGAGGAAAGACCACTGCCAAACACTGTCACTTGGGGGAACACATTTCTCTTGAGACGATAATGAATTGAGTTGATACTGCAACCTTGGCTGTGGCCGTTCTCAGTGTTACTGAGCTAACAAATGAATGAACAAAACATGGCTCACCGTGGACCGCACACTCTCACCTCCCGGGGAGCAACTGGTTCTCACTCCTCTGACTTTACCCTTCCCCGAAATGGGTCAAAACCCCAAAAAGGTTGCAAATACAGAGCTGAGCAGCCACGGCTGGGGGAGGAAACCTGGTGGGAGCCTGTCCCTGGGCCGGGTGGGACAGGCCATCCTGACCATGGGTCCTTTTTCTGGTGGTTTTGGGGTCCCCCCAGCTCTTCTCTCCTATGTGGCTTCTAGTCGGGTGGGGTAGGTGGGAATCTATTACTCGGGATGATTGCTTTACCTCCCCTGGACACATACTGAGGCCAGTTGAGGTCCATTCTCTCTTAGGGCTGACAGACCCTTGTTCTTGCTGAGTTCCTCAGTCGACCCCATAGGCCAGTCCCCACTCGGGCTAAAACTCCAGGAAACACAGTTCCGCAAACTGAAGTCTTTGTTAGTGAAGAATGGGACCCAGATGCCCCAATTTTTTTTGTTGTTCAAAATAAGAAATCTAACCAAGTGTAGGTGTTACTTATTCCTATATCCATCCATATGGAAGAAGAAAGCGTCAGCGACCCTCTTCTGGTCTATGCAACAAAACTCCTCGCATTTACACCTTTCAGAAAACAGAATAAAGTAACCATTCTTCTGTTACCGGGGCATAGAATCATTCAGTGAGACAGCCATTAAGAAGCTCGGTGGTTGAGTGTCGGCCTGTGAATCAAAGGGTCTCCAGTTCAATTTCCAGTCAAGACACGTGCCTGGGTTGCGGGCCAGGTCCCCAGTAGGGGGCGCACAATAGGCAACCACACATTGATGTTTCTCTCCCTCTCTTTCTCCCTCCCTTCCCCTCTCTAAAAAATAATAAAATCTTTTTAAAAAAAAGAAAAAAAAGAATCACAGAATTATCTCCCTACAAGCCGCCTCTATCATTTGCAAGAATTGTTTTATGATGCAGAATGGTATTGAGAAAGTGGAGAGCATTATATCTTGCGGAGATTGTTTCCCTCGGCAGTAGCAAGGATGCAGTTTCAAGGCTAAGTGACATAGTTCCATTGTTTGGCATCTAGGGAAGAACAGACTGAGCCCCAGAGGACCACCGTGTGGCCAGGAGGAGGGTGGCCAAGGAGTATGAACAAATGAGGGACAGGGACGGAGATGTTTCTCATCTTTGTACTTAAAAGCCATTCTGGTTCTTACTAAGGCTCGCAAAGAACATCACGGAGGAAATAGTTCTAAACTATAGCAACAGTCTCAAAATCCTCTTTCCCTTTCCTCCCCTCTCAATCTATGTTACATGCCTTTTGCTCAAAGCCTGTCTCCATTTCATTCCTGGCTCAAGGCCAGCACCCACCCGAGACCCGTCCGAGCGGTTTGGACCCCTCCCACCATCCTCCACCCCCACTCCTGGATCTTATTTTCCCTCTCCCACTAGATATTTGCTTCCTTTCTTGGGAATGCTCCAGCCTCTCCTGTTAGAGGAGCCAGCCTGGGCACTGGGCTGACAACCTCAGACTTTGCCCTGGAAGCAAAGTGGGGAGGGGGGTTCAGGGCTTCTGTCACTGTTCACCATCAGGGGGGTGGGGAAGATACAGCAAATCTCATAATTAATTTTTTCTTTATGAGTTCTTATTAATGTGGCAGTATCTTTTGTGAATTTTTATTCTGTAGTGACGGTTGACATTCAACATTATACCCTCCCTTTTCAGTGCACGGCGCAGTTAGACATTTCCATCACTTACAGAGCGACCCCCCGTAAGTCTTACCCCCACCTGGCGCCGTACGTAGTTACTACAATATCACTGACTCTGTTCCCTCTACTATACTTTACATCCCCGTAACTACTTTGTAACTGACTGTGGCACTATCTTAAGGGCCCAGATTAGGATATAAATCTAGAAAAAAGGGCCCACAGAATCCATGTGACGTGCTTCTGGTCTGGGCCCCGGCCCTTGGGTGTGAAGAGTGGAGGAGCTGGGAGGGGGAAGAAAGCTGTCAGCCCCCCGGGGACTTCTTCAAATTTTGCCCGGCTCTGCAAGGAAACGCTGAGTCCTTCCTCTCAGCGGAGGATCACCTCCACTTCTCACTTTTGCAGTAAATCCTGTGACTCTACTTCGGACTCTCTCTGGAGCCCAGCCGCTACTTCCCGCCACCACACTAGTCCCAGGCACCACCAACTCCCACCTGGATTAGTACAGCGGCACACCCGTTGCTGCTGTAACAAATTACCACAGTGTAGCAGCTTAAAACAACACAAATGCATTAGCTTCCCGTTCTGGAGGTCCGAAGTCTGCAGTGGGTCTTACAGGCTAAAGTCAAGGTGGCAGTGAGGCTGCGTCCCTTCTGTAGATTCCAAGGCGAATTGTGCCCTTGTCTTTTCTAGCTCCCACCGACCGCCTGCATTGCCCAGCTCACGGTCAAGCCTTTCTCACGCTACATCACTTTCACTTCTAAGGGTCCTGTGATTACACTGGCCCAACACGGATCTGGGACAATCTCTCCATCTCAAGGTCAGCTGGTGAGCAACCAGATTTCCCTCTGCAACCTTAATTTCCCCTTGTAAATTAGCATGCTCTAATTTAAATATGTAAACGACACACTCACAGGTTCTGAGATGAGGATGTGGACACCTTTGGGAGGGTATTATTCTGCCCACCCCACCTCTAACTCACCTTCCACTCCTGCCTTCCTTCAATCTGTCCTCCTGGCCAGCCCAAATGATCCCTTCACACCAGTTACCACATCGCTTCACTCTATTGAAACCCGTCTCATGGCTCCCACTTCCTGGTCCCAACACCACGGAGTCTTTTATGAGCTCTATTAATACACTCGCTAATACTGAACAATCCTTTCATTTCCAGCATGGTCCCTCCTGCATTATGCAGAGGATGATTGCATGCTATTTGCTCATGTTTTAGTTAGAATGTCTTCATCTAGATTCATAAGCGAGGTGGGTCTTTTGCTGTCTGCGTTGTCTTTGTTCGGTTTTGCTTTGTGGAATAGACCGGAGGCTCTGCACTGTGGGTAGCTCAGAGCTGTGTCGACCACACCACAGGACAGACGGCCAACACAACGTTCCCAGCTGCTCGGAGTAGCACGGGCTTTCATAGCGATGCCGTGTGGCATAAGGCTGCCCTGTTATGTGGCTCAATATTTTTCCTCTTTAAATGTCTCAAGTCAACAAAAATAGTACCACCTCTTATAAAGGGAGGGACTAGCTGAAAGCCACGTGGCACCATTAGCTCCATTAAGATTATAGTGGCCACCTGGGTAAGACACGACCCCTGGCCCCAGGCAACACACGGGAGAATTGGGGGAACAAAACAGGTGATTGTCCCACTGAGTATTTGGCATACCACGAGCCCAGCATGTGACGTGGATTCAAAGAGCATCAGCTGTTCGAGTTGCTATGGCTGCTGCTGTTAGTATAAAGTTATTGTGAGAAGCCTGAGAATGGTGTTGAAAAGCACACTGATGTCCTCACTGCTGACACTATCACTGTCCACCGTCACCCTAGGCCTTGCCTTGTAGGGGGCCAGGAGGCCTGACGAGGAGCCTGTGCTGGAGCGTGGTCTCCAGGGGCAGAAGCCAGGGATAGCTGTCCACTCTCAGCTGCCCAGACCATAAAGAACCAGGAGGAGGAGACAGAGCCAAGACCTGAACATGTGCTAAGAGCTAGGGCCAGGGGGTCAGAGCCAAGAGTTAGATCCAGACACTGCTATGAATGGGAGAAGCAGCTGAGGGTCAGGAGCCGGGTAGAGCCCAGACAGAGCAGAAAAGCCAATTTGGAGCAAATCAAGGAGGGTTCTGGGAGGCTGTCCCAAATGGTGCTGGAATAGCCACCGTTCACCTTTACAGATCATTGGGCACGGCTATGTTTAACCCCCCGCAGGCTGAAGGTCGGGGCACAAACCCCCCTAGATCAGTTAAATCAAAACCTGTGAGGGATGGGGCCATGGGGTATTTGGCTGGGGTTTTTTTGTTTTTAACTCCCTGGGTAATTTCATTGGTGGGAACCCTGTAGCTCTATAAAGCTTCCTAAGGCTTTCTCCTCCCCACCCTACAGACTGCCCCTCAGGTGTCAAGATAGAAACTCTAATCCTTGAAGGTGAGCAAGCTTTCCAGAAACCGGGATTGCCGATGAAATGGAAGGCAGCTGCGTGTGTGGTCTCCCGGATGCCCTGGCAAAGACCAGGTGCTTTTTCAACTGAAATGAGGATTAACTTCAAAGTCAGTACAGGTTCAGCATCGTGAAGGAAGGTCTGCTTACTAATTTCATTTGAGGCTTAAATCTTAATTGTTTGCTCGGCACTTCAATCTGTTATCGGTTGGCTAGGCTTCTCTGCTGAATTTCGATCAGGAACGCTACTACGCCCTCCCTAGCTTTTCCTCCTTTCTCTCAAAACCTGGTTCCTCCTCCTTTACCGACTTCACGTGATCTGGCAAATGCCACGTGGATTCGAGGCGAACCGCACGCCCTTGGGTCTGTGCCTTGTCTGTGCTAAGACCCTGGCAGCAGCCTCCAGCCATAATTGCCATTATAATTAAATACAATTATTTGCTAAGTGTGCTTATGAATTTGCCAGAGAGCCTAGATTAATTGCCATTCATAATATCTTAAAGCTTCCCATCATGTTCAAGGGCCACTTAATTCCTTCCTTCTTCTAAATTAATTAATCCACAAGCAATAGGTGCCTAATGGTCTCTGAATAATTCCCAAGGTGGTCCAGTGTTTGCTAAGCTCAGCCCAACTGGGGCCATCCCACACGGTCCCCGGGCGGCAGCACCCCCTGCCCAGGTCCCTGTAAGTGGGCCAGCCTCCCTGGCATCTTTTCTTACCACCTCCTGGCCGGCAGGCGAACCAAGGCCCCTCTGCTCAGGACACCATTTCTGAACATCTTTATCTGCCACTTTTTTGAATGATAAGAGACGTGGAAGCAGAAACCACCTCCCACTCCTTTGAAACCAATCTTTTTACTCCTAACTCAACTTCCCACTGAGCTGCAGGGGGCAACTGAAATTGAGCGATCATGCCAAAGGAAGGTATGGGACTACAGTCACCAGCTGGCAAGCCACCTAGCCCAGCAGAGGTATTTGCTGAGGACAAGGAAGACAATGACCAGCTCCTAGGATAGAGGCAGTAGCTTCCACTAACCTTTTTCTCAGATGCCTCTGCTGGCATCCCGGAGAAGCCGCTTCCAGAAACTGAACGAAGTGAGCTCCACAGTGAGCTGCCAGGACCTCCTTGGGGAACTGAAGGCTCTGTTCCCCCTCTGCTGAGAAAGCTGGCCGCTGACGGCCATCCTCTACGTAGCCCTTCCTGGGAAATGCCCTTAATGAGATAACGATGGGGTCTCCCGAGATCACGCCCCTTGTTAGAGGCACCTGAACCCAATCACTGGCTCACAGAGAAGCAGAAGACCCAGCTCGCTCCAGAGACTCGGGAAGCTTTGATAAGACTATCAGCGCCTCCCTTTCTGCCAGCCCTGCTTCCGTCCAATTCCCTCCCACGGTGGTAGACCCCCGAGGAGAACTCCCTAGCAGACTCCTGGCCACCTCATCTCCATGTCAGGTTTTGCTTCCCACCACCCCGCAACAGAAACCTGTCCAGCTCTCAAGCTCGGCAGCCTTGCCCAATCTTGCCCTTTTCTGTACCAAAGATGATATTTGGCTTGCACCTGGTTTGCTCTTTGCCTTGTTTCTGATGCAGAATCTGGACGGGGAAGAGAGCACTATTCACTGAACTGCTTAAAAATCCCGACGGCCATTCCGATTAGGAAATCCAGGAAAGGCCAGCACACAGAGGCAGGCAGGGCCCCCAGAGGGTCATCCCGTGTGGACCGGCATTTATAGACTAGGAACCCGACCCACGGCCCCCGAGGTCCAGGGAAGCCGGGGGTGGGGGGACTCGGCCACAGCAAGAGGGATTTTCATTTCAGGCTTCATCCTTCACAAGCGGCCTCACTGCAGGGCGCCTTTCAGCCAAGGACTGGGCCGAGAATTTCCAGTGACGATGACACACCTGCTAAGCTCAGCCCCTGGCCAGTCATTAGCAGGCGGGTCCAGGGAAAATAACAGGGACTCGGGACAAGAGGGACCAGTGTCTGACTTCCAGTTTCCCATCACTGTCTGTCCGACCCTGAACTAGCGACGTCACTGGGCTGAGCGTGCTTCCTCACCTGTGCAATAGAACAGAAGAGCCCTCCCTGCAGGGTCAGCGGGCCGATTAAATAAGATAACGTATGGAAGGCCCCTGGCACAGAGCCTGGTCTTCGACAACCGGCAGGCCTTAGTTTTTTCCCCCATAAAGGGTTTGAAGCTTCTCAGTGTGATAAGTTATGACTGGTCTCCCCTAGCCCATTCATTCACCTCTCTGTGCCGTTTCTAAATAGGGAGACTATTTACACCTGAACAGGACAAGACGTCAGTTTTGGGGACAGCTATATAGGGCAGGGAGCCGTCTAATGAGCACGGCTTATTTTTATCCACCATTTCTGCATTTTAGACATCGTGATTTCTATACAGGTCAGCCCTCCCGGTAGAGCGATGTTCCTACTCACCTGCAAAGGGCGAGTTATAGAATGCCTCCCGGCACCGGCATGGTCAAATTCCCGCGAGGGCCCTTTTCCAGGCTGCAGATTGCCGACGGTTTGCTGTGTCTCCACATGATGGACAGCAGGGAGCAGCAGGTTCTGCGTGACTCTTAAAAGGGCGCCGATCCCTTTCATGGGGGGGGTCACAACTTCATGACCTCATCTAACCCTAATTACCCACCAAAGGCCCTACGTTCCATGCCATCACTTGGGGTTTCGACCTATGAATTTTGTGGGGATGCAGCATTCAATGGAGAAATAAACGTCTGATGTTCATAAGCCACCCAGTCTGTGGACTTCATTATAGTAGCCCGAACTGAGTCAGGATGTGACCCTGGGGTGCCTGTTTTGAGGCAAACCACTTAGAAATTTTCACTGTGAAAGTCCTCACCAGCTAGAACTCATTGTCCCCCATCCCGTCTGAGAATTCAACGTTTCAACGAGGAGCTCAGGCCCCGAATTGCTCCTTCTTCCCCCCTGACAGCCCGAGCTCAGTCCCTTTCATTATGTTCGTGAAAAATAGCATTTAAACCAGTAAACCCTCACCCTGGCGTAGTCTTACATTATTCAAAAGCACAGGAATGGTCCTTTAAATAGAACCTCTCGTTGCCACCATGTCCCTACCTTTCAAAATGAGAACCAACGTCACCACCCCAGGGACTATTTTAAGGTGTTCCCGAGTTCCTGATTGAATGAGCTAAATGTAAGTGTCACCGTGGGTATCTTCTGGACACCGAGATAAAGCCCAGGGTCACTAAAACTCATCTCAGCTGACAGGTTGGCCCAGGCACATAGAAGAGTCCAGAATGTGGGCCCCGGAGCCAAACACAGCAGCTGGGGTCCCCAGCTTACCGCCATGTGCCCTCCCTCCCCTGACCTCAGTGTCCTCACCTGGTGACACAGAAAGAGTGACGGCACCTCACCTGGAGGGTTATGATGAGAGTTTAGTGGAACAATACCCTCGAACTGCTGAGCACAGGAGCGAGCGTGCCGGAATGCTTAAGTGTTATTAAAACCATTTCATTAAAAAATCGTTTCTGTTTGAGATGTCAAATTATTCCAGAGAGATGCAGCCCCTTAAGAAGTGAACTCTGCCAGCTGAACTTCAGGCTGGTTAACTGTCAGAATTTGGGCCTTGGTGGAAGCCAAGAGATGGTAAGTTCACCAGTGTGAGCGCCAGCAGCCAGGGTGAAGTCAGTGGCCGCCACCCCCCAACCCCCGTCGGGTAGGGGCTGTTTTTCCTGGTCAGGACAACTGGACAGAAGAGTCAGGGCAGGCAGGAGCCCTATGACGCTGACCCCAAACCTTCCAACTGCCTTGGGACGGTCCTTTTGGTTTCTCCAAATGCCTTCAGACGAGTCAGAGCCGGTTGCCAGCCTCTCTCTGGGCCAGACCTTTGATGTGCTTAAGGGTCGTTTCATTTCATCCTTCAGTTTTCTCGGGTTGAGCAGTACCAGCCCCTTCAGGCCGACTCTCCCACCATCACCCTCTGCCTCTCTCCTCTGAGCTCTCTCCATGGGGCCCTGTCCTCAGGTTTGCAACCAGAGAAGGACGGAAGGTTCCAGGACTGGGGTCCCTCCGCTGGGCGAAATCTTCAACTTTAGAGTCTAGGAAGGGGTGTGGGCTGCAGGGTCAGGGCCCCTGAGGTTCTAACCTGGCCTGGTCCAAACCCAAGTGCTCATCACCACCTCCAGTTTCAGTCTTAGCTCCATCTGGGGCGTGGGAAGGTGAGCTGATAAGGCAGAGCCTTTGCTCTGGGGGCCGGGGTCTTGGAGCCCCGCCCCTGTGACACTGCCCCTGAGAAGCCCCGCCCACCCACTCAGGGGCCCCCTGGACAAAAATCCTAGCGTTCCCAGAGATTGTACCATCAGATTTCCCACTTCACGACTTCCCTGTTTCATTTCTTGACTGTTTCGTGCTGATTTTATTGTCTCGATGATACTTCGTGATCTTTTAGGAACGAGAAGCTTCTCTCACCCATCGTATTCCCTTTTCTTTTCTTGTTTAAACCTTCACAGCCTCAGTTGGGGTGTCAGGCCCTAGCCCTCACTCAGGAAGACCAATGAGAGGATGACAGGTGAATTCTGAACACACCCTCACCTGGCATGACACCTCGCACGCAGGGCTCAGTGGGTGTTGAAGGAATGAATGAATGAATGGACATTCCCCCCTCTCAGTAATGGATCCTACTCATCTCCCTTCCTCCACTTGCCAGCCCGGTGAATAAGAATTCACCAGAAACAGGGTAAAAATACTTAAAAAAATGAAATGAGACAAAAATACAGCAGAGTGGGATGAAGTACTTAATATTTCAGTGCGTTCTCTAGTTTTTATGGGGAAACCCTGACTCACCCTCTCATTAATTAGCAAAGGGGCCTTCGGGTCTATTTAAAATGCACATTTACCAGAAGCCCTTCGTCTGGGACTTTTACTTTTGTCAGCTTTCAAAAGCTCCCTGCTTCTCCAGGAGCTATAATGCACGCCGCAAGATAGAAAAAATTAATATAAAGATAGTACCTCCCGAAACTGCCGGGAGAAAAATCATTCTGAGAGACAGCCTTTCATAGCCTGTTTGGTGCTTTTAGCTGCGGTCCGCACACCGCCAAAGTAGATTTCTATTTACTAATGGCAGCAATTAAGGCAAAGCCTTAGGCTTAACGAAGTGATGGCTTACTTGAGCAGAGAGGCTAAATTAATTTTCCTGCCATGCGTCATTTTTCCATCTAGTATGTTGTTCCCACAGCCCGAGATGGAGCGGCCCCTTGCTATGAAATCCGTCTTCCCGGCCACCAAGGAAAACCTGACCGCCAGTGACACCAGTGAGATGCTGCCGAAAGAAATGTAAATGAATGGCACAGGGCCTCTAGCCAGGTAACCTTGAACGTCACTTACTGTCTCCTCATCCGTCAGATGGGCATGTGATTTTGGAATTGAAAGGCAATCACTTTCCACAGCGCATGGAAGGTGATTGCCTGAGAATTGTCGGCCATTGCAACGATAGCTATAAAATACTGATGTAAAATGCATTGCTGCTGCTGTTAGTGTTGAGCTGCAAAGCATGTGGACTTGGAGCCTGAAGTGACCGTATTAGGTCATGAACAGTAGCAGAAGGAAAGGAACTAGACAGAAGCGGGGATGAAAGAGACCAGGAGTTCCTATCTTCCCAGTTCTGATTCTCCTGGTTTCTTGCTCTCAGACATTCATAAAATAGAATCTAGCCCTTAAGTACATGCCCCAGGGTGCCAGCCTCCAAGCTGGCCCTCAATGAGCCTCACCACTAGTAGCCAAGCCTCCACCTTGAAGTCTAGGTCATCGGTACAAGGTCAAAGATACATTGTGATCTCTCCCTCTCCTCGGAGTCACAGACCGTGTTGTAAGAAGCCTTCTGCTTGTGGCCACGTGAGAGCCATCTTCCACCCCAGACAGACCACAGATGCAGCCAACATCTGCACGATAACCTCAGGAGTCACCCTGAGCCAGAAGAAACTGTGAAATGATGAATTTTCATCATTTGAGTTTTGGGGTGATTTGTTACAGAGCAATAGACAACGAATACATGGCTCTTTGCTTCAACTTGATTGAATGCACTTTTGTGCCTTGCAGACCTGATCTCAGGCCAAGACACTTTCAAAGCATTAGCACAAGAACTAGAAAATGCAAACAGAACTGTAATTGTGGAAGTTTTTAAGTTTTCTTTTTCTGAGGTGTATAGAAGCTGACCCTAGTGTTAAGGTGTACTACCTGCCTATGTACCTGCCTGTCAATCATTTCCCATCACATGGTCACCTACCTGTGTCATGCCTTAAGACTGGGGTTTTAAGATAGAAGAGACATAGATAATTACTATGTAGCGAGGGGGTCATTTTTCTTTCTAGAACCCCCTTTGGGCAGGTTTCTTCAGAAAACTGTTGTCTCACCAGCTGACGTGGGGAAAATTTGAGCCTCTAGGCCATGACTTATCTGGCATGACACTGTGTGTGCGTGTGAGTGTGATGGGAACGGGGAGGGCTGGACGTCTTGTTTATTTGCGTAACTTTAGAAGAAACACAAGAAGGTGAGACAAAGGGAGAGGAAAGGGATGAAGGTCAGGGCTCCTCGGTGTGCCTTTTTCCTTTGTTCCTCCCCATCTCATGCCAAATTACTAAATTCACAAAAAAACTGAGGCATGTGAATTGAAGACATTAAGCCAGTGAGGGGGGGAGGGGGCAAGACTGTGTGTCCATACTGATGTTCTAGAATAAGGGCTGTCCAAGGGCTCCTAAAAGGCAGAGAGGAGGGGGGTACACATATGGCAAGCAGAGGAGTTTTAGAGTTTCACAGAGCTACAATGCCGGGGGGTTGAGGCTCAGTTGAATCTCTGAGGGCCACTGAGTCCCCAGTGGGCATCATGGATAGATGTATGGATGGAAGGAAGAGAGGGAGGAAGGAAGGATGGATGGATGGATGGATGGATGGATGGATGGATGGATGGATGGAAACAGAGCTAGAGAAATAGACAGGTGTGTGCTCCTTGAGGGCTGAGAGCAACAGGTTTATCCTATTCATCTTTGTACACTCAGTGTGGCAGAGATTCTATAAACTTTGATGGCATAAATGAATGAATGAGTGAATACATTATATACAAATTAATAAACAGATGAATTAACTTGCAAGCGTTAATCGTATGCACTCTATCCATTTACTATTACAGTCATCCTGAAATTCATGAGTTTAGGTCATAAGCTTATACCTATTTCAGGGTTGAAGAAGCCAGTCCATCTGCTCAAGTATACTTACCATGGAGCAATGCTTTACTGCTTACAAAAGACATGTTTCCTTCTGGTCCCCGAGACAAACGTGTGTGTTCTGTCTTCACTTCGGGCCGTCCATCTGGGGGCGGCGGAGTGGCACAGGGGGCTTGTCTCCAGCCTGAGCAAGGCAGCAGCTACTACAAATGAGCACTTTTGTGCTGATAAATGTGTTCTGATTCTCAGTCCGCAGTGTGGAATTCTGGAACTGAACATGCCTTTCCTGTCTGCCTATCTGAATATCGGTACTGTTGTCGCAGAGATGTGAGAGTCCTGTGCCTGTGAAGTTCTCAGCCGGGCACACAGCCTCTGCCAGCTCCACACACATCCACGCGCAGCTCTGCGGGTCCGCCCTGGTCTGCCGGCTGCTGTAGATGAAATCAGTTGAGTTGTCTTTTCTCCTCATCACACAGAGAACTTCAATACAAGGGGGACCATCCCGATACCAGCTGGCAGCTCCGGTGTAGTGCTGATAATTCTCACCTTGTCAGACCTTAAGCCCCTCCTACATGCTATATCATAATTCTGAGTTCATCTGAATTGATGATTTGCAGAGATAATGAAACCTATCAGAGTACCTTTCAACTTCATTCAAAGAGAAATTAACTAGCAAGGAGACAATATTGGCTTGTGCGAAGACTAAAATAGCCTGATTTCCCCTCTCCTTTACCCGGCTGCGACTCCTTCACTCCTCTCCAATTAGCCTGCTGCTTCCTTTCCCTTCTCACTGGAGGCTGAGAAGGGCAGGAGGGGTGTGTGTTGGTATGTGTGTGTATACACACTGCTGACTGTAATTCAAAAGGAGTGGTAGTGCTCACCCTCCCACTCAGTTTCAGCCTGCCCCCAACACACACCCCTTCACTGCTAGTAAGGTTCTGAAGGGCAACCCTCAATGACAAAAATCAAACAAATCAAAATTATGAATAGAGTTTTCTTTTTCCTTTTCTTTCCTTTTCTCCTTTAATTGCCCAGAAGGCGATTTGTAAATGAGCAGCTCTAGCCCAGAACATTCTCTTCAGTCCCCTCCCTCTTTCCTAATGCTTTGACATTTTTCACCTCAATGACCAATTGGTATTCAAAGCCATCGATCTGTGATGGGGACCGCTTCACATTCACCAAACCCCACCTGAGACTCCGTGCCCCCGCCTTTTGTGGGGTTGGGTGGGCGTGGCTGCACCCGCCAGATCTAAGCAGAGGAAAGTGAGAAGTGATGCGTGCTGCTCACGTGATCCTCCGGCTCTTTTCCCATCTGTTGACTGAAAGGAGAGGGCCCTAAAGACCTTGAATAGGAGGAGCCTGTGTCTCCCAAGTCCTAAAATGGCTTTGGAGAGCGAAGAGGAGCCGCTGACTTTGGCTTTCATCGTGGGTGGGGGCTAGGGCGAGGGGTCCCCCACATAGGCTGCTGACTCTTTTGACAACCTCTACACCTTCCATTTATGCCTGCTCCATCTTTTAGTGGGTCTGGGCTTGGGAGATATTTTTTAAATCTCCTGTTTCTGCCCTGATTTAATCCTTTTCAGCTTTGTATCACCCCAGAATCGATCAGTTGTCTTTGTCCAAGTCACTGATGATAAATGTCGAACAGGACAGGGTTCACCACAAAGGTCCATGGCGCCCAATTCAGGACGATCTTCCACCATCCGGGCTGATGCTGATCCACGGGCCAGTGTTCTTGGCTTCCCTCTGTTTAGAAAGTGTGGTCACCCAATGGCGCTGAACACTCGGGCCTGGCTGGGCCGGGTTTCCCCCAACCATGAGGCAGAAACCAGTGATCGGGGTTTCCTACTAACCCAGACCTACCTCGGTGGCACGTGCCTCAAAGGGAGAGGACGATTGGGCCTCATCTTCTTATTTTCACCCAGGAGTGGCTGCTGCCAGACGGTGCTAGATCTTGAGGCACAGTTGTTCTAGTCCAGTCAATCATAAATATTAATTATGCACCAAGAACTGCTGATTTCACAGACCAGTCACCCAGGGTGCAGGGTTCTGAGTTGCCCCTCGGGGAGCTGGCCCGTCTGCCAGGCCATCGACCGTGCAGTGGTCTCCATGTCCCTGAGAGGCCCTCTCTGTCCCTTGCGTGGTCTACAAAGTTACTTCAACATCAACTTCACTCTCAGGTTAGTGGTGGGAAAATAAGAGCATCACAAGGCTGGTTCGGTGAGGCCACCAACCATCGGGATCTCCCCCAGAGCCGTGAGTGCTGCCCGGCAGTCCTCACCACTGCAGTCAAACTAGACGCTCCCAAGCACGGGGTCCTGACCGAGGTGTTCCGTGATAATTTAATGCGGGAGCTGGTATTAACTGGCTTCTCATGTTCCCTGCTTCCCCTGCTCTGAAAACCAGAAATGTATTCCTACCAGGAAGGTGATGTTTTTCTGATGGACCGAACATGTCTGAAAAGGCCAGGTTTACTGCTCAGAGCCCCATTCTGGCGTTTGAACTGACGGCCTGCCACATCATTTCAGTCTCTCTGCGCTGATAGGCCGGCAGCCACACTCCAGGAAACAAAACAGCTTCCTTGGGCCATTGAGACTCCAGACCGAGAGCTGTGTGCCTGCCCCCTGAGGTTCTCGGAGGCCAAGGGCCGAGAGAGTGTGTGTTGAAGATTAGCAGCCATAGGCTGGCAGGGAAGGGCACACCCATATTGTGAATGGCAAAGCCGAGCAGAGGAAGGACGAGCAGAGGAAGGAGAACAGTTACTGAGCTTATATTACGTGCAAAGCACAGCACTAGGCACGTCACAGACATCATCTCACGTATCACTAAGTCCCCCTCATAAGGTGGGTTCACCCCAGCTTTCAGACAAGAAGCATTGACCCAGCCACTGGAGGACCTTGGAAGCCTCCTGGGAAGGGACTCATCCTACAGGAAGAGTGACAGCTCCCAAGTAAATTCGAGGGCAGCAGGGCAAGGGTCAATGTGTAAATGTATTTTCATGCTCAGCAGAGTATGTTTCACTTATATTATCTCCACACTCACGCCCTCCTGACCTATGGTGCATAAAACCTAAGAGGCTACTTGGCCATCCTCTCCGGCGGACAAAAAGAACCTCAGTGGCTGCACCACAGTGTCACTGCTGTGGGGCAGGGGCAGGTCTAGCCATGAAGGCAACAGCACCCTCAGGGCCTTGAACTTTAGAGTCTGGTGCCCAAGCCCTCAGAGCTACTGGCTGCCAGCTGCCACTCGGGTCACTGGCTCCTGCAGTGTGGCCAGCCTTGTGCCAGAGGTCAGAACAGTACAGACTAGCAAATGTGAACCTTGAGGACCAGTAAACAGTTAACAACCAGCACTGGAGAGGGAAGGGGAAGGAGGGAACTCATCTGTAGCATTTGCAATTTCTGTGGTGTAAATACTCCCACCGTAGCTGGTTTCAAACTACTAATGAGACATCACAGAACACAAAGATAAGGGAGACGCACAGTAGCAGGCGGTTAGATAGTATTTCTGCCATAGACACAATAGAAAGAAGTTCAAGGACACAGATGACGGTAAAGGGCAGCAAAATAATTAGGAGGTGATAAATGTTGACTATATATTACCTTTGTTTTTAACAGAATTTATTTAATTGTAAGCTTACATAACCAGCTTTAATAATGGCTGCGTTTAACTGTTCAGCAAAATCCCTTAAAATTTTTGACAATTGGCTCTCACAAGCCTGTAGGAGAAAGCTCTAGTGCACCAGGAGCTGGGCGGGAAGAAGACATGGGCATCGCGTGGTGTCCTCAAGGTCAAGTTCACAGAACAGGAAGATACTCTTGGGCATCTAGAGCTCTCTGGGCAGAAGTTAATAGGAGCAGAAATGATCACAGAGGGGTGGGGCCAAGCCCGGAAGATACTGTTTTGTGATTGTGTCCATCCTGCTTCTATCACGGGACCTCCTGAAGCAATGAACGGCAATCCACGGGGCTAGTGCGAAGACCCTTTCCCTCTACAAATGCAGCCGTGCAAAATACAGTGGTACCTCGGCGATCGTCGTTAATTCGTCCCGGAACTGGTGACGAACACCGAGATGGACGAGCACCAAACAAATTTTTTAAGTGACGGGTGATGAAGCATTTTCTCTCACAGGTCGGCGTGGTGACTCATACCAGTCCCAGCAAGGGCCATGAGTCCCGAGCAAGCGCCGAGTGCTGAAACATGTTTTCCTCGTCAAAATGCGACGAGTACAGGGTTTGACGAGTTCCAAGGCCAACAAGGACCAAGGTAGGACTGTACTTCCATCCCAGGCAGGGTTCTGGGGAACAGGGGAACTCTGCTCCCTGCTCCTAACCAGCACGAAGCTAACACACGTCCCCATCCTTCCCTAGGAATGCCGGGTTGTGTCCTGAAGAACCCCCCACAGTGACCGCAGCTTTCTGCCTGAGCCTGGGGAGCAGAGGCCGCCCCAGGGGTGTCTGGGGGGGTGGGGAGGGGCAGGCGGAGGCGGCCGGAGATCAGATTTCATGCACCTGGGCACATCTGGCAGTGGAGCGGCCCGAGCCCCAGAAAGAACATGTTATGCAACAGACCTGCGCAATGAAACGACACAGCGCGAGTGCAATTAATTGTTGTCAAAGCACTTTGCCGGCTGCGTTCATCTCTTCTGTAGGAGAACAGAACTGTCGGAACGTGACAACTTTATTCAGCGTTGGTGCAATTACCAAGCCTAAAAATAGGAAGTCAAGGGGAGATTTCTCTCAGGAGGGCTGAGCTCCATTACCCGTGCCTCCTGTTTGGGACAGTGTGCCTCCAGGGTTGAAAGGAAAGAAGCTAAGATTCCTTGAACGTTGCCATGTGTTACTATGAGAAGCCGTCTTATTCGATACAACCCTCGCCCTAACTCTGTGTACGGAGGGGGGTGTTGGAGCGGAGCGCTGCCACCTGAGAGTCATTGAGCGGCCCTGACCAGTTACTTCATCTCAACCACACTCAAAGGGCAGATATCATCACCCCCGTCTCAGAGCTGGGAAAGCGGGGTCTCAGGGAGGTGAAGTGGCTTGCACAAGATCCCACAACACAAACCTTTGTGATTACAAACTTGCACGGAGGTGCTTGCTGTGAAACACCAGAGCGGAGCAGGGCCACGCTTCTGGGACAGCCCCACGCCTGCTGCTCCTTCTCCCCTTGCTCGTCTTTCTCACCTCCCTTTGCCCTCCCTGGGCTGTCCCACCCTTTCAGGAATACACAAGCGGTCAAGGCCCGGAGTCCAGGCTCCGGGACTCAGTAGTAGGCATGACCTCGGCTCATTTGTTTAACCTCTGTACGCTTTAGGATTTCAACGGTAAATTGGGGGTGCTCATAGTTCCTACTTCGTAACGATGTTGCGGGCACTGGAGAACATGCATGTTGTAAGCTGCACATGGTACCCAGGACACGGCTCATGTTCGACAGCAGTGGTCATCGTTACAGGCTAAAGAGTGTGGCATTGAAAGGTCTCGGGTCCTAGCCTGACCTCCACTCAGGGAACAAGGCATCGGGAGGCAGCTGGGTCCAGGGGTCTCCCCTACTTCCCCGGTGATGTCCCTCCCTCTGGAGGACCTTGCCCTGGATGGGCACAGGGCGCAGCGAGGGCAACGAGGACAACTTGCCCCTGCGAGGAGTTAGGTAGTGCTTGCTGTGGGCGGGGCCCTCTTCTGAGCTCTTTGCAAACATGACGTCCTCGCACCCTTCCAACATCAGGGCAGCGGGTGCCATTGCCCACTGCGTTGGGCCGAGTGAGGAGGAAGCTTCAGCGACGTCCCCCACGTCCTGCTGGGACTGTCGGGCACAACCATGCCAGGCCTGCACTCTGCCTCCCTGAGGGGAAGGAGCCAGGTCACCAACACTGTGCTGTCTGGGCCCCCTGAGAAACCCTCTCCTGGACGCCCAGACTCGAGCTTGGCAGGGGGAGCCTCCGTCACCCAAGGGTACCCTTCCCTGTGCGATGCATCTGTGGGGCCATGGCGCCTGCCTCCCTCGCCTTCCTCCCCTTGGACACGTCTGTGCGACGAGCAGCGAGAGATGAGATCTCCGAGCAGATGAAATGATGAGGGCAGTGGCGGCCCTGGGTGGGAATCTCACCCCTGACTAGCCCTGGCTCTCTGCACGGGACTCACCTTCACAGGTGAGGTTTCCCCTCCAGAAAAGAGATGGGACCGGACTCATGGTCTTGGTAGGGGGGTCAGACAAAAGCACGTGAAGTGTACAGAATCATGCCCGACACCTCAATTTATGGCTACTGTTAGAACTGGCCACTGACTTGTCGCCCTGAGCTTGCGTCTGGCTGGGTCACTGAGGAAAGACAGACGAGGGAAGACACACCTGCTCTGAGCCTGCCCGGTTTCCTCGTCTGTAAAGTGGGGGTGAGAGTACCCTGCTTTGCAGGCTCATTGCGAGTCCTGGGTGAGATCATGGTATAAGGGGTAGCCCAGTGCCCAGCACACCACATGGGCCCCACCGACTGTGCCCTTTACTCTTTCTAAATCCTCACCCAAGGATATGCCGATCGATTTTACAGAGAGAGAGAGATCGATGGGAGAAACATCTATCACTTCCCTCCCGCACGTGCCCTGACTGGGGATCAAACCCACAACCCAAGCACGTGCCCCCAACCGGGGATCAAACCTGCAACTTCTTGATGCGTGGGACGGTGCTCCAACCAACCGAGCCACCGGGCCAGGGCACTGCGCCCATTACTCTCACTCTCTATTATCATGATTAGCGCCTCTAGGAACTGAAAATTGGCTCAAACTCCCAATAAAATACTCGGGTTATTTCTTTCCCCAGCTCAACTTTCCCTCCTGGGAAACATCTGATGCTTCTCTTTCAGAACCGTAAGAACTGCCTGAGAGACGCTTGCAGCTGTTACAGCATTCAGAGGACCACCATACAAAAGACCCTCCTACAACAGAGCAAGTCTGAGGGTGGCGCATGAAGGAGGGAAAGAAAACCAGGCACTTCTGCTCTACTTTAAAAATCTTTTCTCAAAAAGTTCATGTTACTAATCAAAACTTCATAGGACCCTGAGCTACTTTGCCAGCTTTCAGGTGTGATGGAAAGGGCATGGTTTTTTTTGAAGTCATATGACCTGGCTTCAAAGGCAGGTCTGTGACTGCTATGTGGCTATAGGGAAGTCGCTTACCCTCTCTGAGCTTCACTTGCCTCACTTAGAAAATGAGAAAAACAATAGTATCAACTTCATAGGATTGTGAAGAGGTTCAAATGAGAAGGTGTGAAAGCAATGTTAAGCACTGTGTAACTGTGAGTTGCTATTATTCACTGTTAAGAGAAATGTCTAATTCAATGCTCAATTACAATGAACAGAGTATCTCAGGAAGCTGCTATCTCTGTGTCCTCCTTCTTTGTAAGTTTGACTTTCCATTGCCACTTTAACGGTCTTTGTGTGGTGTCTGCTATTATAAGCTACTTCAAACCTTTCTGAAAGAAGGCAAATTATTGCGTTGGCCCAAAAGTTTGTGTGTTTTTTTTCCATCAAATAAAAGATACATTTTTCATTTTCACCAATAACTTTGTTGATTTGGATATTCTGAGTGTGTCGGCTACCTCCTGAATGATATAATGTTTATTGTTCTCCATTAATGTCTCAATTTGATCATTATCACCTTCAGCCGGTCCATCTGACCGTGGAGCATCATCCAGTGAGAAATCTCCAACACGAAACTTCGCAAACCACCTCTGACACATTTGACCAGTCACGGCACCTTTTCCATACACTGCACAAATCTCTTTTTTTTTTGCGCTTCAGTTGCGTTTTTATGTTTCTTGAAATAATAAAGCATAATATACCGAAAATGTTGCATGTTTTCTTCCATCTTCAATATTAAAATGGTTGCAAACAATTCACCAATTTTGCTGGTTTTTTAATGCATGCTGATATGACAGCTGCCACAATGCGATCTGACAAAACATTTGTTTTGAATGAAGTTAAAGACAACTAAGGGTTACTGGAGCCACCCTATGGAAAAAACCAAACGAACTTTTTGGCCAATCCAATATAAAAACAAACAAAATAGCTCCGTGGTGAGAAGGGACCTGGGCCACGTTCCCCTCCCATTCAGCTCCATGTGTCAGATGGCCACGGGGTCAGATCGCCATGTGCAGCCTGGACGCCAGTGCGGTTTCTCTGGATGAACACGGAGGTTCCTCCCAGGAGTGGGGTCACAGACAAGGCCAACCAGCCCTGAAGGTAACTGTCCATCCCAACCACACTTACCCAGCTGGGACCGTGGGGATTGGCCAAGGGGAAGCCTGCTTCCAAAAATACCACCTCGAATGCTCTGGTTTTATATCTTCGGCCTCAGGGCGAACATCTGCATTTTGTTTTCTGTGGAATATTTAGAAGCAAAATGCCTTTTTGAAACTTTGCTCTTTCTACCTACCAGCTTACCAACCATATGGAGACAAACCCAGCCAGTAGTGAGGTTTACATGAGACAGCCAGGTAGGCAAGCCACTCCAGCTGCCACGCTTTAAACAAAGCACATTATGCATTACACAAACACCATTCAGAAGCCTAAGTCACGGGGTTCAGATGGGAGCTGGGTACACGGATAAATAGCCTGTGTGTGTCAAACAGAAGAAAAGAAGGGATGTTGGGGGAATAGTCAATGATCGCTGTGCCCAAGCTCAGCATCATAGAAACCTCCACCTTTTCGTCACTCACAACCTCCCAGCCCGGCTCCCACTCGGAGAGGAGGGAACGTCACGGGGAGAACTCTAAATAAGCAAACATCCTCACATTGAACCGAACAGTACGGGTGGTGCAGCATCATGAAATAAAGCTGGAACTTTAATGAGTCCAGCACTGTGGTGTCTCATTATGCCGTCGCTGCTGAATCCCCCAGCTCTGGGCCCCGCTCCAGCACCTCCTGGCCCCGGAGCTGCCAGGGGTTCCTTGAAGGACAGCCGCTTTAACTGGTGGAGACAGCTGTGTGCATTCCATGACCCGTGATGTCTTCGGGTGGTGACACCTTGAACATGCAGGAAATGGTTTAAAAATCTTTTTCTTGCTAGGATTCCTCCTTCCCAGCCCCCCAGCCCCACGTCCGTGACTTCGGGCGTAATTCATTACCAGTGTATTGCACCAAATGCAGCTCGAGACAGCGCTGAGCTGGGTTCTCGCAAAGCAGGGCACGAGCACGGACACCCCTCAAGCTCAAGGCTGGTCACAGCTGAAGGCAGCGGCCGGCACCCCCCCCCCCAGGCACTCCCCTGAGGAGAAGGGCATGGCCGTGGCTTGGAAGCAACACCAGAGCCTGGGGCGGCCCACGGCATCAGGGAGGCCTGCAGTGGGTCCCACCAACTCAGCCTTGATTCTGGGTCTTCCCGCTCCTTAGCAGGCACCTCCCAGACTTCCAGCCCCCACGACCACGGTCCAGGAAATCAGAGTGAACTTGCGGGGAGTTGTTTGATGAAGTGGATCCAGGAAGCAGGAAATCTTGCTCAGGAGGCCCCTGCTGCTCAGAAGGGGTCCCCCACCCGAGTGCGGTGTGAACGCTGAAGAGTGGGTTACACGGTTGACGCGGCCTCCAGGCGGCTGCCTGTCCCAATTCTGGGTCAGTTGTCGGCTGGGTCTCCTTCTCATACATCCCCACTCGGGTCCCTTCTCCAATCGCCAGCAGACATGACTTCTCAGCCTCAGCTCTCTCCCATACCCATCTCTGATGACGTGTGTGGTCTTTAAGAGCTCACTAAAGTGTAGATCATGCTGAATGCAGAAAGAAGGGGGAGAGAAAGCATTAGTGGGGGACACGGAGGACTCAGACTGGCCCTCAAAAGAGGCACCCGCCAAAAGCCAGCCCCTTGTCCTTCCTGTCACTAGAGCATCTCATTGGACAAAACATTTGTTAGGAGAGCATACTGTGTCGCTTAGATAAAAGATGTGATACTCTGAGTGCCTATTACTGCTCTCACCAGGCTGATTATTATGGCTGTTAGTCCTCTCTGCCCAGTGCCGGCAGGTCCGGGGATGGGGGCAGGGAGGCTGCGGTGGCATCTTTATCCTGCTGGCCACCCTGTGCTCCCAGGACGGCCGTGTGCAGTGCCTCCCAGCCTGGACTGGGTGACAGGTCAGTGCAGGCAAACTCTGCAAGACCAAGGAACGTTTTGTACAAAATGTACACTTTAATGATTTGGCAGAAAGAAAAACAGCACCTTTTTACATGGGAGAGAGAAAGAAGGATAATCCAAGGAAGAAAACCAAAGGGAAAAACCTGAAATGTTTCACTTCCAGCCCTGCCCAGCTGCAAAGCCCCAGAGAGCTCTTCTGTGAAGCCCCATATCTGAGCACCTGTTGATGGTGTGCCTCCTGCCTGCCCAGCCCCCTGCCCCTGGTGCTGGGAGACAATGGTGAGTGTGCAGCCCCCGTCCTCACCTTGAGGGGAGTGCTCAGCCTCCCCATAGCAATACCAAGGGTTTAGTGAGCACCTACTATGTGCCAGGCACTGCAGACACAGAGGTGAATAAAACAGGCGAGGTCTCTACCATCAAGAAAACCATATGACTGGGCAGGAGGGTGGTGCTACTTTAGGCAGACAGAGTCAGCCTGCTTGGACTCCTGACTTGAAAAGATCTTTCTGTTGTGCAGGCAGAGTCCACACTGGACTAACCAGCTAGTATTGGTGTAAGTATGTTAGTATGAGTATTAGCATTGGTATTAGCATTAGCAATAGCTCGTCCCCATCCTGTGTAACCTGCAAGCCCCTCCTGGTCCACAGGGCAACCTGAGGAGGGGTGGCTCTGGGAGCAGGGATGGTTGGTGCAGTGTTGCGGGAAGAGCCCACGCTCCAGGGCCAGATAAAGAGCTAACTGTCAGCTGAGACCTCAGACACATTTCTCACTCTGAGGTCCTCAGGAACCTCGGCCCTGCATGGACAGAGTTCCAGCTGCTGTCACTGGAGTCTCCATCCTCTGCTCAGCTCAGACACAGCTTTGTACCTGTGGGTCCCCTTCCCTCGCAAAGACAGTGGCACGGGCTGACAAGCCTGTGCTTTCTACCAGCTCTGGATCTGAGGGTCTGGGAGCTCCTGAAGCAAGAGAAACGAGGCCTTTGATGAGCCTCGAAGAGCCCCCATGGGAAAGAGGAAGAAAGAGGAAGCCTGGCAGCCACCCAGGGTCCCAGTGAGGCCCAGGAGCAGTTGTTTCAAATTCTGTTTTGGATACAAAGTAATTAACAAATGTCTCATGAAGCAGCGCCAAACTGAACTGAGGGACAGACAGTCCAACAGGACGTCTGGAACACCATCAGTCACAGAATAATCACATCCAGCACCCCCCAGGCCCCTCCGCCCACAGCCCCGCACACACGGCAGCTCTGCTCTGTCTGCGAATTCCTTTGCCTTCTTCCCCACAATGCCTTGGGCTCAGCAGTTACTGCAACAAAACTGAAATGCGGGAGCTCGACCAGCCTCGTCCCCATCTGGGCTGAGGTGGACCCCACGCTAACGGGGCAGGAGCCAAGGGACGTCCTTGTTTGGCTGGCTCTGGGGACAGGCAACTCAGTCTATGCTTCTGTCGCAGGGGACAGTCTACAGGGCTCACACACAGAGGTCAAGCATATCCAGGGAAGAGACCCAACCTCCAGGGCAATCCAGGAGTCGAGTCGCCAAGAGGGCCAGGGCTACTCTGCAGGTTCCCCAAGACGGGAGCCAGCCGGAGCAAGCTCTAGTGGCCAGGGCAGTCAGACTTGGGGTTGGAGGACTTGGGGGAACCTGCTGGCACCTTGGAAACCTCCGGAGAGGCTTCAGAGATCCGCGGGCTCCTTGCAGGGTGAAGCAGGCCATGTTCCAGGACACCCCATCCATCCAGGAGCACAAAAGAGGCCAAGCCCCGACCAAGCCTTGACTCCAAGAAGATTTTGGTAGAATAACTGACTCCCCTCTCAGGCTGGGTTATTCCAGGGGAAACCACCCAGGACCCCTGAGTCTTCTGGGCACAGGATGAAGAGGGGACAGGAGGCAGAACCGAGCAGCACCCCAGAGCAGTGGGTCTTACCCTCAGGTGAGCTGTAGAGCTGCCAAATTCTGAATCAGCAGCTCTAACCCCGGGAATCTGCATTTTAAGAAGGATTCCCTCCCCTGCCCCGCCCCCCTGCTCCCCCGACTATGATGCAGGAACTCCAGAGACCACACCTGGATCAAGACTTTTCTAGAGGTTTCCTAAGGCAGGCAGCAGTTCAGAGCTCAGTCTTTGGGAACAGAGTTGAGATGGGCCAACAGCTGCGACACTATTAACCGTCCCTGGGAAGAGTATCTAATTATCTCGGGTTCCGTTTCCTCATTGCTAACATATGGGAAATGATAGCATTTAGCTCCTAAACCGAGTGAGGCTTGCAAAGTTTATAGACCAAAGCCTGGCTCGTTTTTCAATGCCGGACAAACGTGGCCATTTCTCATCCTGTTCTGGCCCAGCCCGAATACCGAGGTGGCCCTGGCGTCTAACACCCTGCCCCCACCCTCCTCTTCCTCACCCGCTGCTGTCAGCCAGGCCATTGTGGAGACAGTGCTGGGACACCTGAAGATATCACGCCCTGCCACAGGTATCAACAGGACAGCAAGGTGACAGGTGAGACACCTCAGAGAGGAGCTCCAAGGGGAACAGGAAGAAGGAAGAGATGTTTCCAGAAAAGGCACTCTCTGGAGTATGAAACCAGAAGACAGTCTGTTTATAGCCATCTGCTTAGCTAGGATGTTCCGGGTGAAGGCGTGAAAGGGGGTTGGGGGTGGGGAGATACCTGAAGCGGACTTGCAATGTCGGCTTGTTTTTCTTTATTGGAATGGTGGTGTGTCGTATTGGGAGAGGTGTAAGTGTGAGCATTTAATAACACGCCCCTTGGTGAAGCGTGGCTGCCGCCGGGGTCTCTGTGATGGTCCCAAGAATGCTCACAAGCAGAAGTGGGGGCAAGGGGCGAAGAGGCTGGGCCTCGGGGCCACGGGGGACCTGGCAGCCTTCTGCGCAGCTGCTGGGGGCTGCGCCCTGTGGGCAGTGGGCCCGCCCCTCCCAAGGATACACCTTGTGCAGGAAGTGTTTCCGCCCAGGGCCCTAAGGACGCGCGCACAGGTCAGCAGGCAAGGCTTCTTGCAGGACCTCGTCCCTCGCTGCTTCATACAGGAGCCCTTGCTCCCACCCCAAGTCACACAGCTGGTGTCATATCCCATAGGGTCACAGGCCATCTCTCGAAGACCAGGGGCCCGGCCTGAGACCCCCGCCCCACTTCCCGCACGAGTCAGACCCACCCGGAGGGGCGTGAACTCACCAGTACAGGTAGTAGAAGAAGGAGAGAAGGTAGAAGGCCAGCTTACACCAGGCCTCCTTCTGACAGTAACTCAGGGTGTCTGCGTTCATGACCACGGGCGGGTCGTAGGCCAGCTCGGAGCTGTCCGCCGGACAGTGGAAGTACCTGCGGGGGAAGAGCATGTGGCGTCACCAGGGGGTTTGGAAGGGACTTCTGAAGTCCTTGGGGCCGAGCCCTGCCACCGCTGGCCTGCCCTCTGGGAAGCTCTGCTAAGCAGATGTCTGCCTTCTGCTCACCCACAGCCCGGGCCCTGCCATCTGGCGGGTTCTAGTGACTCTCTAGCTACTCGGGTCTCCGGCGTCATGGCGATTTCACCCACACACCACGCTGCTCCCACAGAGGGGAAACGTCACCTGGTGGCACCTGGGAGATACCTGGAATGGCCTCCTTTCTGCTGGGGTGTGGACAAGGGGTCCGTGCTGTGTGCCCACGTGGCTATCAGTACAGGTGGAGGTGTGGCCAGACATCGAGCTGTGCGTCACTGCCTCGATGCCACCTTCGTCATCAACCACAGTGGATTAAACCCCGTCCTCCACCCAGACCCTCTTTGAAAATCCTGAATACTCTGGGAGGGGCATTCTATTCCCACCTGAGTGACAGAAGGACCCAGATCAGCAAAAAGAGCAGTGGCCATCTCGGGGAGAGGGGAGCCCAGGGGATGCTGGGGGAGCGGAAGAACAGTGTGTGGAAGGCGGGACACAGGAGGGAGCAGACTGTGTGCCTCGCACGGCGGCTGGGCGTGGGCTGGCCTTGCGCTGGCCTTGCTCACAGCACCAGAGAGACCCTCGGGCTGAGGACGTGGCGGGTCAGGAGGCGAGGGCCGCCCCCGGGGTATTTCCTCTGACTGACACAGCCCCGGGCCTCAGCCACAGCCCCTCTGAAGGATCAGTGCAGCGGAGGTCGTGCAGGGGCTGCTTCTCCGTCAGTCTGGTAAAGGAATCGGGAGGCCAGGGGGCAAATGCATGGCTCCCTCCTCCTTCCCCTTCACAGCATGGCACTGACATGAACTGCCATCGCCACTGTGCTCACAGGAAGTCACAAGCAGATCCAATGACATCCGCCAGACCATACCCCCCCCCCCCCCCCCCCCGGGCCACTTGCCTCTCCTCTCCCCAGGGGCAGATTTCAAAGCCTATTCGCTGTTGCTGTGGCCTTGTGCCCAGGTGACCTCATTCAGTGGAGGCAGGGGCGCCAGGGCTCTGCCGCTCACCGGCCCCCGGGCTGACCTTCCTCGGGTCAGTCATCAAGCTCTCTGAGCCTCAACTTACCCTTCTGTAAAATGGGGGTGTAACTGCCTACTCCGAAGGCCTATTGTGATGATAATAAGAGGGGACAGATACAAATCGTCCGCAAAGAACAGGTACTGAACAGAAGTTCTGCAATTCTACTTGTATTTAAGCAAACAAAGCTGGGGCAGAGGGGCTCTGTCTGCACGAGAAACATCACTGGACTGGACCTGGTGGAGGGTGGTGGTGGGGGTGCATGTGAGAAATAGAAATGGATAAAAGAGGCCAGTTAAGGACTTCCGGTTTTAAAGGATTCCTACCCTCTCTTGCCTTTCTCTTTCATCTTCTGAGAGCTTATGAATCGCCAGAATGAGGCTAGACCCTGTCAAGGATTCAGAAAGAAAAGCAAGACAAGGTCCCTCCTGGCAAGGAGGCTGCCGTGGCTCTTATGCCAAGGTGACATTCCAAGTCCAAGGACGCCGGTTGCCCCTCCCTTTTCCCCTCTTGGAGGAGCAGCTGCCCTAAGGAGCAGCGCAAAGGTCAATGCCAGTGATGCCCTGGAATGGAGGTGCGTGATTCCTAGGACCTTGGGTTCAACGCCTTTCATAGAGAGAGGAGCCAGCTCTCTGGGGCAGTGTGCCATCCAGAGGCTGGCCCTGGCCCTGCTATGTCCTAACTGAGTGACTCCGGGCAGTGACACAGTAGTCGCTGTGTTCCCGTGGGTAACATAGAGAAGGAAGCCCTCCTCACCCAGTTTTTGGGGGCCACTGAGAGAGGAAGGCACAGAAAGTTCCTGAGTGGGTACGCAACATGTGCCAGCCCACAGCGGGTCTGGCTGATGCCTTTCAAGCTCGGGCTTCAGACCACCTGCACTTAAAGCAGGGCTCTCTCATGTGACCAAAGCATTTCCCTTCCGGCCCAGACCTGCAACGTCTTCTCTGCGCTCTGGCCGGAGGCCGCATCATCCGTCCAGCCACCCAGCTCGAAGGCTCCCTCTCCTTCACTTCCTGCCCCCAACTATTGGCCATGGCCCGTCCGCTTTACCTCCACAAACCCTCTCCTCTCTCCACTCCAACTTCCCCTGCCTGGTTGGAGTCTCCAGGAGCTCTTCACCTGGGATTTCATCATAACCTCCTAACTGGATTTTGTCCTCAAAACTTCATCCTCTGGCCCATCCTTCACACAGCAGCCAGGTCAGGTAACCCCACTTCCCTCCTCAAAAGTTTCCAAGGGCTGTCCTTTCCCCACAGAATAAATGAATCCCAACTTCCTCACCCAATGGTTTCAGACCTCCACACCTGACACCCCCCACCACCCCCCGCCGCTGTCTGTCAACCCATCTCTGCTCACTTCCCTCCAGCAAGGAAGGAAGGTCCCTACACCGTGAACAACTGCTCCTCCCCAGACGCACCCAGCGCTCCCTGACCTCTGAGCCTTTGCAGAGGCGGGTCCCTCCACCGGAATGTGCTTGTCCAGAATCTGTGGTATCACCCTCCCAGTCTAATTTGAATGTTCACTTCTCTAAACTCCCGCGTGAATTCCTCATAAACCTGTTAAGGATACAATACTTCCCTCTGCCACTGGGGTACACATTCCTCGAGGGCAGAGGTTCCATCTTACATTCATCTTGGACTCCCCTGCAATGTCTGGCCCATGGTGTGTGTCCCCTACGTCTGCCGAACGAAGGACTGAATCCTCAGGATGTGACTAAATACAGACTAATTTTATGTGAATGACAAGGATGAGATGTTTGGGGGGTCAGAGCTCCGGGAGCAAGGGGTGCAGGGTGGTTAATTTATCCGCACAGTTGCATTCTTGACTACTTCTGCACCCCCTTCCTACCCCCACGTCCCTGTGGTCACTGCGTTTTCCATAGAGCCCAAAGCACATGGCCTGATGCAAGGTCTCTGCAGGGAAGGGAGTCGTGAACACCAGAACTGCCCCAGAAAGCCCAGCCCGTCTGGGAGGTGTTGCGGTTTTTCGTTTGTTTAATTAAGGTACAATTCACATACCAAAAAATTCACCTTTCTGAAATCACGCAATGCGGTGGTTTTTAGCACATTCAGAGAGTTGCGCGACCACCCCCAGTATCGAATTTCAGGACATTTTCCTCTCCCTGAAAAACCCTGCTCCTATTAGCAGCCCCCCTAACTCCCCCCTTCCAGCCCCAGGCAGCCGCCAGTCTTCTGTCTGTCTCTGTAGATGTACGTATTTCGTATTACATTTCACATAAATGGCCTTTTGTGAGTGGCCTCGTTCACTTGAATTTTTCCCAGGTTCATTCACGGTGTAGCGTGTGCCAGCACTTCACTGATTTTTGTTGCCAAATAGCGTTCCATTGTAAGGGTGTACTGCATTTTGTTTATCCATTTACCTGTTGGCACACATTTGCGGCGTTTCTACTTGCAGCTCTTGCGAACTATGCTGTAGCTGCTTTTAACGCGGACCTGCAGGGCGGAGGCTGTGGAAGGCAGAGCCTATACAGGGGCTGCCCCTTGTGGGACTGGCTGCCCGAGAGCTGCTCAGGAAGAAGGTGCTGGAGAAAGGTTCTCCCAAAGGAAAAGGCGAGAGGAAGACCCCCAGGGGGCTGGCCTGTTTGGGGAACGCGGTCTCTGGAGGGCAGGCTGCCCACGCGGGAAGGGGAAGGACAGACGGGCCGGGCGGACTTACCTCCAGAAGTGGTAGAAGAGTAGGGGCGCATTGAGCCCCAGGGTGAGCCACTCCTGAGCACACAGGAACATGACGCAGAAGAGGGTGTGGATGGAGTACTCCGGCAGCACCAGCTGGAGGGGGCGGAGAGCCAGGGCAGCGTCAGAGAGAGGGACGGGCAGCCTCGGCCTGCTGGCCACACGGCACCCCCCACCCCACCCCACCGCAGCAGCAGGGTCGCTGCCCCTCCACCGGGATGCAGCTCTGGCACCAGAGCTGCTTTATACCCGCCCTGAATGGACGCAGGCCCTCGGCACCTTACTTCCCGGAATAGGCCCGTGTTTCTGGGGTCCCCCAAGGGTGATCCCTAGGAGGACCGGAAGAGGCCGTGTAGTGCCGTCCCTGTGAGGTCTGACCCGAGTGAAACTCGTGGGTTTCTGGTGACTCTGTGCCTGCCCCACTCCTGTCTTCCTGGCCCCTGTGCATCTCCCCATAGAAACTCACAAACTGAAAGCAAATACGTGTGTTTACTGCAAACATAGGAGGGCTGGGGAAAACGGAGAAGGAGCGTTTTGCTTGCCGGAGGCAGGACCAACAGGACCCAAGGGAAAGAACGTGCTGTGATGACGGCGGGGCAGGGCGGGGGGCTCCGCCTCTGGGGAGAGGGCGTGGCCCAGCCCAAGAAGAGTCCGTGGTGGGCGGTGACCCGCAGGAAGACTAGGCTCCCCACCCCCGATTCATACGGGCAGGGGTAAACTGGGTAAAAAGAGCTTAAAATGATTGTGACCCCTCTCCCAAGGGTTGCTACATCTTAACAGACAACAGAGTTGGAACAGAAATCGAAGCGACTGCAAAGGAGAAATATGGTCTCCAGAGGAGTAGACAGGAAACTCCAAGACGGAGATACAGATGCACCATCGTCCCCAGTCACATAGGAGTGTGTGTGTGTGTTATAGCACCTACCTATTGCTTGGACCATCACGAAGTCTTTGGTCTTCTAGCAAAACCTTTCTAACCATCCTTCAAGGCCCATGTCAATGCCACTTTCTAATGGAAGCTCTGCCCACCTCCCCCCCGCCCCCCCACCCCCGTTGCAGCTGAGCCGCACAGCAGCTTTCCGACCTCCTCCTGGCGTGCTGTCCGCACCCTACCCACTGTGGGTCGTCACCCTCCTCCCAGCTCTCAGCGCACGTGGATCCGCTCCGCTCTTCCATTAGCCTTCTTGGCCGGGCTCTAGTCTTTTCTCATCGCCGTTTGCAAAGTGCTTTTGCGCACTTACAGAGACCTAACAAGGATTTGACGAAACGATCCGAATGGACCCAGTGCCTGTGTTTGCGGCGTGGCTGGCTGGTGTTGGCGGTGCAGCCTGCAGTC